>NW_024704754.1:6818656-7425845 GCF_018977255.1 Callorhinchus milii
TCTGGGCCCTGCTTTTCTGATTATAGATACGGTATCACAGCCATGATATTCCTTAATCTTTCATTAGTGCCAAGAGTTGAATTAAAACTATTTGTGATACAGAGAAGATTGGGAAGGGGAAGAATGCGATATGTGATAGGAAATGTAGGGGAACCGGCAACAGCGGAAGGAAGGGGCGAGGCGAAGGGACTCCAGGACGGAAAGTTGGTTGGTTGGTAGGGTAATATAGATCAAATGTGATCTTGTGACACTCAAGCCAGGCTTCAGCTCTTGCAGTTTCTGGCCTGCCTGTGGTTCTTTCTCCAATATTATAGAATCAGAGAATTATACAACACAGAAGGAGGCCATTCGGCCCATCATGTCTGTGCTGGCTCTTTGAAGATAGCTATCCAATTCAATCCAACTCCCGCTCTCCCCCCATAACCCTGCAGATTTGTCCTCCCCAAATAATTATCTACTTCTCTCTTAAAAGTTGTTATCGAATCGGCTTCCACCAGCCTTTCAGGCAATGCATTCCAGATCCAAACAACTCGCTGTGTGAAAAAATTTCTCTTCACCTTCCCTCTGTTTCTTTTAACAACTATTTTAAATCTGTGTCCTCGGGTTACCAGCCCACCTGCCAGTGGAAATAGTTTTTCCTTGTTCACCCTATCGAATACCCTCATAATTTTGGAAACTTCTATTAAGTCTCCTCTGAACCTTCTCCAAGGAGAATAACCCTAGCTTCTCTAGTCTCTCCTGATAACTGAAGTCCCTCATTCCTGGTACCATCTTGGTAAATCTCCTTTGCACCCTCTCCAATGCTTTGAGTGCGTTGCCCAGAAGTGAACACAGTCTCTAGCTGAGGCCGATCCAGTGTTTTATAGAGGTTTATCATAACCTCTTGACTTTTGTATTCTATGCCCCTATTTAGAAAACCTAGAGTCACGTATGCTTTTTTAACAGCTTTATCTACCTGTCCTGCCAACTTCAAAGATTTACTTATATGAACCCCCAGGTCTCTCTGTTCCCCTTTAAGATTGTACCATCAGCTTATATTGTCTCTCCTCATTCCTCCTCCCAAAATCAGTTCGCATTTCTCCACATTAAACTTCATCTGCCCCGTGTCTACCCATTTTACCAGTCTGTCTATATCCATTTGCAGTCTGCTACTATCCTCCTCACTGTCTACTATTTTTCCTAGCTTAGTATCATCTGCAAACTTGGAAATTGTACTTTCTATACCCAAGTCCAGGTCATAAATAAAAGATTATGAACAATGTTGGGATAAGAAAATACTTTTTGGCTCACTGAAGCTCATCCCTCTGGTCTATCAAGTTTTCACAGCTTCTTATGTGCCCACTTTGTGTCTGCCTGGCTCAGTTGTAACACTTTCGCCTAAGTCTGAAGGTTGTGGGTTGTGCTCCATCTTTGAACTCATGTATTCTATGTTGACATTCAAATGCAGTGCAGTGTTCTGCATTGTCGGAGGGAATGTCTTTCAGATGAAATGTTAAATCAAGGTCTCATCAGCCTGTCTAAGTGGACATTAAAGATTCCATGGTGCTATTTGAAAAGATAAGGGAGTTTCTCTCAACCGGTGTCCTGGCCAACAATCCCCCAAATTGGTCACTCGCTGTTTGTGGGACATTGCGGTGTGCAAATTGCCTGCCACATTTGCCCACAAAATACATTTTATAGTAAAAAAATGTGTGAAGCATTTTGAGATGTCTCGACGACGAGATAAGGCTCTGTATCAAATGCAAGGATTATTATTACTATTAATAATACTTTCTAAGTGCTCTAAGACCCTACCCAGCGTGGAGGGCGCAAGTTGTTGTTGTAACTAATCCTTATACCCCAAACACCTTGCCCAGTGGATTATTATTATTCCAAATATTTTCAATTGTTAAGCAAAGAAGATTCTCGCGGTATCTTTTCAAAATTTACTTTTTACTAATTGAATTCATGTCCTTGGGCAATATTTTCTTGGCTTTCTTTGAAGTAATATTCTGAGTTTTCATTATCTATATAGCATTAAATATTTTATATCCCTCAGTGACATTTCTTCCCCTCCTCTCCTTACCTCCTTTATGTCTGACTGTAACACTCTAATCTGTAATCATAGCTCATCCCTTCACCTTTGGGATACGCTTTGTTGTTCTTTCCTGCACTATTTCAATGTATTTCACCCAAAAAACACACAGTACCTACACTTTACAGTATATCCTGTGAAGTGCTTTGCGACATCCTGCTTGAAAGAGGCTGTATCAAATGTAAGAAACATTATTATTATTAATGCAACTATCATTCAATAATTTTATATTTCGCCCACAAGATATACAGTATATTTTTTGAGATGCAGTTTGAGATAAGACTCTTTATCAAAAGCAAGGACTACTATCATTATAATTTCTCTCAGAAAATACTCCTGCAAGTCTGACATGACACCTCTCTCTTGTGCCTTCCACTTCCTATTTTAACCAGTTTTGTATCCAGCCCCATGTTCTAACCCAGATTCCTGTGGCTTTTAGTTTAATTAGAAATCTTCCATGTGGAATTTTTTCAAAGAGCTTTCTGAATGTCTCCAGACAGTGCAATTATCTACTTCTTCTGCAAAAACTTAAAGCATGTTTCCTGGGCATGATCCATCCTTTCTAAATCCATGGGAGTTATTTCTTTCAAGGTTTAATAGAACTGACCACTCATCTATGCTGGTTCCTTTGGGTTATTTTAGTAAGCAAAATCTCTAATTCACAAATTATCCACAACCACACACACACACACACAGTTTACAATACAATCTACAATGCAATTTACATTTACACAGCTCCTTTCGTGTCGGGAGGACTTCTCAAAGCTAATTTATGGTGCTGGATGAACACCCACCGTGGGAATGGAGGTCTTTTACAATTAAATAAGGACTATTCAAGACATTCTCTATAATCAACAGATCTACCGTAATGTCAGCAGAAGCAAGTAAAGGCCATCCAAGCACATTTGGGTTATTTAAGAAAGCCTAGAGAGGCTTCAACACAGTGATATCTCGTTAGTTCATTCTGCACCTCCATAGCTCACTTGATGAATTGATTATATCTTAGATCTTCCCTTGAGTTCCTGGGAGCGTATAAGCTTTTCTCATTCCTAATAATAATGCTTGAATTTAATATAGCAGCTTTTCACATTGTGACGACATCTCAAAGTGCTTCACAGAATATAGTGTAAACTGGAATGACTGTGTATTTTGAGGGTGAATGAGTATTTTATTCTCAATCTCTTTGAACAAGGTTTTGGGGGTTGGGGTAGGAAAGGGATGTGATTACAGTCTTTCAAAGCTGCATTGCTGTTCCTTTAAAAAATATTCCAGGCCCAAAAGGACATAGGAATATAGGACCAGGAGTAGGCCATTCAGGCCATCGAGCCTGATCCGCTATTTAATTAGATGATGGCTGATCTATATCTTTACTAGAATTTGAAATCCAATTTCCCGCTTTCTCCCTGTTTCCCTTAATACCCCGACCTACCAAAAATCTGTCAATCTCTTTCTTGAAGGTGTGGATGGTTCAAGCATCCACGACCTTTTGGGGGAGAGAGTTCCAGATCTCTACCACCCTTTGAGTGAAAAAATGCTTCCTAATTTCACTCTTAAATGGTCTGGTTCTAATTTTAAGACTATGCCCCCTTGTTTTGCATTCCCCCAACGTAGAAAATATCTTTTCTGCATCTACCCTATCAAATCCCTTTATCATCCTAAAAAACACTATCAAATCACCCCTCAATCTTCTAAACCCGAGGGACTACAATCCAAGTTTACTCAGCCTTTCCTCGTAACTTAACCCTTTTTGGCCTGGTAACATTCTGGTGGACCTGTGCTGCACCCCCTCCAAGCCCAATATATCTTTCCTGTGATGTGGTGCCCAAAACTGAATGCAATACTCCAGTTGGGGTCTGACTATCGCTCTATACAGCTGATTCATCATTTCTTCCCCTTTGTATTCCAGGCCTCTTGAGATAAAGGCCAACATACCATTTGCTTTTTTGATTATGTTTTGCACCTGGGAACTAGTTTTTAGTGATTTGTGGATATAGACATCCAAATCTTTTTGCACTTCCACAGGTCTTAATTTCTCCCCGTTAAGAAAGTATTCTGCCCTGTCTTTTTTCGGTCCATAGTGGATGACCTTGCACTTCCCTACATTGAACTCCATCTGCCACAGCTTTGCCCAATCACTTAATCTGTCTAAATCCCTCTGTAACTTCCTACTCCCATCTTCACTACTTGCTGAGCCTTCTATTTTAGTGTCATCCGCAAACTTGGATATAAAACTTTCTATTTCTTCATCCAAGTCATTTATGTATATGGAAAAAAGCTGAGGTCCCAGTACACACCTATGGAGGTCACCACTTGTCACGTTCCCCCCAATGTTCCCTTAATCCCTACCTTCTGTTTTCTGCCTCTCAACCAATTGCAAAGCCACGTCACAAGGTTACCTCTGATTCTGTGTGCTTCGATTTTTGCTAATAATCTTTTGTGTGGAACCTTATCAAATGCCTTTTGAAAGTCCATGTAAACGACATCTATAGACACTCTCTTATCAACCATTTTAGTGACTTCCTCAAAAAATTCAACTAGATTAGTTAGGCACGACCTACCCTTTGCAAACCCATGCTGACTCCCTTTGATAAGCTCATACTTCTCCAAATGTTCAGTCACTCTGTCCCTGATGATGGATTCCAGTAATTTCCCTGCAACTGACGCTAAACTGACAGGTCTGTAATTTCCTGGTTTCTCCCTCCCTCCCTTCTTAAATAAAGGGGTGACATTGGCAATTTTCCAATCTAAGGGCACAATTCACGAATTTAGTGAGCTTTGGAAAATCGTGACCAATGCATCTGCAATTTCCTCTCCTATTTCCTTTAAAACCCTGGGATGGAAACTGTCAAGTCCTGGAGGTTTGCCTAAATTTTTAGTCTCATTATTTTCTCCATCACCATTTTTTGATTTATATTTAGTTTATTAAGTATTTCTTTTTGACTTATTTTCAGGTTCCTTTGTACGCTTGGTATTTCGTCCTCATCTTGCCCTTTGGACAGAAGATTTGAATTTCAAAATATTCTTATCAGTTACTTCTCCATTGTGATTGTTAGTAAGTGCTCTGGCCAGCTCGTCAGACTCCAGAGTGATCACTGTTCCCTTTAATTAGTTGAGTTGGAGACACACAGACAATCACAAAATTGGTCTCTCATTAGGACAGTGCAGTCAGATAAGGTAAATGGAATGATCTGGTCTATCTTTGGCTGGAGGGAATGGGGACTCTTTTGAAATGCACACAATTAGTCACTATCCTTTGCATACAGAGGAGAAGGATCAACCTGAAACATAGTCGATGATTTAAGACACCAAATAAAAGTGCTACTGAATGTTGATTGCAGATTTAATCTTTCCGTTGATTGAGGCGTTTCTTTGACAGAAATGTCTGGGAAAGGATCTTGTGGAGGTTTAGAAGATACCGAACTGGACAGTAACAGAAAGCTCAGGACAATACATTTCAACACTTTTAGATACTCACCTGCTGAGGATTGTGAAAGTATAATTAAAACGAATAATAGCAATAATAATCTATTGATTTAATATAGCGTCTTATCACATCATTGAGACATCTCAAAGAGCTTCACAGTATATACTGTAAAGTGGATTGACTGTGCAGTTTGTGAGCGAAACACGGCATACAGTTGCATACAACAGTATCCCACAGACAGCCACGGAGTGAATGACCAATTTTATTTGGCCAGGACACCGGGAGAGAGAAACTCCCTTCTCTTTTTGAATAGACCCATCTCAAGATCTTCCTCTTCGACCGTGCTTTCGATCTCCCTGCTTCCCCCCTGCTCCACCCTGACCCCCAGCTCGGGTCCGTAATTCTGTCTGTCCAGTGCCTTGGGACGTCCTCCTGATGTGAAAGGCGCTTTACAAATGTAATTCTGTTCTTGTTGTTGAATAGCTCCACGGGATCGTTAATGTCCACCTGGAAAATATTTATTTACCAGGAGTAATCAACAGCTGGAGTGAATTGTTAAGAAGGATGGTCGAGGCCAGGACACTAGTCACGTTTAAGAAACAACTTAATGACAGAGCGAGAAGACAGGAGGGCTTTGGCATTTGTCTGATGTGTCTTCTTCATCTGAACTTCTCTTGATCTTGAGATACACTGAGTTCAGTTACTCGCTGAACGGAGCCTGGCAGCTTCCACCTTATCAGTTCTGGGGTGATGTAGGTCATGGGAACGTAAATGGGAGAGAAAGAGTCTTTATGCTTCAATATAATCCCAGCCTCAATCCCTCCACCTCGCCCCCTTATTTGCCAAGACTGTGCCCACGGCTTGACGCCATTGTAAAGTGCTCCGAGATGATGCCCAGGGTGAAGCGTGCTGTGTAAATGTGAGTTGTTGCTAAAATGTGACAAAAGGCACAAATATTCGTAATTTAACTCCGTGACATTTATTGTGTCTGAAGTGTCTCAAATTGTTAACAAATTCTGAATTTTGGATGTTGATGTCAAGTGTTATTTTCATTGATTGCAAAAAGATAAAGGAGTTAGTGGAATGACTGACAAGTAAAGCCCGACTCAAAGCTACAAAGTATCCTGTTAATTAAATTTAATGCAGGTTTCCAAAACCTGTCCCAACAATAATCCCTCAAGGTTTTATTCGCAATAGAAAAAAATCCAAAGTAGAGCGCAAGGAATGAAAATGGCAAACGTCTGTCTCTTCCCTTGATGCATTATATAAATAATGGTCTCTTTGCTGTCTACTTATTGCCAGAATCTTCTGTAGCGTAGAACTTGCAAATTGCAATAGGAGCCCGTCCCCACATCAAGACAATGTGTTATAAGTAACACATTTTTTCCACTGATGCAAAAGGAATCTTTAATGAGGCTCCACAGTCCTAACCAAATAAAGGCACAAGGTTTTTAAGCCTTCCTCTTTTTGCAGTATTTTTCACCAATACTGTGCTTCAGAATATGATTGAGGAATGAGTGTGCACTTGATCTAATTACTCATCTACATTTGGCCCTTTCATATTAGTAATATTCTTTGCATTGTATATTGTGCTTTATCACTTCATTGAGACAATAACAACAACAATTTGAATTTGGTGGAGTCCTATAGCATATTGTGAGAATACTCGCCTCGCAAGCCAGAGGCCCTGGGTTCAATTCACGGGCAGGGTGAAACATTTGGGCAAGTTTCCTTAGCCTCTGTTTAGCTAGCAGCAAGTAGGAGCCGGTTGTTAGTTGATTGGCGGAACGCTCTTCCATGGGTAATAATCCCTTCAAGAAAAAATTATAATAACAATATTTTGGTCACTCAATCCACAACTGCTTGTGGGACACTGCTGTCTGCAATTGGCTGCTGTGTTTCGCCTGCAAAATACAATAAATTCACTTTACAGTATATTCTATGAAACGCTTTGAGATGTCTCAAAGATGTGACAAAGTTCTATATCAAATTCAAGGATTATTATTATTTATATAGTGCCCTTCACGCAGGGCAGCATCCCAGAGCCCTTGACAGTGGTGGAGCACGACGCTGAGCAGGGGGTGGGGAGATGACTGCAGGCATGGTTGAAGAGGAAGGTCTTCAGTCACGACATGAAGATGGGGAAGGAAGTGACAAGATGGAGGGATAGAAGAAAAGTGTACCAGAGACGTCTCAAAGCGCTTCACAGAATATACTGTAAAGTGAATTGACTATATTTTGTGGGCAAAACGCGGCAGCCAATTGCACACATCAGTGTCCCATCAACAGTTGTGGTTAAGGGACCAAATTATTATTTGAAGGGATTATAACACCCAGAAAAGCGATCTGCCAATCAACTAACAACCGAGCTCCTACATACTGCTAGAGATGTGTGGAATAAGGAAAATTGCCTAAGGTTTCACCCTGCCTGTGAATCGAACCCTGACCTTCTTGCTTGCGAGTCGAGTGCTCTAACCACTATGCTACAGGACTCTAGGTAAATATTCTTTATCTTTTACTCCATTGCTCCATGTATGAAGCAAAGTAGTTATGGCATGTGCGTGGTAACTGGAGTAGAAAATGAATCTGAAATGTTAATCTTACACTAAATAATTAAGTTTCACAAGTTACATTGATGGAACCCATTAGGGGAGCTATTGGCAGCAATAAGGGATTACAATTTGTGTTAGTTATGGTCACCAAAGATTAGATGGCTTTAACTATTGATCTGTTCAATTTATATGTTTTTTCGAGCTAAATATGTGATTATTGTAAGTGTTCTACAATGGAACAATTGCTAGTTAATCGGAAAAGAACTGTAGGCTGGGTAAGGCAATTGTATATTGATTTTACGATGGGTTAATGCTAGGACCCGCCTTTTGGTAATATTGCTCTCCCCATTCAAAGCCAGGATCACGTCTCTTATCTCATCATACATTTAGAAAGAAAATGACAGCAAATTTCCTTTCAAGCCATCCTTCATTCACTTCTCTTACTAAAATTTCCTTTCAACTTTTGTCTCTGTTCCTCAGTGGGGCTTTCTGCTCGCTGGGTGGTCACAGGTCATGATTCCACCATTAAAGCCATCATGTTCTCCACGTCCAATAATAGGATAAACATTGTCCCATCTGCTAGGGAAAAAATTTCATTTAGACATAATGAAAATTCTGTTACACGTCGACATAATTACACCAAAACATGCCATGGGATCATTAACATCTACCTGAACAGGCAGACGGGATCACAATTTAACATCTCATCTGAAGGATAATAATAATAATCCTTGCATTTAATATAGCGTCTCATCACGTTGTCGAGATGTCTCAAAGCATTTCAGTGAATATACTGTAAAGTGGATTGACTGTATATTTTGTGGGTGAAATGCTGCAGCCAATTATGCACAGCAGTGTCCCACAAACAGTCGTGTTTTCACTTATACATTGTGAAAATAACAACAAATAATAACTAAATAATAATTTGTGGTTACATCTTCAACAATGCAGTGAATTGGGGTGTCAGCCTAGACTGTATGAGTTTCAAGTCCTGACATGTATATTCGCTGCTCTCGTGTTTTTGATTTACTTCTATATTTAATCGCTAAAGTCATTAATTTAACGTTGCATTACTACAGGAACATCATTTCAACAGACTTGAGGAAACAGTGACTGATTTATGAATCCTTATTAATGCTAATTTGCCATCTCCATTCAGTCACAGATAGTACTCGCTGCTGTAAAGATTCTGAGCTCTTAGGTTTTATAAAGCATCAGGATTTAATCTACAGTTACTTCCAATCATAACAATAATCCTTACATTTGATATAGCTTCTATCTTGTCAGGAGAATGTCTCACTGTCCAGGACTTACTGCAGTGTGTGCTGAATGTATATTTTGTAGACAAACACACAGCCAATTTGTACAGAGCAGCATACCCCAAACTGCCGTGAAGTGAACAACCAATTTTATCTGGTGGATTTTTGACCAGGACATTGGAGAAAATCCCTTCTTTTTCCAAGTAGTGCCATGGGGATCAGTAACATCCAGCTGAACAGGCAGACAGGACCTCGGTTTAACATCTGACCCAAAGAAGGATATCACCAACAATGCAGTGCACCCCCAACTGCTTTGGAGAGTCAGCCTGGACTATATGAGTTCTTGAACCTACAATCTTTTGACTCAGAGACGAGAGTGCTACCACCTGAGCCTGGCTGACACAAGACATCATGTATTAAATGCAACTTAATCTAGATGGTAGAATTTCCCTCTTGTTTGCAAAAGCACAAAGCATGGTGGTATTATTTGTTCCTTTCCACACAGCAACACTCCCACTAGTGAGCTAATAATACCCAGCATTCACATGCAAATAATTATAGTACTTACTATTTAATTGCATAATCCTGGTTTGAAAGCCTGTGTGCAATTAAAGTGGTTTAAATTAAGTAATCACCATTGAAATAAACAAATTATATTGGTGGAATTTGGACAGCTTGCTCTTGAAACAGGAGCAAAAGCTACAGAAACTCTTGAAACAATGGAATTTTTTTTGTTCTCATAGTTTCTCATAGTTCTCATATTTATCTTATTGTGTTTGTTTTGTATTTCCTTCAAAGATGTGGTTTGCTATATCCTTTGCCTTTTCAACAACAACAACTTTTGCATTTGCATAGTGCCCTTCACGTGCTTGAAGGCAAGAAAGAGGGTGAAAGGAAGGTGACCGTAGGCGTGTTCAAAGGGGTAGAGTTTTGGTAGGACGTAAAGTTAGAAAAGTGGGAGGGTGAGACAGAGTGGTCGGGGAGGGGACTGCTTTCACTTAGGATTGTCATGGCAGTGGCCTACAAGTCACTACACAGTCACTACACTTCACAATAAAACTCCTTTTACACAGCAAGTTAGGTAAGGTAAGGAATTCCCTGCATTTTATGTGAGAACGTAACTCCGATAAATGTAGACTAAGTTACTCACCACGGTTAAGCATTGCAGGATGTTGTGCAAGTCTCGGTACAATTTAGAAAATCATAGTTAATTACAGCTTTATATGTCTTAGTTTGTACTGTTATAATTGATTCACGTAACATACAGTTTGCTTTATGTGACTGTCTTAATTGTTCCACGTAATGCAAGAATATTGCTTGCGAGACTAATTGCTTCGTATGAAAGGAACATATTCCACGTGTCTTTATGGTTTATGAGCAGTTGGCTTTTACATCCTTTTACTATTAATTCTAGGTCCCATCTGCCTTTCAATGCTGGTGGATTTAAAGGGGCCATCCTTCTATCATCTTACTCCTGGTTTATCCTGACTTACATCCCACTCCTCCTCCAAACTGGAACCCCAAATTAAAATGAATCATTTTGCTCATTTTGTTGTTTATGGGAGGCAGCTGGTGCAGATTAGCCACTGCTAAATGTTAGTTATTATTTTTATTATTACTGTTGATTTTCCCATTTGCTCAGTAAAATATCAGATTCAGCTGTGAGAGCACAGACGTTCCATAAGACGTTGAATATAATACTTTATAATAATAATCCTTGCATTTAATAGAGAGCCTTATCATGTCAATGAGACGTCTCAAAGCGCTTCACAGAATATATTGGATTGACTGTGCATTTTGTGGGTGAAACTCGACAGTGTCCCACAAACAGTCGTGGTTGAGTGACCACGTTTTTTTTAGGGAAGCAGTTCCCAAGGCAAGGTGTGTGGTGGGTTGAGCATCCCAATGGTGGGAGTGGCGAGAGTGAGGAATGGGCAGCATGCCTCAGTTTGCCGAGCGGTGGAAAGCTTTGCTCAGCAGAAAATACCATAAAAAGTGTATTGACATCATACATACAGCCTACAGGAGGGTCACAGATTATCTTGAACAATTCTGACATTCTCAGCTTTATCCCCTTGCCTTTGTCGCTCTCACCTTCCCAATAGTGCTCTGGTAGAGCAAGTTAGAATCCAGATCAATAGGGCGCCGAGTCATTATGTGCGAAGGGAGGAGGGATTCATAAATCACTCTGAATTTGATTTATACATAAATGGCTGTGTGGAGGGTTGGGTGCGTTCCAGCTGAAAAACAGCCTGAATTTACTTCATTATTCATTGAGAGAGCTATTGGTGTTTTAGCGAAGGGCAGATCTGTCGATAAGGAGCAGCCAGAGAACTGCTGGTGGTCCCAGGACTCACTGGTGAAGCTGATAATTCAGGAAATTAGACTAGCCCTCGCTCTGAACGCTTGCTCTAAACACTCGCTCTGCACTCTTGAAGATTTGGTCGCCGGGTGTCTGGCATACGAGGAAACAAATCGCCATACTTAACCATCTCCCCCAAGCCAAACTACCTGGAGTTCTATCTATGTGTCTGACATCTCATCTGAAGGATGGCACCTCTGACAATGCAGCAAGACTCCCAGCATTGGACCAGCATCCTTGCAAATTGTCTGTCTGACATTAAGTCCTGGACGAGAGCCAACTTCCACCAGCTCAATTTTGGACAGACAGAGGCCCTCCTGCTTGGCTCAGCCGCTCACATTATCACGGTTCATGGCTGCACTCTTCACCTCACTAAACCAATACAAAACCTTGGTGTCAGTTTCAACCCCCAGCTATCCTTCAAACCCCACATTCGTGCCATGACCCAATCCGCCTTTCCACACCTCCACACAATGTTGCCTGCCTCTGCCTCTCACCACAGGTTGCTGAGATACCAATCCACATTTTAATCACGTCCCATTTTGACTACACCAACTGCCTGCTCACTGGACTTCACAGCTCTTTCCTCCACAAGCTGCAGATTATTCAAAACTCTGCACTTCGTGTTCTCTCTCGCACCAGGCTCCGTGCACGATTTACCCCGTTCTTGCCCGGCTTCACTGGCATCTCATCCTACAAAGAATGGAGTACAAAAACTTTGTTCTCACCTTCAAAGCCCGGCGCAGTTTTGCTCCCCTCTACCTCTCCAACCTCCTAACCTGATATCGGCCTGTCCACTCCCTCTGCTTGGCAGACACCGTCCTTCTCGAAGTCCCCCACACTTCCTGCCCCACCATTTGTGGTTGGGCATTCAGTATCTCTGCCCCCACACTCTGAAACTCTATCCCACAATCCCTCTGCCTCCTTAAAGTCCCGTGTAAAGACCTTCCACTTCGACTGTGCCTTCGACCACCCTCCCACCCCCAACCCCCCATTGCCCTCCACCCCTCCTGACCCCAACTCCCAGATTGGGTCCAAAAACCCTCGACTGTCCAGAGCCCTGGGATGTCTTTCTGACGTGAAGGGCACTACACAAGTGTAATTTATTGTTGTTGTATTGGAGCATCAGCCAAGACAATGATGTTAATAATAATAAAAATCCTTGCATTTGATATAGCGCTTTATCACGTCATTGAGATGTCTCAAAACGCTTCACAGTATACAGTATCGCAAAGTGGATTGACTGTGTATTGTGTTGGTGAAATGTGGCAGCCAATTGCGAACAATGAGCTCAACGTCCCAATGTGGGGCTTTAACCCACAACCTGCAACCCACAACCTCCTGATTCAGAGGTGAAAGTGCTACCAGCTGAGCCAGGCTGACACCAAGATACAGTGTGGCTGGAATGGTATTGGCACATCATGGTTGATGGACAACCACAATTGAAAGGATAATGTGTCGTCATTATCCAGACAGCCAGACTGTTACTTTCTCTTTCCTGGGAGGCATTCTGACATGTTGGCAATGAGTTCTCCCCTTTGTGCCGTTCAGTCTTAATCTGTATGCAATAAGACACGATTCACAGTCATTCCCTGTTAAAAACAACCTGCTCGTCCATTTGGGAGAGCTCTTTGAGGAAGTTTCATCCTCTGTGAATTGCTCCACTGACTAAAGATGTAATTTGGCAAACAGCTGTGAAGTGAATGACTCAGTCTGCCACATGTTACAATTACCCAGCGCTGTATTACACCAATGTATCACCATTTGGCAAATCTGGTATTACAACAGTGCTTGGCGTCTGTTTGACGGGGCTTGATGTACTGCTGAGATAAAGTGCAGCAAGTTACAATCGTCCAGCTCCCAATTTGCTGCGATAGAAAACAGGATGACTGAATCATGATGCCACTATCTCAAGCTGATACTGTAGCATATTGCTATAGAAATTTACTGCATAGGTTGTATGCGGTTTACACAACGAAAACAAACAGAAGCTATCTGTCAAATGAAGGGAGGAACAAACTATGCTGAAGGTCAAATACCAGCTAGATAAATGCAAGTTGTTGTCATTGTTGTCTTGCTTCCAGTGTGCTGAATCAGCTCAACATTAATGAGACTCAAGAAATGAAAGTTGTTTGTTTGCCCTGTCTCAGCCCATCACACACGCATCCCGTAATGCACGCACACTATATATCCTATGTCCACTTTTGTCTGCGCTGCAATCTGTGTTAGCTTGATTAAATTGTTCCTTTGTAGGTGCACTTAAACAGAATCAATGTAATACATTTACAATGTAACTTCACCAATTACTAAAGAATAATTCATTAAAATTAAAATGGGTTTGTTGATAGATTATTCTACATTCCCGATTCAGATTCTACTTTTGTTAACACTCAAGACATTGTAGTAACATTGCAACAATTTAAACCTAATGATTCACTGCTCAATATTTTATTGTCGAACAGGGAACTTTATATCTAGCGTTGGGGAAATGGTTTATTATCAGGTTTGCAATGGCATAATCCCAAGGTTTGTATTTATATAATTTATAATAACTAATCTTGCATTTGATATTAGCTCCTATCACTTTAAAATGCCTCAAATAATTTTCTGTAAGGTGTAGTGACTGTGTATTTTGTAGTCTGTCAATTTGCACACTGCATTGTTCCGCAAACAACTGTGAAGTGAATGACTAATTTTATCTGCTGACCAGGAAACTGGGGGAAATTCCCTTCTCTTTTCAACTAGTTGCAATCATTAACAGGTGGCAGCTTGATTTAATATTGATCCGAAAAAAATGCAATGCCCCCTCTCCCCTCCCTTTGTTGGACTGGACTCTCAACCTCAACTGTAAGCTCAAAGTTTCGATGTGGGAGCTTGAACCAACAACCTTCTGACTCAAAGGCCATTTGTAGCACTTAATTCCAAGGGTCACTCTACATCATACAGTCAATTCATTTCACAGTATAAGACTTAATATAACCTAAATTTACAGGATATTTTGTGAAGCTCTTTGAGACATCTCAAGATGTGATAAGGTACTATACCAAAGGCAAAGTTATTATTATTACATTAGACTGGTCCCAAAAGCCACTGGCAAATGCCTCAATAAAAATGTTTGAAGTGTTTTGAAGATAATGAGTGATATCTGCACTGTGACAAGGACCTTTGAAACTAACCAACAAACATACAAGGGGAAAACAAAAACAGAAGTCGCTTTTCAGATTTCCAGCATCTGCAGTATTTTGCATTTTGAAAAATACAGGGAGAATAGATTCCAGTCACTTAATAGAATGTGAAGTAGAGATCGTTTGAATCAATATGAATATAATTAACCATCTTTCAAGAAGAACTTTAAGAAACAACTCGCATTCTCTCGATCGGGTTTCAGAACGGCTAATTATTTAAAGAGAATCTTAATCTTAGATTTCGCATTGGCACTTTTAATGATCGCTGTGTGGTTGAAGATGGATTAATTATGCATCTGCCTGCCTCATTTGCATCGCATCTGAATCAAGCCATTGTGGAAACCATAGTGTTTTCATCAGATAAATCCACACACAAAAAAAGATGTGCGCACTGTGGTTTCAGATGAGATCTAATTAAACCCAGCGGTGTTCTGTGAGCAGATATATAAGAACCAAAAATATCCACCTGGTAATATGATTTCATCTATACTCACAAAGACTAAATGTCTGCCTGTCTATATATCTGACTCAATAACCGATTAGATGTAGAGCCATGATTTGTGAAAATATATTAAAGGAGTCTTCCCACACGAGTCTTCCCAGCTAAGCATAGATAAAGACAAAATGTCTGTCTGTGTGTCAATCTACATTCCATATTGGATCCTTTGGTTGCAAGCGAAGCTACAACAGATACAGCTAGTTTTAAATAACGCAAGACTGTAGAAAATTATTTAATTCACTCTTAATTAGGAATCTTCAGCCTTGAAAACAGACAATTTGGAAGGGATCTTATATAGAGTGCAGTTCCGTAGCATAGTACTTAGCGCGCTCGCCTAGCAAGCAAGAGAACCCGGGTTTGATTCCCGGGAGAGGCAAAACTTTAGACAAGTTTTTTTACTCCACATACCTCTGTTTACCTAGCAGTAAGTAAAAAAAACCTGGTTGTTAGTCAATTTGTGGATCACTCTCCGAGGATAATAATCTCTCAAAAAAAATTGGTCACTCAATCCACGACTGTTTATGGGACACTGGATTGCGCAAATTGGCTGCTGCGTTCGCCTACAAAATACAGTCACTGCACTTCGCAGTAAATCTCGTCTAGTGCTTCGAGGTGTTTTGACAATGTAATAAGGTGCTATGTTAAAGGAAATGATAAGGATAGATATCACCTAAATGTGTGACTTTTCTAGAGAATACTATCTTGGCTACCTCAGCCAAACTTCTGCTATCAATAGATGATTCTTCCTTTGGTTCTGTGTTGTCAGACGTCTGCTACCAGAAGAGCCAAGGCACAGTGATCCAACCAACAGATGATGCAGTAGTATCCCAGATTATGTTTGATTATGCACTGTAGAGCACGATGTGATAAAACGTAACATCAAATGTAGGTTTATTCTGACAAGGTGGACGGTTCGTGCATTGTGTGTGAAAGGAGCAGACCTTGTAAACTGAACATCCATTGACAATTGCACAATGGACATTCAATTTACATTTATACAGTGCCTTTCACGTTGGAAGGACTTGCCAAAGCTGGCGGGAGTGGGAGTGGGATGGAGAGAGGAAAGAAGTCTGAGGAAAGAGGTACATTACGTTTTGAGACATGCCTTAAAAGAAGGTGCCTTACAAACTCTAAGATGGAGTTCCAGAGAGTTTTAAGAAAATGTTCCTTGAGCTTTAGATTATGGACAAGTTTGTAGCGATTCCTTGTATCCACATTTTCAGGTCCCACACTGAAACCAAATGTGGAAGCATATTGCTGTCATGCTAGCTTTAACCTGTTAAAATATATGCAAAAACAATACAGGATTCAGAATGATAGGGACTGGTAGCAGGTGTCAGCCTGACCCGGTTGGTAGCACTCTCAACTCTAAATCAAGAAGGTTGTTGGTTCAAGCCCCACATCAAACTTTAAGCTTAGATGACACTCCAGTGTAGTGTTGGGGACACTGCATTGTTGGAGGTGCTGTCCTTTGGATGATACATTAAACCGAGGTCCTGTCTACCCGATCAGCAGTGCCCCACAGTGTTACACAGTGTCGTGGAATGAATGACCAAATTATTATCATTATTAAAACTTTTTTCATCAACCCAAGACACAGTAAGAACAGGAAACAAGGTGGTTTGAGCGGGCTCGATTCCATCGGTTTGAATTTCCCTTTTCACTTTGATTTTATTTAATAATGATCTTGTCTCAGTTACCGTGGAAACACAGCAGCCTTTCCTCAACAACGCAGTGCTCCTCTGGGGCAGAAAATGTTTTTTTCTTTTTTGGCACACAACTTTGTAAAGTTCACACTGTCCATCACCACAGTAACCTTTGAATTAAGCATTAAAGAGAGAGGAAAATAAAAACAGAGATCAGAAATACCTGGCCCTCCCCTGGAGATGCTGATTTAAACTCCAACCACAGAGAGGCAGGAATGAAAGAACTTTCCTCTAACAGAATTATCGGAGGTTGTGACAGATGGACCTCAATAATATTACTAATAATAATCGTTGCATTTGATATCGCACCTTATCGCGTCTTCAAGACGTCTCAAAGTGCTTCACACTTGAATTGACTGTATATTTTGTGACATAGTTGTGCACAACGGTGTCCCACAAACAGTCGTGGATTGAGTGACCAAATTATTACTTTTTTTGTAGGATTTATTACCCCCGGAAAAGTGATCCACCAATCGACTAACAACGGGATTCCTATTTACTGCTATGTAAACAGAGGCATGTGGAGTAAGGAAACTTGCCCAACATTTCGCTCTGCCTGGGAATCGAGCCCAGGTCCTCTCGCTTGCGAGCTGAGCGCTTTAACCACTACACTACGGAATCCACTACAGGATTACCGATACAATATTCAATGGTAAAGGACCTCATAAATGGTTCCTCATTTAACAATGCACTTGTTAAGCTTTTCGACCATGCCTACAGTCACCTCCCCCTCCCGCTGGCTTGGCATCGTGCTCTGTCACTGTGTGAGGTATGCTTTATAAATGCAAGTTGTTGTTGTTGTAAGCAGTCTGACCTGTTGAGATGATGCATCATATCTTAGCGATTGTTTCTGGGAAATGGAGAGAAGAGCAATAAGGTTTGGCTGTCATTTGAGCACAGAATGCAAATGTCATATTCTGCAAATTTGTAAGTAGTCAAATGAGGCCTCGAGGATATCACTTTTCCAGGGGTACCAATCCCTCCAAAAAAACATAATAATTTGGTCACTCAATCCATGACTGTTCGCGGGACACTGCTGTGCACAATTAGCTGCTGCATTTCACCCACAATATACACAGTCACTACACTTTACAGTATATTATGAGTTTTGTGAAACTTATAAATAAAACGAAATTCAATGCGATTATAATAATAACAATTTAGGCGATTATAATATTTAATAATTAACAGTAATCCTTACATTTGATATTGTACCTTATCACACCTTTGAGACGTCTCAAAACTCTTCACAGATTATACTGCACAGTGAATTGACTGTAAATTTTGTGGGTGAAATGCGGAAGCAATTGCACACAGCATTGTCCCACAGACAGTCGTGGATCCACTAACAACCGGATTCCTTACTACTAGGTAAAACAGAGTGGCGAGTAAGGGCACTTGGCTAATATTTCGCCCTGCCCAGGAATCGAATCCAAGTCCTCTCATTTGTGAGCCGAGTGCCCTAAGCAATACGCTAGGACTCCATGATTATATGGTTTATACAGATCAGACTAATGCGAATTTTACTGTAATACCAGCTTAGTTCTAAGGAAAGATCGTGGATTTCTACGTGCTCTTCTTAGAATTCTTGAACCCTTTTAATGATAGTCAGTAACTAGCGCGGTGGAGACGATAAGGAAACCTTGTAGCGGGCAGCATTTAATCTGCCTGGAGATATCTACTCAGGCAGTGTGAGCTTCGCACTGACACTCAGGAATTTAGGTCAATTAGTTTGGGATTTAGGGAGTTCAAGTCCTCTGGCACGACCAATAACCACCATCAACATTGCTTGTAAACAGATCCATCCTATTTACTGTTTCTTTTACCTCTGTGTGCTATTACTTGCCAGGAGCGCAGTTTCGCTTTGCCTTTGTGTTGAAGTAGAACAATTTGTACTTACATCATGCCTTTTAAATAGGGAGAACGGCTCAATGCACTTTATTTATAGAAATTCTTGCAGCATTCCAGGTCCTTTTCTGTCCCTTTTCTGAGCAAGGTTTAGGATTGGAGAAAATCAATGGCAAGCTTTACGGTTTTATCCAGTTAGGCTGCAACTGTTACCCCCAACGCACACTCTGGGATCCGCAAGACTGGGCTCTTGCCAACCTGCGCCTAATACTTTACGGAATTAGGTAAGCAGGATGTGGCCCTCCAGGGAGAGAGTGCGCATTCCATTCCAGCAATCCATCTCTGGGATTTCCATGTGTAGATGGAATGCATGACCTGGCAAGAAACCCCCAAGATAAAATCGATCATTCATTTCACGGCTGTGTGTACGCTGTTGCTGTGTACAAATTAACTGCGGCATTCACCTACAAAATACATAGTCACTACACTTTACAATAAAACCCCGCAAAGTGCTTTGAGATGCTTCAGCGATATGATAAGACGCGGTATCAAATGCAAGGCTTGTTATAAATAGACCACTGGGTGCTGAGTTTGGAGTTGCTATGGTAACAAAACAGACTTGCGGAATTCTAAAAAATAAGGACTGACATGAAAGAAAGTTATGATACATCATCCTCATCCAATGGAGTGCAAAAATGTTATAAACTCAGAAACAGAGAGTCCAGAATTATAGCAATTAAAAAGCACTACAATGATTGGTCAGTAACTCTGGATTTAAATTGCGTATAATTAAAAATAAAGAAGAGAGGAGCTCGGTATATGAACCAAGGCGAAGTTACATTAATATTTTGTTTGCTCTTAAATGTATTTAATTCTCTCTTTAAGAAAATTGTATGATCCACTTTGTCAAGCAGTTATAACATACTGCAATCAAAAATGTTTTAATGATATTTTAATGTCTACAAAAACGCAGTCACTACACTTTACAGTGAATCCTCTGAAGCACTTTGAAACATTTCAACAATGTATGAGGCTCTGTACCAAATGCGGGGATTATTATCATGATATAATGCTCTCTAGATTAATTGTGGAAAAATTGATTCGGACACAAACCAAAATGTTTGTTTTACAAATAAAAGCAAATCCATTTGTGCAACTTATTAATGTTACGAAACAAGGGAGAAACTCCACCTGGGTCTAGATTCATCCTGTCTTCTCTGCATTCTAGATTCATAGATTCATAGAATGTTACGCACAGAAGGAGTAATCAAAATTGGCAATTTCCTAAATTTTGAAGTTTTTTTCCCCTCCAGATTCTTTTAAAGGAATCGGCTTTGAAATAAGGCAAACGTTCAATGTTCTCAGATCAGGTAAAACAACAAAATTGAAAAATAATCATTTTAAAATGAATAATTTCTCATACTTTAAAAATTAACTCTGTGCTGCTTAATATTCTTTATTGAGGGAAATGTATCTAAGGAAATGTCCAAGGAAATATGAACTCCAGTTGTCCTACTTCATCATATCATTGGGTTCATTCCTGTTTGATTCATTGAAGGGAAACATTTTAATTGAGTTACTGGAATAACTGCCTGGGAGGTTGTCTGCCTGACTGATGGGAATGTGAACTCTCAGTTGCAGCATGGCTGGCATGTTAGTTTCCACTGTGCCTGTGTGTGTGTGTGTGAGAGAGAGAGAGTCTGTGTGTGTATGTCTGTGTGTATGTACCTTGTGGACACCTGGAGAATCTCCTTTTTCGTTTCAAATAGCGCCATGGGTTCTTTAACATCCACCTGAACAGGCAGACGGTTCAACTTCTCAATCAAAGGTCAGCGCTTCCAGCAACACAGCACTCCCTCAGCACTGTATTGGAGGGTCTGCCTAGACTGTGAACTCAAAGTCCCAATGTAGCGCTTGAGCCCACAACCATCTGACTCAGAGGAGAGAGCGCGACCAACCCAGCCAGGTCGACACCTTTCCCTGCGTGGGATGGATTAACCTTCATCACCTCATATGTGCTGTCTGTGCCGAGCTGTTTGGGCAGCTGGTGGAGCGATTGTGTAAGATGCCTGAATGTGGCAAGTTCAACTTGAACCGGAAACGGAAGATGGTTATGCAGCACGTGGACCGAGCACCGAGACGGAGATCCAACACCAACAATCACAGCAGACGGCTTTTCATTTTCATTCATTAAATCAATGATTTCACTGCAACATAAGGTGCAGGTAGGCACGTGGTAAACTGCAACACGATGCAATTAGAAATGGCACGAGGCAGGGATAAACAGATGGCCGTGGGTAGCAACATAATAATAAGTGCATCATATCTGCCATCAATAATTTGGGAGATAATTGCTTTTATCAGCTTTCTTTCTAATTGAGAATAACAATCGAGATTCTCAATTATTGACGCTATATCATAATTTAAACGAATGGAAATGGTTGGAGGAGTCCTTACGCTAGCTTATAGCAGAGGTTGTGCTTTTAAATCAGATCTTTGTTTAAAGTTAAGAACTCCCCGAGGGCAGAAATGAATTCACTCTAACCTAATAAGTAATGCCCATATCAGTCAAAGTATCGAGAGTATTACAAGAATTCTTATCAGGAATAGTTCAGGTTAATTGACGACAGATTTATCGTGACAAAGTGGGATCATTACCAACTAATTAACAACACATTTGCAAATTTACACTTAATTTGTGTGATTAAAACACTCACAACACAGCACACTCTGCAGGAGTGAACCTGAACTGTGAGGCAAAATACTGCAGATGCTGGAAATCTAAAACAAAAACATAAGTCGCTAGGAACACTCAGCAGGTCAGGCAGCATCTATAGAGAGAGGAAAGTGAATTGTTGGTTCAGGGCGATGACCTTTTGTCAGAACTCAAGGTCATTGACCTTGAGCTACAGGACGTGGAATCCTGTAGCTCAGTGGTTAGAGCACTCGCTTTGCAAGCGAGAGACCTGAGTTCAGTTCCAGGCAGAGGGCGAAACTTTGGGCAAGTTTCCTTACTCCACACAGAGCCTAATAATAATCCCTCCAAAACCAAAAACTATAATAAATTGGTCATTTTCAATCCATGACTGTTTGTGGGACACTGCTGTGTGCAATTGGCTGCCGCGTTCGCCCACAAATATACAGTCAATTCACTTTACAGTGTGTTCTGTGAAGCGCTTTGGGACGTCCTCCCGACGTGAAAAGCGCTATATCAAATGCAAGGATTATTATTATTATTATTAAATGTTAACTCACTTTCCTCTCTCCCTAGATGCTGCCTGACCTGCTGAGTGTTTCCAGCGGCTTCTGTGTTTATTTCTGAACTGTGACTGTTGTGTTCCTGGATTTCTGCCCTGGGGCAAACATTATCATTGTGCTTGGATTCTGACAGCAATACCGCGATGAGAGGACATTTGACGAGAGGAGGTTGCCGGAGATAAAACAACAACAACTTGCATTTATATACCAGCGTTTAACATTGCCAGAGCTTGACACTGAGATGGGGAGAGATGGGAGGTGACTGTAGGCACGGTCGAAGCAGAAAGTTTTCAGGGACGATCTGAAGATGGGCAAGGTGGAGGAATTGGGGCAGGGAATTCTGGTGTGTAGTAGCTGAAAGCACGTCAGTCAATGGTGGAGTGGAGGGGAATAGAGGAGGGAAGGAGATAGAGGCTCTTCTTACCGTTCAGTCTTTACCATGTTTGATGTGTCATAACTGGACTGTTAAAAAAAAACACAAGCATCGCTTTAACAACACATTTGAAGGATGACTCTTCTGACGATGCAGCGCACCCCCAGCACTGCATTGCAATAAGCTCATAATGTACGATATGGGTGGCTTGAATCCACAATAATAATAATAATAATAATAATAATCCTTGCATTTGATATAGCGCTTTTCACGTCGGGAGGACGTCCCAAAGCGCTTCACAGAACACACTGTAAAGTGAATTGACTATATTTGTGGGCAAATGTGGCAGCCAATTGCACACAGCAATGTCCCAC
Source organism: Callorhinchus milii (assembly GCF_018977255.1). NCBI lineage: Eukaryota > Metazoa > Chordata > Chondrichthyes > Chimaeriformes > Callorhinchidae > Callorhinchus > Callorhinchus milii. Next base: position 6,841,571 of record NW_024704754.1, read on the forward strand.
AAACAGTTGTGGATTGAAAATGACCAATTTATTATTGTTTTTGGTTTTGGAGGGATTATTATTAGGCGTATGGAGTAAAGAAACTTGCCCAAGGTTTTGCCCTGCCTGGAATTAAACTCAGGTGACTCGCTTGCAAAGCGAGTGCTCTAACCACTGAGCTACAGGACTCCACAACCATATGACCCAGAGGTGAGCGAGAGCGCTAATGACTGGCACTTTCTAAATGCAATTATTTATTACAAATACATTGATGAGTCTTGAAAGAGCAGCCCTGTTGAATCGTAAAAATAATTCTCTGAAAGCTTGGTTTCATTACCTTATTACAGCTGCATAATTGTTCTGTATTAATTATTCATAAAACTATTCCTCCAGAAGGTTCATGAGAATAGCAATCCTTAAATTACGCAAGTGAAACACTTGGAGAGATCGTAATATTTGCATTTTTTTTGGACAGCTTGTATGCCCTATTCTTTTTAATTTCTACATTTCTAACGGTTCATAAAACAATAATAATCAGATTTCAGATTCCAATTGAAACGCTTCATTTCCTCAGTGAATCCGAGACCTGCAAAAATTCTGAACATCAGCCAACCTGTGCTTCAAAAGCCACCGGGATGTGTAATGCTCCATTTATACTGCACTTTGAGAGTGGTTTGACATGAAAATTGCATTAGTTTGACACTAAAAATGTGGTTAGAATCCAGTTTAAAGAGCCCTGGATTCTGAACCCCACTCCCAGAGACAGTATCAGCTCCGAACATCTCGTTGTAATGTGACTAAATGCCGGGTTTTGTCTGATATGGCGTTGAGATGGGGTGAGTAAGGGTGGGGGTAGTGATTAGGGGGGATTGGAAATCTGTGTTGGATACAAAGTGCAGCAAATGTTCTTCCCATTTTTCATCTTCTTTCTTCGCCTGAAAGCGCTGCATTAAAGTCATCAATACACTAACGCAGCTTCTCATTTCTTTAAGGATTCCGCTTGTTAATTAAAGGACTAATAATAATAATCTTTGCATTTGATATAGTGCCTTAACATGTCTTTGAGACGTCTCAAAGCATTTCACAGAATATACTGTGAAGTGAATTGATTGTATATTTTGTGGGTGAAACGCGGCCGTCAGTTGCGCACAGCAATGTCCAACAGTTGTGGATTGAGTGACCAAATTATTTATTCAAAATTTATTTTTTTAACAACTGGGTTCCTACTTACTGCTAGGTAAACAGAGGCATTTGGAGTAAGGAAATTTGCCTAACGTTTCGTCCTGCCCGGGGATCAAACCCAGGTCCTCTTGGGTACTCTAACCGCTAAGCTGCAGGACTCCATGTGGTTCTGTAGATGCCTTTAGGTCTCCTGTATTCACTACCATTAGTCTAGATAATAAAAATAATTGCATTTCATACACCGCCTTATAATGTCGGCGAAATGTCTCAAAGTGCTTCACAAGATTTACTGTAAAGTGCAGTGATTGGGTACTTTGTGCGCGAATGCATGCAGCAGCCAATTTGCACACAGCAATATCCCACCAACAGCCATAAAGTGAACGACTAATTTTATCTGGGGGGATTGTCGGCCAGGACCCTGGAAAAAACTCCCTCCCTTCTCTTTTCGCATAGCATTGCGGAATCTTTAATATCTGCCTGAACAGGGCACAGACAGGCCCTGGGTTTAACATCAAGTGAGAAAGTAATGCAAACAGAGGCGGGCGAGGCATATTGTAATGGAATTATGTGAATGAAAACAAAGCAGAAAAGCATGAGACAAGGTAAACACCAGTGAAAAATTAGTGAACAAAGAAGAGGGGAGCTGGCTTGCGCAAGAGCATGAGCAGAGAGCTTGAGTTGGAGTCAACAAGAAGGGCATAGTGAGCTGTCAGCTCTGACAGGACTGGGAGAAACGGTGCTGGGAAATAGTGAAAAGATAAGAGAAAGGAGGACAAGTGAAGAAAGCAAGTGACAGGGTACAAATGACAGAGACAAGGTGTCAGAGTGAGAGGGAAGCGATGACAGAAGGACATGTCCATAGGGAAGTCAAGTTAATCGAGATTGGAGCAGTCCAACCCAGGATGAATCAAAGTCTTTTATAGAGTACTAGCTGTACCCGTTGCAGCTACGCTTGCAACCCAAAGGATCCAATATGGAATGTAGATACACAGAGACAGATACACATTTTATCTATATCTATACTCATCTGGGAGGACTCAGTGGGAGGACTCGGCGCTTTAAAAATGTAATTTTGTTGTTGTTGCCCCGGCTTAGCTTTGTCTGTGTTCTTTATTTTGTTCCCGCAGTTTCGCTATGTGCGTGCTCTGACGCAGGATGCCACAGCGCCATGGTCAGCCAGTATGGCCACCAGGTGTAACTGCAGCAAAAAATGCAAAACTAAAAATAACTCATGAATGATAGGAGATACCCGAAAAACAAATATGCTCATGTCACTCCCAGAGCAAGACCTTTCCGATAAGGTGTAAATCATGTGTGTATGCCAATTAGTTATTGAAATCCTTCTTGAAGCCCAGACAGATATTGTCATTTTATTAGTATAGATATTTCTCCCACACAAAATATACAGTCAATTCACTTTTCAATATATTCTGTGAAGCGCTTTGAGATCTATTAAAGACATGATAAGACGCTATATCAAATGCAAGTATTATTACTAGTGTTATTAATATTAAAGACCCAAATTGTAAGCCAGGGCTGTAATTATTATTATTTATTATTATTGTGTACTTGCTTAAGGTTGAATCTGCACTTTAAAATAATTACAGGCAGCTTTTTGCTTGCATGTAAATCCACGATTTATCACAAGATCACAAGATTGATTTGGATGAATAAAGCCCTTTAGCTCATCTGATCTCATCCATCCAGGATGTGAAACAGTATAAATACAAGACAAGGTTAACTTTTGTTAATAAGGAGAAGACTATTTTCTGTAAAATGAATGCCTAAAAGCATTGATTGAATGATGTGAAAGGCACTATACAAATGTAACTTGTTGTTGGATTGATGTCTCTTTCCATTTATCCTTTCTATCACCTGGGTCACAGTATGTCTCCATTGTATTATTTGGTTTTGTCTTAAACACTTGCCAGATTTACCTCAAACCAGTGTGGGTGGGAATGTAAAACTGAAATTGACACTTGGATATTGCACAAGACAAGGGCACTTTTAAGTAATAGTAATTTTAGCAGGATCGGGTTTGTTTACTGCATGGGGGCGGGCACCATAGCAACAGAGACTTGGCTGGAGTTCATCGTGATTCAGATCTTGAAAGTATGACCAGCGCACAGCACAGCGCGAGACAGCAAACCTGAGGCTTGATTTCATCCCTCCGCTGGAGATTGATGTGTTGAACTGTGAACAGAGCACAGATGAAAAGCGATCCGTGTTGAATGAATATTCAGCAAATTCCCATTTATTATCTCAAAACCCAATTGAATTTGAATCCCCCTGTTTGCGGGAGTCAATGACAGAGGCGGAGTGCAGCCTGAGAGAATCCAGCGCCAGATGAGACCAGTGTGGGGAGAAGGGAGATAGGTCAGAATGTCAGAAAATAACATATGCGCGGCTTGGTTTCAAATAATAATCATAATAATCCTTGCATTTGATATGTCATGTCGTCGAGACGTCTCAAAGTGCCTCACAGAATATACTATGAAGTGACTTGACTGTGTATTTTGTGGATGAAACGCGGCTTTTATTGCAACAGGAATTAAGGGATATGGGGATAATAATAATAATAATAATCCTTGCATTTGATATAGCGCTTTTCACGTCAGGAGGACGTCCCAAAGCGCTTCACAGAACACACTGTAAAGTGAATTGACTGTATATTTGTGGGCGAATGCGGCAGCCAATTGCGCACAGCAATGTCCCACAAACAGTCGTAGATTGAAAATTACCAATTTATTATTGTTTTTGGTTTTGGAGGGATTATTATAAGGCAGGGTCAGGTTATTAGCTGGAGTTAGATTAGAAGATCAGCCATGATTGAATGGTGGGGCATGCTCGAAGGGCCGATTGGCCTACTCCTGCTCCTACATGTTATGTTATGTTATGTTATGTTATGTTATGTTATGTTATGTTATGTTATGTTATGTTACGTTATGTTACGTTATGTTATGTTATGTTATGTTATGGCAGCCAATTGAGCACAGCAGTGTCCCACAAAAAGTCTTGGATTGAGTGACCAAATAATTATCATTATTTATTTATTTTGGAAGGAATTATTACCCCTGGAAAACAATCCCCCAATTGATTAACAACCGGGTTCCTACTTACTGCAAGGGTTGTATCTGCAAGCAAAGATTTTCACACAGCGATGTCCCGCATACAGCGATCGGGCAAAAGACCAATGAATGCACAGGCTTGTTTACCATTTCCCTCCCCAATTCCTATCATAAATCTGCAGCGGTCTCTATGGCGATGTAACATTGCTGCGAGTCTAAAGTTTCATTTTGTCTCTTACTTTACGTTGTGCATTTCGTTCGGCCATTGCTAAGTGGGTTACTGGTTGGTATTGTCATGGGAACACGAGTTAGCATTTTGGATGGGAAGATGGTTAAAGGAGAAGAGCTCTGGTAAAGATTAGACTGACAGAGTCCAATCCCTTCCACTTTTGCAGCTCGTACCTTATCTGTTACAAGTTATGACTTTTATCACAGTAAATGCTCCAGGAAGGCCAAGACCCCAGGTCAGGTCAAGGAACCAATTCATACTTAGATCATAATAGACTAAAAAATGTCTGCTCCAGCTGAAATAAGGCTCTGATCATCAATGACCTCATCATTGATGAAAATACTGACATTCTGGCCCTCACTGGAACCTGGATCACCCCAGGCAACACCTTCCCGCTCACTGAGGCCACATCACCCGGCTATACCTCTCACCATACCCCACATCCCAACGCCCACGGCGGTGGTGTGGTCCTCATCACCAGGACCTCACTCGCTCTATCACCTTATTCCTGTGGCTCATTCCCATCATTCGAGCACCTTACACTCTGCCATCCCTCCAATCTTTCCCTCAAAATTCTCCTAATTTACCGCCCCCCCCCAAAACCTCCCCCACCTTCATCTCTGACATCTCCACCCTCCTAGCTTCCCTCTGCCTCTGTTCTGAATGCCTCCTCATCCTCGGCGACTTCAAACTTCACTTCACCCCCTCCTGCTCTTTCTCCTCGGACTTCTCCACTCTCCTCTCCTCTCACAACCTCTCCCTCCACATCCACTCTGCCACCCACATTCATGGCCAACCACTTGCCCTGGTAATTACCCGGGGCCTTAGTGTCTCGGATATCACAATCACAGACAAAGTCATCTCTGATCACCATTTCATCTCCTTTAACCCTCAATCCCTCTCCCCACCACCACCAAACCCACCTCCATCTCCTACTGTCCCTGGAAACAAATCTCCCTGTAATCCCTCTCCCTGCCCTGGATTCATCTGAACCCTACCCCCTCTGGCCTACCTTCAGCACTGATTTACCCTCCTCGCTCACTCTCCTCCACAACTTCCTCTCCACCACTCTTGATGCCGTTGCCCCCCTCACCTGCCGAACCTTCTCCTACTCACAAACCTTACCCTAGTACACCAGCCACCTCCACTAATTTTAGCCAGGTGTGTTTGGGCCGTCGAACACACCTGGCTTAAATCTGACCCAACGGTCTACCAGCAGATCTGGCTGGACCACATCAAAACGTATCACTCCACCCTCACCTCCACCAAATTATCCTTCTGCTCGAAGATAATCTTGGAGGCAAAGGACAATCTCAGGCTCCTATTCTCCATCATCAACTGGCTCCCCCGTCCACCCTCCCACACCTTGCCCATTCTTAACAAGTGCTTGGAGCACGGACACAGCTCTGGTCAAGGTCACAAATGACCTCTTCTCCATCTGTGACCAGGACTCCCTCTGCCTCTCTGCTACCTTCGATACTGTGGACCACTCCATCCTCCTCCACTGCCTCTCCTCTCATCTCAACCTTCAAGGTTCTGTCCTTGAATAGTTCAGATTGTATTTGTCACACCATATCCAATTTTTTTCCGCCAACATTTTCTCTTCTGGCCCCTGCAGAGTCTTGTGCAGTGTTCCTCAGGACTCTGTCCTCAGTCCCCTCCTCTTCAGCCTCAACATGCTCCCCCTTGGTGACATCACCCGCAGACATGGGACATGGCAGACATCAACTTCTACATGTACGTGGATGACACACAACTCTATCTCTCTGCCTTCACCCTCGATTCCAGGATAACTGACATCCTGACAGACTGTCTGTCTGACATTAAGTATTGGATGAGAGCCAACTTTCTACAGCTGAATGTCAGCAAGACCAATGCTCTCCTGATTTCCTGATTGGCTTGTGCCAGTGCCTCCGCACCTCGGGCACTGGTAGCAATAGCATCCACTGATGCACACTCCACCTCATCAAGTCAGTCAGGAACCTGGGCGTCTTGTTCGACCCTCAACTGTCCTTTCTCACCTATATCTGTGCCATGACCTGCTCTGCCTTCCCCCACGTCTGCAATATTGTCCGACTCCATCACTGCCTTACCCTTCAGGCCGCCGAAACCCTCATACACGCATTCACCACCTCAAGGTTGGACTACGGAAACTCCTTCGTTGCCGGCCTCCCTAATTCTTCGCTCCACAAGCTGCAGATGATCCAGAACTCTGCAGCTCATGTCCTCTCCGGCACCAGCATCTCTGACCCCATCATCCCCGTCATCGCCTGGCTCCACTGGCTCCCTATCCTTCAGAGGATAGAATTCAAAATCCTCTTCCTCACTTTCAAGGCCCTCCACAACCTTGCTCCCTCTTACGTCTCTCACCTGCTGACCCCTATCAAGCTGTCCACTCCCTCCGGCCTGCTCCATGTCTCCTGCCTGACCCGCTCTGCCTTTCAGCCTCTCTGCCCCCACCCTTTGGAACTCCATCCCACAATCCCTTTGACTTGCTCCCTCCCTTGCCTCCTTCAAGGCATGACTCAAGACCCTCCTTTTTGACTGTACCTTCATCTGCTCTCCTATCTCTCTGCCCTTTCTCATCTCAACCCTGCCCCCCCATGCTCGGGTCATGATCCCTGACTGTTCAGTGCCCTGGGACGTCCTCCCAATGTGAAAGACGCTTTACAAAGTAATTTTGTTGTTGTTGTTGTTGTTGTTGTAGACAACATGCCTCTTGGCCAGAAGGTTGTGTGTTCAAGCCCCACGTCAGGACTTTGAGCTCCATCCTGGGCCGATGCTCCGGTGCAAGTGTAGGGGGAGCGCTGCATTGCCTGAGGTGTGTCTTATCATTTCTCTAAGTGCTTCTCAGGATTTAAAGCAAAGTGCAGGGCACAATTTTTCATTTAAGAATTGTGCACCAGGCTCCGTGACCCCATCACTCCCACCCTCGCCCGACTCCACTGGTTCCCCATCTCTCAGAGGATTCAATTCAAGATCCTCGTCCTCACTTTCAAGGCCATCCATGGCCTTGCCCCCTCCTATCTCTCTGACCTGCTGACTCCCTACCAACCTGCCCACTCCCTCCGTTCAGCGTCTGCTCCATGTCTCCCGTCCGACCTGCCCTACAATCGGTGGCCGAGCTTTCAGCCTCTCGACACCCACACTCTGGAACTCCATCCCACGGTCCCTTCATCTCGCTTTCTCCCTTGCCTCCCTTCAAGACTGGTCTCAAGACCCTCCTCTTCGATCGTGCCTTCAGTCGCCCTCCTACCTCTCTGCTTTCCCTCACCCCTACCCCACCCCTCCCCCATGCTCGGGTCCTAACCCCTGACTGTCCAGCACCTTGGGACATCCTCCCGATGTGAAAGGCGCTCTATAAATGTAATTTTGTTGTTGTTGTTATTGAGTTGGTGGCGCTCATGACTTTCTCCAGTTAAAACTATCGCACCAAAAAAGATATATACAAAAACCTTCGGGTTTCCAAAAGAGAACATCATAAAATAATTCTTATATTTGAACCAGCATCAGCCTCAGAAGGACGTCGCAAAGCTCATCACTGGATACATTGTAAAGTGCTGTAATCATGTGTTTTGTGGGCAATTACAGCAGCAAACTTGCACACATCAACATACCACAAAGCCATGAAGTGAAGTCAACTGTACTGGAGGATTGTCAGCCAGAACACAGGAAGAGAGAGAAACTCCCTTCCTTTGTTAGGAAAGGGGGGCAATGCAGACTCATCCCTTTATATTAGTCCAAATAATATCACCAGATAGGATTGCCTGTTCAATGGATAACAAAATAGGGAAAAGAAATTACATTGAAAAGTTCCAGTGTTATCTGAAGCAGAAGCCACTTATTTATTTGGTCAAATAAAAACAGAATTTAAAAAATATTAAGCTATGCAAGTGGTTTCTCCAGGCATGCAGCAGATTTTAATCCAAAATTGAAGCAGCCTTGGTTGTTATAGATAGGACACTGTTAAGGAATGTGCTCGCTTAACAAGGTTCCCCAACTTTCTGAGCTGTTTTTTCACTTTATCACGGAGATGGCCCTACTTGGAAAATATCTGGGCAAGTTATCATCTGAAACATTAGCAAGTCTGATTTGTTATCTCTTCCCCCTGCGGTCCACCATTTGTGATATTGCAGTCCAAGGTTACAGTGAATCCTGTGCAGCACTTTCAGACTATCAAACGCACAAGTTCTCATTTATTTTATTTTAAGCTTATTCCTTTTGTATTTTGGGGGGAGAAAGTGATATTCAGGCTGCTTTCCCCTGTTGTCTGAAACTCTCTTCCGAAACCACTTTGCCTTGACAAAATCCAATGGCATAAATATTAAGCTGTGCAGTCAGATTTGGGAAAGTGAAATTATGCTTTTGGCTTTACATGGATTTACATTGACTGTACAGCACAGAAACATTCCATTTTTGCCCAACCAGTTTGCGCCAGTGTTTATACGCCATTTAACTCTCCTTACACTCCCACACGCTTCTATTTCCTTCTTCCTCATGTAGTTGTCTGACTTCTAGACTCTGTTTAGTGCTAACTCAATGGTCCAAATCTAGACTTCTCCCTGGTGTTGGGCACTGGAGACGAGATGAAAAAACAGGAGTGACATCAGCCGCGATGGTGACCCGAATGGCAGCCATTTTAGCTTTCCACACAGCCTACCACTGTATTCATTTTATGACACCATTTGGGCCAGCAATCTATTTATAGTAGAACTGACAGCAGCTGTTACAGGTCCATTAGCATTTCTGAGAATCTGGAGATTGGAGGTTGGGAACGTTGCACACTGTTGTCTGCAATTTACGCAGCTTCAAAAAGTTTTTGAGAACAGGCCAGCTCACAGCAACTGAGGGAGGGTTGTGGCACAAGGGTGCAAGCGCTTCTTCTTCCAAGCCAATTTTTTTGTAAATCAGTAAATTACTAAATAAATTTAACATGTGGAGCTCATTGAATGAAATTGGATCATTGAAGGAAGATTGTTAAAATAATGGATCAAATTACTGTCTGGCGTTCTCTCAACAGCGCTAGAGTGATTAATTGATGATTATTGTTTGGAACTGGGGTGTTAAACAGAGACAGATAATCCAGATGGCACTCGAAAGGAAACTATAAAGACTTATAAAACTCAAAGAATGAACTGTATCCAGAAATTGATCTCTGGAGCAGGTAATGGTAATGAGGAGAAGAAAGTGAGTAACACAGGCTGACCATGTTCCAAATAAAATTAGTTGCTCAGACTTCATGGCTGTTTGTGGGACGTGGCTGTGTACAAATTGGCTGCCGCCTAGAAAATGCACAGCCTCTTTACAGTGAATCCTGTGAAGTGCTTTGAGATGTCCTGCTGGCATGATAAGGTGCTGTAACAACTGGTTGATTCCATTACTGGAAACAAGCAAACAACGTCTCCTCTCGGGTTTTCCTTCATTGAGGTGAAAGGACCAAGACTCATTAGCAATGCTGACAAGAAATATGATTGAAAAATTAGAGAGGTCAAATAGAGAGAGTGAGACAGAGGTGAAACAGTGAGGTGAGAGAGGACCTCTGTCAGTTGACAAGCTGCTTGTCAGACAACAAGATCCAATCAATTCCCCTGTTAACAAGACAAAGAAAAACACTGAGTGCCATGGAGCACAGAGGGCAATATTGTTGCTCCAAGTGGTTGCAGCATTTTGCCCACAAAATACACAGTCGATCCATTTTACAGTACATTCTGTGAAGCGCTTTGAGACGTCTTAGCGACGTGATAAGGTGCGCTATACCAAAAAAAAGCAAGGATTATTATTAGTAGTAGTAGCATTATCACTAACAAGGTTCACACACTCAGAGTCACTTCTCCTTACCAGCTCGTGAGAAGTTCCCTGTTACAACAGTGTTCTTTGATTTGGCACATATTACCACATGAATTCTTGTAGCGAGCACTGCCAGGAGCAGCTATTAGAGCAAAGATGAATGGGATGTTTAACAACCAACGACTCGCATTTATATATCACTCTTCTCGCAGGGTAGTGCCTCAGAGTGCTTAACAATGGCGGAGCCTGGGAGAGAGGGAAGGTGACCATAGGCCCGATTGAAGAGAAAGGTCTTCAGGTGTGATCTAAAGATGGACAAGGAGGGGAGGGGAGGGATTGAGGCAGGGACTTCTAGAGTCAAAAAGGAATTGGATAAGTTTATGCAGAGGAAGGGGATTAGAGGTTACGGGGAAAGAGCAGGGAATTGACATTAAGATGGACAGTTTAGGAGAAACTCCCTTCTCTTTTCAAATAGCGCCAGCAGAACAAGCCCAGACAAGACCTATGTTTAGCATCTCACCCAAAGGACAGAACTTCTGACAATGCAGTGCTCTCCCCAGCACTGCACTGGAGCGCCAGGCTGTGTGAGAGTTCAAAGTCCCGATGAAGATCAGAACCCATGACCTTCTGATGAGGAGTTGAGAGTGAGAAATTACAATCATTTGGGTTTGATAAAATGTCTTTTGCATTACAAAAGACAGTTGCCAAAGAGCAGAATAAAGCAAATTGATGGCTTTAAACTTTAAGCCAATAATAAACTTTCTCAAAACAACGCGCTTACCAGCAATGTTTTATTCACACCTTTCACTTCCCATGGATACATGCATTACAGCACCAAGTGTCATTCATATGAAGTGACCAACTCTCTGCTCAATGAACCATCCCAATTGACTGGATAGATGCAAGTCTCAATGCTTTGAGATTGATTTTACTTTTCCTGCCCTGTGAATGATTTTCCTCAACACCACTTTTCAAAACTAATTTGTTTTAATTCATATTTACATAAAAAGAGAACTAACAGAATTTTTTTGAGGGTGGATCTTTTTGTTTAAAAGTCAATTATCTTGGGGATCTGGGGTGCAGAGGGTTGAGGAGAAAATTTGTTTGCAGTGGAAGGATATTTGTCCAGTTTCATTTTTTTCTCTTGTAAACGTGGAGTCCTACAGCACCTAGCAAGTGATGGACCCAGGTTCGATTCCCGAGCAGGGTGAAACATGAGGCAAGTTTCCTCCTCCACACCCCTGTTTACCCAGCATCAAGTAGGAACCTGGTTGTTAGTCGATTGGCGGATCGCTTTTCCAGAGGTAATAATCCCTTCAAAAATAATTATAATAATTTGGTCACTCAATCCATAATTGTCTGTGGGACGCTGCTGTGTGCAATTGGCTGCCATGGTTCGCCCACAAAATATACAGTCAATTCACTTCACAGTATATTCTGTGAAGCGCTTTGAGACGTTTCAAAGAAGTGATAAGGTGCTATATCAAATGCAAGGATTCTTCTTATTAAGTGCTCTTCATTTTGAACCGGACGCACACTAAATGCTGGAACTTGCAAAAAAAATCTTCACTACCCTCTGGTATCTGTCAAACACAGCGCTGACGATTGCCGAAATTCTGCCACTTTTTGTGCTGCAGAAATCTTACTTCTACAATAACAGCTCATTACTTCACTGGCCTCTGTCGCTCAATGTGAATGCACGTTGGGGAACAGCGTGTCACATTAGATTGCAGGCATTATGGATCTTTAAGGGTCACTTGGCACATGAGAGCCAGAGCTTTGCATTCCTTCCATTAGACAAATGAATGCAGACACTTGCTACTAGCCCGGAGCTAGAAGACACACCACCAAATTATGAAGCTTTTTATAAAAAACTATCAGACGCTAGATATTTAAAGAGTAAAAGTAGACAACCGAACTTCCATTTGATGGAAATTTCCGTGCAATTGCATTCACTTGCGGAAATCCTGCTCTCAGCCTTGTGTTTGACCCAGCGCCTTTTCAAGTGGGGACAAAGTCCCAAAGCACTTCACAGGATTTATTGTAAAGTGCAGTGACTCCGTGTTTTGTGGGCGAATGCGGCAACCAATTTGCGAACAGCGACACCCCTCAAACATCCATGAAGTGAATGGATGATGTTATCAGGGGTATTGTTGCCCAGGAAACTGGGAGAGAGAGAAACTCCCTTCTCCTTTCCAACATCTGATGATCCTTCCATCTGATGAGTGCCATTGCCTGATGTTTTGTTCATTCCCTTTTCTGTTGGAATCCAACAACAACTTGCATTTATCTAGCACCCTTCAGTGTTTTAGAATGCAGAATCTCCCTGTTCTTTGATTGCTTGCAGATGTTATAGAATTATAGAATATTAAAGCAAAAGAGGCCGTTTGGCTCATCATGCCTCTGCCGGCTCTTTGGAGGAGCTACCCAATCAGTCCTGCTCTCCCGCTCTTTCCCCATATTATTACAAATTTTTCCTCTTCAAGTATCTATTCAATTCCCTTTTGAAAGATGTTATTGAATGTGTTTCCACAAGCCTTTCAAGCAGTACATTCCAAGCCTCTGCGTAAAAAAAATTCTCCTAATCTCCCCTCTGGTTCTTTTGCTAATTATCCTGAATAATAATAATTCTTGCATTTCATATAGCGCCTTATCATGTCTTCGAGACAAATCAAAGTGCTTTACAGAATATACTATAAAGTGAATTACTGTATATTTTAGGGGCAAAATGCAGCAGCCAATTGCGCACATCCCATGGTTACCAACCCACCAGCCAATGGGTTTCTCCCTATCTACTCTATCAAAACCCCTCAGAATTTTGAACACATCTATTAAATCTCCCTTAACCTTCTCTGCTCTCAGGAGAACAATCCCAGCTTCTCTAGTCTCTCCATATAACCAAAGTACCTCATCCCTGGTACCATTCTGCTAAATCTCTTCTGCACCCTCTCCAAGGCCTTCATATCCTTCCTAAAGCGTGGGGTGCAGAATTGGATACAATACTCCAGCTGAGGCCTAACCAGTGACTTCAGCAGAACTTCCTTGCTTTTGTACTCTATACTTCTATTTGTAAAGCCAAGGATTCCGTATGCTTTTTAACAGAGACCTGTTAAAGCTGTCCTGCCACCTGCAAAGACGTATATGTGAACCCCCGAGTCTCTCGGCTTCTGAACCCCCTTTAAAACTACCATTTAGCATATATTGCCTCTCCTCATTCTTCCTCCCTCAAACTTCTCTGCATTAAACTTCATCTGCCACGTGTCTACTCATTTCACAATCTGTCTATGTCCTTTTACAGTCTACTACCATCCTCCTCACTGATTATTACGTTCCCAAGTTTTGTGTCATCTGCAAACTTTAAAATGTTGCTCTCAATACCCAAGTCCAAGTCATTCATATACATCATAAGAGCAGTTTATCAGTTCCAAAACTTAACCTTGTCATTTTGCGTGGAGAAGTTCTCATCTACACTAGCTTTTTCATGCCCATTGAAGTAATTATAATTCACAAACATACCATACCACAGTACATTCACCATCATAGCACCTTATCATAAGCAGTGATAAGAATGCACCAACCGTAAAGAATGGTCAATATTAGTTAGCGAATGTTCTGTTACTGCGACTCCGTGATAAGGTGAATGGGCAAATATTAATATCAAATGCCTTCAGACTGGCTGACTTATCATGGCTTTCCTTCAAAAGGAAATCAGATTTACTTCCCATCTAGGTGTGTTGATGTGCTTCCTGAGGCACTTCTGCAGTTGTTTTTGATCAAGAAGTACTTTCACAAGATCATACAGATTGATTCTGGTTGAAGAAGGTCTTTTGGCCTATCTAACTCATCAGCAGTATCAATGGTCCTTTTTTGAGTGTCAGCCTGACTCAGTTAGTAGCAATCCTGCCTCCACATCAAAAGGTTTTGGGTTTAAATCTCTTGTCGGGGCTTTCAGCTCACAGTCTAGGCTGGCACTCCAGTGCAGTACGGGGCAGGTTGCATTGTCGGAGGTGCCGTCCTTTGGATGAAATTGATGTCCCCTGGTCAGTCAGATGCTCAAGATCCCATGGTACCATTCGCAAAGAGAAGCGAGTTTTTCTCTCCCAGTGTCCTGGCCGACAATAGCCCAGAGTAAACCGGTCATTCACTTCATGGCTATTTGTGGGACATTGTTATGTGCAAATTGGTTGTCATGTTAGCCTACAAAACACACAGTAAGTCCACTTTACAGTCTATCCTGTGAAGTACTTTGATACGTTCTCCTGACTTGAAAGGTGCTGTATCAACAGCTTGCATTTATCCCCCTCACACAGAATAGTGTCCCAGAGTACTACATTGAATGCAAGGATTATTATTATTAGCATTTAATTAGCACTAGTGGAGTCCTGTAGCTTAGTAATTTGAGCAGTCACCTCACAAGCGAGAGAACTTGGATTCGATTCCCGGCAGGGCGAAACTTTGGGCAAGTTTCCTTACTCCACAGGTCTCTGTCTACCTAGCAGTAATAATAATAATGATCCTTGCATTTGATATAGCGCTTTTCACGTCGGGAGCACGTCCCAAAGCGCTTCACAGAACACGCTGTAAAGTGAATTGACTGTATATTTGTGGGCAAACGCGGCAGCCAATTGCGCACAGCAATGTCCCACAAACAGTCGTGGATTGAAAATGACCAATTTATTATTGTTTTTTTGTTTTGGAGGGATTATTATTAGACGTGTGGAGTAAGGAAACTTGCCCAAGGTTTCGCCCTCTGCCTGGAATTGAACTCAGGTCTCTCGCTTGCAAAGCGAGTGCTCTAACTACTGAGCTACAGGATTCCACAACCTGGTTGTCAGTTGATTGTCGCATTGCTTATCGATGATGATAAGCAAAAGATAAATAAATAATTGTTTGGTCATTCAATCCACGACTGTTTGTGGGACACTACCAGGGGCAATTGGCTGCCACATTTCACGCCAAAAATATGCCGTCAATCCACTTTACAGTATATTCTGTGAAGCACTTTGAGACGTCTAGAAGGCATGATAAGTTGCTATATCAAATGCATGAATTATTGTTATGATTAATATTTGTTTTAACAAGAGGAACACAAACTGTATTGGCTACACTGGGACATCTTTTCACAGTCCTTGAAATTTTACTAAAGTTTCTTGGTTGGCATTGTGAACACCAGACTGCTGCCACTTTTGAAGATTTTGCCTCTCGTGTGAAGTGAAGCTTTGCCATCCTTATACACAGAAGCTGCAGCCAACATTTCATGTTGGTGGTGCAATGGGTTAGAACATTATGGCTTTCACCCTGGGACCTGGACTCAAATCCAACCAAGACTGATGGGATGGAAGCCTCCTCTTTCTGTTGCTATATGAGCCCTACATGAAATGGGCAGTCACACCCTGGTTGCTATCGGGCATTCAGCCCTGGCACAAAGCAACCCATAATTCACTAAACGTTGGCACCAAATCAGCAGCCTTAACTCAACAGGGTTATGTTGACCCTGGTAGAAACTCCCTTCTCTTTTCATGTAGTGCCACGGGATCTTTAGCATCCACCTGGACAGGCAGATGGGACCTCAGTTTAACATCTCATCACCTATGGTAAAAATTCACTCTGTTGCAAGAAAGAAAGCTTTTCCTAAGGTTGTAGGAAGGAATACAGCAGTGAATGATGTGCCAACTGTCGGGTGTCAGCCTGGCGCAGTCAGTAGCACTCTTGCCTCTGAGTCAGGAGTTGTGGATCCAATCCTCATGTCAGGACTTTGAGGTCATAAGTCTAGGCTGATGCCCCAATACAGTCCTGGGGGTGTGCTTCACTGTCCAGGTGATTAGATGTTAAACTGAGGACCTGTCTGCCTGTCCAACGATCCTGCGGCACTACACAAAAAGAGAAGAGAGTTTCTACAGGGTCTTGGCCAATAATCTCTCCGATTACTGCTGAGTTCCTCTACAAAATGCAGTTACTACACTTAAAGTTAATCCTGTGTAGTACTTTGAGTCGTGCTCCAGAAATGAAAGGCATCATACCAATTGCAAGGCGGGGTTAAGTCTCGTGTGGAGTATAAACGCTGGCACAGACAAGTTGAGCCAATGGTCCGTTTCTGTGCTGTTACTTTCTCTGTAACTTGATGCATGTAACCTTCAATGTAAATGTAACATAGTGTGAAAGTCTAAGCACAGTTAAACACCCTAAAAATATAAAAGTTGAGCACGAATTCAATATTGCAATGAATGCTGATCATTCCCTTTCTGAGTTTTGCAACATCCATTATTCCTATTAAATTAGGGAAACCCTAAGTAATTAAACTCCAAATAACCAGCTCAAATGTCCACAAGCTTTGTACGGATTGCTTTGAGTTTTCATCAAAACAGACGTTGTCATTCCACCATCTATTTCTGAGCGATTCCCCATGAGTAATCAATGGAAACAGTGCCTTACCTCTCGGCAAGATTAATCTTTTACTTTTCCCAGGACCAAAGCTGTGATCGTTAAATTGTAATTACTTGGGTTAATCCCAGATGTAAATGTCAGTTACAGAATGTTGTTTCTGTTTACTTTTTTTGTTCCTCTCAAAAATTCCTTTCTTCAGATATTGAAATTTGATATAGTGCCTTATTACATCATTGAGACAAAGTGCTTCACATAATTTTACTGTGAAGTGGTGTGACTATATTTTGTGGGCAAATATGTCAGTCAATTTGCACATAAACAGCCATGGAGTGAGTGACACATTTATCTGGGGATTGTTGGCCAGGACACTGGGTGAAACTCCCTTTTCTTTTTGAATTATGCTATTGGATCTTTAAATCCTCTTTTAGAATCTCGGTTTAATTTCGCATCTGAAGTACAGCAAACCCAATCATGCAACATACCCTCACTACTGCACTAAAGAGTCAGCCTAGGCTTCATAGGTTTAAGGCCCGACGTGATGTTTTAAACCCATAACTTCTGACTCAGATGCGAGAGTATCCAACTGAGTGTCCAACTGAGCTAGGCTGCCACACAACGATAATAATAATAATATTAATAATAATACTGTTGCATTTGATAGAGGGCCTTTCACATTAAGGGGACATCGCAAAGCGCAAAGTAGATCGAAAGAGTTTTTTTTTTGGTGGGGTTGGGGGGAAAGTAGAAGAGTACGGCAGTAGATTTTTCATTGTAGGAAAGATGCACAGGATATCTTATGAGCTGCTCAAAAGCATTCACTGCTCAAATAGTTATGTTAGGTTAGTTTGAGAAAAAGACCAAAAGTAGTTCTTCATGCTGTATTTTGTGCACTAAAATGCTTTAGGGCAGCATAAAGTCCCCTTTAGGGTCGCATACCTGCAAGGTTTAATAATGTAAACCTTTTTGCATCAACCCATCTCTATCCAAAAAGTATGTTTCCTGCAACTTGCTGTCAGCAAATATCACAGTGCAGGTATTTCATGTTAAGCATTCCCATCTGCAGGTGGTGGGCAGTATATCAGCTGAGCCTGCCATCCATTAAATGTTGCTAATTCCATTGCTACAGGATTTGGTGGAGGTTTGTTATTTTTGTCTATATCAACAACAAAAATAAAATTTATACAGTGCCTTTTACGTCGGACGGACGCCCCAAGGCAGTTAAGGTGTCCAGTAAAGTGAATGATCAATTTTATTTGTGGGATTGTTGGCTGGGAGAATCTCCCTTCTTTTTTCAAATAATGTTGTGTAATCTTTAACATCCATCTGACATTATAGACGGATCATAATAATTATTATTATTGCTGCTGCTGGACAACGATACCATTATCTCCCTTGCTGAGCAATTACTTCCGCTAATACTGGGTTGGAATCGACATATTGCTGATATAGTACTCTACTGGACATATTGTATTTAACTTCAAAAGTCAATCTCATCACTTAACCCAATGACATTACTTCTATATTAAACGATCAGGGAAAGTCAGAACTCTCAGTGTTTATGTGACAAGATCATTTTGAATATGGATAGATTCACAACAAGCAGGAGGCAATTATAGTAAATGATGCCTTGAGTATTTATTTTGGCTTCTCGTTCAAGGCAACTAAATAAAATTATCTCTTGAAAAAAAAGTTGCCTGCAAATCAAAATTCATTCCAAAATGATTGTGATTATGCCTAGAAGCTAGTGTCATCTTATTTGTTTTAGTTGAGTTTCCATCTATCCTCTCCCAAGACCCTGAGTGTCAGTCATTTCATTCTTGTTGATTATGTCTTGTGATTGACTGTAGTTGGCTGCAGTGCATAATATTGGATTTTAATTCCAGGCATCAGGAATGGATGACAACAACAACTTGTATTTATACAGCACCCTTCACAAAACAGCCCAGTTTTACTGTTTAGAAAATATCCCCCCTTCCTTCCCTTCGGATTTAAATTGTGTCCTTCGAATGATATGTTAAACCAAAGTCCCGTCTGCCTGTTCAGATGGATGTTAAAGGTCTCACAACATCTTCTTCTGTCTTCTATCTATCTTCTATACTCACAAAATGCCGATGTCTGTCTGTGCTTCAAGAAGGATCTCAATAACTGTTTGACATAGAGACATGATTTATACCTCAGCAGAAAGGTATTGCATCTAGGAGTGACATAGGCATATTTGATTTCGGGTATCTCCTATCCTTCATGAGTTATTTTCAGTTTTGTATTTTTTGCTGCAGTTACACCTGGTGGCTGCGCTGGCTGACTGTGGCGTGGTTACATTCTGCGTCATAGAGCACGCACGTAGCCAAGCAGCGGGAACAAAATAAAGAACACAGACAAAGCTAGGCCGCGGCAGCAACAATAAAATTACATTTTTAAAGCGCCGAATCCTCCAACTGAGTCCTCCCAAAAGGAATCCTCCCACAGAAGTCCTCCCAGATGAATATAGATAAAGATGAAATGTGTGTCTGTCTGTGTGACACTCTACATTCCATATTGGATCCTTTGGTTGCAAGTGTCGCTGCAACGGGTACAGCTAGTTACTTGATAAGAGAAGGAAGTTTCTCCTGGCCAATCATTCCCCAAATAATATTGGTTATTTATGGCCATTGGTGGGACATTGCTGTGTGTAAATTGGCTACCGTGTTTCCCAAGAAAATAAACAATTACTACACTTTGCAGTAATCCTATGAAGGGCTTGGAGAGATCCTTTCAAGAGGAAAGTCGCTACATTAAATGCGAAGTTCTTCTTCTTAATAATAATAATATTACCATTATTTGATTTGGAAAAAGTCAGACACAGGCAGGCTCTGTAGAAGCAGAAATTTAGAGGAAAGTCAGCTTTTGCAAATAAACCAAAAATAACTTGATCAAGGTCACTTATGGTTCAGACCCCCATGGGTCAGACTTATTCCAAGTGACTGAGGAATACAGAACATATGCAGAGGTCAGGAAGGGCTATTATGAAAGCATTAGCCACGTGGTACTAGGGCCAGATGGGATTTGCTCTAGAATCCTCAAGGAAATTAGGGAGGAAAAAGATGGAACTGGGATAAATATTTTAGGAGCTCCTTCAGTACTGAAGACCCACAGGATAACTAAGGCAGTGGTGATCAGGGAGCATGAGAGTGGTGGGTCATCTAAATAGCATAGAATGCACCAGTCAATAAAAACAAGGAGTCATATCTTCAGATTTTCCCACCAGTGTCAGAGGTTTAGTCGATCAGTAGAATTCACTTGAAGGTTTTAGACAGAATCATGCTTTTTAAACCGTCCTAGAATGTCAGCAAATTCAGAGAAAAACCAATATCCCTGGGGCAACTGTTTTTTCTTTTGAGACTCATTGAGAATTTTCAGCTCAAAAAGCGTAATAAGGTGTACTTCACAGCATGGGTGTGTTATTAAGGCATTGGGTATCAACTCAAAACACACTACCATAAACACACCAACTTGTCCTTTTTATATTTCCGTTTTCATTTTATTGGCTCTTTCTTAATTGTCCTTAATTCCAAAAGTGATATTACCACACTGCGTCTGTGTTGGTGCCTCGCTAGTTTCTCTTGAATGACAACATCCCAGCTCTTTCTCTATCCCTTTGTATGTTTCCAATGCAGTACGCAACTTCCATTGTAGGGACACTCAAAATCTTAATCCGCCGCTGATTCCATGAGTAATCTTCTCCCTTATTTCAGTTTCCAGGCAGGTTATCTGTTGCTAATACATTTCCAGGATCATTTGAGAAATATTAACCTATTTTTATCATATAACACCTATAAAAAAAGACCCAATGGTACCACGGTAGTGAAGCTTGCATGATTTCGCCCTACTTTATCCTGATGTATTTGATGGAATAAATAAATTGCCAGGGTCCAGTTTGTTTAAACTACAGAGGCTCTGCTTTCATTTTCAGTTGCCGTGGAGTTTGGGCTTATCTTTTTTTACGCTTCAGTCACTTGCTATTCGGTCTTTGAGTTTAACCGCTACACCACCAACACATCTGCAAAGACTACTATCTCTATAGCCTGACCAGGTTCCACACCCTTTGAAACACTGCAGAAACATACTGTGTAAGACCAAAGGGCATTTGTAAAGAGTAAGGCATCTCTCAAAATGCAGCGTTCCCCCCAGCACTTCACTGGAGTGTCAGCCTAGACTATGAGTTCAAAGTCCCAACGTTGAACCCAGACCTTCAGACCCACAGGCAAGAGTGCTACCAACTGAGCCCTCGTTATATCACCTTGAAAAAGTTAAATATGTTCAGACTGAGTCAAATGATTTTGTGAATATGAAAAGAGTTTCAATGATATACTCCTCAAAGAGTGAAGCCACTGTATGTATCCCTGCATTTCAGTTTCCACATCTCCAACCTCTGGAACTACCTCCTTCTACCACTCCATCTCACCCCTCTCAATCCATCTTTAAATCCTGTGCCTTAAATTATCTCCCCCTCTGTTCCTCCCTGCCCCTTCCTTCCTCTCCCTTCCTTGGCATCCAAATCTGTTCTTTTTAAAGCACTCCAAAAGGCCACCCTAAGTGAAGGGCATTGTATAAATGCCAGTTGCTGTAGTTGTGAACTTAGCAATCCTGAAATTGATGCTTCTGGCTTCAAACATTTTACCTTTTGTCAAAAACATTTTTTACATTTCAGCGTAATTGTCCCTGTCCCAGACTTGTGGAATTTATTGATATCTGACAATAAACACCCTTTAAGAAATCAATCCTAAAGCCAGGTTTGGATTTCAGCATGGGCATTGACACGTAGATTAAACAGAACAGACCCATGGTAATGAGAGTGAGCTAAAAGTCACTGATCAAGGTGGTTCTCAATGATTTCTCAATGATTTTGCAGTAGCCCAGATGGTCACATTGTTAGTCATCAGTTTCTTTTGAGGGATCAATGCTCAACCAACTCAGTTTGATGCTAAGTGCTCTAAAATGGCCAATGTCACTAGGGGCCAAGGGAAAATCACACACTGTTTTCGTATCAAGTTATTTCCAAAAAGACAACTGATGAAGTAGCCAATAAAAAGGATGTCAGTAATGTGATCGCTCTGCAGCACCCTCTACAGGTTGTGAATGTGAGTGTGTGTGTGTGTGTGAGAGCCGGGTGAGGAGAGGTCAGGCTCGGCTGTGAGGTCCTCCATAGTCGAGTGACCTGCTTCCTAACTTCTCCTTTCAGTACTCTTACATCTATCTTATAATTATATTCCCCTAATTACTGACACCGCTATCAATGGAAATAACTTCTCCCTATTTACCCTAACAACCCCCCTCATCATTTTGCACATCATCAAACACAGAGCTGGCTGTTGACTCTGATTTATCTTCATGTTAGTCCAGAAAAATTGCTAATTTCACTTTCAAGTTCCTTGAGACATGTTGACTTGATCTGTGAAAGTCACAAGCCTTGTTATGATTGCTTAGAAAGAAGAAAGAGTGACTGCATAACATTAACTGGATAACATTGCATTATATAATACAAAATACAATACAAAATTATATTGTAAAGCGCCTTTCATGTCGGGAGGATGTCCCAAGGCCCTGACCCGAGCCGGGGGGAGGGTTGCGGTGGGTGTTGGGATCAGGGAGAGTGGAGGGCTGGGAGGGTAGGAGGGTGGCCAAAGTCACGGTCGAAGAGGAGGGTCTTGAGGTGTGCCTTAAAGGAGGCAAGGGAGGGAGCAAGGTGAAGGGAATGTGGGATGAAGTTCCAGACGGTGGGAGCATCGTCAGTGAAAACTACAGTGGAGCAGGTTATAATAGGATGCCGATGATGGGAGGCAACAGAAAAGAATTGGAAAATATCAGCAATGAAGAAGTGGAGACAGCAGAGGATGAGAAAATGATTTATCAGCTTACTCTCGGCAACATCAACTATTGCAGTAAAATATTACAAATTCTATTCAACGGAAATCTATGGAATGTTGTTACAGTAGCCCTTGTGATCCATTCCTGTCGATAACTTGCAGCCTGTATACCAGTGGATATAATATAGTTGATGCCATTGCAAAAACGTAACTAAAACCTCCAGCAAAACGCTTCCTCGTTTAGAAAAACGGCCAGTGTGTGTGTCTGTCTGTGTGTGTCTATGTGTGTATGTGTGTCTGTGTGTGTATGTGTGTCTGTGTGTGTCTGTGTGTCTGTGTGTGTCTGTCAGTGTGTCTGTCTGTCTGTTTCTGTGTGTGTGTGTGTGTCTGTCTCTGTATGTCTGTGTGTGTATGTCTGTATGTCTGTCTTTTGTGGAGTCCTGTAGCTCAGTGGTTAGAGCACTCGCTTTGCAAGCGAGAGACCTGAGTTCAATTCCAGGCAGAGGGCGAAACCTTGGGCAAGTTTCCTTACTCCACACAGAGCCTAATAATAATCCCTCCAAAACCAAAAACAATAATACATTGGTCATTTTCAATCTACGACTGTTTGTGGGACATTGCTGTGCGCAATTGGCTGCCGCGTTCGCCCACAAATATACAGTCAATTCACTTTACAGTGTGTTCTGTGAAGCACTTTGGGACGTCCTCCCGATGTGAAAAGCGCTATATCAAATGCAAGGATTATTATTATTATTATTATAATAATAAAAGTAATAATAATAATTATTATTATTAATAATAATCCTGCCTTTTGATACAGTGTCTCATCACGTTTTCAAGTATTTCATTGGTCTAGCTTGTCGCTGGTGTTGGACATGGGGAATCCAAAGAATGCAATGTGTTGAAATGGTTAAAAGGAAAGGTATCTAAAAAGGCATTTCAATTCGAGGGCCACTTCTATATTGTCACATCTCACGCACCATTGGGATCTGTCATTCTGGCGGAAAGCATTTCATCTTTCCACTTGTACTCAGACTCGGAGACATGACAGAAAATGGGAATGTGAGCTGGAATCAATGAATTCACAGCACCAGCTACATGATGTGCTTGCAGTGTGTGCGTATTTGAAAATTACAGCGTTGTAAAACAATTGGAAAGAACACTTGCTGATTTACATTGTCGGTAATTAAATGAAAGGTTCTGTGGTTTGAATTCAGCAGAGTCATCGTCGGTCAATCTCAGGCCATCAATGAAATGAATGTCAGTTCCCGGAAATACAATACTTTCAGCAATGAATGCTCCCAAGCTAGCGGTAAACAGAGTCTTGGCTAATGCTCAAGTGGAATGCTGGAGGAGCGCTGGATTGTGAGAAGTGCCGTGCTTCGAATGAGACATTAACCCGAGGTCCTATCCGTGCCTGTTCAGGTGAATGTTAAAGTTCCCCACAGCCCTCTTCAAAAAGAGAAGGGAATTTCTCCCCATATCCTGGCCATCAATCCCGTAGTTAAAATGGAGTAATTCCCTTCCTTCATAGCTGTTTGTGGGATATTGCTGTGTGCAAATTGGCTGCCATGATCGCCGACAAAGTAGTTGGTGGATGGATAGCTGTTTCCTCTCATTCTGACGCTGTCCTGCATTTCACATGCACATTAATCAGCACTAGCAATCTCGCTGGTCAAGAAAACCATTAAAGGAGAGTCAAATCAGGAACCAAGGCAGTGAGATATTCCAGACATGTATAACATTACTTAAAAAAACTGGTTGTTATCAACCGTCAGTCATTGATGAAACAAGTAATTTGACAGTGTAATTACCCAGTGAAAAGGTCAGACACACTTTTGCTACTTGACTTCACACCAAACCTGCAACTTTAGCAGCGAGGGATATTACAAAATGTACCGGGGCACAGAGTGAGAATAGAGAGAAACACAGTATCACAGTAAACAAGGAAATATGTTGTTTCATTGTGTATAGGTCTTTAGAGCTGACTGTGCTGACAATTTGCTTGCTGCCCAACACTAAAAGATAGGGACAATGAATGTGGTGGTGCTTGGTTTAATTTTACAATCAATGCTGCCATTTCTCTGTAAACCCATTTTGTTTCCTCTTTGACCGTGCTTACGGTTACTTCCTCCCTCCCCCATGGCTCATACCAGGCTGCGCTACTTTTAAGCGCTCTGAGATGCTGCCTTGTGTGAAGGTCGCTATATAAATTACAAATTGATGCTCTTATTGTTGTTTGTTCTGAGTTGGCTAAATTCCACTTGCATTCCTCCGTGTAACGTGCATTCCGAAAGCTCGATATCATGACAAATATAACTGTGTGTTTTGCTGTGTGAAAAATTACAAAGATAACAGTGTTTTGATTTATAACTGCAATGAAAACTGTTTGTCCTCTACCATTTTTCTTTTTACAAAGATGTTAATCACGGTTAACCAGCAACTTCTCAAAATATTACCAATGAATAAGTTAATATAGTATTTTCCCCAACAATTTCTCGTGAAAGCATTGGCTTCCATTTTCCTTCTACTGGGAATCTGGTCCCACTAAGCGTAGTTAGATAGTCATTGAGCTTATCAAAGCCTCATCCATTGCACATCATTGATTCCAAGGAGCCCAAAACAAGCTGTGTGCATTAGACATGTCTATGGCATTGAGCAGGATAGTTCAACCTTTTGGCTGCTGAGGGACGGATCCCAGAGTTGAGAAATGTCCGTGGGCCTCATAAGCAAGATTTTATCCTGATTTGTGATCCTGTTGCCAGACAGAGCCTGAGGCCTTAGTGATCATTTCCTGATTGGCCAGTCTCGATCTCAGGCAGAGCCCGAGCTCCAGGTAACCATCTCCTGTTTGGCTCGGTGCTACGTGTGGTCTGTGTTTGCGCGTCACATAATGAAGTTGGAAATCGTTGGCGGGCCTGATGAAATCATCCCCCAGGCCGGATGCAACCTCCGAGCCATCAATTGGATCACCCTGGCATTGAGGGTGGCTAATCTGTGAATAGTACTAAGCAGTGTAAGGAATTTGTAAATTACTTTTGTAAATTGGTGCAACTAAGCTTGGAGGACTATAGATGGCTTTGTGAGCTATGGACATGTGCCTGCATATATGAGAGAAAGCTCTCGCACAAGGACTAACCATTCTCTAATTCCCACAATAACCTTGCTGAACATTCAGTCTGAACGCCAATGAAAAATCTATGTATTCTCCGCCATCCACTGTTTTAATTAGAACTGCCATCTGTGTGTGTCTAATCACTGTGCTGACCTTCCCCTTGTTCCAACGCTTCCTTGCAGTTGATACTCTAGTATACAGAACCATCTGTCTGAACGGAAATAGCCCCTCTGCCCTCGCCCACTCCTCGCCCAACTTGTGGCTGTGAATGTCCTGAGCAAAGTGAGGTATGTGATGCATAAAACATTTCAAGATGGCGTGACTTCATTGTAAATATTCTTTGTAAACTTTTGAGAAAAAAGTTATGAGAAAATATACCATTTGAGAAAACATCAATTCAGTATAAGGTACCATAGAAATTTACAGCACAGAAGAAGGCCATTTCGCCTATTGTGTCTGTGAGGACTCTTTAAGATCAATTCAATCATTTCCCTGCCCATTCCCCATACTCCTGTAATTAATACCTTTTTTTAAGATATTGTATTTATCTAATAATAATCCTTGCATTTGATATAGCGCCTTATCACATCAATGAGATGTCTCAAAAAGCTTAAGAGAAGCAATGTAAAGTCATTTGACTGTATATTTTGTGAGGGAATGCAACAGCCAATTGTCGTAGATTGAGTGACCAAATTATTGTTTTTTTAGGGATTTTTTATTACTAGATCCCTTTTGAAAGCTAATATGAATTCTACCACAACCACTGTTCCTGGCAAGACATTTTCCACATCCTGACTTCTCTGTGCATGTTTATTCCCCCAAAAAATTTACTTGTAAATTTTGGTGAATTTGAAGAAATTGGCCCAATTTTAAGCAATCTTGAGTGTTAAGACAAAATGGGCCCTACAGGTGAAGACCGGTGGGATTTCGGACAACTGATTTGCATTTAAATGTTCCTTGTATGTAGCATCAGTCGCAGTGGGGGTAATGCTTTCTCGGTGTGTTTTTGTTTGCATCCAGAAGTCACCATACGTGAAATGGAGTGTGTGGGGGAGGTGAAGGAGAAAAATAAAACACTTCTCCCTTTGTTCATGATGGGATGTTCCACCTTTCAGTGAAACAAGGTTTGAACGTTTTGAAGGCTGGTAAACAAGCATCTTTCACAATGTTGAGATTTTGACTGGTTGGAAGAAACTACAATAGTCTGGAGACTCAGCAATGAGCAGTTTTGGCGTTTGCCTTAATTAAATCTGACAGTGGATTAACCCGCACTCTTTGCATCACTGATTTGTATATTTTTTTCAACCTCCCCCCCAAAAGGTAGCTTATATAACGTGCAGTTATTGCAGCTGGCTTTGTATTTACTCGGTACCCTGAGCATATAACAGAGAGCCTGCTGCTGCTAATTGCTTAGTACAATTAGTTCTGACTGCTTCATTACAAACAAATGGCACCACGTTTATTAATAACCAGTTGTTATGAAAGCGTTATTTGTAATGTAGAGCTGGAAGCTCAGTGAACAGTGAGCACTGTTAAAAGTGTTCCTCAGTTAAAAGGCAACAGCTCCCTTTTTTCTCCATGTGCCTAATATGGGTTGAATTTTTACTGCCTTAAAATGTAAATCGATTCCACTTTGTTAATGGAGTGGAGTCCTGTAACATAGTGGTTAGTGAGCCTGCCTTGCAAGCAAGAGCACCCAGGTTTGATTCCTTAGTTTCCTTATTCCACACACTTCTGTTTACCTAACAGTAAGTCGGAATCCAGTTGTTAGTCGATTGACGGATTGTTTTCCGATCCAGGGGTAATAATCCATGAAAAAAATTATAATTTTGTCACTCAATTCACGATTGTTTGTGGGACACTGTCTCGCACAATTGCCTGCCATGTTTCACCCACAAAGTACACATTTATTTGGGGAGGACAAGTTTTCAGGGCTATGGGGAGAGAGTGGAGGAGTGGGATTGAATTGGATAGCGATTTTCAAAGAGCCGGCACAGACACAATGGGCCGAATGGCCTAGTTCTGTACTCTATAATTCTGCGATTCTATATTCTGTGAAGTGCTTTGAGATGTCTCAAGTGGAGTCCCGTAATGTAGTGGTTAGTCGATCTCCACACAGCAGTATTCCGCAAACAGCCATGAAGTGAATGATCAATTTTATTTAGGGATTGTTGGGTTGGATACTGGGAGAAACTCCCTTTTCTTTTCAAAGAGGATCTTTAACGTCTCCCTGGACAGGCACAATGGGACCTCAGTTTATCATTTCATCCAAAGTCAATTCACTTTACAGTGTGTTCTGTGAAGCGCTTTGGGACGTCCTCCTGACGTGAAAAGCGCTATATCAAATGCAAGGATTATTATTATTATTATTATTATTATAAAGGATGGTACCTCCTACAATGGGACGATTTCTGCCCCCCACCACAAGCATTGCCCTGAAACGTCAGCCTAGACTATGAGCTGAAAGTCCCGACATGGGCTTTGAACCCACAACCTTCCCACTGAGAATTTGTGAACACCTGAGCCAGGATGACACATTTCCTACAAGTTTCCAGAAAAAAAGACATTCAATGCTAAACAAATTATTAATCTAAATAGCTAAGATTCCTCTACATCAGAACCTTGTACTATAGAGGACAGAGCACACAATGTCCTGTAGTTATTATAGATGCACTAATAAAAAACTGTCAATTAAAATAACAGCAGAAGAAAAAATAAATTAATCCATCCTGATTCACTAACTCTCTCTCTCTCTCTCACACACACACGCACACACACAGACCTCAAACTCCCCTCTTAAAAAAAATCTTACATTTTCACAAGTTTGGAGCTTCTGGCCAAATTATTCACTTCATCAGTAACTAAATATGCAAGCGATCTTTTGACATATGTAGATTGTCCCTGGAGGAGGCAACTCTCAAAGTGACTACCACCTCCACCCTCTCTGTAATTTCTTTTCATATTTTAATTTGAAAGTAGATGCAGTGAGTTGAATTCTTTAAGTAAAGTACATCAGTTGAACAGCGTTTTTTTGAAGAAGAATAATGTTGTTAAACAGTAATGGTAAGTCCTGGAGAAGTATATCGCTCATGAAGCTTCCATGTATTATCCAGTGTTTTAAAACCTCAAATCTTCTATCCAAATCTAGACATTAGATTGATTGTTCTGCTTTAATTTATCGGTGAATCATTGGGGTGTGATTTGGGGTACTTGGTATCCCATTTGCCAAACGTATCATTAAATATCCTAAATTGGCCAACAAGGTATTACAGTACAATGCAATTTACTTTTGCACAGACCCTTTCTGTCGGGAGAATATCTCATAGCGCTTGACACTGCTGGATGGGCATAGTCTTGGTTCTTTTGATGGACAGATACAGACGTGGTGGTAAGCAGTATTCATTTGGTTACCTTGGTGCAATCAACAGCAATGTGCTAATCTAACAGACACTATTGAATAAGTTATCAGCTTCGATTTAAATATGGCTTGAAATCACCAGTGACCCATTTCTCTCAGGCAGGTGGGGGTTGCTCTGGCACCAGTTAATTCTTGAATTGTGCCTCTCCTGGTCTCCCCTATAACCTATATTTGTTTCGCCCACAAATATACGGTCAATTCACTTTACAGTCTATTCTGTGAAGCGCTTTGAGATGGTGAGAAGATGTGAAAAGTGCTATCTCAAAAGCAAGGATTATTATTATTATTATAACCTCTCCCCAACCCATTTTCCACCCTGTTCACATTGCCACTACATTTCCGTAAAGCACTTTGAGATGGTAGCCACTGAAGAGGTGCTATATAATAATAAACTAATAATAAATTAATAATATAATAATATAACAATAATGATAAAATAATAATCCTTGCCTTTGATAACGCGTCTTATCATGTCGTTGAGACATTTCAAAGCGCTTCACAAACTGTAAAGTGAATTGAATGTATATTTTGTGGGCGAAATGCAGCAGCCAATTACACACAGTGTCCCACAAACAGTTGTGGATCATTACTCCAAGAAAGCGATCTGCCAAACAACTATCGACCACTTACTATTAGGTAAACAGAGGTGTGTGGAGTAAGAAAATTTGCCTAACATTTTGCCCTGCCCAGGAATCGAACCCAGGTTCTCTCGCTTGCGAGACGAAGCTCCAACCAATTTGCTACAGGTCTCCACATACAAATACAAGTTGTAATCATATACATTTATAATCTGAAATTTCTCTTTTTTTAAATGAAAATCACTGGTGCATTTTTTTGTTGCAAACTTTGGTGGTCGACCTTCTGAAATAATAAGGCGTGAGGTAATGAACAGTGGCACACCTGTGAAGGTTAAACATGGTATCCATCTGGGTCTTACATTCAAGTCTAAGGTAGAGCTATCAATCACCTGAACAACACCACTGTGGATCCACCAACCTGGTTCTAATAATTAAGCCTTCTAGTCGATTATTTGTTTTATTGCACACGCCCAGAGAGTGGGATTGCACCGTGTTATTTGCAAATCATCACCAGTGTTAATTAACACATCAGAGTTTTTGACCATGCTGCATTTAATAGACATCCAAGGACTTCCTGCCTATATAATTGGACCAGGGACGTTTCTACAACAAAGGTAAAACTCCTGGGAGATTTATTACATCTCTAGTTCCCTCAGTGGACCCATCTTCTCTGTTGACCTTGTCGCTCTCTTGTGAGGATGAAATGTGATTAGATTGTATAGTGTGCAAGGACAGGTTGCTACTCATTTCAGCAATTAAATCGATAAAAGTCCAAATCCCTGAACATATGAGGCAATAAAATTATCATGTGTTTTCCTGTGTGGCAGAATTACTGGGTTGCCTGAAAATTTAGGCAACTCTGAACAGAATTCAAATAGCTACTTACCCATCGTCATCCTGTACTAATTCCTGACCAATCTAGTGATTACCTCTTCCATGACTGACTGAGATGCACTTGTGAAAACATTTAGCTCTCTTTAACAACACAGGCTCTCCAAGGATAAGAGTTCGGCTATTGCTGACTGCCGCTGGTGAAAGAAAGCTGTGGGAAATGTTATTTGAGTCAGTTGGTCCAACTCTTATTGATGTTGTTTCCCTTGCTTAAATCAATGTAATTTGGCTAAGCAAGCAGGACTCATTATTTCGATATTAAGCTTCTATTGTTGGCTGCAATAATTGGAAAATGAATAGACTCAATAATCAGAAGTAAAAGAGAAGAGTAATCATGCAATAAAGGACAGCCAACTAAAGCTTCCGAATGGGAGTGAATAGTGAATTAGGAAAATAATAATAATGATCCTTGCATTTGATATACAATACAATACAAAATTACATTTGTAAAGCGCCATTTACATTAGGAGGACGTTCCAAGGGGCTGAACAGTCAGGGATTAGGACCCAAGCGGGGTGGGGGGGTTGGGATCAGGGAGGGTGGAGGGCAGAGAGGGTACGAGAGTGGCTGAAGGCACGGGCGAAGAGAAGGATCTTGAGGCATGCCTTGAAGGAGGCAAGGCGTAGGCAATGTGGGATGAAGTTGCAGAGGGTGGGGGCAAAGAGGCTGAAAGTGGGGCGGACCGGGAGGGAGACATGGAATATGCCAGAGCCTGCTAAGCAGAGGGAGTGCAGGTTGATAAGGGGTTAGCAGGTCAGAGGGGTAGGAGGTAGTAAGGCCATGGAGGGCATTGAAGGTGAGGATGAGAATTTTGAATTCGATCCTCTGAAGGATGGGGAACCAGTGGAGCTGGGCGAGGATGGAATGGGATCAAGGAGCCTGGTGCAGGAGAGGATATGAGCTGCAGAGTTCAGAAGGCCGACAAGCAGGGCGTTGGCATAGTCGAGCCTGGATGTAACATAATACCTTATCGCGTCTTCAAGACATCACAAAACGCTTCACTGTAATCATGCAATAAAAGGCAGCCAACACAGCTTCTGATGACGTGGATCTTGTCTGCCTAACCTTGTTAGATGCTTTCAAGGAAATTAAATAGAACTACCTACACTGTATGGCACTGTAACAGGCTATTTGGCCCTAACAGTCCATATCAGTGTTTATTCTCCACTCATCCGTTTCTCCCACAAAATATAAGTCAATTAATTATTATAATTCCCTATTCATTTCTCATTCCATTCTATCATGTCCCAAATTGACCATATGAAGTTATACCAGTTTACCTAGACTTTCAAGAGGCCTTCATAATGTGCTAAATGGGTGTGTGTGTGGGATGAGACTACGTTTCAGACTCACATGTGGGTAGTTTTGCAGATGGCGTGAGGTCGGGGCACTATGGACTCAGAGAGTAGAGTAACCGACCCACAAACAGCCGGGAATTGAATGACTGATTCCATCTGGGGAATTGTTGGGCGACTGGGAGAAATTCCTTCCATTTTCTTTTGGTAGTGTTCTGAGATCTTTAACATTCATCTAGACAGGCAGATGGGAGCTCGGTTTAAGGTCTCATCCAAAGAAGGAATCTCCAGCAATAATTTGCGGTTCACATCCGGACTCTAGAATCACAAAATCACATCGTCAAACAAACCTTGGGCAGAGTCTCTGCCTCTGCTCTCACTTGCTCAGTTCCTCCTTCTCCTGTTTCTCTCTAAGCACAGCAGGGTTACCCTCCCTTTAGCCACTTTTGTTTTCACCCTGCCACATCTCCCTATTGTCTTCCTGTCACCCACGTAAATAATAATATAATAATACTTAATAATCCTTGCATTTGATATAGCGCCTTATCACACAGTTGAAAAATCTCAAAGAACCTATACAGAATATATTGCAAAGTGAATTGACTGTATACTTTGTGGACGAAATGTGGCATCCAATTGCACACAACAATGTCCCACAAGCAGGTGTGGATTGAGAGACCAAACAATGCCCTGTAAAATACCCCCAAGCACTGATTGCACTCGATTGTCAGCCCAGATCATGAATCCAAAGTCCTGACTTGGAGCTTGAACTCAAAAATGTTAATGTCTCACCCAACTGACAAAACAGCCCTCCCCCACCTGACAATGCATTAGAATGTCAACCAAGGCACTTGAAGCAAGATTATTCCACAGGTTCAACATTTATCTGTGCTAAATAAAGATAAATAAAACAAATACTTAACACGATTTTGCTGAAGATTGTAGGTTCATCGACTAGTGGGCATGCCATTCTCAATTTATCAGACAAGTGTTTTGGTCAAAAAAATATATCAAAGCTATGTGAATCCTTTCTCCAAAACACAGAGGCTGGAGTGTGGACTGTTTATTAGCAGCCCGTGCCTTCTGTCAAGTGCGGAGCCAATTAAGTTGAAGGCGTGCGGAGTTCAAAGTGAACTCTCCCCTTTGGGTCTGTCTTGTGTGATGCGTGTTGCAGTTGGCAGTTTCATTTTCAATTCCCAGGACGTTGGGGGTGAATGCATTTCACAATATCTTCCTGGATCACTTTTAATATAGATGGGCTGTGAGACAATACAAAGTGGGGATTCTGTAAGTTTGAGAGCCTAATAATCACTTTACTTGCTAAATGTTCCTTTTGAGCTTCATTTAATTGGTGATTTGTCCCCAGTAATTCTGTCAAGTGATGTTGCAGTGTCAAGTCATCAAGGCTCTAATCACTGCATGTCTTAAGGAATCACAAACAGCGTTGGATTCAAACTCTTGTTGAACCTCTCTATTGACACGATAAAGGTCTGAGAGTCAAGCATCAGACAAATTATTTGAAGGAAGAAGTGCTTTACACAGATAAAGAAGAAAAAGAATTACTTCCTAACGTGGAAGGCATTTTCTGAGCAACTATTGGAGTCTAACCAGCTAAAACCGTACAGCTTATCATAAAATAATAATAATACTTGCATTTGATATAGCACATTGTCACATCATTGAGATGTTGAAAGCACATCACAACTATACTGTAAAGTGAATTGACTGTATATTTATGGGCAATAGCTTGCATTGATATTGTTGCAAGCTTTCCCACTACTTGTCCAGATAGGAATACCCTACTAGTTAGGGGGTTGGTTTGCAGGATTAACAGGAGCTGAGTGGGATGAATCTCTGGCCCCAGTGACTAGTCTGCCCTTCCAAGTCCTACCGATGAGCCAGGCTGGCTGGGCTGCCATCAGCAGTGCCCTGGAATACTGTGTACCCGCCTCGCTCAGGAACTGGACTACTGAGACCTTCATAGAGGGCTAGCTTGATTCCAACATTCTGTTGCCAAACATGTCACTGTGGAACCAGTTCAACTACAAGGAGACCCCACTTACAACTTTTCAAGTAAGAATCTGCTGTGTCATAATGTCAAATTTCCTCTCCTCTGAGATGCAGGATCGAATACATGTATGTCGTTAGATATCGAAAGTGGATCTGAATCATAGTCCTGAATCTAGATCAAATGCAAGGATTATTATTATTATAGATCTTTCCCTTCAAAATTGGGTGCACATTAACTAATAGTTTTAGTTCTCCATAGCACAAGAGATAGACAGTATCTGTGCCCAAATATGAACTCCAGAAAACTGATATAACAAGACAAATATCGAAAGTGATCACACTCAACTTTATCACACAAGTAAATGGTTTGTACTGGGATAAGGGTTAATAATAATCCTTGCATTTGATAATGCAAGTGTTATGTCTGCAATTTGTCAAAGCACTACACAAAGTTGCTATAAAATGTAGTGACTGTGCATTTGTACCCAGACGTGAGCTGTGAATGAATGGATTATGGTTTTCGCCCAGAAAATACACAGTCAATTCACTTTACAATATATTTTGTGAAGCACTTTGAGATGTCTCAGCGACGTGATAAGGCGCTATTTCAAATGCAAGAATTATTCTTGATTTTATTGGGAAGATTATTGACCAGGGCAATTTGGTTTCTAATTTAATAACTAACTTAAGCAGCTGCACTTTGCACAGAAATGTTTTAAGTTAAAAACAATTCTGTCTTACAATCTCTGAAGACAAAATACACCAAAGGCAACCTTAAGGTTTTGAAACAACGCTAATTTCTGACTGTTATAACTTCTTTAGATAGCATTCGGAACAGACTGAGGCTGAGCCAGAACAGTGGGACTGCTTTCTTTTTATCTGCCTCAGATCAAAATGAACGGGTGCCAATTTTCACCGATTCCTCACGTGGCACACAAACACTGCTGTCTAATTAAATACAGGCATCCACACTGCAGCCAGTATTTTTTATTAAGCTAAAAAAATAGTGGTGTAAGTTTTCAAAAGCTTGTAGCTTGGTTCAAAGTCTCGCTTAGAAATGATCATTATTTATGAAGACACGTGCTGGAATGGGTTCAATATCAAAGTAACAGAAACGCTAGCTTGATATCAGATCGCGGCAATGCCTGGACATGGGAATTAAATAAGATGAAAAATTGACACTGGAAAAAGCCTTGTTCATCTATAATAAGTCAGTGACAGCGCTGGGATTTACAGATTTGGCATTAACTTTTTGAGCATTCTTGCACCCTCACTGTAAAACTACAGCAAGGGCAGATTTGAACGCACAGTCCATTGGTATCTGGGAATATCTGAATGTTGTTTCTAATTGTTTCCTTTTTTTTCCTTTTGGTATTTTTGTATTATGTAAATATAGTAATTTGTATTAATAGCCTTAATTTTGAAGCCTGTTTTTTGTAATTCTTTGAAGGAACTAGCAAGAAAACAACTTCAAGGTTATGACTGTATTTAACAATTTGCCAGATCCCGGATGTTTTAAAGTGCTGCTGTACACACTAGCTCCGCTCGACTGGCTCCAGGCTCCTGTTTGTCCCTTGTGCCTTCCGTTCCACCATTGATGGCAGTGCTTTCAGCCACTACGCCCCGAAACCCCGGAACACTGTTCCTCTATCCTTCTGCCTTGCCCCCTCCTTCCCCATCGACTGTGCTTACTGTCACCCCCCCATTCCCACCAGCTCAACGTCGTGCTCTGCCACTGTCAAGTGCTCTGGGACGTGACCCTCCATAAGGGCGGTGTTTGTTACTGTTGTGTAAGTAAGATTCAGTCTAGACCCAAGCGGCATTTCTCTCCCAATAATTGTTTATCACAGCTCTTCTGACTGATGCTTCTTTGTTATGTTTAAGTTCCCTTCTTTCTTCCTGTCATGCCTTTTGTTTCAGTTCTTTTCTTTATGGACATATTTCACAGTGATATCAATGCCAAGTTCTGCAGTTTTAGCTGGTTAGACTCCAGCAGTTACCCCAACGCACACTCTGGGGCCTCCAAGCCTTGGCTCTTGCCGACCTGCGCCTAAAACTTTCCAGAATCAGTTAAGCAGGATGTGTCCCTCCAGGGAGAGGAATGTTGCCCATTCCAACAATCTGGGATGTCCACGTGTAAGTGGGATTCATGGAATTCTTAGTTTGTGTTGGATACTCTGAAGCATGGTGATGTGTCAGCCACCCGGCTGAGCAAAACAATATATATATATACATTTCCTTCAGCACCAGCATTGGTGAGGCATTGACAGACCTAATTTTTCTATATCAGCTAAAGCCATAGGAACAACTCTGCGTGCGTCAATAATTGTACGAAAAATGACTTGACTCAATGTAACCAAGCCCTTAAAGTTATCCTAAAGTGTGGGCAACGCAGAGAACACGCTGTTTGTTTAATTTATCACAGTTTATTGATAATTTGTTACAGAATGTCCTGTTCTCATCCTGCTTTGAAAACCCTCCTCCAAAACACCTAGTTCTTTAACTGCTTTTGGTCAACGTGCTCACTCCTATCCCTTGCCCTACCTCGCTCAAATCTGTGATATTTGAGTCGATGTAGGGAAATGTTAACTTCAATCACATTAATTGATTGGCAGATCATTTTCTGGGGGTAATAATCCTTTCAAAATAAATAAATAATAATTTGGTCACTCAATCTATGACTGTTGTGGGACACTGCTGTGCACAATTGGCTGTCGCATTTCACCAACAAAATATACAATCATGTCTCGGTGACTTGATAAGGTGCTATATCAAATACAAGGATTATTATTAGGGGTTAACACAAAGACTGACACCCACACGCCACGCATCAATACACAATACCAGTCTTTCACTTCTCACTAGAGAAAATATGTGGCAAATACCAAGTGCATTACCTCAGGTTTACTAACAATTTGGAATTATCAAGACTGAGGTCGATAGATTTTTGTTATGTAAGGGTATCAAGGAATAGGGGACAAAGACAGGTATTTGGAGTTGAGGTACAGATCAGCCATCATGTAAAAGAATGGCAGAACAGGCTTGTGGGGCTGAATAGCCCACTCCTGTTCCTATGTTCAGGCTATAACTACAGTATATTCTGTGAACCAATTTGAGATGTCTCAAAGATGTGATGAGGGGCTATATCAAATGCAAGGATCATTATTATTATTTATTATTATTTATTGTACTAATACTCCTCTCATTTGGTGTATTGGCTTTCACATGAAGAGGATGATGACTAGGACTAGGTGGAATTTCAGGATTTTATAGCTTGTTAAATGGCTGGTTGAAGTCCAGGACAGTCTGGCACTCAATCCAGCAGCAACATCTCTAACTAGTCTAGCCAATTCTCAGAAAATAAAAACACAATATACATTATTGTGTTCAGTGCCAACCATTTTGGAGCAGCTGCTTTGCTTGCAAGATTTTGCCATATTCAGCGTTCGCTATCTCATAGAGCTCTACAGCATAGGAGAAATTACAACATGCACAATGCCCCAGGCAACTGGAATGGTCCCAATACTTTTCTGTGCAGAGAACAAGGGATGTTAAACACTACTAATCTTTTGGAAGCTGCAAGCCTACTATTCAGATGTAACTGACTCCAAATTGGGGGTAAGCAACGATGCTTGAGATTACACAATGTTAAAGACCATTTGCATCTTCAACAGTTTTTAAATCATTATCTAAATTAGGCCTCATTTCCATCACGTTGGTGGAAAACATCTCAGAAGAGGTGGTTAAACTTGGGTTCTTTAAACAGCTTGTACATCAAGGCTAGGACGAGGGGTAATGAAGCGTTGCTGGAGAGAGGCAGAGCAAATCCTGGAATGATCTGAAATGGACAGAATGAATGTATTTGGAAGAGACTCAAAGTGGCCCAAATCAGTCTCTCTCTAGTGCATTCCATTAAGTAGGTCTAAAACCTCCTTTCACACTGTTACAAGTTACAGATGTCCAGAAATCCTAACTGTTTTCTTCATCTCAAATTGAAATGCACAGTGCCAGGCAGCTGAATTCCTATATCATTCTTGTAGCTCCTCAATACTCTGCTCATAGGGTTTCTAAAAATGTTACTGGAAAAACCTTGATCCTTATAATAATAATAATAATCCCTGCATTTGATATAGTGCCTTATCAGGTCTTCAAGACATCTCAAAGTGCTTCATTAAGAGATGCCAATGATCACTTCATTTAAAATCACGTTAATTGGAAATACCTTTATAACTAAACAAACATTTTATCTCGAAGTTTGCTCTTCGTGTTCTCTGTTTAACTCCCAATACCTTTTGCTTCTTGTTCTGCTTCACCTTAAATATGTTCAATTATTTATTAACATCTTGTATTCTTCTAAGTAAGTGCTAACCTGTCCACCCCTGACAGTTTCTGCCTGTCATCTTTATACTCCTCAAATTCTCTATCCCCTTCCCCCCAACTGATTCCTTTTGTTACTTCATTCTCGTTTTTATCCCAAATACCAATTTTCTCAAAACAAGAATCAAAAATTGAGACTGTTTGTGGTGTAATATTTCTCATTTTCTCTCTCTAAGTAGAGGCCTAAAAGGATGTATGTTTCTAATGGGATTAGCAGCTGGAGACATTTCACTGTGATGTATTATTTCAAAAGATTTATCAAAAACGAAAGTTAATTGTGCTGGAGGTTAGAGTATCAGACTTCTGAGTACTGTATTTACCAAAATGGTTTTATCATCAAATTGACTCAAATTATACCATTATAAAATTGGCCCAAATTACACCAAGGCTACTGTTTGCTCAGCCCCAGTGAAATGAGCATAAAACTGACAGTGAGAAAATAATCATTTTTATGGAAGGCGCTACATTTATGCTCTTTGTAATTACAACTTGAAATTGCATGTTATGGTGAGAATTTCGATTTGACTTTTCCAAAGAAGGATTAAGTAAGCGCTACACAAATTTGAATAACAATTGTGGATAATGTTTCGATCTGAATGTCTGGAGCAAAGGATTGTATGATTTCTGGAGTTCTTGCATAGAGTCCTGCATTGTAGTGGTTAGAGCACTCACCTCACAAGCAGTAAGTAGGAACTCGGTTGTTTGTCGATTGGCGGATCGATTTCCAGGGGTAAAAAAAAAATTTGGTAATGATCCACGACTGTATGTGGGATACTGCTGTGCGCAATTGGTTGCCGCATTTCGCCCACAAAACATACAGTCAATTCACTTTACAGTTTATTCTGTGAAGCATTTTGAGACATCTCAACGGCGTGATAAGGAAATAAGGCACTATATCAAATACAAGGATAATTATTGTTATTATTATTATTTCTTCAACCCAGAGCAAACTTTTCAGGCTGACTTCCAAAACAAAGTTCGGTATGTTTCCAGCCATTATCTTTACAATGCCTGTATCTATTTCTTGCCTGCCAAGGTTCAGATAGGGGAAGAAACAGGTTGGTTGAATGTGGAAGTTAACTAGACAACATCATCCGTAGCCCCAGAAAGACATGGGTTGAATAAAAAAGTCAAAACTGTTCAAAACTGTGGAACCTTTACATGGAAGCTCAGAGATTTTTATAGATATACTTTTATTTTTATAATAATAATAATCCTTGCATTTGTTAAGGTACTTTATCATGTTGTTGAGACTTCTCAAAGAGTTTCACAGAATATATAGTAAAATGAATTGACTGCATATTTTGTGAACAAAATTTTTATTTTTGTAACAATTCTTGGCTGGTTCTGACACCCACATGTTAAGGAGCATTCAAATCAACTTAAAAAACACAGCAGTTTTCGCTTTCCTCCCTTTATCTCATGGAACACAAGTGCTTTGCAACACCTGCTCCCTGTTTGATTTCAAGCAATAGTGGCAGTGTTCTACCGTTCAGCCTTCAGCAGCTTAAAACAGTGAATTTTTCATCTCCACTTTCACATAAAACATGTCAGCACATTCAGCATTAAATTACAGAAGGAATATTCAATGTGTCGTACATCCCTGAACATTTTTACACTAATCTTTCAACTATTAAAGCACACTTTGCCATTTCTGAGCCTTGGGGATGGTGGTATATTGTTCATTCTGCCCCTAAGGGAGGGACAATGTGTGGAGGTCAGGTTTCTTATCAAGTCACAACCTCAAGATCGAGACGTTGAAAGCAATTTCTCAATTGGCCTGCTCGCAATCTCATGTCAATGCCTTAATACATGTGATACTTTGAGAGATCTGACATGAGTTTAGATCTGTGACCTTACACATACAGGCCAGTTGTATATTAATCACATACAGTAAGCCTGGTCTGGCTCAGTTAGCAACACTCTGCAGGTTGTATGTTTAAGCCCCATGTTGGGACTTTGAGCGTACAGTCTACACTGATGCTTCAGTGCAATGCTGGGGATATGCCACATTGACTGAGATGGAGTCCTTCTGATGAGACACTAAACTGAGATCCTGTCTGCTTGGGTTGGTGGGCATTAAAGATCCCATCGTACTATTTGAAAAGAGAAAAGAGAGTTTCTCTTGGTATCCTGGTTAACGATCTCTCAGATAAAATTGCTCATTCACTTCACAGCTGTTTGTGGGACATTGCTGTGCATAAAATTGGCTGCTGCGTTTGCCTACAAAACACACAGTCACCCCCCTTCAGAGTGAAGTCCTGGAAGATGCTTAGAGACATTTTCCCAAAGTAAGTTGTCATCAGCAATTCACAATGCATGCGTCCTCACTATTAGCCTTTGAAGCTTTTTACCCTGAAAATTAAGACAACAACAACAAGATTGCATTTATAGAGCGCCTTTCAGGTCGGGAGAACAGAATGGAGGTGTGGAAAATTCTTAAATACAGTCTTAATTTGCAAGTCAAATTGCAGAAAACCATCTTCCAATTTAAGCCAAATTTGAGAATTTTCTGCAAATCTGCTTGAGCTTAAAGTTGAATATTATTATTATTAAGGTGGGAATGGTCTCATGAGATGAGACTGGGTGGAATTTCGGGGATCACTTTTAGAAATATTGCACATCAAACCACCCCCCCACTGCCCCCCTTACCCAAATACATGGCGTTAGACCCTATATATGTTCTGCTCCATCCAATTATGATTACAAAAGAGAGCAAAAACTGCCTTTATCACTTACCAGATTCATATGTCCTTGTCGCTAGGAATGAATGATTGTGCAATTATCTGCCGCGATTGTGCAAGGCATTACCTTGGGTTTTGTACAATGTTTTTTTTTGCTTTTATTTGTTGTGTTGCAGTTTTACTTTAGCAACCCACTTCAGATCATTTGTTATTCTGTCACAGTCCTCTGCAGTTCCGTGCACTCTTGAATATCAATTGGCTTATTTTGTCCATTCCCTTTTCATTGTCCCTCTGTGGTCAGCAGCTTGTGTCTCTGTGGCAGTGGAAGATACTGTAATTATTTTCTACAGTATCACCGATATATAGAGTTGCACTTCACAGAAATTGGCTTCTTTTGGGCTTAGTTTTATGATTATAATTCATTGTAATAAATAATTCTTACTTTTAATTTGCTGATATCTAATACTATTTTTTCTTTCTTCCTGCAATCCTTTGTAAAACTAATGACAATATACATAATATACATAATAATAATAATCCTTGCATTTGATATCGCGCTTTATCACGTCATTGAGATGTCCAAAGCGCTCAACAGAATATACCATAAAGTGAATTGACTGTACATTTTGTGGATGAAATGTGGCAGCCAAATGCATACAGCAGTGTCCCACAAACAGTCTTGAATTGAGTGACCAAATTATTATTTCTGTTTTTATTTGTTTTTTTGAAGGGATTATTATCTCCGGAAAGTGATCCACCAATCGACTAACCAGGTTCTTACTTACTGCTAGGCAAACAGAGGCATGTGGAATAAGGAAACTTGCCTAAGGTATCACCCCGCCTGGGAATCAAACCCAGGTCCTCTCGTTTGCAAGGCGAGTGCTCTAACTAATTCTCTACAAGACTCCACAGATGTTTTGACTCTAACAAGTTGGGAGTGGCAAGTGTGAGGTAGGAGTTGAGGTGTTGGCAGTGGAATAGAAAGCATGACAGTAAATGTGAAGCTGCAGTGGTTCAGATGATTAGAATGCCTGAGGTGGAAGTCGACTGATGATGTATGGGACACGCTCCATTAACTAGTGAAAGTGCTTTCTTCCCCAGCAAGCCTTTGAATGACTTTCCTCTTTCTGAAAACAAGGAGGTGCTCATGTGGAAGAAATTGAAATGTCCGTATCAGGCATATCTCTTGAACACTTTGAAGAATAATGCAAGCAGGCTCCAAACCTATTTTATCTCCAGCAAAAACAAAGTTGCTTAGCGTGCTAACAAATGTCCTGTGTAATGATTATTTTTACACGTCAATAACAAAATATGTCAATTGATAATAATAATAATCCTTGCATTTGATTTAGCATCTTATCAGGTAGTTGAGACGTCTCAAAGCACTTCACAGAATATATTGTAAAGACTTTGTATTTTGTGGGCGAAATCAGCAGCAATTGTGCACAGTACATTTTTAAGTTAGTATAAAGAAAATAGCTTACGAGCACATTTATTAAATAGATTTAGAGCAAGAGAGAGCTCATTAAACACCTGCACTTAGGGATATAAGATTCTTGGTGTACAGTGCTCAGAGATGTTACTCTATGTCCATTAAGAATAAGAAATTCCAACAAAACAGTAAATTGTCAAAGAGCGGCATATTAATTGGACTGTGTGCATTCGCTGTCAAAAGTCAAGATGTTTAGGAGAAGAGGGGAGAATAACTCCTTTTAAGAGCTTTTTTGGAGACCTGGACATCACTGGCTGGCAATGTTTCAGGTCTGATATGACTGGAATCTACTGTTACAATAGTAGACATATTGGCCTGTTAGCAAAGTGCGGTCAATTTGATGAAGACCCAGCTCGTTTCAGCTTCATCACTTCTTCATACTCTGAACTCAAAACCTTAGAACTTTCATTGACTTCATCCCCTCCCCTTTTCTGTAACATTTAAAGTCAACAACAAAACAACAAAAACAAATTACAATTGTAAAGCACCTTTCATGGTGGGAGGACATCCCAACGCGCCAGACAGTCAGGGAATTTGGACCCAAGCAGGTGGTTGGGAACAGGGTTGGGCCTTGGTCTTGCTGACATTCAACTGGAGAAAGTTAGCTCTCATCCAGAACTTGAATGTCTGTCAGACATTCTGTTAGGACAGCAGTGGTCCTGGAGTCGAGGGTGGAAGCAGTGATGGAGTTTGGTGTCATCCGCATACATGTGAAAGTTGACCTAATGTCTGCAGGTGATTTCAGCAAGAGAGAGCATCTATATATTGAAGAGGAGAGGATCAAGGACAGAGCCCTGAGGAAATCCACACAAGACATTGAAGGAGAAGCCATATGTGAAGACAAAGTGGAGATGGTATGAAAGGTAGGATCTGAACCAGTCACGGACAGAACCATGAAGACTGAGGTGAGAGGAAAGGCAGTGGAGGAGGTTAAAGTGGTCAACAGTGTCAAAGGCAGCAGAGCGGTCAAGAACAATGAGAGAGAGAGACAGAGGGAGCCCTGGTCACAGATTGACAAAATGTAATTTGTCACTTTGACCTATCTGTTTCTGTGTTGTGGGCAGCACAGAAACCCGATTGGAGGGGTTTGTGGAGAGAGTGGCAGGAGAGGAAGGAGTGAAGATGGGAAGCGACTCATTTCAGGACCTTGGAATGGAAAGGGAGGTTGGAGATGGTATGGTAATTTGAGTGCAGGGGTGGGTCCAGGGAAGGTTTTTTTGCGGAAAGAGGTTATTGCAGCTGTTTTTAAAGGGATGGGAACTGTGCCAGTGGACAAAGAGAGGTTGATGATGTCTGTGAGTAGAGGGGCAAGGAGAAGAGAGGTAGGAATGGGTCAGGAGAGCAGGTGGTGGTTTCATATGTGTTATAATGGCGGTGAGAGGGAAGGGGGACACAAATTTGAAGGTGTGGAGGGAGGGATGGGTAGGGGCCGGAGTGTGAGGAGATGAGGAAGAGGTAGTAGTTGGCAGAGCAGAGGCAGCTGAGCAGATCCCCTCAAAACTGGTCTTGAGGAATTACAGCATTTCCTTGCAGTTGCAGTTGGAGGAGAGGATGGATGGGGGAGATTTTTTCCAGAGTTGGTACGAGGTGGGGGTAGGTTGGGTGGCGGTGGGAAGAGGTATTGAGGAGTTAAGGAAGATGAAGTAGTGTTCTGAGACGGCTTTGTTGGTGATGGTGAGGTCCGAGACGCTGAGGCCCCGGGTAATCACCAGATCAAGCGCGTAGCCATGGATGTGGGTGGCAGAGTGGATGCAGAGGGAAAGGTTTTAAGAGGAGAGGAGAGAGGAGAAGTCAGTGGAGATCGAGCAGGAGGGGGTGACGTACATTGAAGTCGCCTAGGACGAGGAGGCATTCAGAACAGTGGCAGAGGGAAGCTAGAAGTATAGAGATGTCAGAGAGGAAGGTGGACGAGTGTTTGGGGAGGGCGATAAATGAGGAGAATTTTAAGTGAAAGATTGGAGGGATGGTAGAGGGTAAAGTGCTGGAAGGAGGGGAAGGACCCGGAGGAGTAAGGGAATAGGATATGTGAGGATTTAGAGATGAGAGCCACACCTCACCTCATTAAGTCGTGGGGTATGGTGGAAGGTATAGCTGGGTGGTGTTGCCTCAGTCAGGGAGAAGGTGTCGCCTTGGGGTGATCCAGGTTACTGTGAGGGCGAGAATATCAATGTTTCCATCAACAATGAGATCGTTGACTGCAAGAGCTTTGTTGGAAAGGGAACAGACATTTTGTAGGGCAATGCAGACGGGATAGTTGGCAGAGGAATGTGCAGGACGAGAGGGGGGAGCCGCAGGATTGACAGAAAGGAAGAAGCGGTTTGTCCCCGGGGTCAGTGACCGATGGGCCTTGCGGGGATAATCGGGGATGGGGCAGTCAGTGCGGAGGCTGGTGGACAGCCAACAGCAAGTGCCATGGTGAGACCGACGGTGGATTCCCAGGCTAGAGCAGAGAAAGGCTGTGGGATAGTCAATAATAATAATAATCTTTGCATTTGATATAGAGTCTTATCACATGTTCCAGAAGTCTCAAAGTATTTCACAGAATACACGGCAAAGTGAATTGACTGTATATTTTGAGGGATGCAGGCATTTTGGGGGAAAGCAGCTCAGGTTGGGGTCTATGTTCAATCACATAGTCAGTT
Organism: Callorhinchus milii; assembly: GCF_018977255.1. NCBI lineage: Eukaryota > Metazoa > Chordata > Chondrichthyes > Chimaeriformes > Callorhinchidae > Callorhinchus > Callorhinchus milii. Next base: position 6,886,545 of record NW_024704754.1, read on the forward strand.
CCAGTCGAAGTTTGATTTTACTTCTGGCTCCTCTGTTCTCTACTTCCAATACCCCTCCATAAACCCCAAACTCTGGCTCCCTTCACTATTTAAGATTTTTCTATAAACTTGATTAAAATGAATGCAATGGTTTAATTTAGAACATTGACAAGAGACTGGAGGAAACGAGAAAGAATAATTGTGTTACTTTAGTCCTGGACAGGAATGTTCAAACAATGCTTCGGTAATGGTAAAAGATTCTGGGATTTATGCCAGTAACAGGGTCAGAAGTGACATTTTAATGGAAAAATGAAATAGTGACTTTATTTATAGGAACCTTGGACATTTTAAAGACGGCAGCAGGGGGTTAGGAATCTGCAATAGTCTATTATATTATTCAGCAATTTATTATGTTATGTATTGATGTGGGATGGACTGGTTAGCTAGAATCAGAAATCTACCACCCAGAAGGAGGCTATTCAGCTCATCGGGTCCGCAACAATTCTTGGAACAAGGAGATCAATTAAATCCCAACGCCTCACCTTATCTCTATACTCTTTCACTTTCAGATACCCAGATACCAGAAAAGAATTCCTACCTGCTCCGAGTATAAACTTCTCAGGATAATTGTGTAATCTGCTTGTATTTCCCAGATTACTTATTGCTCCCACCCTCTGGAACTCCATCCCGCAGTCCCCTCCCTTGCCTCCTTCAAGACCCATCCAAAACCCTCATCTTCAACTGTGCCTTCGATCACCTTGCTCCTCCCCTGCCCTCCACCCTCCACACTGACTGTCCAGAGCGTTGGGACGTCCTCTCAAGTTTTTAATCAAATTGTTGTTGTTGTTGTAACAATGCAGACTGGAGACCTGATCTATTTCAGGTTATGGAGAATTGGAGTCTCCTTACTTCCCCTGCTGCCATCCCTCCTTCCCTACCCCGACCCTTTGCTCAGGTCCGAAACTCTGTCTGTCGGGTGCCTTGGGAAGTCCTCCTGACGTGAAAGGCGCTATACAAATGTTGTTGTTGTTATTGAGTATATTAAGGACCTTATGGTACTTTTGGAAAAGAGAAGGGATTTTCTCCCGGTGAACTGACCAACAACCCCTCCAAATAAAATCACTAATTTACTTCATGGCTGTTTGCAGGATGCTGCTATGTGCAAATTGTCTTCGTCTGCCAAATACACAGACACTACACTTAACAGTATATCCCGTGAAGTGCTTTGAGACATCTCAATGATGTAATATGGTTTTGTATCTAATGTAAGGATTATTATTTATTTATCAAATATAAGGACGATTGTACTTGAAATCCAGCATTTGCTAGTTTCAGATTAGTTGAATAGAAATGGTAACCTTAGATGTCTGTGTATGAAGAGCCTACGTGACAAGGTTTGTCATGTCTCTTTTACTGATATATTCTACTTGAGTAAATTATATCTACTTGAGTAAATTGTGTAGGTTAACCTATCGTGTCCCTCCTACCAGACAAATGACAAAATTGCTCATGACCTATTTGTCTACATTCAAGGAAGAAGTTTTGGTTTCATTATGATCACTCATTTAAAGTGATATGAAGGAACGTTCTATGCAATGCAAAGCCACAATACAATAGAGCAAGCTTGACATACAATTACATATTACATAGCTTCTCATAGACTATTCAGTACAGAACCACTGTTCACTCAATTTAGAGCACTCGCAAGCGAGAGGATCCAGGTTTGATTCCTGGGCTGGGCAAAAGCTTAGGCAAGTTTCCTTACTCCACACCCACCTCTGTTTACTTAGTAGTAAATTGGAACCCGCTTGTTAGTTGATTGGAGGATTACTTTACCGGGGGTAATAATCCCTCCAAAAAGAAAGTTTTTTTAAAAAAAAATTGTGGTCCTTCAATCCATGACTGTTTATGGGACTCTGCTGTGCACAATACACTTCGCCCACAAATATACAGTGAATTCACTTTACAGTATATTCTGTAAAGCGCTTTGAAACGTCTCAATGACGCGATAAGGTGCTATATCAAATGCAAGGATTATTATCATTTAGTTCTTAATCTCTTTTTTGTATAAAATTCATCAGTAAAATGTGCACTAGAAATAGCCGAGCTCTATGCCATTAGGTCACGGCTGATATCACTTCCTGGGCTCTGCTTCCTTTGTAAAGTGACATCAATGGCACTTCCTGCATATGGTGCATTTGCCCCGCATGCAAAAAAAGTTGGTGTCACTTCCTGTGCATAGTATGTGCATGCAATGGGCAGGAATTGATGTTAGCTGCAACCTGATGAATTGGAATTTAGACATTTTTAATCGATAAATTTGCTTTTGTACCCGGGAGACCTACACTAATGAGCTTCCCCTGTATTTATTGTATGCAACAATGCTCCTGCTTTCATTGATCTGAAACACCTAATATCCTAGCCCTTGTCCTCCACCAAGTCCTTAGATTTCTACATTTTGATGGATTAACTTTAATCTAATTGCATCTTCTATTCATTGTTTGCTGACAAGCCTCAAGAGAGGACCTCTAGATTTGAAGGATCAAAAAGCCTTGGGTTGAAATCAGAGTTGGTAGTGCAAATGGTTCCACCATCTCGCCAGGAAGGGACATTCCAGAAGACATGCTGTGAATGACAGAAGCTTTGGGACACCAATTGATGATCCTAACATGATGTTCCATATAATAACTATTAGTGCTCTGACTCCTGCAGTCAGCCTCCCGCAGAGTAAGAAGATATTTAACGGTTTTGACAGACAAATACGTTTTGCAAACAGCTGATAACTCACTCTGTAAACTGCAACAATCTTCCCTGAACATCAAAAAGAGAAGGGAGTTTTCTTGGTATACTGACTAACAATCCCCCAGATAAAACTGATCATTCGTTTCATGGCTGTTGGTTGGGGCATTACTGTGTGCAATTGGACTGCTGCATTCGCCTACAAATCATTCCATTTCACAGCAGATCCTATTGTGCTTTGAGATGTCCTCCTGACATGAACTGGTACTATGCTAAATGCAAGGATGATTATTATTATTAGGATTTGCTCGAGTGCTAGCTGCTAGCTGAATCATATTCCATAAGGATCTGCTTTGGGCTATCAATGTGCGACAAGAAGGAAACTCAGACAGTTTATTTGTCAGGATTGATGGTGTTGTCGTACATTTAAACATTCAGGAGAGAAAAAATGTACGGAATTACTAGCCTTTCTGCTAATATCGGCCTTGCAGTTTCAAGGCAAAGTGGCGGAACGCAAGATTGGGAGGGATTAGACATAATTTACAGAATGTTTTAGATGCTCTCTTCCTTTTTTTTTAGTTATTGATGTATTGCAGCAAACCTTAGCTTGAGTCCTTTGGTGATCAATCTAAGTGACAAGACAGGTATACAGCTAGGATAGGAGGAAAGCTTCTCTCATTTATTCCTAAACTCCAGGGTTTGAAGATTTTTCAGTAGATAAGTTTAGTACATTTGCTTCCAATGGCTCTGATATGCCAGTAAGAAGTGCAGTTCATCTTGCATGTCACCCAAGCTCACTGCTGATCACTTAAATTGCAGTGTGGAGTCCCACAGCAAGGTGGTTAGCACGTTTCCCTTGCAAGTGAGAGGACCCGGGTTCAATTCCCAGGCAGGGCGAAATCTTAGACAAGTTTCCTTATTCTACATGCCTCTGTTTATCTAGAAGTAACCCGATTGTTAGTCATTTGGCAGATTGCTGTCTGGGGTAATAATTTCTCCAAAAAATAAATAAGTGAATTTGGTCACTCTGAATTTGGTCACATGACTATTTGTGGGACATTGCTGTGAACAATTGGCTACCGCGTTTTGCCCAAAAAATATAGTCAATCCAATTTGCAATATATCCTGTGAAGCACTTTGGGATGCCTCAACGATGTGATGAGGCACTATATCAAATGCAAGGATTATTATTATTATCAACATTTTATTGTTTTCGCACTGCTGGAAGTTGCCTTTGCTTTATGGGGGGTGGAGGTGGGGGAAGGAGGAAAATAAATGATTCCATCAAAGAGGAAAATCTTATTCCCTCTAGGTAATATTTACTGTTGAATACAAAGGCAGCATAAAATGTGTATGTTTTATTTATATGAATTTTTTGTTTTCAGTATATGTGCTTCGGTAAGGTCATTGGCGATGTGAGTGTAAATCTGACATTTTCCTTTCTCATAAATTATGAATTAGTCTGTAAGACTGTTAAGTACTGAACAATACTTTCGGGTGCATTCAGTCAGTGGAACAAGAGGACTCAGATTTAGAGTTGCAAAGGATAATTTCAGGACAGAGACCAGGAAGTATTTCTTTACGCAGTAGGAAATTAACGAGTGGAACAGAGTTACTCGGAAGGGGCTCTGAAGCCGGCATTCTGGGACTCATTTAAAAAACAACTCAATGGCTGTGATGGGATGGTGGTATGGTGAGCATTCTGGGAGGTTGAGATCAGATGGCTCAAACAGCCTTCTTCATCCCAACCAATATTGTCAATCTATAGGAATGAGAGATTGGTTTTGAGCATATCTTCAACTTCTTACACACAAATCAAGCATAATGGTCGAAAATTATGCATGAAAAAATACACGTAGACACAAGACAGGTCCTTATCATTTGATAAAACAAATTAAATTTGTGACATCTGTGATATAAAATAATAGATCAAATAGTTCCACAACTATCTGGGGTGAGATACAAAATTGCATAGGATTAGCCCTTGCCTTCTCAAGCATGCATATTTATTAAAAAAATTAGTATTTCAGTTTGAGTGGAAAAGATCTAATTTTGAAACTGTGAAGCTCAAATCTAATGTAAATTTATTCGACGGGGCATCGCTAATTGATAATCCTGCTCATATCTTTTCTAAGCGCTATGCTGCACAGTGAGATCCATTAAGTGAGTTTTGTGTGCAGTACCTTTCCTTAAAAAGCACCCTGACATTACATTATATGGCTTATATAATAATTATCTTCATCCATGCATTTGGTGCAGCGCCCATAATGTCAGGAATATCTCAAAAAAGCTTTGTAATCAATTACTGTAAAGTGCAGTGGCGAATGTGGCAGCCAATCTGTTGCCAGCAAAGTCCAACAAACAACCATGAAGTGAATGATCAATTTGCCTGGCAATTGTTCGCCAGGACACTAGGGGAAAACTCCTTTCTCTGTTTGAATAGTGTCACTGGATCTTTAAGTCTATCTGAACAGCCAGATAGTACATGAAGAACAGCATCTCCGATAGTGTGATGCTCCCCCAGCACTCTACTGGAGCATCAGGCTGGACTGCCAACCCAAAGTCATGGCTGCCTTTTCTAGTGCAGGGCTAGGGGAGCATTGCATTGTTGGAGGCACAATCTCTGTGGTCTTTTTTGCGGGTCAACTGGGTGTCTAAAACATCCAGAAGCCCATCACCATGTTTAAGAGTATCCAAACCAAACTTAATCCAAACCATGCATCCCATCTACACATGGAAACTCCAGAGATAGATTGTTGGAATGGAATATGTTCTCTCTCCCTGGAGGGACACATTCTGCTTACCTAATTCTGGAAAGTATTAGGTGCAGGTTGGCAAGGGCCAAAGCTCGCAGAGCCCAGAGTGTGCGTTTGGGCAACTGCTGGAGTCTAACCAGCTAAAACTGCATAGCTTGTCATTGATATCGCTGTCTGGCAAACTTTCATCATGCTTGTCCAGCTAGGAGCACCCTACCCTGTGGTTTAATAATAATAATAATAATATTCACAGCTGGGTTGTCACAACATATTGCAGTATGTGGAGTCTCACCATTATAGGAGTGAAATGCTTGAATGGGCCGTGACTGCCAGTGGGATGAATTAGACAGCAATACCTTTAACAACACAAATTAGTCTGCACAGCCTCAATGTGCTGCAATCGTGACACTGGCTGACTGATCTCCGCAGAAAAGTGCTGCACTGCCTGCTTTTTCACTTGACCTGAAATTGACAGCGCACTTCTCAAAAATAATTCTAATCCTGAGACTAACTGTATGGGGTAGTTTGGCTGTCCTCTAATGAACACATTTAAAAAGGTGTAATTAAAAGATTCAGACACTGTGTAGAAATTCAGATTGGGCAGAAGCACCAGTTTCTATTGATCTGCGAGGCACACTCCATCGCTCAGTAAGAGCCAAAGCTAAAGCGATGCTCCCTCTCAGCTTTCTCCTCTAAGTGGCTATTCATTAATATCAAAACCGAAATGCCACCCAATTTCCTTCAGTACGGCAATTTTCTCATTATTTTATTTCAAGCTGTGGAAACGTTTTTAACTTCAGGCTTAATTTGAAGGTTTGCTGCAGTTCTTAAATTAAATCAGCTTCCAAATTAAGTTTTTGTCTCTCCAGAAGCTTTGTGAGTCGATCACCCACATCCTCGCCTGGCTTCACTGACTTTACCCCATGCTCAGAGGATCGAGTTTAACATCCTCATCTTCACTTTTAAAGTCCTTCATTATCTTATTCCTCCATATCTCTGTGACCCTCTAATACAACAACAACTTGCATTTAAACAGCACCCTCCACCTAGGGTAGCGTCTCAGAGCGCTTAACAGTGGAGGAGCCTGACTTCAAGCCGGGTAGAGGGGGGTGGGGATGGTCGAAGCACGGTTGAAGAGGAAGGTTTTTAGGTAGGACTTGAAAAAGGGGAGAGAGGGGGCAAGCAGAGGGATTGTGGAGGGTGTTCCAGAGTTTCGTGGCATAGTGGCTGAATGCACGACCTCCGATGGTGGAGAGGAAGGGCATGAGGAACGAACAGGAGGCCGGTGCCAGTTGAGCAGAGCCGCCGGGTGGTGGATTGGGATGTGAGGAGGTTGGAGAGGTAGGGAGGTGCCAGAGAGTGAAGAGATTTGAACACGAGTTTGAGGATCTTGAAGTCGATCCCTTCAGTGATCGGGAGCCAGTGGAGCCTGGGCTAGAACTGATGAGATGTGGATACGGAGTTTGGTCCGGGTCAGTATGCAGGTGGCAGAGTTCTGAATGAGCTGGATTTTTTAAACAGTGGAGCTGGGGAGACTGGCAAGGAGTGTGTTGGAGTAAGCTGGATGTGCGGGAGGAAGGACAGCTGGGGATTGAACCGGACGCCTAGATTGCACACTGGTTCGGTGAGTCTGAGGGAGAGCCCAGGGAGGTTGAGGAGTTCAGATCCACAGGAGTGAAGACGTTGATGGGAGCCAAAGAGTATGGCTTCGGTCTTGTCCACATTCAACTGCAGGAAGTTTGCACTCCTCCAGGCCCTAATGTCTGCCGGACAAGCTTATAGAACATCGGCGGACCTGGAGCCGATACTGTGGGAGGCAAAGTAGACTTGTGTTTCATCCACATACATGTGGAAGTTTACTCCGTGTCTGCGGATGACATCACCAAGGGGAAGCTTATACATGAGGAAAAGAAGGGGGCCAAGAGTAGAGCCCTGGATTACCCCGCAGGTGACCACTCCCAACTTGCCCACTCCCATCCTGCTCCATCTTCCCCACCCTGCCTGCTCCACCATCAGCGGTCGGGCCTTCAACCTTTCTGCCCCCACTCTCTGGAACTCCATCCGCCCCTCCACCTCAACCACTCCCTTGCCTCCTTCAAGGCCCATCTCAAAACCTTCCTCTTTGAGCGATGAAGTGGAGGTGGGAGGGTGCCTTCGGTCGCCCTCCCACCACCACCCATCTTGCTCTCCATCCCTCTTGACTCCAACCCCCAGCTCGGGTGCAAAGCCATGAAAGTCCAATGCCTTCGGATGTCTTCCCGAAATGAGAGGCGCTATATAAATGCAATTTGTTGTTGTTGGCACAGATTGGGGGAAACGTCTGCTCCGATATTCTATTCAGTACCGGGTAAGGGAATTGGAAATACATATTCAAGTTTACGTTCAGTTTGGGAATTATTTTGTTACTTTACAATACAGAATCAGGAATATTATTAAAGTCAGACATTGAACGTTAGAATTGGCAAAATGTTTTGTTACGGAATTCTGGAAATCATTTAATGATTACTTAATAAAGAAAAGTTTGCATCATTCCACAGAGTCCAGAGATTAAAGATAAAAGAGATAAATTTCAGTGAGGTTTGCATTGATCAGATCTGCGGGTGCGTCACAGCAATTTGGTGGAAATCATATCATTAAAGTTGGATTTTGTATGTTATAATATTCATATGGAGTCATAGGGACCACAGGTGCAGAGACTGAAGTATAACAACTTGGATTTATACAGCAACATTTACATCTGAGAACATCTCAAAATGCTGTACAGAGACAGAATGGGAGCTGGAGATAAGAGGCCCTATATCAATGTCAGCAGTATTACCACAAGCCAATAATAATCCTTGCGTTTTGATATCACACATCGCCTTATCAGATAGATGAGACTTTTTAAAGCGCTTCACAGGATATATTGTAAAGTGGATTGACTGTGTATTTTGTGGGCAAATCGCGGCAGCCAATTGCGCATAAACATGTCCCACAAACGGTCATGGAGTGAATGACCAAACTGTTTTTAGACTAACAGTCAATGTGGAACCTTCATGGAATAACATGTTTACTGCAGAATTTTCCTCCTCCTGGTAAGCTCCTTTGTGAAGTAATTCGTCCAGTGTCAGTTCTGTTTTGTCAGAATATTGCAATATATTGAACATAAATGATTTTTAAAAGAGTGCCATTAGTCAGATATTGCAATTATAGTCAAGCTGTGAAGGTGAATATAAATGGGTCGATGAAGAACCTTTCAAATTCAAATGAGTACAATGGTCCCTAGTTTATTTTTACCCAAATTAGTTTGGAATATAACCTTGAAATAGATATTTACTTTAATAAGCAGCCGCTTTGTCTCAGGTCTGTCTGCTTACATTATTGTATCAAAAGCATGGGGTAACATCTTACAGTATTTGCTTTTAGCAAATCAGCCTCACAGAATTCAGGTCTAACCCCCTCAAATCACCACAAGGTCATTGTTTTGATTTATAGCTCAGGAGTTCTTACTTACAACTTTTTTTTAACCCTTGCATTTGATATTGCGCCTTTCACATCTCAAAGCACTTTGCATGATTTACTGTAACATGGAGTGGTTGTGTCATAATAATAATAATCCTTGCATTTGACATAGGGCCTTATCAGGTCTTCGAGATGCCTCAACTCACTTCACAGAATATATTGTAATGTGAATTGTCTATATATTTTGTGGGTGAAACACAGCAGCCAATTGTGCACACCAGTGTCCCACAAATAGCTGTGGATTGTGTGAAAACAGTTTGTTTTTGAACGCCATCTGCCAATCAACTAACAACCGGGTTCCTATTTTTACTGCTAGAGGCTTATTGAGTAAGGAAACTTGCCTAAGGTTTCACCCCGCCCGGGAATCAAATCCAGGACCTCTCACCTACAAGGTGAGCACGCACGCCATTGCACTACGTGTATTGTGTAGAGTGAACACGGCAGCCAATTTATGCTCAGCAAATATCTCACAAATAATAATCCTTAATAATCCTTGCATTTGATATAGCGCTTTTCACAGCTTCTAGACGTCTCAAAGCGCTTCACAGGTGAGTGACAGATTTTATAGATGTCTAGCAAAAGGAGATAAAGGAAGATAATAATAATAATAATCCTTGCATTTGATATAGCGCTTTTCACAGCTTCTAGACGTCTCAAAGCGCTTCACAGGTGAGTGACAGATTTTATAGATGTCTAGCAAAAGGAGATAAAGGAAGATAATAATAATAATAATCCTTGCATTTGATATAGCGCTTTTCACGTCGGGAGGACGTCCCAAAGCGCTTCACAGAACATACTGTAAAGTGAATTGACTGTATATTTGTGGGCGAACGCGGCAGTCAATTACGCACAGCAATGTCCCACAAACAGTTGTAGATTGAAAATGACCAATTTATTATTGTTTTTTTTTTGGAGGGATTATTATTAGGCTCTGTGTGGAGTAAGTAAACTTGCCCAAGGTTTCGCCCTCTGCCTGGAATTGAACTCAGGTCTCTCACTTGCAAAGCGAATGCTCTAACCACTGAGCTACAGGACTCCACAATTACACATTACCAACAATAAGGCAATCACAAATTCAACAGAGCAAAGAAAACGAACCACTTGATTCACCACTAGGGAATATGTTTACCCCAGTCATGAGGTTGGTGGGGGGGAGGCGGGAGAGAAGGCAGACAACCTCCTAAATGATACTTGCCATTGATGTTTTTCCAAGTGTAAGGAAGTAGGAGTTAAGGGATTAATTCTTCTTATATCTTCTCTCCATCCCTGCCTCATTTCCCCAGTGGTTGCCCTGAAAGCCAGAGAGATTTTTTTATTGCATTCCTTTTTCAGATATTACTTGACTTTAATGATCAATAAAATAGTGAAATTGTGATGCCCTGTTTCTTGGGGGCTGTTACAAACGTTTAATGCTGCTCACAAACATAACTGGCAATCTGTTGTTTAAATATATGCATCAATGAAGAAAGATGCTGACAATATTGTCTTGAAATGGTTATTGCCATCTTTTCAACAATTAACTTGCTTTGTGTTTGCTTGTTGAAGAAACTCAAATAACTTTATGTAGTGCTACAAAGGTAATTCTAACTTTAATCTGACGTTATATTGGCCCACCGCATCTTACCCACAAAATACGCAGTCGATTCACTTGAACTCCCTCCCATCACCTCTCCATCTGCATTTGTCTTCATATAGTACCCACAAACCAATCTTTTCCACTGTACTTGCAGTTACCTCCCTTCCCCCATCCCTTGTGAAGCGCTCTAAGAAGTTATCCTACATCAGTGTCGTCCAACTGATGGCCTGTGGGCTGCATCTGGCCCTGGCGATGATTTAATCCAACCCACGAACGATTTCCAACTTCATTGTCTGACACGCAAACACAGGCGACACGCAGGCCCCGAGCCAATCAGGAGATGGTCACCAGGGGCTCAGGCTCTGTTTCATTCCTAGATAAATGGGCTCCATTGTCCTTTCATTGGATGAAATCACATTGAACTTCATCGCCAATAATCAGTATAAATTTCTTAACCATGTTCACAGTGAGATAAACAACTGTAGGATGTGAAATGATATATTTTTCACTGATTATTTTAGCTAAAGCTCCCTGGTTGTGTCCTGAGCACCAGTATTTTAGTAACACGGAGAGCAGAGAATTGATTCCCTTGGTTAGACATGATCCACTCAGAGTGCAGTCTTCAATGCCATTAAAAATAGATGAAGAACCAATAAGTAAAGGGAGGATAATGATAATGAAATTTTGAAGACTCTTCCACTGGGAAACAAAGAATAAATTAAACATGGATTTTTAACTAAAATAAGAACTTGAGAGAGGATCATTAAGGACAAAATCAATGGTCTACTTCTTGACTAAAAACCATATGGAACAGTTATAGCTCTTTGAATGCTATGAGCAAGTATTATGACCTGAAAAAAGGCAATTACTGTGTAACATGGCCCTATTCCAGTTGTTCAGAGCAAAAGAACAAACGGATGTCAAAAGGCTACAAGTGCCACATCTGTACCAATTCAAAACTACTTCATGTGCAACTATAGACCTCACAGGATCCATGTGTTCTTCTATTGTCGATGACGCGCTCCAGTGATTTGTCCAAGTGACCATTCTTTATGTGTGAGGTTAGGCAAAGGGGAACAGGCAGATTGGCAGACTGCTCATCCATATAAGGCATCACAGCTACAAATACGCATTTTCTAGAAGAACCAATAGGATAATAATCAAGAGAGATTTTTTGGGGTCTGCCACATGCGGAAACCCATCACCGTGCTTAAGAGTAACCAAACCAAGCTGAGAGTTCCATGCATCTCATCTACACATGGAAATCCTTGAGATAGATTGTCAGAATGGAATGTGCATTCTCTCCCTGGAGGGATGCAATGTGCTTACCTAATCCCAAAAAGTATTAGGCGCAGGTTGTCAAAAGCCAAGACTTGGGGATCCCAGAGTGTGCGTTGGAGTAACTGCTGGAGTCTAACCAGCTAACACCAGCATAACCAGCAAACATGCAAAATCTTTGTATAAAGGAAATCCCAATTCACGGAATTTGGCTGCAGATTATAAGCTTTGTTTAAAACCAAGGAAACAAGTAAGACACTAACTAACTAACTAACTAACTAACTAACTAACTAACTAACTAACTAACCAACCAACCAACCAACCAACCAACTAACTAACTAACTAACTAACTAACCAACCAAGTGGTTGTTGTTGTTCTACTGCAACAAAGAATTAGGACGTGATAACACATAGACAAATTAAGGCACAAAGTTGTTGATGAGTTCCTTTCTGACCCTGACAGAAAAAAATCACACCAGTAAGTTATAGTGTCTATTTGTTAGTACAGCATGGACATTAATGTGTTTCACTAACACTCATTAATTACATATCAATCTCAGTAACACTGCAATGGGAAGACAATTGGACACATTCATTATATAATTCTTTGGTCAAAAGTAAATTGACACTTATTCAAACTAATTTATTCGCTTGGAAAACTTTGATTGACAGTATTATCTGGAAGTGAACAATCTGAATAAGAATGGCCAGCAAAGCAGTGATGGGAAATTGTCGACTGAAATTTTAATTATGTTTCTTTCAATCAAGCAGCACTATTGTAAAACCACAATTAACCCCATAAACAGTACTGAGGTTGCAACATTGGATCCATCTGTGGTTACATTTAAGTAAAAAAAATGTTTTATTATTTTATGCTTTTGCTGACTCGCAGTGGGATTCAATTCATTCTGAAGAGGACAACAAGAGTCTATTTTCACACTGGTAAGCATAACGGAGCCTTAGAAAGGTTTTTAGGGTAATTGTGTCAATTACCATTGAATATTCGTTGGGTCATTATTGATTCCTCTGAGGTTCACACTTACACTGGTGGGAAGACGCGCATCATTACAGGTCAGTAAAACTCACAGTATTGCTAAGTGTGGCAGATTGGCTCAATTGGTAGCATCAGTGTGAAAAAAAGACTATTTCCCCTTATTAAAAGTGGAACCAACATTCAGGTATCGTTTTAGAGGATGTACACCACCAGGATGCGTGTATACAGGTTTCTGCTCCAACCAATAATAATAATAATAATCCATGCATTTGATATACAGCCATATCACGTTGTTCAGACGTCTCAAGGCACTTCCCGGAATATATTGTAAAGTGGATTGACTGTATATTTTCAGGGCAGTCAATTGCGCACAGCAGCGTTTCACAACAGTTGTAGATCGAGTGACTGAATTATAATTTCGTTTAATTGCATTTTTTTATTTTTGAAGGGATTTTTATGTCCAGAAAGCGATCCGCCAATGGCAATTGTGTACCCAAGTACACAATGGTATAACTCAATCCCACCAATTCACACCAATGTAGTGCAGGTTCCTGCGTCAAACAGTCTCCCTCAGTTATAGAAAATGGGCAACCCTTTGCTTTGCACATAGCTAATTTTTCAACGGAAAACAGCTCAATATGTCAAATTTCAATAGGAACACTATTTAGCAATGCGCATGTTATAACAGAAGAGGTTTAGAGCAAAGCAGTGAAGCCAAGACCCACGTTTTTCAGATTGACAGTAAAATGATTCTAAGGATCATAATATCAACCACAAAGTAACCTGCACTAAATATCAATGGATCAAGTCCAAATTAGCTTAGTTCCAGCCATAAGAATCTGCAAGCTCTCGTTTACCTCTTCTTGTGACTATGTAATTTTATAATAATAATCCTTGGATTTGATATAGTGCCTTATCCCGACAATAAGACGTTTCAAAGCACTTCACAGAATATACTGTAAAGTGAATTGACTGTATATTTTGTGAGCAGAACAGAGCAGACAATCGCGCACAGCAGTGTCCCACAAACAGTCGTGAATTGAGTGACCAACTTATTTTGTGTAGGTTTCTGAAGTGAACCAGTTTAACTGCAGAGCATTTTGTACAAAATGTAAGGAACTTGTTAGATGCTTCACAATACCAATTATTGCAAGCACACTGTTATTGGGTTGTTCTCAAAATCCGAAACGACATTAAAATGACCTTTGCACCCTTTCTTATATAGAAACAGATGAATGGACCTGAGAGAGTTTGGTTTCCGGCGCTATTGTTCTTGTGTTTCTCTAGTTCTCGGAAAAATAAAGGAAAAATAAGTATTATTGTGGCAACGAGATGAGAAAAGAAAGCCCAGTCCACATTGGATGTTTAAATTATTGCTATCCCAATATTGTTTATTCACGTTATTCTTATATTATTAGAAATATTTTATTATTATTAGAATATTATTATATTGTTATTATTATTAACCTAGGACGCTGGGAATTGGAGCTGTCTTATCCCAATGTGACATTAGCCTGGCAATATGTTAGGCAACATTAAATATTTTTCAATTGTAGGATTTTATTGGCCCCACACACATATTAATGATTAAATGAATTTCCCTGGTGTAATTCATTAGTATGTGTGTGTGTGTGTGTGCGTGTGTGGATTTATTACATAACCTATTTGATGTCTTTCCCCACTGCAATGTCAGCTCCTTGTTTGATAATTTAGCTCTGGGACAATTTCTCAGACATTTCATCCAAAGTCAGGCGAAGAAATTATGAACAGTTGACTTGATACATTTGCACATATTCGACCCTTTGGTTCATTACATTCTGTCCCGATGGCCAGAGCAATCGTAAAAACATCAACAGGCACAAAATGAGAAGATCCTATTCACCACATTGGGACCATTTGTTTTTTTACAGATCATGTCAATTCAGGTCCAACCTGGATTCCTCCCAAATCACTTCACTTCTGAGGAAAAGTTCTGCAAGTTTTACCCTCGTCTCTCCCAGCGTAGCCCAGAATCCCCATTACTGTATGGTGCTCTGGCCTGGATGCACCCGCAGCACTTTACGCAGTTCATAATGCATTGACTTAATAGGGTTACCAGTCCCCACAGGCAGTGCTAAGGCTGATCTCTATTTGAGGGATGAGCAATGAGCAATGCTGGGGCTCTTCAGCAGACTCAAGAGAAGACATATCAAGGGCAGCTTCTAATAAAACATCACCAGCCTTTGCCCTGGACTCAGGACAAAGCCTCACACTTCTGCTCAGCAACACGGCGCTCTGAGGATGAGTAATGTGCCAGCAGTGAGGATTAGTTAAGAACAGGATATGGTGTGGCACACACCTGTACTCCACCTCCTGTGTTTACTGTGACAGGAAATGACATTGAGCAGGCGACGCAGCCAATATTTTAGAAACACAGCTGCATTTCGCCAAAAAAATTACAGTCAATTTACTTTACAGTATATTCTGTGAAGCGCTTTGAGATGTATCAACTATGTGATAAGGCGCTATATTGAATGCAAGGATTATTATTATTATTATTAATAATAAAACTGCAGTGCCATATGATTTTTTTTAGACTTGTTTGTAGAATCCACAATAAACTGCTTTCTTCTGGCTCCCTGATTATTGACACACAGCACATGGCATGGTCACAAGGCAGCTATAAACACATGTTGCTTGATTATTATTAACATTATTAACAACAATCCTTGCATTTGATTTAATGCCTTATCACGTCATTGAAACGTCTCAAAGCGCTTAACAGAGTATATTGTAAAGTGAATTGACTGTGCATTTTGTGGGTGAAACGCGGCAGCCAATTGCGCACAGCAGCGTCCCTACAAACAGTCATGGATTGGGTGACCAAATTTTTTTGGGGTGGGGGTGTGTGGAGGATAATTATCCCCAGAGAGCGATCTATTAATAATCAATTAATAATCATGCTCAATTCATACAAGAACTTTTACCAAAACAGACCACACGTGCGCAGATCAATCGGAGACATATAATCATAAACAAATCGATTTCCAGTGGAGCTGACTGTTAATATGGATTACGTCAACTGGAGACCTTTGTTTTAAACCTTAGTCTAGGTTTGTACCAGAGACTTGGCTCATGTGTTGATCGATTACTATTGAATGCTCATATAAGCTTTGCATCACTTGGTAAAGCAATGCTCAAGGACAAGTCTGATACGATTAATTAGGCAAACAGAATTTCCAATGCTGATACCTGGAGCAACAGCTCAACAGTTAATATATATCACTGTGTTATTGGGCAACAGCTCTGACTAGACGTTAAATTCATTACAATAAATCTCATTCAGGTAATGAACAGCAATTTCTCAGTCATACACAGTAAAACTGTTCAATTTGGTATTCATAAATCTTCCATATTTTATACCCTGACAAGAATTAATTTTTTTGAATGTCGATGACTTTTATAGAGTCCTTTACAATACAATTACACGCCAGTAAAAGTTTAATGTAACTTAGGTTAATTGTGAGATTGTGGAGGAATAATAGAGAAGGGAAGATGTTTGGTATCAATAAAGATGTCCAGGAAACACCAAGGGGGGGGAGAACTTCCTGCGCTGTATGGCTAATTGTGGGACAAAACACACAGTCACTACACTGTGAAGCACTATGAGACGTCTTCCTGGTGTGAAAGGCGGGATAGCAAACGCAAGAATTATTACATCGATTGGTAGATCGTTTTCTGGGGGAAATAATCCCTCTAAAAAAATAATAATTTGGTCAATCAATCCACGACTGTTTGTGGGACACTGTTGTGCGCATTTCAGTCACAGGCAATGCACTTCATAATATATTCTGTGAAGTACTTTGAGACATCTCAATGACCTGATAAGGAGCTATATCAAATGCAGGGATTATTATTATTAACATATCATTATTATTCACTCATTATTTCTTAGGATTTCAGAATTTAGCAAGTTGTTGAATTCAGTCTTAACTTGTTTCAATGCAGTTTCCTTTAAGAAACACNAAAAAACAGGCCTGAAAATTAAGGCTGTGTTTAAGAATCTGCCGAATTCAGAAATGCTACGAAATTGAGTAAATCTAGACCCAAATAGAATTTCTCCCCAACACGTTCAGCCTGAAAATCCACAGACAATTTTTTTAATAACAAAATAACCTTCTTTGATTTTTAATAAAACCACCTCTTGTATTTTGAGCTCCTCACCAACTGAGAAACGACTTGCTGTGTTGGTTGTAGAGGGAGGGAGGGGGTAGGGTTGTTTGTGTGCTCTTTAAAAATACCTCCAGTCCCATAACATTTTGTTCAGGTTCAGGACACTGTGTGCCAAACAGAGATTAACTGTGCTCCCAATTCCATTGAATTCCCGTTAGACTCACAGACTTCAGTAATTACACCTTTAATTCAATTGAATTCCTTTCAAATCCCAAGGCTTGTACACCAATCACGCACTAAATATACTTTTAAGTCTTTCAGAGTGCTTTGGATGTCAGTAGGTGCAAACTCCAAGCAAAACAACAAAAACAACAAGATTATATTTGTATAGCGCCGGGAGGACGTCCCAAGGCGCTGGACAGTGGATACCATTTCAGACCCGACCTGAGGGAGGGGAGGGTAAGGGGGGTAGCTGATGGCATGGTCGAAGAGGAGGGTCTTGAGGCGGGACTTGAAGGAGACTAAGGAGGGAGCGATGTATAAAGATGTATAAAACAGACCTTTTATACATCTTTTGACCTGATAGAAATTCAAGAGAGATTTGAGCATTGGCCAGTAACCACAGGTTATTATTAGTTGCAGTTATTTTTTCAATGAAATCGATGTGTGTGTGTCTGTGTGCAGGCAAGTGTCACTTGTGCTTGCTTTAGATGTCAGCCTGGCTCAATCAGAGCACTAGATCTCTGAGTCAAAAAGTTGTGGGTTACAAGTCTCAAGTTGGCGACTTTGAGCTCACAGTCTAAGCTAATGCTCCACTGCAGTCCTGTAGCTCAGTGGTTAGAGCACTTGCCTTGCGAGACCTGAGTTTGATTCCGGCAGGGCGAAACGTTAGGCAAGTTTCCTTACTCCACTCAGTCCATGACTGTTTGTGGGACGCTGCTGTGCACAACTGGCTGCGGCGTTTCACCCACAAAATGTACAGTCAATTCACTTTCATATTCTGTGAAGCGCTTTGAGACGTCTCGAAAATGTGATAAAGTGCTACATCAAATACAAGGATTAATATTATTACAGTGCAGGGGCAAAGGTTCCGTCGTTTTAACTTTAAAATTTGAGGTTTACATGAGAAAAGTTTACAATCAGAAAAGTATTCATTCTTGTTTACATGAAACTGTAATAATAATAATGATAATAAGACTTGCATTTGGTATATCCACTCTCATGTTGGGAAGATGTTCCAAAGTGCTTCAACAACAACAACAATAACAAGATTCCATTCATAGAGCGCCTTTCACGTCGGGAGGACGTCCCAAGGCGCTGGACAGTTGGGTCAGGACCCGAGCAGGGGGGAGATGGTCAGGGTGAGGGGAGGGAAAGGAGCAAGCGAGGAGGGGGTAGAGAGTCGAGAGGGGAGCTGAAGGCACGGTCAAAGAGAAAGGTCTCGAGACTGGCCTTGAAGGAGGAAAGGGAGGAAGCGGCGAAGGCACTGGGGGATGGAGTTCCAGAGCCTCGGGGCTGAGAGGCTGAAGGCCTGGCCACCGATGGTAGGGTGGTTGGGGCGGGGGATGTGGAGCAGAGGAACGGAGGGTACGGGCAGGTAGGTAGGGGGATAATAGGTCGGAGAGGTAGGAGGGAGCGAGGCCGTGAATGGCCTTGTAGGTGAGGATGAGGATCTTGAATTCGATCCTCTGGGGGATGGGGAGCCAGTGGAGGCGAGCGAGGGTGGGAGTGATGTGGTCGCGAAGCCTGGTGCGGGACAGTACACGAGCTGCAGAGTTCTGAATGACCTGCAGTGTGGAGGGAGGGCCGGGAAGGCCGGCGAGGAGAGAGTTCCCATAGTCCAGCCTTGAGGTGATAAAGGCGTGGACCAGAGTTTCAGCAGCGTGAGGGGTGAGGTAGTGCCGTAGTCTGGCGATGTTTCGGAGGTGATGGAAGGCGGTGCCAATTGTGGTGCGGATATGAGAAAGAAAGGACAGCTCAGGGTCGAGCAGAACCCCGAGGTTCCTGACTGGCTTTGAGAGGTGGAGAGTGCAGCCTTGGATGCTGATGCTGTCAGCGCCTGAGGTGCGGAGGCGCTGACGTGAGCCAATCAGGAGGGCCTCAGTTTTACGCACGTTGAGCTGAAGAAAGTTGTCTTTCGTCCAGGACTCGATGTCGGACAGGCAGCTGTCAGGACATCGGTGGTCGTGGAGTTGAGGGTAGAGGAGGAAAGGTAGAGTTGGGTGTCATCCGCATACATGTGGAAGTTAACCCCATTTCTGCGGATGATGTCACCACAGGGGGAGCATATAGAGGGTAAAGAGGAGGGGACCGAGGACAGAGCCCTGAGGGACACCACGCGAGACAGTGCGGGGGCTGGAGGAACAGCTTCCCTGGTATACTGTAAAGTGGACTGACAAACCAACTTTTATTTGGTGGATTGTTGGTCAGGGCGCTGGGAGAAACTTTTTTTTTCTAAGCTGTATTAAGTTTTTTTTAGCTGTTTTTAGAATAAACAGATGAGAGAAAACATTTCAGTGATATTTTACATAACAACTATTTTTAATTATAAGCGCTCCGAGACACTACCCCACGTGAAGGGTGCTTTATAAATACAAATTGTTGTTGTATTTTTAATGCATATTTTCATAAGCAAAAGGCTGGTTAACTAATGATTTAATGCCATTTTCAGACGTAGTTACACAGAATTATTTCCAAGTTTCAATCACTGTTACGGAGCGACAAGTAATTACAAATTAACCAACCTTGAAAAGAAGTGATTTTGCAAAACTTGGCAAAGTATGTTTTGATCATACTGAGATGTGTTTGTCTAATTTGTTGCTTATGGTCATAAATTAATTACATTCTGGCAAAGTCTGCAGTGTAAAACCAGCAATGCCAAAATAAGAATATAGAAAGCATGTCAGGAGGAGGCCATTCAGCGCATTCTACCAGTTGATAAGAACGTATAATAACAATCATCCTTTCATTTGATTTAGAGCCTCATCACATCATTGAGACTTCTCAAAGAACTTTGCAGGATATATTTTAAAGGGATTGACTGTGTATTTTGTGGACCAAATGTGGCAACTGGTTGGGCACAGGAATTAAGTGACCAATTTTTTTATTTGGGTGATTGTTGACCGGGACACTGGGAGAGACAAATCCCTTCACTTTTTGAATAGTGCCATGCGATCTTTAACATACACCTGAACAGGCAGATGGGACCTCGGTTTATGGTCTCATCCGAAGGCCGAAAAGATATTTTTAATCACAAATGCCCCTTCACCATGCCCTGAATGCGATACCCAAGTATCTATCAATCTCTTAGACGTGTCTATCATGTGGGGGACAGCTTGCATTGAAATTCATCAAGCCCTCCATCATCCTCTCCTATTTAGAAATTTCTTGCCACAGTCCTTGCTGGGGTTTTACCATCAATCACAGATCAGTTGCTCCAATCAAAGATTCCCATCATTTCTCTCTCAACGGCTGAAAGAATCACAGGCAAATGCAAATTATTGAAATCAATTTTCATCCTCTTTTATTTTTATTTCACTTCAGATCAGATTCGTAACTATTTAAAGAACAGTCTTAATTATGTTCCCTTATATAATGTAGTGGTTTCATGGTAACTAGTTTAACGACAGAAAGTTAAAATTCAAAATCAAGCCTTTTCTTATTCCGTGCCATTTTATATCTTCTCTCAATTTCAAATAAATATCCAGCAATTAATCCCCCAGATAAAATCAGTCATTCATTCACTTCATGTCTGTTTGTGAGACATTGCTGTGCATAATTGGCTGCCGCGTTCACCCACAAATATACAGTCAATTCACTTTACAGTGTGTTCTGTGAAGCGCTTTGGGACGTCCTCCCGACGTGAAAAGCGCTATATCAAATGCAAGGATTATTATTATTATTATTTATAGTAAAATCCTGTGAAGTGCTTTGAGATATTTGGATGATGTGTTAAGACCTTATATTAAATCCAAGTATTTTTATTCCTATTATTATACATCCTTATTTTAGATTAATCCAATGTATTATCGATCTACTTGTTCTGATGGAAACGGGCAAACCAATAAATGGTAATAAAAGTGGAGTAACTTTCAAAATACATATAATGAAGTGAAATACAATACAATACACACACGCGCAGCATTTTAAATTAAGTCATAGATTTTCAAGTAAGCTTATATAAGACCCATGAGATGACTACAACATTAAATACACCTATGTCTTTCACAGTGTAGAGCAAGCAGGGATGGTGATAGCTACAGATATCTTGAACAGACGAGAATGTAATAATTATTTAGCACAATTTCTGTTGTAAGGATGGTGTCGTGAAGGGAAACTTGTTATGTTTTTATGTGTGTTAGTAATTGTAGGTTACCAATATTAAAATGCAAATTGTTTTATGCTTTTGAATGCTAGTATATTCCAAACATGGGCCATTGGTACATGAAACATCCAACTAACTGGAGACTCTTGGCAAACACGCAGAATGTACTGGGACTGGACTAGAGTGTAGATGAAACACTCTCTTAACACTGCATGTATGGACCTAATCAATAAATGGATGATTCGCTCTGACACATGGAATAAGTGGGTGGTACCAGCTTCCGAGACGACCTCCAGGGGGAGGGGGAGGGGTTTGGGAGCAGTAAGATTCCCCTGGACAATATAACCCTGATGAGCACAGACAGTGCTGACCTTGTCCCTCTAGAGTCCATTGGACACTCAGTCTGGGAGCCTTTCATGTCACATTCAATATCCTCGTTTAACTCCCTCCTCCTACCTCTGTGACCTCCTGCAACCCTACCATCCCCGTCACTCCCTCTGCTCAGCTAACACTGCCCTGATTCATGTCCCTTTGGGAGAGTCGAGGTTTCTCTTTCACAGAGAAGGGTGGTGAATAATTCTTGCATTTGATATAGCTTCTTATCACGTCATTGAGATGTCTTAAAATACTTCACAGAATAATCTGTAGAATAAACTGACTGTATATTTTGTGGTCAAAACATGGCAGCCAATTGTGCACAGCAGTGTCAGGTGTCCTACAAACAGTCATGGATTGAGAGGTCAAATTTCTTTTTGAGGGATTACTACCCCCAGAAAGCGATCTGCTGATCGACTAACAACCGGGTTCCCACTTATTGCTAGGTAAACAGAGGCGTGTAGAGTAAGGAAACTTGCCTGAGGCTTCGCCCGCCCAGGAATCAAACTCGGGTCCTCTCGTTTGTGAGGTGAGTGCTCCATCTAATATTTTACAAGACATGTCCTTGGGGTGAGCTGCCTCAGAGGTGATGTATCTGCAATGGAATATCAGAATCAAGTTCACCCTCTGTGGTGGTCCGATTCCTGAGTCAGGCAGGTCCACAGTGCTCCACAGCCACTGGTGAAGACAGACCAGCCAACCTGAAGATATTTAACGGACGTGGGTGAGCAGGTGATTCAGCTTTGCAAGTTTTATGTCTCTGCAAAAGCATTGTCCTTTGTTGCTTATTCAGATCTCATCTTTACAATCAGTTTGGGTGACAAATTTAACAATAACGCAGTTCAGAATAAACACAATGTGTAGGTGCAGGAATATTGAACTGTATTGTTACAAGCTCATTTTGCTCAGCAATAATTTGTTTCCATTTGTACTCTTTCTGTAAGTAGAATAATTGCTTGTTTTTTTATAGTGCCTTATCACATCCAAACATCTTACAAGTACCACTGCCACATGTGGTGATTGTGAATTTTGTACACTAACACGATAGCCATTTGCTCCATCGATGTCACACAAACAAGTATGAAAGAGCAAAGAGCCAAGACACCAGGAGAAACTTAAATCTTTAACATTGTCATTAACATTTAACATTATGTAGTCAAGCGATTAATTAATCAAATTGATTGTCGAGTCTAAATGTCGTAAAAGCCTTGACAGAGTTTTCCCCAAAGTGTAGTGATTGTATATTTGTAGGTGAATCCAGAAGTAATGTCCCACAAAGTCTTGAAGTGAGTGACCAATTTTTGTATCTGGTGGTTTATTGGCTAGGATTCTATATCTGATTCAGGTTAGAGAGTGCCTTGGGACATCCTCTCAACATGAAAAACTCTATACAAATCTAATTTGTTGTTGTTGTTCAGAGGTCAGTGCGTTAACCTAAGTGCGTAGTAACATTTCCCTCTGCTTCTGGTCTCAGTTTTGAATCATCACTGGGCACCTCTTGGCAATGCCTTGTTAGATTTGAATCATCCAGTTTCACAGGCTTTGTGTCGCTTAATGCTCCGCGTACCACCGATATGTGTGAATTAACAATGGTTTAGTTCTGAAGGGAGAATTTCACTGTCAGGATTTCTGTACCACTTTACACTGGCTGTGGTCATCAGTCAATCCAACAGCATAATATTTCAGTGGTTCACCCACAAATACACCCCACTTTACACTATATCCTGTAAAGTGCTCTGAGATGTCCTCTTGACAAGTGTTATATCAAATGCAAGGATTATTATTATATTATCTATGAGTAGCTGACTTGCCCTGGTAGAGTTTAGTGTTCGCAAACGCAGACAATACAATAAAAAATTGCAATTATATAACTCCTTTCACATTGTGGGGATATCCCAAGGCACTGGACAACAACAACAACAAAATTACATTTGTATAGCACCTTTCATGTCAGGAAGTCTAAGGTTTGCACACAAGCTGGGGGTGGGAGCCCAGGGGGAAAAGATGGCCAAATGCATGGTCAAAGAGGAAGGTCTTGAGGCAGACCTTGAACAAGGCGAGGGAAGAGGAGAGTTGAAGGGACTATAGGATGGAGTTCCAGAGAGTGGGGCAGATACACTGAAAGCCAATGATGGATCTGGTGGGTGTGGGACGTGGAGCAGGCTGGTGCCTGCCAAACAGAGGGAATGGGCGTGTTGTTAGGTTTTGAGGAGGTCACAGACGTGGGGAGGGGTAGGACTATGTAGGGACTTAAAGGTGAGGACAAGGATCTTGAACTCGATCCGCTGGGGGATGGGAGCCAAAGGAATCAGGCAAGTAATGGGGTGATAGGCTCGCGGAGCCATTTTGGACCACAAGTAAATAATAAACAAGATACCCAATTTGTGACACGCTTTCTTAATAATAATATTCATAATAATATTCATCTTTGCATTTGATATAACATCTTATCACATCGCTGAGATGGCTCAAAGAGCTTCACAGAATATACTGTATTATTATATATTATATGTGCATTATATTATTATATATTATATATGTATTACATTCACTGGATTTGATAAAGCCAGCAATATATGGAAGGATTTTCAGCTTAATTTCTCTCCATGTTCTCTCCCAGCGCTATTGAATCCTTCTGCAGGCAGGAACAATCATTTCATTATATTTCTTCACGCATAATAATTTTGGTTGAATTAAGCTACATTGTGTGGGTGGTCCCTACAGGAATACCTTCGCCGTGATAACAAGATATCTTATGCAAAGTCACTGAAAGAGACAAACACAGAGCAGAGAGCTGGGGAGGAGAGGATACAAGGGAGTGGGAGTGGGGGGGAGTGGGGAACAGGAGAGGGAGCAGGAGGGGATTGCTGGGGGGGAAACAGGAGAGGACGGAGGGAGCAACATTTTTCTTGTTCCTCACCAAGGTTTTCTGCTTTGACTGACAATTGTAATCAGAACACTAAGACACTGCTGTGCACAATTGGCTGCTGCATTTCGCCCGCAAAATATGCAGTAAATCCACTTTACAATATATTCTGTGAAGCGCTTTGAGACGTCTCAATGACGTGATAAGGAGCTATATCAAACGCAAGGATTAATTAATATTATTCTGACAGAGATGAAGTGTGGCTTGCAATCAGCTCTGGTCCAAAAGAAGTGGGACCAAGTTTGATGGGCAGACATGCCGCAATAAAGATACATCATTCTACGCCCTGATTGTGGGCCAGTGCCTGTGGTTTTCAGACACGAAAGGCGAGGTTAATTAATTCTAGAAGTCTATTACAAAAATCAATGCAAATGTTTGCAGACAAATACCTTCTGCAGTAGGCAGTGATCAATGATGCGAAAAGCTTATTTTGAGAGGAGCAGCTCTAAGGACAACAGCTTAGCTTGTGGAAGCGAAGTGAAGCTTGCTGTGGAGTGCATTTCAGAGTTTTTGTAACTGCAAACTCTTAGCCTTTTTTTCAATCCATTCTTGTCTAAAATTCAATGTGTGGAACGTGTGACAATATGCGTGCATGTGTGTGAGTGTGCGTGAATATGCATGTGTATGTGAGTGTGCATGTATGTGTGTGTCTTTGTGTGCACATGTGTTGTCTATGAGTGCACATGCATACCTCTATTTAAGGGATATCACTCCTGGAGTATGAAACAAACATGGCAAAGGCTGGAGCAGCACATACAGGGACAGACCGAGAGTAAAGGAGAGTATCCCCACAAGACACCTAGTGCTGCACCAGCTAAACTTATCTCTTTCTCACAACACACTAATCTGTATGACCTCTTTGAGCAAGAGATCCAATTTAATATCAATTTACCAGGCTCGTAGCCTGTGATGCTATGTTTACAGTATATTATGCACATTGAGAGAAAGGTGCTGTGTAAATCAGAATTAAACCAGTACGTGTTGGAATCCTCATCCTGGCAGCATGCTCCCCATTCAGGTACCACCTGAGACAAAGTCTCTTTGCTCTCCACAGTTTAGCAGACAGAGGGTCAGTACAATTCAATACATTTACATTTATATGGTGCCTTTCACATCAGGAGGACCTACCAATTCTGCTTTAGAACCCACAAGGCACGTGAGGTACTACATTATGAAACAAGAAGCAAGCAGCATACACAAGTAATAATATAATAATAATCATTGCATGTGATATAGCACCTTATCACATTGTTGAGGCATCTCAAAGCATTTCACATAAGATACTGTGATGTGAATTTTTTAACTGTATATTTTGTCAGCGAAACACGGCAGCCAATTGCACACAGCAGTGTCCCACAAACAGTTGTGGATTGAGTAACCAAATTAATTTATTTTTCTTGAAGGGATTATTACCCCCAGAAACTGATCCACCAATCGACTAACACCTGGGTTTCCACTTACTGCTAGATAAACAGAGGCATGTGGTATAAGGAAACTTGCCTAAGGTTTCACCCTGCCTGAGAATTGAAACCGAGTCCTCTTGCTTGCGAAGCGAGTGCTCTAACCAACAGGCTACAGCACTCCACAAAGTGAAGTGGTGTCAATTATCAGAAGGGGAACGTAATATTATTTTTGTTCACACAGCACCAATACCTCAGGTTTGAGGTGAATTTAAAGATACAAGGTATTTTGTCAAGTGATTATTCACCATTCATTGAAGGACTATCAACAAAGCTAATCAAATACTATACTTGATAGCATCTTGAACATATTTGACCACATCCAATGAAGTGATTGCAACCTTGTGTAAGCTTTTTGTGGATCAGCAATGCGGATTATTCTGGGATTTGCAGATTTATGTTGTAAGCAGAATCTCCCAGAGTCGCATGTCTTGTAATTGCAAGTCAGATTGAGGGAGGATATGATGGAGATGCTTTCAAATGACTGTGACAGTGTAAACGGACTACTTGGCTATAGACCATTAGGGCAGAACTAGAGGAAATAGGTTTAAGATTAATAAGGCTCAAGTGAGATTAGAGATTAGAGAAACTATTTTCTTCCACACAGAGTAGCGGATACAGGGAATAAGATTCCCAGTAAAACCAGATGGTGTTGAGATTTAATTGACTCCTACAAAATAAGAATTGGATAAGTATCTGTGTGCCCGCAGTATTGAAGGCTGAGGATTATAGGTACCTATACAAACACCGTATGGAACAATGGGAATGAAAATTGTGACCAGTGAGATGTGCTAGATAACACTGGTGCTTCTTAATACTTTATTGCATTGGAGTGTCAGCTTTGAATATGTGACTCCAAGACATGGGGTCTGAACCCACAGCTTACTGACCCAGAGGTGATAGAGCTACCGACTGAGCCAGGCTGACCTTATTGTATCAATCTTCGCAATTCCTAATGGTAGGATTAAAACCACCTGCAGTGCATTTACCCTATCAAATGGGTCTGGATGGAAACCAAAGTCCTTGAAGCAAAAGTATAGAATTATTAATAATAATAATAATAATCCTTGCATTTGATATAGTGCTTTTCACGTCGGGAGGACATCCCAAAGCGCTTCACAGAACACACTGTAAAGTGAATTGACTGTATATTTGTGGGCGAACGCGGCAGCCAATTGCGCACAGCAATGTCCCACAAACAGTCGTAGATTGAAAATGACCAATTTTTATTATTGTTTTGTTTTTTTGGAGGGATTATTATTAGGTGTGTGGAGTAAGGAAACTTGCCCAAGGTTTCGCCCTGCCTGGAATTGAACTCTGGTCTCTCGCTTGCAAAGCGAGTGCTCTAACCACTGAGCTACAGGACTCCACGAACATTACAGACATAGCCTCTCAGAAATCCTCCAGAATTCCAGAGGATTAATGATTTCTATGTGGGTTACTCTCAGTTTGTAATATTTCTTCCAATAATTATCATTGAATGCTGTTTTTTGTGGATGTTGTCATATGAAATTGTTTATAAAAAAGAATACTAATTTAGTATTCACAACTCAATCCACAACTGTTTGTCACTGCTTAATTGACTGCCGCGTTTCACCCACAAAATAAAGCGCTGTAACAAATGCATGGACTATTATTATTATCAGCCCATTTACAATTCCCTTATTATTATCGCTGTTAAAGCCACCGCTGTCATAATGTGATAGGCACGCTGCCAAAAGGTAAACGTTCCCGAGGATGCGACATGCACACAGCGGATAAACCACTTATTTTCTCACTTTTCAAATGAATGTGACACTGATTGACACGCTGATGATTAAAATAGCCCAGGCTTTGACACATCTGCCATACGAGATGTTCACTGGTGCCAGCGCCTTTCCCTTCTCTTGTGCCGTACATGACAGCTTCACTGAGAGCGCTGGCATTTATATAAAAAAATGTTTTGCTTGTCATGGTAATACTTGGCACTGAAAATAACAAATTGGCAAGCAGTTCAATCTAAGACTTCCTGTTTTATCTTTCTGTTTTCGGGGGGGTGAATGCTGCTGCGTTTCCTTAATTAACACGCAAACAGGTACAAATTCCATTCAGCCAAAAGTGACTGAAAGAGTCAAAGAAATAGATGTCAACACCTGTGAAGCAGTCAATGGTTAAGACATCAGTTAGTCACTTTATTGCAACAAAGTGTTAAGTAGCATCATGATTAATTAATACATCCCACCTGTCACGATTTTCAATAGTGGGATTTTCCAATGTAACACTGACCGCAATTTGTTAAGAAACATTGCAATTTCCAAATGTGTGTATGTGCCAGCCTCTCTGTTTCTATCACCAAAGCCATTAACTCGCACCATTGTCCACCGTTCATGTTCAGGCATTTGATACAATACTCGTTATAGGATTTACTGTAGTGTAGTTTAATTAAAGTGGAGCGACTGGGTGCTTGTGGGCAAATTGGCAGTTAATTTGCACACAGTGATGCCCACAAAATCCAGTTTTATTGGGGGGAGTTGTTGGCCAGGACATTGGAAGAAACTCTGTTACTATTATAAAGTAATGAAGTGTGTACGTTCTTCTGTTGATGTGAATTGGCAATGTCTTTTCTTGGTTTTAATAATAATAGTCATAATAAAATAACTTAAGTGCCTCACCCAGGATAGCATCCCAGAGCGCTTGAAAATGACGGAGCATGACACAGAGCCAGAGGGAGAGTGACAGAAAGCATGTTCAAAGGGGAAGACATGACCTAAAGATGGGGAAGGAGGGGGCAAGGGGGAGGGATTGATTAATTTAATTATTAATTATTATTAATTATTGATTTTCATTATTCTTCCAGTTTTCTTCTCCTCCCCCTCCTCTCCTATAGGGATTTAATTCCCATTTTCAGAGCTGGGCATCCTCGGGTTCCAGCCTCTCTCTATTGTGTCTATTATTCATGGTTAAGACTTGACCAGAGAGTGTGGGCAGATGATTCAACCATAGAGGACATTATATATAATATTAATAATAATTCTTGCATTTGATATAGCGCTTTCCACATCTTAGAGACATCTCAAAGCACTTCACAGAATGTACGGTAAATAAATTGGCTGTATTTGTGGGCAAAGCGCAGCAGCCAATTGCGCACAGCAGTGTCCCACAAATTGTCGTGGATTGAAGACATTGCGTCTGAGCTCAATCCTGTCCTTGTGTCTGTGTGTGTGCATATGTGCAGACACGCATGTGCGTGCGTGTGTGTTTAAGTGCGTGTCCGTGTATGTATGACTGAACTTTCACACATCTCTTTCTGGCTAGAAATCAGATGGTTGCTTTTATCCAGGAATGGAATGATCAATGTACCAGAACAGCACTGGTTGAAGCTCTGACAGGCTTAATTAATTCAAATCACACCAAAGCTGACTTTTAGACTGAAGTAATTTTGTCGAAACACTGGCCTTAATTTCTCTCTTTACTGGAAAATGAAGCCATTTGCACTGTTCAATTGGGCAGGAAGTCTGGTGTCAGGCAAAATGAAGTCCATTCCCCATTCCTTTGTGCATAACAACATTAACATAAGAATTAGTACTGCATTTAAATGACTTTCCCTGGTCTTCAGCTGAGACATCGGGAACGCAATGAGATTTTTTGATGTACTTTTTTGGCACAGGAGAGATGCATAATAACAATAATAGTTGCATTTGATATAGCACCTTATCACATTGTTGAGTCTCAAAGTGCTTCACAGATTATCCTGTAAAGTGAATTGACTGTGTATTTTGTGTGCACACAGCAGTGTCCCACAAACAGTCGTGGACTGAGTAACCAAATTATTATTTTATAAATTTCTATTTTTTGAAGGGATTATTACCGCCAGAAAGTGATCTGTCAATTGACCAATAAAGGATTCCTACTTACTGCTAGGTAAATAGAGGCTTCTGGAGTAAGGAAACTTGCCTAAGGTTTCACCCTCCCCGGGAATCGAGCCCAAGATTGGCAATACTCCCTCTTCCTTCTCTCTACCACCAATTTAGATCTAATGTGAATAATTTGTAACCTGTTGCATCCTGAAAAAAACAACATTTTTCTTAACGTGCAGAGCCACAGGAGGCAGATGAAAACAACAGTAAATTGTGGCAAGAACAGATGTCTCATGAATTTCACCCCGGGGTTCCTTGAAAGAGCAAGAGTTTCGGAAAGCAAATGTCAATAGCCAACAGGGTTTCTACAACTAAATAGGTTTGATGGCATAGAGGAGTCCTTTATTTTAAGGATGGATGGCATAGCTGTTTGTACTTTCTGGGCCTCAATTTCATTCTTCTCCATCAAATTATATTTACTTTTCCAAACTTTGAAAGCTTTATCCTGGCTTCTTTGACCTGACCTGGCTTCTCTTTCCACCATTTCGAATATGGCAGAAGCTTCCAAAAAAAATGTTTGTTTTGGATGTTCCTTGAGCCAATTGCCAAACTAGAATGTGGATACAGGGCAACCTTGTTAGGATGGCCTTGGAGAAGGTGTGTGTTCCCTTGGAGCTCGGGTCTACAAACCCAAACAGAAAGGCCATTAGCCAGCTTCCCCTCTGACTAGCTGGTTTCCTGTGCAAGAAAATGGTTCTCTGCTGGGTCAGGACACCTCTAACAGCACTTCCTATCCCTGCAGATTCGCAGGAAGTGCCACTGATATCACTTTACGGAGGAAATGATGTCAGCAGCACTCTACACCCAGTTCATTCTGTACAGGTGGACAAACCTGACCCACGCTGTGCTCATAAGTCGAGCCTTAAGTTTCCATTTTATTTTTAAAATGTTATTTAAAAGGCGGTATGAACAGCTCTTTAGCGACCCTGGAAAATAATGGGATATCAGAGCTTTGCTATGAATTTGGTGAACTCTCCTCAGTAAAAATCAATGGAATTATCAGCAGGAAGTATAAATCAGACTTTCTGCTCCAAATCGTTTTCTTGTTGCAAGTGAAATTGTTGTGTATACACTTGGTGCCGTAAAGCACTTACAAAGGTAGGCTGAACAAAATTCCTTGCTTTTAACTCACTGTCAATTACCTCTCACCGCATAAGTGTGATGCAGACAGATACTGCTAGTGGTAAATGGGAGTAAATATTTAGCCAGGAGGGTGCTTAAAGCATTGTGTGGTGTGACAGAGCAGCAAATAGATGGGCGCAATGGCTGAAAAACTCTCCACAACTCACTATACAAGAGAGGTAACCAGAATGTTAAACCACATGGATGGACGGTCTGCAACAAGGAGCAGGGATTCAGTAACTGTTACCGAGCTCAGAGTTAATTAATGCCTTTGAAAAGCAAGTGGCCAGATCCTCAGCCACAGAGGTAGGACCTGATTCTAAAGTACTAGTCGCTACACTTTAATGTAAAATCCTGTGAAGAGCTTCGAGGCACTCTTTCATGCATCAAATGCAAGGACTACTATTATTATGAAGTGGTAAGAAGCAGACCAGCTCCCATTGGGAAAACGTTCGCTGTGAATGTACAAAGTGAAAGATCACTTTGTGGAGTCCTGTAGTGTATTGGTTACAGCGCTTGCCGCACAAGCGAGAGAACCTAGATTCAATTCCCGGACGAGGCAAAACCTTAGGCAAGTTTCCTTACTCCACAAGGATTATTATTATTAAGATCAGATCTGCAACTTCTTAAAACCGTTACCTGTTCACTTTGAACTTTTGGCTGGAGGTGTATTTCACCTTTCATTGGCATTATTTGCTGCTCTTACCTCAGGAGGCATATCTGCCCATCAATAAAACACAAGTTTGGCTCAGCCTGATTAATTATTGAAAAAGTGCTGAACAAAGCCTGAAAACCTCCAGTGAGCTCTGCCTCTGGGTTAGTGGTTACAGACATCAATTACAATATTTAAACTGTATCAAAGTCTTGCAGATCTGAAATAACAAGTATTAATTGTAACACAAATCTGTGTAGCTCCTAGGGTAATGATTCTCAATCCATAGTGATTTAAGTATTTATTTTTGAACGAATATATTTACTAGCATATAAAAAATATATTTTACTTTCTTCATGAAATACCACACCGGTGACAGAAAAAAGAAAATACGCAAAACTGCTTCAAACCCTGCTACAATCCGTAATGGCCCCTCTCACACCCACAGCTCTCCACTATCCATCACCTCCTCCATCCAGCCCTAAGCTGTCTACATCCTCATCTCAAATGCCAAGTGCGAAGAGGTCCTAGAATTCTTCATGTCAAATATTGAAAATATCTGCTTGGCTGCATCCTTCTCTCCTACATCCCCTTCCGAAACTCCCAGACAATCTACACCACCCCTTCCTTCCACCACAGCCCCTATCACTCCCCCTCCCTTCAGTCTTTGCCCAATTACTCTCCCTTCCCTCTCAACCACCATGCCCCAGATGAAGCCAACCACCTGCTACCTAGAACCCCTCCTCACCCAGTTGCTGGTCACCCAACTCCCCCTCCTCTTCCCGTTGCTGATCGACACAGTCAAACAGTCGCTCTCTTCAGATTCTGTTCCTCTCTCCCTTAAAACCGCTGTCATCATTCCCCTACTCAAAAAACACCCTTGACCCCTCCAACCTCACAAATTACTGTCCCATTTCCAACCTGCCCTTCCTTGCCAAAGCTTTGGAACACGTTGTCGCTAACCAGCTTTGCTCTTTGCTCTCACCTCTCCCTCCTCTCCTTCCTTGAGCCCCTCCAGTCTGGTTTCTGCCCTGCCCACAGCACAGAGATGGCACTTGTCAAGGTCACAAACGACATCCTCTATCTCTGTGACCAAGGCTCCTTCTGCCTCCTCGTCCTCCTGGAACTCTCCACCACATTCGACACAGTCTATGCTATCCTCATCCACCGTCTCTCCTCCCTCATCCACCTTAGTGGGACTGCACTAGCCTGGTTCAAGTCCTATCTAACAAACCGCCTCAAATGGCATCCGGTCACCTGTGGTGTACCCCAGTGCCCCATTCTTGACCCCTTCCTCTTCCTCATCTATATGCTCCTCTCATCAACAGACATGGGGCAAACTTCCACATGTAAGCGGATGACACACAAATCTACTTCTGCTCCTCCAACTATGTCTCCAGATCTGCTGATGTTATCTCGGCTTGTTTGGTGGACATCAGGGCCTGGATGAGCGAAACCTTCCTACAACTCAATGTTGACAAGATGGAACTCGTATTCATTGGCTCCCGTCAATGTTTTTTATCCTGAGTCTCTGACCTCCTCAATCTTTCCAGCCTATTCCTCAGACTTACCGAACCAGTGCTCAACCTAGGCGTATACGGTTCAACCCACAGCTATCCTTCCTTCCCCACATCCGGTCCCTGACCAGGACCCCCTTTCTCTACCGCCACCACATTTCCCACCTCTGACCATACCTTAGCCCAGACGCAGCTGAAACACTCGTCCATACGTTTATCACCTCAAATACCCTCTTTGCCGATTTTCCCAGCTCAAAATAGAGGTGCCATTGCGCCTCTATTTGCTGCTCTGTCACACCACACAATGTTTTAAGCACCCTCCTGATACAAAACTCCGCTGCCTGCATACTCACCTATACTAAACTCTGTTGCCACATCACACCAGTTCTAGCCAGGCTCCACTGGCTTCCTATCGCCAAACGGATCGATTTCAAGATCTTCACACTTGTTTTCAAATCCCTTTATACCTTCCCTACCTCTCTGACCAGCTTAGCCCCCAACCCACAATCTACTGCCTCTGCTCGACTGGCTCCGGCCTTCTACATGTCCCTGGTGCCCCCTATTCCACCATTGGTGGCCGTGCTTTCAGCCACTATGCCCTGAAAGTCTTGAACACTCTTCCTCCCTCCGCCTTGACTCTTCCTTCCCCATTTTCCTATTGGATTGTGCCTACAGTCACACCCCACCCACCTCCCTCCGACTCGGAGTCATGCTCCACCACTGTCAAGGGCTCTGGGATGTTTCCCTGTGTGAGGGGCGCTATATAAATGCAAGTTGTTGTTGTTATTATCTTGTTTTTTCAAGGAAATATATTAATTATTGCATAAAAAATACATTCCACCTGCCTCATGAAAAAAAACACAAAGCCATAACAGAAAAAAAATGCAATTCCATTACAAACAAGACCCATTTCCTCATGGCGGTCTGTGTTGTCTCACACTCTCTGTGAGTGGTGGGACCAGGGCTTTCTCGCGCCTGTGTTCTGCTGCCTTTATTTACAAGAAGCAATTATACTTTTGGGCTATTCCCAGCTCTGCCATCCCTCTGCATACACAGTCTATCCTAGATCTCCAGATAAAGTGAAATATGGCTTGATGACTGCAGCAGCTCTGGTCCTGGTCAAAGGCCTGACCTGTACCACATACAACAAGCCAGAGATCATCTCATAACGGATCACCAGATTTTTTTCCAGTGCTGGACAGTGAACGCAGGAGCCACATTCAACACTGGTGATTTAAGCAACTCCTTTAATCTCTGCTTCCAATAAACTCACAAACCTGATTCCCATCCCAAAACCCTTTCTTATACTTCCTGCATGGAACTCATTGGTTATTCTCTTGTCCGTTTACTTTAAAGGGATATCTGTACCCAGTTCTATTTATAACTCCACTGTTTTTGTTCCTAAGGTTGATTTCAATTAAAACTCAGTTGGAAGGATTTTCTGCATAGAGAGAGGAAGTTTGGGGCAGGTTTATTGTCTTTTTATTATTTGGAAGAATATTTTATTTGTTTAGTCTGATGCACATAGAAACGTATTGTCATTGCTTAAGAGTATCTAAACCAGACTCAGAGTTTCACCTACACACTGAAATTTCCCTGGGTCTGGAACGGAGTGTGCACTCTCTCCCTATCGGGAAGCGGCCTGCTTACACAATTCCAGAAATTATTAAGCACAAGGCTTGGGGAAGCTAGGGTGTGCATTTTGGATTCAGACTTCAATTTTAAGTAAAAAAAATGATAATTTGGTCACTCAATCTACGACTGTTTGTGGGACACTGCTGTGTGCAATTGGTTGCCGCGGTTTGCGCACAAAATAGACAGTCAATTCACTTTACAATATATTCTGTGAAGCGCTTTGAGACATCTCAATGACGTGATAAGGCGCTACATCCAATGCATGGATTATTATTATAAACTACCCTCCTGAAATAAGCTATCAATTACTGGAACGGTAGATCAATCGGATTATTAAACTCACGGATTTTACTCCTCTTGTTCACATCATTATTAAAAGTCATCGATTGTCGCAATGAAAACACGATTACCTAGTAATGCACCTGACATTGGTTTGGGGGTAGATGTAGTTTGTATCAGATCTCTAAATCTGCTTCACTTACAAAAGGTCTAAATGTTTCTGGCATCTTAATTGAAGCGTGCCATCGAATGTGATGTCCCAAAACATGGCGAGGTGCAGTGAAAGCACTACTGAGATTAGCAGTACCTTGCCAGCAGCAATCCAATCCGAACGGGAATCCTCCTGGGTAAGAAGGTAATGGGGTATAAAGTTCAAAGGGATTTGTGTGTGCTTATGTGACTCAAATGTGCAGTCAATAGAAATAATAAAAGCAGAACACAGCTATCATATCAAGTACATTGGGTTGCACAGTATGCAAAAACGGTGCAACGGTGTGCTTGGGAGGATGTTATGTGGATAAAAATAATGTGTTTTGCCTGACGACAAGGCAGGCAGCCAGGAGGAAAAGTGTTGCAGTGAGATGGAGTGCAGATGCACTGTGCTGGTGGGCGCAGGTTAATGCTAATGATTCTCCAGCACTAAGTTTCCATTCTCAGCTGGCTGGCAAAGGGAAGGAGAAGGAGAGGAAGGGAAGGAGGTGCGAACAGGATTGAATGGAGTGTAGTGTAGTGTGTGCACGCTTGCTTCGAAAGCAAGAAGACCCGGGTAATAAGCTCTCAAAGGAAAAAAAATTGGTCACTCAATCCGCGACTGTTTGTGGGACACTGCTGTGCACAATTGGCTGCCGCATTTCATCCGCATGATATACAGTCAATCTACTTTACAATATATTCTGTGAAGTGCTTTGAGGTGTCTCGATGACGTAACAAGACTCTATATCAAATGCAAGGATTATTATTATTGCAATAAAATTCAGGAGTGATTATTAAAAATTAAGCATTTGCCTACAAAACACAATATAAGAAATGCCTGTAATGTTCAAATGACATTATAAAATTCTACATCAAATATAAGGATTCTTACTATTATTATTATTGTTATGATTTCCACCTGAGATGCCCCAAATGATAATACTGCCATTGAACCAGTGCTGGGCTATCTTCAAGCAATACATAGCCAATGATAATGTGTAATGTCCCACCATCGGTGGTCGTGCTATCAGACTATGCACTGAAACTCTGGAACACTCTTCTTCTATCCCTCTTCCTTGCCCACTCCTTCCCCATCTTGAGGTCATGCCTGAAGAGCTTCCTCTTTGACCGTGCTTATGGTCACTTCCCCCCTCCCACCCGGCTCAGTGTAGTACTCCGCCACTGTCTTGGGACCCTATCCTGCGTGAGGGGCTTTATATAAACGCAAGTTGTTGTTATTGTTGAGTTGGATGGGAAACTGTGATAAAGGCAATGTTTTTTCATTGAGATTGTACCCCCTTTTGCTTTCTATAAACCAGAAAATCCTATTGAAAGTGTTTTCAATTGCTGCAGAGCTTTACCTTTGAATGTAATTTTGTGGTTGTTGTTGAATTCTCCAGTGATAACCCCCAACCCCCCCACCACCCACCCACTGGCTTGGACTCACCAGCAATGTCAGATTATGTGCTGAGATGTTGGCACGTTTAATTCTGCAGCAGCACGGCATTTAATTCAATTTTTCTAACCACTGAAGCTCGTGAGGAGACATGGGTCTGATTCTAAACCTTGGCACTGGGAGCTAACACAGAGGCAAAGAACACAGGGAAACTCAGGTGTTTAGCCAGAAGCACTTACTCTAAGTTCAAAGAGATAGCAATGGCGAGGCATTAAGTAGAACACATTGGAATTTTGCAATTGCTTCTGCTCTCCTTATTCTCAAAGGTCATCATTTGCATTGGATGGAATGGAAAGAAGACCATTAAAGATTTCAGCACTTTGATCACTCTGTTATGAAGCCAGCCTGAGAAAGCTCAGACTTTAAGCCAAACTATGTTTTGTTGGCTTGTATTAGTAGCCTCTGAGTCTGGAGTGAAACTGAGTGACAGCGACTCAGAAGATGTGAAGACAGTTTTGGATGAAGAAGGCACTTCGGCACATTTGGAAACTATAGAAATTTACAGTATACTAGGAGGCAATTCGGCCCATCTTGTCCGTGCTGACTCTGTTAGAATCAATCCCTTTTACCTGCCTGTTCCCAATACCCTTGTACTTTATTTCTTTATAGATATCTATCTAAACGTTTGGGACATCCTCCTGAAGTAAAAAGCACTACACCAAATGCAAGGATTATTATAATTATTATAATTAAAAGAGGTAAGAGGGTGATAGATATATGTTGGGCAACTGTGTAAGAGGAGGTTCTGTTTAGTTTAAGACGTATTTGAAGCAGATGGAGTTGCATCCCTTGTAGAGAACTTTGGACATGAATGCCCAGTAGGGCAAAACCTTGGGCAAGTTTCCTTACTCCACATGCCTAATAATAATCCCCAAGAAAAAAAACAATAATAAATTGGTCACTTCAATCCACAAATGTTTGTTGCAATTGGCTGCTGAGTTTCACCCACAAATACACAGTCAATTCACTTTACAGCATATTCTGTGAAGTGCTTTGAGACATCTAGAAGACGTGAAAAGCGCTACATCAAATGCAAGGATTATTATTATTACTATCATGGGAAATTGGGACACGACAGATGTGTTAAATCAATTTTTCACATCAATCTCTGAAATACTTAGTGGTTGTAACGAGGAGATGGAAGTCATACTCAATGCTTCTCAGCACTTGTTTATTCCGACATTTCAGGACTGAAAGTATATCTTACCTCAGACAGAATCCAAATGGGAATGTGATTTGCCAGTCCATACAGTCCATGCTGTGTTTGTGCTGTACTGTGCACCGTTAATCACCAGGCATGCTTAAACATGTTCAGAATGTCAGCCCTTACTAGTCACTATTATCGCCTTCATCTCAACAACAGCTCCCCTTGGGGTGGAATCCAACCAGCAAAGCATGATATCCTTCAAGCCTTAACGGGTTGGAAAGATGAGGTGGTCTATATAGTGAGATGGCAACAACACTCAAAAGGTGACAGTCTTGGACACGTGAAAAACTCTCTCTGAACCGTTCACGTTGTATTGCCGAGTTTGGTGAGAGATTGGCTTCGTTGGAACTTGATGTTCCAGCAATCGTCACAGTTTAAGGGCTTCCCTGATGGATCCTCTCACAGATGCTACCTCTCAAATGGCTCCCAGTCTCCAAGGATCCCCTTGTGCTGGTTTGTTATCATTTAGAGTTAGGTTGACCTCAGCCAAAAGGAAGATATTGAAAGATCTCATAAAGTGCTGCCCCAAGGCAGTTTGTGGGCACCTATGAGCAGATGGCCTCCATTAGTGGTATGCACAGGGTCACACAATACAGGCATTAAAACCAGTAGCTTGTTACATAGTCCTCCCCCTATACCCAGTGTTTTTCCATTTGTAGCTACTGAGCCTGCCAATCAGTGCTCTGCTCCACCACTAATAGTGAGTAATTGTGGAGTCCTGTAGCTTAGTAGTTACAGCACTTGCCTCGCAAATGAGAGGACCTGGGTTTGATTCCCGGGCAGGGCGAAACATTAGGCAAGATTCCTTACTCCACATGCCTCTGTTTACCTATCAGTAAATAGGAACCCGGCTGTTAGTCGATTGGCAGATCGCTTTTCCGGGGGTAAAATCCCTTCAAAATAATAATAATTATTTGGTTGCTTCATCCAGGAACTGTTTGTGGGACACTGTTGTACACAATTGGCTGCCGAGTTTCGGCCACAAAAATATACAATCAATTCACCTTACAGTATATTCTGTGAAGTGCTTTGAGGCGTCTCGAAGATATGATAAGACGTTATATCTTACCCATCACATCATATAATGGTAATAGTAATAATAATAATGATAATAAAATAATAATAATCCTTGCCTTTGATATAGCATCTTACCTATATCAAGACGTCTCAAAGCTTGACAAGATTTACTGTAAAATGGATCAACTGTGTATTGTGTGGGCAAAATGTTACCACCTCTACTTAGGGAATTGTTGGCCAGGATACCAAGAGAGAGAAACTCTCTTCTCTTTTCAAATTGTGTTATGGGATCTTTAACATCCACCTGAACAGGCAGACGTGGCTTTGGTTTAATGTCTTATTTGAAGGATGGCTCCTCCAAAAATGCAACACCCCTCCAGCACTATAGTGGAGCATCATCTTAAATTCTGTGATCTCCATGGGGCTTGAACCCCTTCCTTGAGTGAGATGTAAGCTGGGCTCCTTGGAGTTCAACTGGCTCCAAGGTGACATGTCTGGCAATGGAATGTTGGAATTAAGCCCACTGTGGCAGTCTCGATAGGCTGGTTCCTAAGCCAGGCAGGTCTGCAGTATTCCAGGGCACTATTGATGACAGCACAGCCACCCTGGCTCATTGGCAGGACTTGGCTCATCGGCAAGCCAAAAACCCTAATGAGTAGGGTGATCCTAGCTGGACAAGCAGCAAGAAAGCTTGTCGGACAGCAATATCAATGGCAAGCTATGCGATTTTAGTTGGTTAGACTAAAGCATTACCCCAAAGCACACTCTGGTGTCCCCAAGCCTTGGCTCTTGCCATACTTTCTGGAATTAGGTAACTGGGAGAGAGTGGCATTTCATTCCAACTATCTCTGGAAATTCCATGTGTAGGTGGGATCCATGGAAATCTCAGCTTGGTTAGGACACTCTTAAGCATGGTGATGGGCTTCCGCATGTGTCAGACATCAAGTGCTGGATGAAAGATAACTTTCTACAGTTGAACATCAACAATACCGAGACCTTCCTGATTGGCTCCTATCAGCGCCTTCACACCTGAGGCACTGACAGCATCACCATCCGAGGATGCACACTTCACCTTACTAAGCCAGTCTGGAACCTTGGTATCTTGTTTGACATGGCTGATAATAATCCCTCAAGAAAAAATAAAAATAATAATAATTTAGTCATTCAAACCATGACTATTTGTGGGACACTGCTGTGCACAATTGGCTGCTGAGTTTTGCCCACAAAATATACAATCAATTCACTTTACAGTATATTCTGTGAAGCGCTTTGAGACTTCTACAGAGACGTGAAAAATGCTATTATCAAATGCAAGGATTTTTATTTCATTATTATAACTCTGCAGCCTGTGTCCTCTCCCACACCAGGTTCCGTGACCCTATCACCCCCATCCTCACCCGACTCCACTGGCTTCCCATCACAGAGGATACAGTTCAAGATCCTGGTCATCACCTTCAAAGCCCTCCATGACCGCGCTCCCCCCTACCTCTGCGACTTCCTAACCCCCTACCAACCTGCCCGTGACTTCCGCTCAGCGGGCTCCAGCCTGCTTCACATCCTCCGCCTCACCTGCTCCACCGTTGATGGGCGGACCTTCTGCCACTCTGCCCCCACCCTCTGGAACTCCATCCCACAGTCCTTCTGCCTCACTCTCTCCTTTGCCTCCTTCAAGCCCATCTCAAAATCCTCCGCTTCAACCATGCCTTCCTTTATCCTCCTTTCCCCCCTGCTCTCCACCCTCCCCGATCCCAACCTCCAGCTCGGGTCCGAAACACTGTCTGTCCAACACCTTGAGATATCCTCCTGACATGAAAGGCACTATACAAATGTAATTTTGTTTATTTTTTTGTGTATTATTAATATTTTATTATTATTATTACTGTCCTGTCTATAAATACTTGTGAGTCCCAGACTATTATAATTTATTATTATTATGATGATTATTATTAGTATGTATGACACAGTCTGTCATTATCAGAGTAGGAAAATACCCGCTGTTGATTTTACTGCTGGATTCATGTTGCAGCACAGTTTAAGGAAGGATTTTTCTTATTGCATTATTAAGAAGGGTGCGAGCAGCAGAATAATAATGCATCAATTATTTTTGAATGCCAATATCAAAGCAATTCAAAAGTGGAATCAGATGATTCAGAGAATAACACGCGAGGCTGTTGTGTAATTTGAAGGATATTTCTTGCCTAGGGACGAGGTTCAGCTAGTGACCTCATCAACATGACCAAATGGCTGCAGGTTGTCGAGAGTCCTAGAAAAACGGGAGACCTCACATCTGCTGCCAAATTCATTGTATTGCCTGGAAATGTCCAGGTCACTCCTCATTCTGCCAATTGGAATTAAAATTAACGTTGATAAAAGTGCCCTTCAGGAACAAAGACGAGCCACTCTGTGTGCCATGTGCCATTACAACAGCAAGGATTTACCCTTGTGTAGTGATAGTAAGACTTTAATTTCATATTGTGTCTCACTACATTGAAATGTCGCAAAGGTCTTCATATTTTTTTCTGTAAGGTGCAGTGACTGTGTAATTGTGGGCTAATACAGTAGCCAATTTGCGCATAGAAATTGCTCACAAACAGCCATGAAGTGAATGATCGATTGAACTGGAGGATTGTCAGCCAGGACACTGGGAGAAACTCCCTTCTCTTTTCGAATAGTGTCTTAAGTTCTTTACCTTCTGTACAGAGACGGGACTGTGATTTAACCTTTCATTTGAAGAAGGCACCTCCAACAATGCAGTGCATCCCCCAGTATTGCACTGGAGTGTCAGACTTGACCGTGACTTTTCATGTAGATTGTCTCAAAGTGCTTCATAGAAACAGGAGAAAGCCTGAGATAGGGGATAGGTGGCCAAAAAGGGTGAGATGGGTTTTCAATGGGTTCTGAAAGAAGAGAGGGAGGGCATTAGACAAGGTTTTAGGGAGGGATTTAGGGAGAAAGTTCCAGAGAGAGTGTGGCAGAAGAGGCAGAAGGTTTGATGGGCAATTGACAAGTTTACATCACTTCATTAACCTGTATTTTATTCATCCAATCTCCTTGTGAGACTCAACATAAACTATATCACTGAAAATGCGGCATAGGTTGATGGATTATTTTAAATGCACTACATGGAATCTGAAATTATGTGGATGGAAACGCAAAGCAACTGAGTTCTTACAACTTAGTTCAATTTCGTGAACAGAAAGATGTTCCCTTAGCAAATTTTCTAATAGATGACAAAACATTAATCATAGCCAGCTGTGTCAAGACAAAATAGTCTTTTCTGCACTAACATCAGAAAAAACAGGGACAACTGCTGATTTATTATTGTTTTCAGTATTTCATAAGAGCATATTATTCCCAAGGGTCATTTTTTCATATGACTAAACGTAACACAAATCACATCAAGAAACTGTTCCACTCTTTGATTCCTAACGTTTACGCTGCAATGTAATTGAGTGATGTTCACTGGGCCCTTAAGACTTCTTTTCATTTTGGTTCACGTCTGGACTCTTAAAACAAAATTACATCTGCGCACAAGCAATGGGCAGAGTCTCCACCTCTGCTCCCACTCGTTCAGTTCCTCCTTCCCCTGTTTCTCTCTAAGCACTGCAGTGTTACCCTCACTTTGGCCAATTTCCTTTCACCCCGCACATCTGCCACATCTGCCTGATTTGGCAGGGATTGCTCCCATTTCAACACCCTCATTTACTTGCCCTTTCGCCCACAAAATATGCAGTCAATTCACTTTACAGCATATTCGGTGAAATGCTTTGAAATGCTGAAAACACCCATTGGCGGCCGGGCCTTCAGCCTCTCTGCCCCCACTCTCTGAAACTCCATTCCACAGTCCCTGTGCCTCGTCCCCTCCCTTGCCTCCTTCAAGACCCGTCTCAAGACCCTCCTCTTCAACCGTGTCTTCGGTCACCCTCCTACCAGTACTCTCCCCACCCTCCACCTCTCCTGACCCCTGATTTGAAGGAATTATAACCCCTGAAAAGCAATCCCCCAATCAACTAACAACTGGGTTCCTACTTACTGCTAGGTAAACAGGTGTGTGGAGTAAGGAAACTGGCCCAACGTTTCACCCCGCTCGAGAACCCAGGTCTCTTGTTTGCGAGACGAGTGCTCTAACCACTGAGCTACAGGAGTCCACTCTAAATGTTACTCATGTGAAATGGAATTATGCATACAAACATGCATTGTAGTTACAAGCAGATAGAGAACCAAGCTGCAGGAAAGACCAAATGGATTGGAATAGTGCTTAGCCACATAGTTATACTACACGGAACAGACAAGCAAACTCGAAATGCCTTCCACCCAAAGTGTTATCACTAAACCTAACTTGGGACATACTGAATCCTTTCAGATCAGTTGCTATTTAAGAGAAAGACTGGCATCGTAACAGCCCACAATCTGTAAGTGTTTACTGAGTTGCATCGAAATTTATTCACATATAGATTCAAGTCAAGACAAATTGCCTTTCCTCTTAGTTATTCTGCTCCTCCACATAAGCCAAAAAGATTGATTTCTAACTTAGTTATTGGAGTAAACGGCCTTAATCTTCCTACAGGAGATGGCTCCAGCAGAGGATTAAAAGTAACAATATTATGCATGACTGACTGAATAGTGTTTTCTGCCTGAAGCCACACCAGCTGTAACAGATATGGAGCTTGGGAGGAATGCTCAGACTATTGAAAGCGGCCATCATACTATCAATCACATCCAAGATTGCTGCTGTTGTTATATGTAATGTCTCCCTTCTGGTTTTTGCATTTGCCCTTTACATCTTCATTCATTTCAAATCAGCACTGAGAGTAACTTTAACATGGGGCAAAACTACAGTATCTCCA
The DNA here is from genome assembly GCF_018977255.1 of Callorhinchus milii. NCBI lineage: Eukaryota > Metazoa > Chordata > Chondrichthyes > Chimaeriformes > Callorhinchidae > Callorhinchus > Callorhinchus milii. The sequence goes on from NW_024704754.1 coordinate 6,930,425, forward strand.
ACAACAAGAACCTCCAACAACATATCCTTGTATTTGTTATAGCACCTTAGCACATTGTTCAGATGTGTCAAAGCGCTTCACACAATATACTTTAAGGTGAAATGACTGCATGTTTTGCGGGTGAAACGTGGCACAGCAGTTTCCCACAGACAATCGTGGATTTTTTATGAAGGGATTATTACCCATGGAAAGCAATCTGCCAATCGACTAACAACCGAGTTCCTACTTACTGCTAGGAATAGGTATACATTCATAACATCCAGGCTTGACTTTGCAAGCTCCCTGCTTGTGAGCCTCCCCACACTCCTCCCTCCATAGGCTTCAGATCATCCAGAACTCTGCAGCCCATGTTCTCTCCCACACCAGACTCTGTGATCCTATCACTCCCATCCTCGCCCGACTCCAATGGTTTCCCATCACTGAGGATACAGTTCAAGATCCTGGTCCTCACCTTCAAAGCCCTCCATGGTCTTGCTCCCCCCTACGTCTGCAACCTCCTAACCCTCTACCAAACTGCCCACTCCCTCCAGCCTGCTTCACATCCCTGCCTCGCCCGCCCCACCTTCAGCAGGCCTTCAGCCACTCTCCCCCCACCCTCTGGAACTCTATCCCACAGTCCCTCCGCCTAGGCCTTTCCTCCTTCAAGATCCATCTCAAGACCCTCCCCTTCGACCATGCCTTTGATCTCCCTCCTTCCCCCTGCCCTCCACCCTCCCCAATCCCGACCTCCGGCTCAGGTCCAAAACACTGTCTGTCCAGCATCTTGGGACATCCTAGGGGAGATCTTATTGAAACGTATAAGATTCTTAAAGGGCTGATAAAGTAGACACAGAGGGTCTGTTTCCCCTGGTAGGAGAATCTATAACCAGGGGTCACAGTCTTAAAATTAAGGGTCAGCCTTTTAGAACAGAGTTGAGGAAACATTTCTTCACTCAGAGGGCAGTGAATTTATAGAATTCACTACCCCAAAAGGCTGTAGATGCTCAGTCCTTGAACATCTTCAAGGCTGAGAGTGGTTTGACACTGAAACATACAGAGAAATTCATGTTAGATTTCAAAGTTCATTCCCATCTTTAGTATCAAAGTTCATTCATCCCCCGCTTCGCCCGCTCTACCATTGGAGGATCGGCCTTCAGCCTCTCTGCCACCACCCTCTGGAACTCCATCCCACAGTTCGTGAAACTCCCGACGTGAAAGGCGCTCTATAAATGCAATCTTGTTGTTGTTTGTCTGCCTCACCCCCTCCCTTGCCTCTTTCAAGACCCTCCTCTTCGACCGTGCCTTCGATTACTCTCCTATCCCTACCCTCCCTGACTTCCACCGGTCTCGATCCCAACCACCAGCTTGGATGTGGATCCCTGACTGTCCATTGCCTTGGGACGTCCTCCTGACGTGAAAGGCGCTAAACAAATATAATTTGTTGTTGTTGTTTAGAATAAAGCACGGCATGAAAACAGAGCAGGAGCTAAGAAGATGGACGTGTTCTGCTAACATGTGCATAATAATTGAGATAAAATAAAGCGGCATGAATAGAGCCATCTTGTGTGAGCAAGGATTAAGCAGATGACGCTGCAAGCAGGCACTTATTTAAACGGTGAGAACATTTGAATAAATATGCTAGATGTTGTCTTTTGCACTACAATTTCAAACAACATTCAGGGAGATGCTGCATTATTCATTTCGGGAAAAAACATGCTCTCTAGCAATATAGATTGTAACACAGGAAATACATTGATGTAAATCCTAAAGAACAATTTTGATTTGGCAATATCCTTGGAAAATGGGAGAGTAAATTCAAGCTTATCTTAGTCCCAATGTTTAGCCAGGGAGTGGGGAAGGAAGGAGTGAGGGAGGTCTAGAACACAACTACTTTAACCTTCCAGACAACAAATCTCTGCTCTGTGCAACTTTTAACATTCTCCATTGCTACTTCTCTCCACTATTTTTACATAAAATATCCATAGAAGACAGATAAGCCTGGGAACTTTTAATGAACACTGGAAATTGCAACTTCACAATCATTCTTGTATTGTGGGATTCTCCTCACACACTCTTCCTCTATCCCTCCACCTTGCCCCCTCCTTCCCCATCTTCAGGTTGCGCCTGAAGACCTGTCCCTAAAGTCACTTCCCCCCCCGGCTCGGCATTGTGCTCTGCCACGGTCAAGTGCTCTGAAACGCTGTCCTGTGTGAGGGGTCCTATATAAATGCAACTTCTTGTTGTAGATATGGTTTGTGGCTATGGTTGGGCATTTCTGCATGGATGTGTGTGACGTTGGGGTTTATCATGCGAGTTGGGCACTGAAGTGTGTGTAAACTGAATTGCCCCTAACCCTACATTCATTAAACGCATAATTAAAGATCCCTGTGATACACTTACGCATGGGTTACACAACTCACATAATATACACAAAAAAAATAATAATTTGGTCACTCAATCCACGGCTGTTTGTGGGACACTGCTGTGCGCAATTGACTGCCTTGTTTCGCCCACAAAGTATACGGTCAATTGACTTTACAGTATATTCTGTGAAGCCCTTTGAGACATTTCAAAGCCATGAGAAGGTGCTATATCAAATCCAGGAATTATTATTATACATGTTGAACTGAGGAGTGCTGTTTGCAACAGAAAGCACTCACAGAGTTTGAACCTATGGATTTCTATGGGTCTATCTAGAGGCAGATCACCAAGTGCCTTGAGCAGGTGCTGAGTATTAGAAATGTAAGGAGGGGGATTTCAGAGACAATGTGTTAGACCAGAAAAGCCTTGATACTGAGCATGCAGTGTAGAAATCAAGGTTAATATTATTATTATTATTATTATTGAGCCAGTGTGAATTATGCTGTTCCTGCCAAAGCCTGCCGACCTGTACCCACCTCTTCGGGGGGCGGGAGGGGTTGCGACCACTTCTGTAATAACAATAAACACCAATTTTACAGCTCAACACCAAAATCGTACAAGCTGATTTACTGCTCAAACACAGAGTGAGTGCAATAAGGTAGGGTTTCCCTTCACATCAACAAACAACTGGGAGCAGAGAAGCTTGGCTCAAATCGGTTCATATCAGTTCAAACAGTTTTAATACAACTCTGAGTGTAACTTAAATCTCTCTGTATGTGTACATTGTTCAGAAAATGCTGCCTGCCTATAATTAGCTCCGTCCATCCCATAAAAGCTTTAATTGCTGTTTTCAGATAGCAAGAAGAAAGCCATTATTACTGCTTTAAAGTGTGAACTGATATTTATAGCGTGGAACTTAGACTTGACGACCCTTACTATAACAGCAACTTGCATTTATATAGCACGTTCCTGTACAATTTTCACACTCTACAAAAAAACACACCGTCACTACACCTCACAATAAAATCCTGTAAAGCTCTTTCAGACATCTTGATGACATGATCAGGCATTGTATCAAACACAATGATTCTTATTATAATTACATTGCCTCAATGATCATGGAATTCACATTCAAATTGGGCTCTATGTCTCTACCTCCCGAAACTCATCACTGAACACACTCCCTCCCTCCCTCTCTCTCTCTCTCTCTCTCTCTCTCTCCCCCCTCCTCCCTCTACCCTTTGTGGAGTCCTGTAGCTCAGTGGTTAGAGCACTCGCTTTGCAAGTGAGAGACCTGAGTTCAATTCCAGGCAGAGGGCGAAACCTCGGGCAAGTTTCCTTACTCCACACAGAGCCTAATAATAATCCTCCAAAACCAAAAACAATAATAAATTGGTCATTTTCAATCCACGACTGTTTGTGGGACATTGCTGTGCGCCATTGGCTGCCGCGTTCGCCCACAAATATACAGTCAATTCACTTTACAGTGTGTTCTGTGAAGCGCTTTGGGACGTCCTCCTGACGTGAAAAGCGCTATATCAAATGCAAGGATTATTATTATTATTATTATTAAATGCATTTTCCTGAAGTGTGTCCTCTGATCATTGTGGTTTTATGTGATTTTACCTACTGTAAATCTCCAAACTAATTGCTCTCAAATTCTTAGAGTAGGTATCTTTAACTGCATGGAGCATAGAACCCATTTCGATAGCAATGCATCATGAAGTTAAGGTGAGCTAAGGGTTAATTGGTAACTCTCGAGAGCCCGGCAGTATGCTTTAATAACTACTAGCTCGAGTTTTAATTATTTTTAATCCAGGAATGTGACTCGGACCTGAAATTACAATTTCACCAGAATATAATTAACTCTAGTGACAAACTCAAATCACTTTCTGCTCCGTGACTGAGAGGGTATTATTCCAATTTTATCACCAATTTTCCATTCCAAGTATAGGGCAATGGATAAGAAGTAATTTAACTGTGCAGATGAGGTTACTTTTTCTGCCGGTGTGTACGTGATAGCTGAGTCACTTGTAATAGATAAATGAACAGAAAAAATTACAAGCAGACATTTTTATTCAATGAATATTCAGTGTCGCACTTAATCTATCAAGTTTCTTTTCCAGCTTCTGTTCCTATTATGCAAACACTGGATGTGAACCTTGGCTGCTTTTCTGTGCTCGTCACTAATGGATGTGACATATAGTAAGAATCATAAAGTGTGATAGGATTTAGGTGCCATTAAATGAAATTCAAGGGTTACTTCAGGGTCTCTATTAAGACTATCTTTAAATGAGTTCTCTAAATTTTGATCAGTTCCTAATGAACAATCATCATGAGGGATCACTCCAGGGAAGTTCATTGAGATGACGATTTGAGTCAGCCGCTGAGTGGATGAGCCGTTCTGATCAGTGCACTGTGTTTGTGAGTGAGTGTGAGTTTGTGTCAGCCTGGCTCAGTTGGAAACACTCTCACCTTTCAGCCAGAAGGTTCAAACCCCATGTAGGAACTTTAAACTCACATCATCCAGGCTCACACTCCAGTGCAGTGCTGAGCATACGGAACATAGAACCATTTAACATGAAGCTAAGAGTTATTGGAGGTGCCATTCTTTGGAGGAGATGTTAAAACAGATGTTCTGTTTGCCTGTTTAGGTGGAAGTTAAAGATCCTGTGAACCTCCCTCCTCTTTGACCACTCTTTCGGTCATCTTTCCCCTCCCTAACTCCACTCGGTTGCCAGGCCCAGTTAGGACTGTTAAGTACTCTGGGTCATCCTTCTGTATCATTGTAAAATATTTTGTATAAATAAATAGACTTTATGTCAACAAAACCACTTCTAAACAAACCCAAATAACAAAACCTTTCTTGCAAATTATCAGTGAAAATGTTTGTTTTTCACAGATAGTTACTGTAGATATTGATTTAATCTGAATTGGATATAGAGAAATATAATTACATAGCTTCAATTAATTTGATAATTCCAATAAATTCTGAAAATCCTAATTTGTCTTTTATAATATCTAAAACAATGAAGAGAGAATACTTGGATATGAATTTAAAATGTGTATGATTTCAAGTAAATTTATAAACACAACATTTTCTTGGTTCCTGGGAAGATATTGAACCAATCTTGTGACAGATTAATATTTGCCATAATAAAAATACATTACCAATAATAAAAGCATGATGTGGAAATTAATGGCAGGGCTTTGGTTCATTGTCTGAATTGTGTAACACTTTATAAGTTTAAACGCCCTCTGTGCAGCCTTCTCCAGTTACGCATTTTGTTTTATATAAATTATTAAATATCCAAAAAGAATGTGGAAGAAATGTAATTTCCAAGAAGGCATTAGCACTTTGCCATCATCATAAATACTGCCCTTCAAGTTCTTGCCTTTCCACAGAGGAGAGATTACCATTATAAAAGCAATCAGATAAATGCTAGCCTTGATCATTACAATCTGCTTTTTATGTGTAGGAGATGGTGGAGCAACATTGGTTAGAATTCAGCATCTCAGTCTCTAGTGGAACAGAATTCTATCCCTTGCAAAGGAACTCTTACTGGGGGGAGGTGGGGATGTAGGAGACAGACAGGGGGACAGACTCATAAGAGAACATTTACTAATTTATTTTCCAATGTTTCAACAAAACTATTTGTCTTCAAATAAATGTTCTGGTGTCAAATTTCAGAAGCGATAAGATTTTAGCATTATTTTCATGCGATACTTTATGGCTTCATTTTCGTCATACATTTTACAGGCTTCATCTTAATGGTGTTGCTATACTTCAAAGGATTCCATTAAACTGTAATAAACTACGTTCTGTAGTTAATGTTCGTCGCCATATAAAATGCAGTGCTTTACACCAAAGGGCCTGCACCTTATGCATTTGCACAGCTATAAAGTTTGACTTGTCCCTTTGAATGTTAATTCCAACAGCGCGTTCCATTCTGGAGTTCCCTGGAGGTGCTGTGACTGAGTGCTCACACATCGTCTCTCAGGCTTAAATGCACAGGTTTACATCCCGCCTCTCATATGCATTCTTATGACATTTCTTCCGCACTTATTATCTGTAAAGTTTTTTGCAGCGTTAACATCTCCTGGTTTAAGAGCTTGCTGAATGGTTTATTATCTTTTATTCCAATTGCAAACTGGTTCCTGATCATTTCTTCTCTTTTATTTTCTCTTTCGTGACACACACCAGGCTTGACCCAGCTCTCTGTCCAGTTGGATGCTGCTTGCCCTTTGCCAATGACGTGCCCTGTCAGAGCTGTTCATTGTGGGCTGACCTGGAGCGGGTAATGATTCTCAATCTGCAACACTGGTGTATTCAGTAATTCCTTTATTCTCATCTCCCAATACTCCATTCAACCTGTAGTGTATTGGTTAGAGCACTCGCCTCACTCTGCGTTCGATTCCCGGGTAGGGTAAACCCTTAGGCAAGTTTCCTTACTCCACACACCTCTGTTTACCTAGCAGTAAATAGGAACCTGGTTGTTAGTCAATTGGCAGATTGTGTTCCGGGGGTAATAATTCCTTCCAAAAATAAATAAATAATTTGTTCACTCAATCCACGACTGCTGTGTGCAATTGACTGCCATGTTTTGCCCACAAAGTACACGTTTTTTTACTTTCACTTTTCAGTGTATTCTGTGAAGGGCCTTGAGATGTTTCAACAACATGATGAGGCGCTATATCAAATGCAAATATTATTCTAACCATAAACTCACACACCTGGTACCTTTCCAGGATCCTTTTATACTTCCTGCTTTTATTTTATTTTCATTGGCTCTTTCTTAATCACCTTTTACTTCTTAAAGTAATGTCCTACATTAACATCCACCTGAACAGCTAAGTTGGGACCTCAGTTGAACACTGCATCCCGAAGGACAGCACCTCCAACAATGCAACCCCGACTCCCACCCCAAAAAAATAACTATTGGAATGTCAGTCTAAAATGTGAGTTTAAAGTCCTAACGTAGGGCTTCAACCCATGAGCTTCTGACTCTGATGCGAGAGTGCTACCAACTGAGCCACAGTCCTGAAGCACAGTTTAATTATGCCAAAAAGACAGAAGGACTCAAGGCCAATTTAACCTGTTAAGGCCTCACTACAAGCCATTGAGAAGGAACTTGCACAGCACACAGCAGATAAGTCACATCAAATGCCTGTGAAACAAAGCACGCTTCAGTTTTTGGAGGAAAAATTTAATAGATCATCTGAAGATAGATCAGAGGGAGAAAAAATAGTTCTTTTGACTTGACTTGTAACAGGATGTGCAATGATATCCAGCAGAATATAAAAGGAGAACACAATCAAACTGCTTATTCACTGGGTACAGAAGATAAAATTAAAAAGCTCAATAAAATAATTTGCAATGTTTGCTCTAAGCTCTAATTAGACTACTAAATAGATGTCATTCCAATGTCTAAGATGACGAACACTATATAAATGCAAGCTCCACCATCGGCAACCATGCTTTTATCGGCTACACCCCAAGACTCTGGAACTCTCTGCCTCACCCTTTTTTGCCCATCTTCAAATTGCACCTGAAGACCTTCCTCCTTGATGATGCCTATGGTCACCTCCCCTCTCTCCCTGGTTCATCATCAAGCTCCTCCACTGTTAAGCGCTCTGAGATAATAATAATAATCCTTGTATTTGATATAGCGCTTTTCACGTCTTCTAGACGTCTCAAAACGCTTCACAGAATAGACTGTAAAGTGAATTGACCGTATATTTGTGGGCGAAACACAGCAGCCAATTGCGCACAGCAGTGTCCCACAAACAGTCATGGACTGAAAATGTCCAATTTATTATTGTTTTGTTTTGGAGGCGTGTGAAGTAAGGAAACTTTTCCAAGGTTTCGCCCTGCTTGGAATTGAGCCCAGGTGTCTGGCTTGCAAGGCGAGTGCTCTAACCACTGAGCTGCAGGATTCCACAATGCTGCCCATTTGAAGAGCACTATATTAATGCAAGTTGTTGTGTTGTTGATGGTGGTACTAACTAGACTATCAAAACAGGAGCTTATGCAAAGCAACTGCATGGTACTCGTTCATATTATTAATTGTTAGGATTATTATTATATAAATGGGCGGAGGGCAAAAATACAGTCTCAAAGGATGAAAATTCACAATTTTTCTTTTCAAAATGGAAACATTGATTTTCTCCCCCCAACACCAAAATAAATCATCTTTTGCTGAATTGAATTTGATTCATTATCCCGTACTATTACGCCCCCACAGCTTGATTCAGAGATTCTTTCCTTCCATCCAGGATCATCAAGGTACTTTCCTCATGAAAATCACGATTGGAATGAAAATGGGATATGTTATATGCTAATGTGGATCTACATTTTTGCCCTGTTGTGGCAGGCACCTGGTCTGTTGGATTCTACGATTTTGTTAATTTCAAGCAAATCACATTACCCTGAAATGCCTTGAAGATTGCTGGTGCTAATGCAATTGCATTAATGATACTTCAAATAAATCCATTACACAGATTTTATATCCCCTTTTGCTGGGTAAAGGGCTGAGTGACCCGAGCGGGGTGTTTCAAATCCATTGAAATCTCTGAGCATGCACGCGTTGCCCTGCAATTGGACAGTGTGATCAGATGATATAGTGTGTGGAGTCTCTGAATAAGCCTGACTTGTAGTGTCCGCAGTCTGCAAACATGTGTTTTATTACAGTATTTATTTGCAGATTCCTTTCCTTGCTAGTGTTAATAGTTCTGGGCTCTGTCTGCCTTGTGATTCATGTGGACACAAAGGGGCTGACTGTCTACTCTGCCATCGCTATTTCAAAGAGCCATGGAGCTTTCCTCGTATTTTGTGCTCCTCGCTTAATCGTATTGGCAGGATGAAACCTTGGGCAAGTTTCCTCACTCCACATGCCTGATAATAATCCCTCAAAAAAAAAATGATAAATTGGTAATTTCAATCAACGACTGTTTGTGGGACACTGCTGTGCGCAATTGGCTGCCGCATTTCGCCCATAAATATACAGTGAATTCACTTTACAGTCTACTCTGTGAAGGGCTTTGAGACGTCTCAAAGACGTGAAAAGCGCTATATCAAATGCAAGGAATATTATCATTATTATCTTCACTCCTACCACTTATAACATTCCAGAACAGTGTTAGCACCAGTGCCCTAAACAGCAAAACAACCAATAACAATAAAAATAGCAATAATCATCATTCTTGCATTTGATATAGTACCTTTCACATCGTGAAAATCGCTTCATGGGATATATCGTAAAGCGATGTGACTGTGTGTACTTTGTGGGTGAACTCAGTCGCTGATTTGCGCACGACAGTGTCCTACAAAACAGCCAAGAAGTGTGATAATTAGTCAATAAACTTAAAATAAAATAAAATAAAATAATCCTTGCATTTGATGATGTGCCTTTCATGTCGGGTGAATGTCTCAAAGTGCTCTATAGGATTGAACTGTAAAGTGTAGTGACTGTGTATTTTGCAGGTGAATAACTCCATATAATGCTTTGGATCAGACGTTAAACTGACCTAACATCCCATCGACCTGTTCAGGGGGATGTTAAGCATCACATGGCACTATTCGAAAAAAGAAGAGAGTTTCTCCTGGTGTCCTGGCCAACAAGTCCCACAATAAAAAAAATTGGTCACTCACTGCATAGGTGTTTGTGCGACATTGTTGTGCGTAAATTCCTGCCACGTTTCGCTCACAATGTACACTTTACAGCATTTCCTGTAAAGTGCTTTGAGACCTCTCAATGACATGATAAGACACTAAATCAAATGCAAAATTATTATTGTATTATTATATCTATCTAATGTTACTTTCCATACACTGAGAGAGCTGAGACAAGTGACCTTGTCCACAATGCTTCATTAATTAACTTAACTACTCGTGGTGCGTTCAGCCCAAGTGTATGCCTATGTTCAGAAGTTACTGGCTAATGGTAAATGTGCACAGTGATTGGCAGAAACCCACTTGAGGTGTTTTTACACCTGACTAAATATTTTGCCACGCTATTTTATTTCCATAAATCACTCTCCCAGTTTTCATGAAATTGCTAACAACCCTTTCGCAAGCTACTGCTCAGCTAACAGGATTCGAGCAAATCTGAAATTCATGCAAATTGACCTTTCGACACCCACAGGGCTCGTTTTGCGTGTTTTTTTTAATTCCACGCCCCCACACAAAAAAAAGTTCATTAACTTCTGTTTTTGATGATGTCTCATCTTCACAGTTGCTGGAGGTAGCACAGACAATAAAAAGTAGATGGAGATTACGACAATATTGATATTGATGTAGCCTTCCTAAGAGCTTTAGCAAATTTTGTCTCTTGAGAGTAGTTAATCGGCAACCTTAGAAAGCACAATTCTCATCTTTACTATCCTTTTTTTTCACTTCACGCCTGTTTTGTGGGATGTCGCTGTTCGCAAATTGGCTGCCGCATTCCCCTTCAAAGTGCACAGTTGCTACACTTTTGTTTATGGTAATCAAAAATCCCTCCAAAACAGATCGCTGAGTGTTTGTGGCTGTGTGCATTTTGCTGCCATGTTTTGCCCACAAAATACATAGTCAATCTTCTTTACAATATATTCTGTGAAGCGCTTTGAGACGTCTCAATGATGTGATAAAGCATTATATCAAATGCAAGGATTATTATTATTATTACACTTCCCAGTACATTTCGCAATTCACAGTTGAGATATCTTTCCAACATGCAGTTTGTATTAAAGAGCCTCGCACAATGCAACACAACAGAACAAAGCGAAAGTCTGTCATCAAATTTTTAAATGATCCGATTGCCTTAAATGACATTGTGACCTCTGTTAATCTACAGCTATACATTGCCATTTAGTCCATGTATTCTCTGGAAAATGTGTGTGTGTGCATGAGTGTGCGTGTGGGAGGACAGTGCATTGCATTCCATACTGTACTCTATAAAATGGATAGTTGACACCTCACCTCCCTGAAGATTTGATGACCAAAGCATCTATGCTTCTGAATAGGTGACTGGAATAGGTTTGTTATTAGCTCTTTTGGTCTTAGTAACTTGAGACACTCCATATGGCCCTGATCATATTTTTTTTAATGAGTCTCTCGGTGTCTTATTTTATGATCCGGGTGCTCCCAGGAATAGTTATTAATATTGAGGGCAAATGACTGAATCTAAACGTTGAAAGAACAGACTGTCTGAATCTGTGTTTGCATAAGCACTCCCATTAGTGTGGTGACAGATGAATAGGAACAAACATTCAGGCCAGTAATTAGCGGTCTGTGTCCTGCTTTGTTGCTAATTACTAATTACAAATACTAAAGACAATCTTTGTAGTACTAGTTGTGTGTGTTTTGTCTCCTGATAAGCCCTCAGAGAGTGACTGAAAGTCATTGAAAGTCATTCAGTGACGCTCAGTGAGTTTCAGACAATAGGTAAGATCCAGTCAATCCTACCCACGTCCCCAGTGAAGATAAGATTCCAACAAAGTACCTTGCAGGTCTGTCTGCTCCCTCTGCTCAGAGGGGACTGTCCTGCTTCAGGTCCCCACCCTTTCTGTCCCACCATCTCTGGTCGCGCTTTCAGCCTATCTCTGGAACATTGGCTCACGGCTTCTCTCGGCTTCAAGGTCTGCCTCAAGACCTTCCTCTTTGGCCGTCTTTGCGCCTTTGGTCATCTTCCTCCCCCTTCCCCAACCAGCTCCCAACCTCCTCAGTCAAAAAAAGGCACTTGAGGATAAATGCCTGTTTTCAGAAGCAAAGGTATATTGTATCAGAAATGGGTTGGATTAGACTTGAACCTGTCTGGTTGACTGAACCTGACTGACTAGAATCTCTGTGAAAGACGATGGCAATAATTTATGAAATGTTAGAACTTCAACTATTTCAGGAATGCAGCATGAAGAGCAAAGCCCTCCCCTCCTCCCCCATGTTCACAGGCTTCACTTATAGTTATTTTTAAAGACAGCAGATAAAATGCCAATGTCAATAATCTTTCACCCACAAAATACAAAGTCAATCCATTTACAATATATTCTGTGAAGCGCATCAAGACATCTCAAAGTCGTGATAAGGCGCCACATCAAATGCAAGGATTATTATTATAGCATTTGATATAGCACCTTATCACATAGACAAGGTACCTCAAAGTTTTCACAGGATTTTACATTGATGCAGAGTGACTGTGTGTTTGTAGACACATATATAAATCATAATAATAATAATCTTTGCATTTGATACATTGCCTCATGATGTCGTCAAGACATCTAGTTGCTGTTGACTCAAAGCACAGGATTTTGCACCTTGGGATGTCCTCCCGACGTGAAAGGCGCTATACAAATGTAATCTTGTTGTTGTTGTTTTATTGTAAAGTGAGGTAGGTGAATGTGTATTTGTAGGCAAACGTGACAGCCAATTTGCACACAGCAACCTCCCATAAACAGCCACAATGTGAAACAACCAATTTTATTGGAGGGGATGGGGGAATTGTCAGCCAGGAAAAGTCAGTCACGGAAGAGATTGACGTCCCAAAGACCTGGGCTAAAAACCTGCGGAGGAGCCCATACAGCATTAACAGGCACTTCCTTGGAGGAGAGAGGAAATATTGATGTTTGAGTCATCTTAAAGCATCCCAAGAATCTTTTAATGGTTGACAATGTTTGCAGTTACAAGGTAGACAAGACAGATGTCTGGAGCAGATTGCCTGTCACTTAGATAGGGAAGTACACAACAACTTAACAACTTACATTTATATAGCGCCTTTCGCATGGAAAAAAAAGAGACATCGCAAAGCGTTTTACAGGATGAGAGTAATTGGAAGCGAGCTGGATGTTATTACGTAGATAAAAGTGGCAGCTAATCTGATTTTGAAGAGGTGACGGGGCGGAGCGGGGGTTAATTCTGAAACAGAGGGGAGGATAAATAGCAATAAGTCTGAGCTGTGAATCTTTTAAGCGTCATGAATTCAATTTCATCTGTAGCAGAAACATTAAGTGCACAATCCAAATGCTGCAGAACTAAAAGCGGTCTCTGTCTGCACTGCAGTGTTTGTATTACAAGAAGCAGCCACTTGGCAGTCAGCCTGTCAGAAGTGGGAGCCGTGTAATTGTCAATCTGTGGCATTGTGACTGGCTCAAGTGCTCCAAAGAGGAGGAGAAAGGTTGAAACAAGTCACCTCTATAAAGGATGCTTCCGTGGAGTTCAAGTTGTCCTTAACTTTTTGTTTAATGTGGCAGTTAATCTGATCTGGAAGAGGTGGTGGTGATTGTGATTCCTTAATTCTGAAACAGAGTGGCGGAGAAACAGGAATAAGACTGAGCTGTGGATTGTTCTTTAAAGCCAAGTTTGTGTTTCCATCCACGAGCCTGTCAATTATAATAATAATAATAATACTTGTATTTGATAGAGTACTTTACCATGTTGTTGAGACGTCTCAAAGCACTTCACAGAATATACTGTTAAGTGAATTGACTGTATATTTATGGGTGAAATGCAGCAACTAACTGCGCACAGCAGTGTCCCACAAACAGTCATGGATTGAGTGACAAAATTATTATTTATTATTTATCTTATTTTTTTGGAGAGATTATTACCCCCGGAAAGCGATCTTCCAATTGACTAAAAACCGGGTTCCTGCTTACTGCTTGGTAAACAGAGGCATGTAGAGCAAGGAAACTTACCTGAGATTTCTCCCTGCTCAGGAATCGAACCCGGGTCTTCTGATTTGCAAGGCGAGCACTTTAACCAATCCATGATTCAGTGTGATCCTGACTCGGTGAAGGTTTGGATCAACAGAGAAGAGATTAGGCTCGTCTCAGCTCACCACGATGGCTGTGTGCGGAGGTGTGATCACTTTGAAGCAAAAACAAATAAGTCTCGTCAAGTCATTTTACTGTGATGTTCAGTGATGGATTGAAAGCAGTCTGTTTATGCAGTGACTGTGCCATTAGTAAAGGCAGCCAGAAAGTTCATTTGGGAACAAGCACATTAATGAGACATCTGCAGAATCTACATCCAATTGCACTGCATTGCAGTATTGTATTGAAGATCCTTAATGAACAATATCAAGGAGCTGTACTCTTTGAATTACTCTTTAATTCAAGCCTAAATAAGGCTTGTCAAGATATAGACAAACCCTTTCCCTTTGCTCATTACTCTCCCAGGATTAGTGTAATTTTTTAACACTTGCACTTCTATTGTTAGAAATGATTCAGTGTTGCTTCCACAGTGAAATGATAAAGAGCCATTCAACTCAACAACTTAAGACTCTTAACTCCTTAACCCAAACCAAACTGACAATTCCATGCATCCCATCTACACATGGAAATTCCAGAGATAGATTGTTGGAATGGAAAGCACACTCTCTTCCCTGGAGGGTGAATCCTGCTTACCTAATTCCGGAAAGTATTAGGCGTAGAGCCAAAGCTCGGGGACCCCAGAGTGTGCATTGGGGTAACTGCTGGAGTCTAACCAGCTACAACCACTTAGCTTGTGATGGATAGGACTGTGGCAAGCTTTCCCTTGTCCAGGCACAGTTCCAGCTCTGTCAACACAATCTGTTCACAACAGCAACAATCTGCACTTATAGGGAGGCCTTTCGCAATAGAGAGGACATCTCCTGAAAGACTGAGCAGTGTCCTGGCTCCGACCATCCTCCTCAGTAATCCTGTTGCAACCATTCAATTACCCTCTGCATAAAGAAACACTTCCTTGTGACTGTACTGAAATTGCCCTTCGTGGGGTTAAACTTGTATCCTACTGTCTTGGTGCATGCAAAAGGTATTGTTCAGGGTTTACTTTTTCAATCCCATTTTGGGCGACCGAGATGTTTTTAATGCAGCTGTTTTTAAGTGCTGATTTTGCCCAAACTGAAACTCACACTGACCTCGTAATTGTGATCAGTGCTGCAAATCAGAGCAAGGGGTGAGCAACATCATGCTGCTGGTTATTAAACCTCTTCAGTAAGATTACCCTGCAGCATAATGGGATTTTGTTCCTGCAAACGGATTTGGCAATAGCAGGTCAGAAACATGTGATGAACCACGGCTTGTAGTTCCTGCCTTTCCCCCGCAGCTTATGCAAAAGGAACTGAAGCACTGAGGAAAATGGTTCTGGAGCAAATTATAACAGTAATAAGCCTTACATTTCACACAGAGCCTTTCACATCGAGAGGACATCCCAAAGCGCTTCAAAGATTGTACTGTAAAGTGCAGTGTAGTCCAATGCAGCAGCCAATTTGTTCAGTTTCAGATAGCACCATGGTATCATTGATGAACAGGCAGATGGGACCTTGATTTAACGTCTCATCTAAAGGATGGCACCTCTGACAATGCTGTGCTCCCCCCAGCCCTGCATTAGAGTGTCTTCTTGGACGAGTTGAGTTTAGATAAGTTTCAAGTCCCGACATGGGACTTGAACTCACAACCTTGTGACTCACTGGCGAGTCTTGGTAAAGGAGTATTTCCTGGTGTCTGTCCTGAAATTACCCTGTGCGCCTGTTGGCTGTCCCGTTCGCCTATAAATACACTTTTACAGTTAAATCTTAGGAACGCTTTGAGGCATTTTGATGACATGATGAGACGTTACATTAAATGCCAGGGATATTATCAGTATTATCATGAGTTGTATTTGTCGGATTCCTGTAGCTCAGTGGTTAGAGCACCTGCCTCGCAAGCAAGAGACCTGGGTTCAATTCCCGGCAGGGCGAAACCTTGGGCAAGTTTCCTTACTCCTCACAGCTGATAATAATCCCTCAAGAAAAAAACAGTAAAAATTTGGTGTCTCAATCCACGACTGTTTGTGGGACACTGCTGTGTATAACTGGCTGCTGGGTTTGGCCCACAAAATATACAGTCAATTCACCTTACAGTATGTTCTGTGAAGTGCTTTGAGACATCTAGAAGATGTGAAAAGTGCTATATCAAATGTAAGGATTATTATATATATATTACTTTATCAAAGTAAAACACAGATCTTAATTTCTGACCTTCACAATAAGTTTCTAATAATAATCCTTGCATTTGTCATTGTGCCCTTATCACGTCAGAAAGACGTCTCAAAGCGCTTCACATGATTTACTGTGAAATGGAATGATATAAATACTGTGTATTTATGGGTGAACACAGCAGCCCAATTGTGCACAGCAAAGTCCCACAAACAGCCATGAATAACCGATTTTTTTTTATTCGGGGGATTGTTGGCCAGGACATAACCCAAGATGTGATGTGATGCCAGAACGGCTTGACTCACATCACAAAGAACCTGATAATCTTTCTCCTTAGCAAAAAAATTGGGTGCAAGCTACAATATTTTCTGGATTCAATACAGCATTCTCTGCAAGCTGGGAAAAGGCCAAGCTGTTATGTCTCATTGTGCTGCATCACACACTTTACGCAGCAACAAAACCATTGAAACAAAGACATCATTCACCACAGCTTATCTGGGAAGTAAGCAAACCCATTATTTCCAATCGTTGCCAAAGGAGAGCAGTACAAAGCGTCAAAGTTCTATTTAACTGTTATAATTTAACGCAAATTTATTGCTAAGATTCCGACAAATGCCTGACATCCCTGAAATAGATTATAGCTTCCTTCTCGCTCAGTGGAGGTGCAGTTTGTTTCAGATCCACGTCTGTTCCTGGAACCTATATTGTTAATAATACAATAGCTTGCAGTTATATAGTACCTCTATTAAATCTCCCCTTAACATCCTTTGCTCTAAGGAGAACAATCCCAATGCCAACTCTTAATACTACAACAACATCTAGCACTTACATAGTGCCCTCCATGCAGGGTAGTGACTCAGAGTGCTTAACAGTGGCAGAGCCTGACTCCAAGCCAGGCGGGGGTGTGCGGGGAGGTGGCCGTAAGCACGGTCGAAGAGGAAGGATTTCAGGCAGGACTTGAAAAAGCCAAGGAGTATGGCTTCTGTCTTATCCACATTCAACTGCAGGAAGTTTGCACTCATCCAGGTCCTGATGTCTGCCAGACAAACTGATAGAACATCGGCTGACCTGGAGTTGGTACTGGACGAGGCAAAGTAGATTTGTGCGTCATCCACATACATGTGAACATTTACCCCGTGTCTGTGGATGACATTGTATATAGATAATAATAATAATAATCTTTTGCATTTAATATAGTGCTTATCACGTTGTTGATGTCTTAAATTGCCTCACAGAATATACTGTAAAGTGAATTGACTGTATATTTTGTGGGCGAAACACGGCAGCCAATTGCACACAGCAGCATCCCACAAACAGTCGTGGATTGAGTGAAAGCGCAGTCGAAGAGGAAGATCTTGAGACAGACCTTGAAGGAGGCGAGGGAGTGGCGGGGTGCGGGTGAGGCGAAGGGACTATAGGATGAACTTCCAGAGGGTAGGGGCAAAAATGCCAAAAGTTCGACTGCCGATGAACGAATAGCTTTCTTCTGTGCTGTAAATTTCTATGGTTTTATGGAAATATGACCCACACTCACACTCGTGGAGTTCAGAACCTCGATAGACTGGACAAGCTGGGGATAGACTCAAGGATCTTCACACAATTGAATGAATAGTAGAAAATGATATTCTATTGATAGATAGTCTGTACCCAATGATAGGGGGTGACTAATACAATCCCTGTTTTTGACAGAAGAAAGCAAAGTATGAATCACAGAATTATTGACCAGTTAGACTAACATTGATAGTAGGGCAAATGCTTGACAGTACTTTATAGGACACAAACAATATTTATTGAAAGAGCGCAAATATCATCAGAGGTAGTCAATGTGGCTTTACAAGCATTAGGGTCATGAATCAACTAATTATTTTGTCAGAAACTAAATTAGCACAAAACGGCTAGAATGTCTACCCAGTAAATATCGCTTGCTCACATTTTCAGATCTTTTAATGCAGTTTCACTGAGCATTTTATAGGAGATAAACTTGCACAGACATTAATGTTATTGCTGGATTGAACATTGTCTCATTAATGGAAAACGCAGGGGGATAATCAATGGAATAGACTGCCTGGGGGTGGGGGGGCAGTAACAAATGGTGATGTCCAAGGTCTATTTTATGTCCTTTGCTGTTCGTGTTAATTCATAAATGATAATGAGCAGAGTAATATAGCACTTAGTTGACGATACCATAGGTAACTAATGTAGGGAAATTGATAGCATTAAAAGGGTCTTGGGAAGTGTGTGGTTCAAGGATTACACATGGAATTTTCTTTGGGGAAATTTAATAATAATAATACTTGCATTTGATGTAGAGCCTTATAACATCAATGAGACGTCTCAAAACACTTCACAGAATATACTGTAAAGTGAATTGACTGTATATTTTGTGGGCGAAACACGACAGCATATTTGAGTGATCCAATTTTGTTTAAGGGATTATTTTTCACGGAAAGCGATTCAACAATCAACTAACAACCAGGTTCCTACTTACTCCTAGGTAAACAGAGGAGTAAGGAAACTTGTCTACCGTTTTGCCCCACCCGGGATTTAAAGTTCAAAGCGGGTTGGGGTTGGGGGAAGACATGAACGATGTGCGCAATGTGGATCAAGAGAGACATGGAGTGATTGGCAAACATCTACTGGAAGTAACCAGATAATGGGAGACGGTTTGTGCTTTTCATTCCACGTTGCACGATGGGGTGTGAAACAATAACGACCACTGTCTCAGTTTGCTGAGCTAACACAAGCTGTCACCCTCAAGCTGTTTACTCAAGGGAACTAGATAGAGATTATCCAGGGAACCTGATCAATAGGAGTCAACTACAGGAGTATTAGGAAAAGGCAGGTAAATGGCACTGAAAGGATTGCTCTTAAAGGAGAAGCACAGATACCATGAGCCAAATGGCCTTCTTCTTTGCTGTAAATTTCTATGACTGTGTTTCTTATTAAAGAGAGGTCATGCTCCTGCAACTGAATACCATTAAAAAAAACCTGAATAGCAACAAAGCTCATGAACAATACAATAAATTGCAAATTCAATTTTGAAGTAGGATAGAATTATTTTGCCATTTCCAGCAGTGTACAACAACAACAACAACAAAATTTCACGTCAGGAGGATGTCCCAAGGCGCTGGACAGTGTACAAGTGTACAGCATTTCAGACCCGATCTGGGGTCGGGGGGGAGAAAGGAGGGGAGGTGGCCGATGACATGGTCGAAGAGGAGGGTCTTGAGATGGCACTTGAAGGAGGCTAAGGAGGGGGCGAGGCGGACTGATTGGGGGATGGAATTCCAGAGGGGGGAGGGCAGAGTGGCTGAAGGCTTTCCCGCCAATGGTGAGGCGGGTGGGTCGTGAGATGTGGAACAGAGCTGGCTGAGCGGAGGGAGCAGGCGGGTTGGTAGAGGGATAGGGGGTCACAGAGGTAGGGTGGGGCGAGACCATTGAGGGCTTTGTAGGTGAGGACCAGGATTTTGAACTGGATCCTCTGAAGGATAGGGAGCTAATGGAGTCGGGCGAGAATGGGGGAGATAGGGTCATGAAGTTTGGTGCGGGAGAGCACACAGGCTACAGAGTTCTGGATTATCTGCAGCCTATGGAGGGAGGAGTTGGGAAGGCCGACCAGCAGGGCGTTTGCATAGTGGAGCCTGGAGGTGATGAAGGCATGAACAAGAGTTTCAGCGACCTGAGGGGTGAGGTAGTGGCGGAGTCAGGTGATGTTACAGAGGTGAGGGAAGGCAGAGCGGGTCATGGCTTGGATGTGGGGAAGAAAAGACAGTTGAGGGTCAAACAAGAAACCTAGGTTCCTGACTGGCTTGGTGAGTGCAAACGCGACATTACATTAATAATAATAACTCTTGCATTTGATATAGCACTTTACACGTCTTCTAAATGTCTCAAGATACTTCACAGAATATACTGTAAAGTGCATTGACTGTATATTTGTGGGCAAAACGTGACAGCCAGTTGCGCACAGCAGTGTCCCACAAACAGTCATGGATTGAGTGACCAAATTATTATTGTTGTTGTTTTCTTAAGGGATTATTATCAGGCGTGTGGAGTAAGGAAACTTGCCCAAGGTTTCGCCCTGCCGGGAATCGAACCCAGGTCTCTTGCTAGCAAGGCGGGTGCTCTAAACACTGAGCTACAAGACGCCATAAATTGTATTTGCTCATGTCTTTTTGAACTTGTATAGTCCAGGCTGATTCTCCAGGGCAGCACTGGAGGAGCGCTGCATTGTGAGAGATACCAGCCCTCGGATGAGACATTAAACTGAGGTCCCATCTCCCTGTTGAGATAGACGTTAAAAGTTTCCCAACGCTATTTGAAAAGAGAAGGGAGTTTCTCCCTGGGTCCTAGCTAATAATTCCTCAGTATCAAAGACATCAAGCCTATTTGTTGGGGATGTTACTGTACGTAAATTCGCTTCTGCATTGGCCTACAAAATACACAATCACTACACTGACCAGTAAATCCCATAAAAGGCATGATATGAAGGATTATTGCCTGGATTATTATTATTATAATCATCAGCAGTGTCTCTGAGGCTGGCAGCCCACACTCCAATAAATTGGTTTCTGCATCTGAAAAGGTTACATTTTGTGTAAAAATGGAATTTCTGCAAACATTCTGTACAATGAATTGACAGTAATCCTTGATAATGAGCAGCAGATAAGAGTCTATTCATTTGGAACTCTCCAGCTGTTTCAGTGCCATATTTCTCCCCTGAGTTTTTCTTGCAATAACTTTCCTGCCAAACGCAACTTTAATAAGGAGACCATTCCAGGCAGAATGAATACCTTCCGCATCTGCACACATTCAGCTGTTGAATATTGTACCGTTGACTCCCCCCTTCCCCATTACGGTCTTTCTTTGTTGTTCCAATATCACAGAATAGAACAAGATTTACACAAATTTTTCATCGCCCTTCCAACATACACACACATGTGCACATGCACACACAGACATGCACGCAAACAGACACATAAATACAGACACATGCACACATGGAAACATGAAAAAACTAACACATGCACATATAGATGAACGAACACAGATACATGCACAAATTGGACAACACACATGCACACATAGATACACGCACATACGCACACAGACACATGCACGGGTGATGCACTGCGCAAGTAGGAAGCTATATACTAAGGTTTTCCATAGGAACTTATTGCAAAGAATTTCACCATTTTATCTTTTAAAGAGCAATTTCTCTCCAACCTGCTAACTGCTTATCAACCTGTCCACTCCCTCTGTTCAGCAGGCTCCAGCTTGCTCCATGTCCCCCACCCTGCCCACCAACGGCGATCGGGCCTTCAGTCTCTCTGCCCCCATCCTCTGGAACGCCATCCCACATTCGCTTCGCCTTTCTCCCTACCTTGCCTCCTTCAAGGCGCGTCTCAAAACTCACCTCTTCGACCATGCCTTCGGCCACCCTCCTATCCCTACCCTCCCCGCCCTCCACTCTCCTGACCCCAACCCCCCGCTCAGGTCCTAATCCCTGACTGTTCAGTGCCTTGGGACATCCTCCAGACATGAAAGGCGCTTTACAAATGTAATTTTGTATTGTATTGTACTTGTACTGACCTTCAAAGAAACAAACATGTTCTCAGAGTTTCTTTTGACGAAAACTATACACCATTCTGAAAAATTGAGCCAATAGCTCTCCTTGTTGAAAGACTGATTTGAAGAGGAAGGTTTGCTTTGAAAGAGCTGGAGAAAGGAATGAGGGAACGTCTCTCAAAGACCTCTTAATTTACAGAATTAGAGAGAATGTCTGATTGGGAACATTTTGAGAAATTGTTCTGATCATTTGCTTGGACAAAAAGAGATTGACGGTTATTTAAATGTATTTTAATAAAACAGGGAAAAAGGTGAAAAATCGTTGCTAATTTCCAACTTTCCAGCAAACAGGAAATAGCTTATAGTGTCTTAAGGGGGCAACAGAAACCGTCATTGGTGATTTTTGCATGTTTGTGGACTATTTAAATATCTTTAATGAGGATGGCAGATGTTTAAGACTATCTGAAAGGCAACGTTTCGAAATAGCTTAACTTTCAATAAACTCACCTGTGTCGACTTAACAGCAGCAACAAAGTTAGTTTTGTAAAGCTCCTTTCATGTCGGGAGGACGTCAAAAGGTGCTGGACAGTCAGTGTTTCGAACCCGAGCTGGGGGTCGGGATTGGGGAAGGTGGAGGGCAGAGAGGGAAGCAGAGTAATCAAAAGTATAGTCGAAGAGGAGGGTCTTGAGATGGGTCTTGAAGGAGGCAAGGGAGGGGGCGAGGTGGAGGGACTGAGGGATGGAGTTCCAGAGGGTGGGGGCAGAGTGGCTGAAGGCCAGCCCACCAATGGTGGGGCAGGTGAGGCAGTGAACGTGAAGCAGGCCGGAGCCCGCTGAGTGGAGGGAGCGGGCAGGTTGGTAGGGGGTTAGGAGGTCACAGAGGTAAGGGGAAGTGAGGCCATGGAGGTGAGGACCAGGATCTTGAACTGTATTCTCTGTGTGATGGTGCTTAAAAGAATAAGACATTTGGCAGAACTGCTCTGAATCCGAAACAGACACATCTCCCTAACGCTAGCATCAGGATCCAATATTAACTGTTGTCTAATATTAACATGAGAGTGATGATGGGTGGGCTTTGATCCTCTAACTTGTGGAATCATAGAATGGAGTTAACCAACAATATGCTCGCCTCTGCTTCATTGACCTGGGTTTGATTTCGCTGGGCGAAACCCCTTAGACAAGTTTCCTTCTTCCACATGCTCTGTTTACCTAATTGTAAATAGGAACCCAGAAGTTGATTGGCGGATAGCTAACTGGGGTGAAAATACCTTCAAAAAAATAATATTAATTTGGTCACTCATGACTGTTTGTGATACACTGCTGTGCGCATTTGGCTGCTGCATTTTGCCCACAAAATATACAATTCATTCACTTTACAGTATATTCTGTGAATCACTTTGAGACGTCTCAAAGATGTGATAAGGCCCTACATCAAATGCAAGGCTAATTTTTTTTTCTCAGCCTGATTTTTGACCAGATTTTTAACTTTGCTGAATTACAGCACCAAGTCTCTGCTGCCTGGTCTTTGTATTTTCACTGTGAAATCCAGCCACACATCACAGATCAACTCTCCACACATGCCTGGGGGCAAATTCCAAAGCTCCGAGAGAAATTGTTGCAAAAGAAAGTAGCTTTGACATTTGCACACGTTGTGCTGTATTTTATGACTTTGGAAAGTGTGCCCGCTCTCTTTCTCTCTCTTGCAGAAGAAACTGTCACAGAAAATTTTTGACCAGAAATAATATAAGAATTAAAGATTTGTGTGGGAACCACTTCCTATGCATAGGATTCTGAGAATCCATTTTATCAAACATTGTGTTCCAATGATTGTGTGGAAATAACCCTTCAATGGTCAAAGGAATATTTCCTGTGCTGCACTGTATTGTCTGCCCTGGGGCTAGCTTTTCACAAAGGTTGAAAGGAATAATACTGGCCACAAAACTCGGAAAAAAATTATTCCCAAATTTTTCCTAACTTTTTTTTAAAATCATCCTGTTACCAAACTTCCACAGCTGTGATTTCTTGCTACTGTCCAATTTCAGCGCAAAATTACACTGATTACAGCAGAAGGTTACAGCATCGAAACAGGCCATTCAGCCCAACTGGTCTGTGCTGGTGTTTATACTCCACTCGAGCCTCCTATTCACTTCTCTCTTACAACCCTCTATTCCCCTCCACTGCACCTCACTATTCCTTTCTCCCTTGTGTGTGGTTTAAGCTTACTCTTAAAAAGTTTGTCGCTTTCTGCTTCATCCACTGTTTGGTGATGTCACGGATCTCTTTGCTCAGGTTGAGGAGTTTAGATCCGCAGGAGTGAAGACGTTGATGAGAGCCAAGGAGTATGGCTTCTGTCTTGTCCACATTCAGCTGCAGGACGTTTACACTCATCCAACCCTGATGGCTGCCAGACAAAGTATCTCAGTTAAGAAAAAAGCACGTGAATGACCAGAAATTCACAGCAGCAAAAAAAGCACAATTGCTTTACATATCAATTCTGTCTTTCATTCTTCCTCCAGTGTGTTCTTGAGAGACAGCCGTATCATTTAGTTTGCTATCATCAATCAAGTATAATGCCTAAATAATCTAGATTGTGGTATCCACAATTTCTCCATAGAGAAGACGACACAGAGCGGAATTCATAGAGGTGTGTTCATTTTTAAATGTGTTTGACAAAGTAAAACTCAGATGAATACTTTAGGATGCACTGAGAGAGTTATCAGGAGTCTGTAATATAATAATCCTTGCATTTGATACAGCGCCTTATCACATCAACAAGTCTCAAAGCGCTTAATAGGATACACTGTAAAGTGATGTGGCTGCATTTGTTTTGTGTTTACCTTTCAAAACAGATTCTTTGCTGCACAGTGATTGCTCGTGAAGTGCCTTATGATTTTTTTGTGTGATACCGCACTATAAAACTGCAAGTCCCTTTTTGCTAAACAACACAAATCGATTGATTTGCTGACTGCAAAACTGTTTTTCTAATATTCTAAGGAGAATTTATCTTGTCGCCCATCAAAGTGATAGATGCCAGAATTGAGGAACTAAACTCTTGTTTATTCTTGGCACCAGAGTCTGTTACATACTAGCAATCTCCTGAATAACAATAGGATTCACACAGCATCTTTCAGGTCAGGAAGACATCTCAAAATCCTTTTTTTTGGTCAGCCGGGTGTCTGACACATGCGGAAACCTATCACTGTACTTCAGAGTATTCAAACCAAACTAAGAATTCCATGCATCCCACCTACACATGGAAATTGCCGAGATAGATTGTTGGAATGGAATGCGCACTCCCTCCCTGGAGGGACATATCCTGCTTACCATGGCGTCTTGTTCGACCCTCAACTATCCTTTCTACCCCACATCGTTGCCATGTCCTGCTCGGCCTTCACCCATCTCCCAACATCGCCCGGCTCCACCACTGTCTCACACCACAGGCCGCCGAGACCCTCATACACGCACTCATAACATCTAGGCTCAACTACACAAACCCCCTCTCCTGCTTGTTTGCCTCCCAACTCCTCCCTCCATAGGCTGCAGATCATCCAGAACTCTGCAGCCCGTGTCCTCTCCTGCCCTAGGTTCTGCGATCCTATCACCATTTATATGTGGAGTTCTATAGCTCAGTAGTTAGAGGGCACGCTTTGCAAGTGAGATCCCTGGGTTTGATTCCCAGCAGATCGAAATGTTGGGCAAGTTTCCTTACTCAACACGCCTCTGTTTACCTAGCAGTAAGTAGGAACTTGGTTGTTAATTGATTAGCGGATCAACTAAGGAAAGTTGCCTAAGGTTTCGCCCCACCTGGGAATCGTCTCGTTTATGATCCAAGTGCTCTAACCATCAAGCTATGGGACTCCTGCAGAAATTGGGGAAGAGTGGTTGAACGTTCGTCCAGTGATGGTCAGAAGTTGGGGCCAGGGGATATGAAGCAAGCAGACAGATACCAAACTCAGAAAGTCCTGGTATTATTTATCGTTTGGTGTGAATATTTCTGTTTTCCCTAACAGTCAATTTGATGGCCTCATTGGCTGAGACGTCCGATTACTGGTAGATTAGGGACAGTTTCATATGATAGTCTTGTTCTCCACAATAAGTGGGAAGAGACTGCTCCGAGTCATTTAATTAGCAACCTTTGTGAGCAACAGACAGAGTAGTCTTTCAAGCCATCAGTCTGGGTTAGGTTCAAACCCAGCCCAGAAGGCAGATGTGACCATTCCTATTTTTAAACACATGGAATTATTCAATAACATCATCTCATTCTCCCTCTAAGTCTTGCCCCCGGAGAGGTAAACAGCACAAAGACCTGCCTTATGCTGAGTTTAAGCTCACATTGTGGCTGCCCATGACAGTGTCTGGCATTTGGTGGCACGTTCAAGTAATTGAACCAGGCAGCCTACCTACTACTGGTGCATTCACCATTACTTCTTAAGGGGTGATGTGATGGAGGTACTTAAGGGAATGAGAGGGCCTTCAGTGTAACCTTAGAGTGTGATCACACTGTGTCGTGCAACAACAAATACATCTTGCATTTATATAGCGCCTCCTCATGCAGGATATCATCTCAGAGCACTTGACAGTACTGCGAAGAAGGAGGCCATTCAACCAATTGTGTCTGTGTTGTGTCCTTATGTTCTTATTAGTCTGGGACATGTCAAACAACTGCTAGGATGGTGGAGGGCCAACTGGATGAACCTTGGTCTTCTTTCGCTAGCAAATTCTTATGTTCTTATGTTGTGCTCACATACTCAATAGCGCTCTCTCGTCCAATCCCATCCCCCAAAGCTTCATTTTCTAAATAGCTCCAATAACCAATAAATATTAAAATGATCTGAAAAAAAATGCCCAACTTCACAAACTGTATTGAGCTGGATCTAAATAGCTTGTAAACATTAAAGTACAGCTGGCAATACATTATTTATACACACCTTGCTATGTCATCCTAAAATAAGCAATTATTTGTCAGAAGCAAATGGCTTGTGAGAGAATTCCCAAACCACCCATAACTTGTTTCCAAATTATCTACAATTTCATTTGCTGCACAGACCATTGAGTATTATTAATGTAATGCAGTTTTCGAAAATCAGTAACTACTTACAAAATATATATATTTTTGCATAATAAATTGCTTTCATTTAATAATACTAATAATAATCCTTGCATTTGATTTGAGTGAGCAGTTTAAAGATGAGCCAATTGTTTACAGAACGGTTGTGTCCGTGAGTCCTGAAGGTGTGAACGCGTATAAAATTTCAGATCTAAGTAGAAGCATGATCTACCCATAAAATATCTAGACAAACTAGTTATGTGTTCGTTCAACTGCATCAGCGATGACTAAAGGCACTGTCAGGCACACTCAGTGTTCCTTTGCATTTTAAGGGCAATTAAAACTGCGCTGTAAAAATAATATGAAACCTGACGCAAAAAACTCATAATGTTCCGTGGCTGAAACGGGTTTTAATCTTGAAAACCTTGCGCAGCTTGCGAGCGGTTAATGGTCTCAGAACAAAATCCTACGTTTGATGATTTTTTCATTTTAGTCACCAACATGAAGGTCAAGCCCCACTTTGGAATGTTGAGCTCGCAGATTCAGCTGAGGCTCCAGTTATGTGTTGGGGGGGATTGTCGGAGGTGCTGTCATTCGGCTGAGGTGTTAACCCGAGGTTAGTGTTGTCTACACCTGTTCAGGGAGATGGTAAAGATCACGTGGCATTATTTGAAAAGAGAGAGGAGTTTTTTTCCCTTCCCATAATGTCCTGGCCAACATTATTCCTGGTAAAAGCCACTTACTTCACGGCTGTTTGTGGGACATGGACATTATTGTGGGCAAATTGGCAGCTGTGTTTGCCAAAAAAGTACACAGTCACTACACTACACAATAATTACTGTAAAGCATCCTTTGAAACTCTTTACAAACATATATGTGCATACAAAACCAATTCCAGACTAGGACGCTGATAAAATATACATTACCTCTAATCCCTTTGAACTCTTTGACACTGCCAGACTTTGGTTCACAGACAGAGTTTATAAAACTTTGACAAGCGCATTGTAATAGCCATTGATTGATGGGGAACACGGCAGGAGAACGGCTCACCTAGTCACAAATTAACTCACAGAGATGAAACTGGCATCAAGCACCATAAAAGGAAGGTTCGTATGCCAAGTCTCTCAAAAGGAATGTATGAAAAATTACATTGCAAAAATTTTCCAAGCTTCATAAAATACCTATTTGATGTGAGACTTGAATCTTTTTTTGCTGCAAACCTTTGCTTGGTGATTAAAGAGAGCCTGAATCAAAATATCTTTGTCACCTGGATTAGTTATTCTGCGTAATACGCAAACCTAGCCAGGTAATTTCACAGGAAATCTGTTCAATTTAATTATGGTAATTTCGGCAGCTGATCGAGATACACACTGATGCCCGTAAACAGATGATGTAGCCGTTAACAGCAGCACTCTGTCCTGAAATTCACTTCAATGAAGGATTCCATTGAAAGCTGAAACCAGGCATGTTAGGAAGAGAGGCAGCAGGTGAGAAATACTGTCCTCTCATCTCTTTGACCCTGTATTCAAAAATTTTTTTATGGTCAGCCGGGTGTCTGACGCATGTGGAAGTCCATCATTATACTTAAAGGAATCCAAACCAAACTGAGAAGTCCATGCATCCTACCTACGCATGCAAATTCCAGAGATAGATTGATGGAATGGAATACACACTTTCTCCCTGGAGGGATGCATTCTGCTTACCTAATTCCGGAGAATATTAGGTGCAGGTTGAAAGCTTAGGTGAATTCAAGGTACAGACGTGAAAAGACACTATAACAAATGCAAGGATTATTTTACAACTATTATTATTAGTTGGAGTTCAAAGGAAAATTAGTTCACATAAAGGGTTGCAGACGAAGAAGGCCCATCTGATCTCATCCTTCCAGAACAGCATCTCGAACATGGGAGATAAGTGCTCAGAGCACTTTTAAGGGCTGAGACACTATCCTCGCAATATAACAACTTTCATTTATATAGTGCCCTTCAGATAGGGCAGTGTGGCGGAGTGCTTTTGTAGGAACACAGTTGCTAGTTGATTGGTGTATCGCTTTTCTGGGGGTAATAATTTCTTCAAAAAAATAATAGTCATTAGTCATTTCAATCCACGACTGTTTGTAAAACATTGCTGTGCACAATTGGCTGCATTTTGCCCACAAAATATACGTTGAATTCACTTTACAGTCTGTGAAGCTCTTTGAGACATCTCAAAGACATGATAAGGCGCTATATAAAATGCAAGGATTATTATTGTTATGTTTTATATATTATGTTGTTGAGCCTATACAATTATACCTCAGTTTAATTTAAGACTATGCCCCAGTTTACAGAGCACAGCAATGGGGAGGAAGGCAAGAGGGGAGGGAGCGGAAAGATGAATTTAATGCAGTCTTCCTCACATTAACCTGGCTCGCTGTCACTGCTACCCTGCATGGATGTACGAATGCAATGAAGCTGCAGTAGTATACACAATACAAGATATAATTGACTGCTGGAAGTCATTGAATTGACTCCAGGAAACATTCCGCAGACAGGGAAGCCACACAAGGTTAAGATACTTGGTTTGATAGACAATTTTTTTCAAATACATCCAATACCACCCCTTTATTGATAGCATTTGATCCCTTCACTGGATTAACAGATATAATAATAATAATAATCCTTGCATTTGATATAGTGCCTCATCATGTCTTTGAGACGTTTCAAAGTGCTTCACACAATACCCTGTAAAGTGTACTGACTATATTTTGTGGGCGAATTGGGGACGTTTTGTAGGTGAGGCGAGACGTGATATCAAACATAATGATAGCACACTGTGCTTGTATGTAATAACCATCTCTCAAACCCCCACATTATTCTTGGCCCGCTGTGACCCAGACTTCACCTCACTTCGGTTTGTGTGAAATTTAACAGGATGAACGTCAACTCCAAGGGTAGCTACTCTCCTGTGATGTGTATCTTGACAAATGTGGTCTTTCCAGTGCCTCCATAAATATTATGATAATATCAAAGGACGAGATTGCCACAGCGTTCACATCTATAATTTGCTGAGGAGTTTTGATGAGAGCCGCTAAAACCGTTTTGATTAAATGTATCTGCGACAGAGTAACAGTCTGGACTTTTGCACTAATGCAAATGACAAAAAAAAATGGTTCAGCTAATGCCTTCTGGGCACTTTCATGCACCAATGCTCAATTACACTCTTATTTTACCAAGACGTGTAGCTGTCGTGTGTATTAGCTTAAAGGAGAATAACAAAGAGCCCATGACAGAATCGCCTTCACGTAAGTCACTGGTTTGTAAGCATATTTTGCTGATGAAAAAAAAAGATATGATTCAAACTGTTTAATTGAATCGAGTGAAAAATTATACCATTAAAAATTAGCATTGGCCGATTCGCTCCATTACAGGCGTTTAAACACAAATTGCAACGTCCTTTTTTTACTTCAAATGTAACTTTTGCCGGATTTCACCCCGAACAGATTGCACTGTTAGACTGCATCATTAATCACCCTCCGAGTAAAGAAATCAACAGTTATTTTGGAAATGCTTAAAAACAGCTGAATTGACTCAGTTTCTGCCCACAAAAATACAATACATTTCAATACAAAATAACATTTATAAAGCGCTTTTCATGTCGAGAGGACATCCCAAGACTCTGGACAGTCAGGGAGTTGGACCTGAGGTGGGGGTTGGTTGGGATCAGGGAGGGTGAAGGGCAAGGAGGGTAGGAGGTGCGGTCGAAGAAGAGTGTCTTGAGACGTGCCTTGAAGGAGGCAAGGGAGGAAGTGAGGCAAAGGGAATGTGAGGCGAGGCAAACAGTCATTTCATTTTTACAATATTTTCTCTGTATCGCTTTGACACATCTCAATGACGTGATAAGGCACTATATCAAATATAAGGATAATCATTATAATTATATTCATAGAATCTTACAGCATAGAAGGAGGCCATTCAGCCCATCGTGCCTGTGCCGGCTCTTTGAAAGAGCTATCGAATTAGTTCCCCGACCCCACAGACCACCAATTTTTCCTTTTCAAGTAAAGCTGAAATATTATTATTATAAAGATCGCGATCTGAAAATTCACCTAGTTTTAGTTGTAAGCCCATTTATCTCAAAATGTTAGGATTGTCCAGAATTGTGGAAATTTCTTAACAGGAACCAGCTTTCAAATCAAAGCTGAATTGAAGGACTTTTGCACAATTCTGCAACACCTGGAATTGAAAGCTAATATTATCTTGCTAACTAAGATCAGGTGGAATTTCAGACCTCAGGTGTCTCTGCTGAAGCATAGTCTGCTCAGTATGTTAGGGGGCTTCCAGGCTTGAATCCAATTATTTTCCCAGACTTATGGTCAAGATATCTTGATGACTTGACTTGATGGCGTTATATGAAATGTAAGGATTATTATATTATCTAAACTGGAGGAACAGGTTCAGTGGGCTGAATGGGCCTCCACCTGTTCCGGTTTTGCCACATTTCCCACGTAAAACTATTAGTCTTGAGTGGGAATAATATTCCTCCAAAATAAGAGTGTCAAAACTAACTTAATGGCTGACACATTAGAAGATGTGGAGTCCTGTGGCATACTGGTCAGCACACTCGCCTTGCAAACAAGAGGACAAGTTTCCTTTCTCCACACTCTATTTACCTACCAATGAATAGGAACTTGGTTGTTAGTCGAAATGCCAATCACTTTTCCAGAGGTAATAATCCTTTAAAAAAATAATGATTTGGTCACTCAATCCACGACTGTTTGTGGAACACTGCTGTGCGCAATTATCTGCCACGTTTCATCCACAAAATACACAGTCAATTAATTTTATAGTTTACTCTGTGAAGCGCTTTGAGACATCTCAAAGACGAGATGAAATGCTTCGGGACACTACCCCACATGAAGGGCGCTATATAAATGCAAGTTGTTGCTGAAGTTGTTGTTATATCAAATGCAAGGATTATTATTATAAGATGCATTCAACAGTGAACACAAAACATTGAGAAGAGACTTTCTGCGATATATGCTGATTGTGGGTTGATGTAAGGCAATCCAGGTACTTCTTTGTGTAAATTGTCTGATTTGGGATTCTATACTTAATATAGATATTGCCCCATGATGAAATCAATCTTGACGCTGAGCTACAATTCAACTACACAAAGGTTTTTAATAATGCAACGACTGAAGTGAAAAAATATCTGAGGTTGGTTTTAGATTTGGGATAAAACAGCGAATGAATCTCTTTGTTGGAGTCTGTGTTGATTGATCAAAAGGAAATCAATCACTATCCCGCTTTTTAACTGTAAATTATTCATCTCATTATTCCCCTGAAAGTTTTTTTTCTCAGCTTGCCATTGCTCTCTCCCCACCATCTCCCCACCCCACCCCCACCCCTTATCTCCAGGCACTATATCACATCTGAAAAGATTGCATCTCTGTATTGCATCTGT
Organism: Callorhinchus milii; assembly: GCF_018977255.1. Lineage (NCBI taxonomy): Eukaryota > Metazoa > Chordata > Chondrichthyes > Chimaeriformes > Callorhinchidae > Callorhinchus > Callorhinchus milii. The sequence continues at coordinate 6,962,756 of NW_024704754.1, forward strand.
ATTTCTGATGTTCCACAAGTTATACAATTAAATTGTTTGATCATTTCCCAAAATATAATCAAGGCACTAAAATTCACATAGCCTTAATCTTAAGAGCAATTGTAATGTAAGGCTTATAGGACATTGGGAAATCCTCTGTTTCTTACTTAAATCAAGCGAAACTCCAAATTGTCGATCCAGTCTTTCATCCCACATTGTCTGGTTCAGTCATAACAATATAAGAATCTGCTAGGCAAAAGCAGACCGAAGTCCATTTAGTTCGCCATCCAACATTCTGGTGGGTTGATATATTGTATCTCAAACTATATACTGTATTCCGAGATATTATTTTCTAGCGGAAATCTATCAAATGACATTTTCTGTGTCCATTGTCTCCCTAGGGAGCCTGTTCCATTAGTTTACTACTCGCTCATTGAAGTAGTGTTTATTCTGAATTTACCCCCCTTCAATCGCAGGTCATGTCTTCTGTGTCTACTGTTCAATACAAGATAAAATAGCTTATAGCGGTCCAAATTATCTATTCCCTTCAGAATCTTAAAGACCGTAATCATATTGCTCCTCAACCTTCTCTTCTCCATTATTAATATGCCCGGTTTATCTAATCGCTCCTCGTAGTTCAGTCCCTTCATCCCCTCAATCATTTTGGTTGTCCTCCTCTGTATCCTCTCAATCACTGCAATATCCTTTTTAATATTGTGGAGACCAGAACTGCACACAGTATTCCAAGTGCGGTCGCAACAGTGATTTGTAAAGTGACAGGATTACTCCACTATTTCGGCTAAGTATTGTCCTTTTAGTACAACGTAGCATCTGGTTTGCCTTATTCATTGCTACCAAGCACTGTTGGGTTAGCTTCAATTTATTATCAATCAGGATCCCCAGTCCTTTTATTTTCCATACAGATTATTTTCTTACTATTTAAATAATAGTCCCTTCCTAGACTTTTTTGTCCCCATGTGAAGCACTTTGCACTTCTTTACATTAAATTTCATCTACCATCAATCTGCCCAATTCCCAAGAATGTTCAAATCCTCCTGTAACCTATCTTGTTCATCTTTGCAGTCTACTACCTTGGTAAATGAAAGCAACAACAACCAACAACTACTACTACTATTTATATAGTGCCCTCCACACTGGGAAGCATCTCAGAGCGCTTAACAATGGTGGAGCCTGATGCCAAGCCAGGGGGAGGGGGAAGGTGACCATAGGCACGGTCGAAGAGGAACAACCTGAAAATGGGGAAAGAGGGGGCAAGGCGAAGGGATTGAGGGATTGTGTTTCATAGCTTTGGGGTGTAGTGGCTGAAGGCACGGCCGTCGATGGTGGAACAGAGGATTTGAGGGACGAGTAGGAGGCCAGAACCTGTAGAGCAGAGGCAGTGGGTAATGAGAAGAGAGGAGGTTGGAGAGATAGGGGGTGCCAAGGAGTGGAGGGATTTAAACACTAGTGTGAGGATCTTGAAGTCGATCCACTTGTGGTGCCAATGGAGTTTGGCAAGGACTGGGGAAATCGGGGTGCGGAGTCTTTAAGTCAGAAGGTTGTGTATTCAAGCCTTACGTTGGGACTTTGAACTCACAGTCTAGGGTGATGCTCCAGTGCAGTGCTGGGGAAACACTGCAATGTTGGAAGTGCTATCCTTTGAGGTCCCGTCTGCCTGTTGGACATTAAAAATCTAATGCCACTGCTGTAATCTCAAGTCTAAAATTATTAATCTGAAATGTCCAATCTCAAATTGGTGTCCTGACCAACAATCTGCTAGATGCTTTGCTTTGCTACATTTTGACACGTGAAAAGGCACCATATCAAATGCAAAAATTATTATTTCTATTTCCTTTTATGCCACATTTCACCCACAAAATAATTCACTTTACAGTATATTGTGTGAAGCGCTTTAATGTGTCTCGAAGATGTGATAAGGTGCTATATCAAATGCAAAGATTATTATTATTATTATCTCTGGCAGGCGGTCAAATAATTGTTCTATCTTCTCTGCTTTACTTTCTCACTTATTATTCTATTTCACAGATATTTTTCAGGCATCCTTCTCATTTATTTATTTTTACTTCTTTTGCTCACCAGTTTCAGATCGTTATGATATTCTCTTGTTTTGCTCTAACTAATATTGTACTTGTGTTTTCCTTTTATTCATTATCATTCTTATTATTGTTAAACTCAGGTTGCTTTCCAGGGGTAATAATCTCTCCCAAAAAATAATAATAATGATAATTTAGTTATTCTATCCATAACTGTTTGTGGGAACACTGCTGTGCACAATTGGCTGCCACGTTTGCCATGTTTCACCCACAAAATATAGTCAATTCACTTTACAGTATATTCTTTGAAGCATTTGAGACATCTCAGTGCCCTGAGGATTATTATAACTTGCCTGTCTATCACACTTCCATTATCCCACCAGCTCAAAAACTGTCTTCTTTCACATTACACATCATTATCCTTGTAAATTGTGTTCCCATTTCGAATTGGATATTCATCTGGCTCACTTTGAAAGGTGTTAATCGAAGCAACATTAATTGCTTTGTCTGGGATGTTACTATAAATATCCATTACACAGTGTACACAGAGGGAAAGTTGGGGGGATCCTTTTAATCTCATGTTTTGCTCGAGGCTTGTTAATTTACTCTTGTGTCCTCTCTTGCCAAAAATCGATAGGAATCATGTCACGTTCTTGCAAAACCAAGATTGTTATGAATGTGTTACTTGCGTGTGATTATGGGGGAAGATTTAGAGTGAAGCAAAACAGGGATGTATCTCATATATAAAAAAAAGAGTGGAACAGCAGGCAGAAGTTCTTATAGAGGGAAATTTTTTGTTTTAAGATTGCTAGATTGAGGATTCTAGATTGGGGATCCTAATGATCGGTATCACTCTTTCTCTCTCTCTCTCTCTCTCTCTCTCTCTCTCATTCTCTCCAATCTGAACGTCCATTTCAGATTGGAGATTCCAGATTATTCTTTTAAATTTTAGGTTCCTAATTGGCCACTCCAGATTGATGATTTCAGAGTGGAAAATCGAGATGAATGATTTCTGCTGGGTGATTCCAGAGTGGAAAACACATTCCCAAATCACTGGGGAAAGAAGCAATCTTTGTTGGCAGTGTTCAAAGTGGAGAATGGTTCTTTTCGTGATAAAACATTAACACAGTAAAGTTGGTTAACTGGCTTGACAAGGAGATGCATTAAGCAGTGAAGATCATTGACAGAATGCATAGGTATGCAGTAATGCCAGCTCACTCTGATTTTAGTTTTTGATTGATTAATTAAACTGTCAATCAATGCCAATTCTCCGTGATTGGGTTTGGCAGCTTGGAGTGAAGCAAAATCGTGGGATAAAACAAATCATGATACACATATGTGTCTGGCATCCACACATGCCCAATGATTGCCAGGTCACAGATGTTGAATATGTAGCTGTATAAAGAGCCCCCGTCATGTTATGTAGACGTTGGCACTATATTCTGGTGAATCAGCGTCAATTAAAATAAACTCAAACTGCAACATACTGCACCAGAAAGCACTAGCCGTAACCATGGCAACTCAAACTCTCCTGGTTCCTTCCCCAGACCAATCACACCTCCATAGACTATAGAATGCATAGACTCCCTTCAGTAGTCAACCACAATAAACTCAGTTTGTACACACGTCTCCGTTGAGATAAGGAACCAGCTAAAATGGCAATGGATTTCCTTCAGTGCAATTTTCTCCCCGTCCAACCACCCACTGAACACATCTCATTGACAGCTGCACTGTCTGCTGGCATCAGTTCAGAGTCCCATTATTTCACCCACCTTACGTGGTAAACAATTAAAAGTTAAGCTATTAACCAACACAGGATGTAACCGGACACTCCCATCACACGACTGCGATATTTCATGCAAATGAGTTGTTCAATATATTGCTACCCTCATTGATGTAAGAGATCAGAAGATTAATTCAGATAAAAAGGGCCCTTTGGCCTCCGTGTTCTCATCCCTCCATGCAGAATCAACCGAGACTGTGTGAGTTTAAAGTTCTGTCACAGGGCTTGAAACCATAACCTTTCTTACTCAAGTGCCACAGGCATGCTGTAGGTTAGAAGTAGTGGAGTCCTGTCGTGTAGTGGTTAGAGCACTCGCCTCGTAGGCGAGAGGACCCGGGTTCGATTCTCGGGCAAGGTGAAACATTGGGCAAGTCTCCTTACTCCACACGCCTCTGTTTATCAAGTACAGTAATAAGTAGGAACCCTGTAATTAGTCAATTGGCAGATTGTTTTCCAGGGATAATAATCCCTTCCAAAAACATTTTTTTTTAAAAATAACAATTTGGTCACTCAACCCATCACTGTTTGTGGGACACTGCTGTGCACAATTGGCTGCCGAGTTCCGCCCACAAACATACAGTCAATTCACTCTACAGTATATTTGGTGAAGTCTCAACAACGAAATAAAGTGCTAGATTATAATGCAAGGACTATTATTATTATTCTGACGGTAACAACACACTATAGTAAGACAGCAATTTTGTGCATTTTAAGCTGTATTATACAACTCAAGTTAAAACAGCATTTAACAAGGCACACTAGTTAAAATTGCATGATTAACAAGACGAATATAATGCATTGAGTTGAAAACCAGGTTGACATATTGAGCAGTATCACGCTTACTTGAGATGACTTCAGTGCACTGACACAACAGAATATTTCAATTATATTATATGTCCATTAATTAAAAGGCTAATTAGACAAAACACAATTCACATTTTATTCCATTTCTTTCTTTGCTGAACAGCTTCCAGTAATGATGTGATTAATTTTAGTCAATGGCCTAGAAACAATATATTTAAACGAGGATTTCTGCACAAAAAATGTTTTTGAAGACGTCAGCAGATATGCCGTCGTGTGAGTAAATTTAAATGCTACTTTCGTTGCATGATGCAGTGGAGATATGTAGCTTAGTGATTAGAGCACTCGCCTCGCAAGCGAGAGGACCTGGCTTTGATTCCCAAGCAGGGTGAAATGTTGGGCAACTTTCCTTAATCCATACACCTCTGTTTACCTAGCAGTAAGTACCTGGTTGTTAATAGTATCAATTTGATATAGCGCCTTTTATGCCAGAAGGATGTTTCAAAACGCTTCAGTGTAAAGTGTAGTAAATGTATAGTTTGTGGGAGAACACGGCAGCCAATTTGCACACAGCAATGTCCCATAAACAGCCACAAAGTGATTGATCAATTTTATCTGGGGGATTGTTCGCTAGAACACCGGGAGAAACTCCCTTCTCTTTTTGAATAGTGTCATGGGATCTTTACTGTTCACCTGAACAGGCAAACGGGATCTCGGTTTAATGTCTCATCTGAAAGACGGCACCTCGTTTAATACAGAGCTCCCCCCAGTGCTGCACTTGAGGGGTCACCTGGAATACGAATACACGTCTCGAAGTGTGGTTTGAACTTTTTCACCAGAGGCGAGACCACTAGCAACTGAGCCACCTAAATATGCTGTGGCAGTGTTACCAGCAGATGTCATAATAGATGTCCTCATGTAAACCTGCTCTGTACTATATGTTAACACACTGTTCAAGCTTTTCCTAAATATGTCATATCAGGTTAATTCCCAACATTCAGCCTATCGTATCCATGCTGGCTCGCTGACGGTTATAATTTGCAAAACTCCTGACGCTGCTCTTTATCGTCTCACGGCATTTCTTTTCTTCATGACGCTCTGTGTACGAAGGTTATGGGTTCAAGCCCCTATGTCAGGTTCTGGAACTAAATATAGTTTGTGCTCACCCTCCGATACCGTGCTGGGGGAGCGCTGTTGGAGGTGCCATCTTTTGGATGAGACGTTAAACCAAAGTCGTGTCCGCCTGTTCAGGTGAAAAGACTTCAAAACCTTTTCCTCAGAAGCCATTGTTTCCTTGAACTTGCTTACAACTGCGTGTCGCTATTACAAGAAGTCTGAGAAACGCACTTTAAAGATTTACTTGTCATGTATTATTCCTGGATTCACAGGGTGTAGGAATTCTTCCCACTCGGCTCATGTTAATCCTGCAAGCCAAACCCTGATGAGTGAGGTGGTGTTAGCTAGACAAGCAGCGGGAAGTTTTATCAATGGCAAACTATGCTGTTTAACTGGTTAAACTTCAGCAGTTTCCCCAACGCATACTCTGGGGTCCCCTCTATCTTTGGGTCTCATTCTCACCATCTGGCATCGAATACTCTAATTACATAAGCAGGTTGCATCCCGCCAAGCAGAGATTGTGCATTCAATTCCTGTCACTGGGAAATTTCCGTGTGTATGGTGGCAGACATATGTGGAAATCTCAGTCTGGATTGGATATGCTCAAGCACGGTGAGGGGTTTCTGTGTGGGTCAGTCTGTGCTCAAATGTGCAAGAAACAAGAATGTCAATTTGTTACTGTTAATCTTTCTGCTTCATGGGAGCTCCTATAAAGTGGGTAAACTCCCTCTGCCCCAGCACTGGAGTATTCCACCTGGGAGGCAAGCTTGTGTCACGAAGTGCGGCTGGAGCTGTCTAGAGCCGGAGGCAAGGCTGCTGACTCACTCAGCCAAGTTAGCAGCGCAGTTGGCATTTTGTTGGATCACTTCATCTGTAGTAAGAGAACTTGCTCTGTGTTCTGTGCAGAAGGTTACATCTTGTTCCATATTGCAAACTGTAGTAGGTGGTTAATTGTGTCAAGGCCATGTACCTAGAGGCAGAGTGTCTCTTCTATCTGATGAAGCAAAGCATCAAGGTAAAAGACGCTCAACATGCTTCTTTTAGTAAAGTACATAGTAATATCCACATATAGGTATGTCCTTCAGATGAGACGTACATGTAGATAAGAAGGAAGTTTCTCTCTCCCGGTATCCTGGTCGACAATCTCCCAATAAAATTGATCGTTCACCCGGCTGTTTGCAGGATGTCGCTGTGCATAAATTGTTTGCCATGTTCGCTCGCAAGAACAGTCATTCCAGGTTACACTTTATCCTGTGAAGCGCTTTGGGACATTGACCGGATGTGCTATACCAAATCTAAGCATTGTTTTTGTTATTATTATTGTTATATACTGTATATGATTACATAAATACACAGAAAACATCTCTAATGTTTGAAAAGTCATCTTCCTTTCCCAAGCTTTTTGCTATTCTCCCCACACAAAATTCCCCTCCCCACCTTCCCACTGCTCCCAATGTCTACATTCCATTAAGCCAATTTTTCTCTTTGGTCCACTAGTCCCTGCTATCATCCTCTCCCTTCTCACTTCCAGGAGAACTTTATAAGATGGTGACCTCTTTAAATCCCCTGGCGTAGCGGCACCAGTTAAGGATGGAGTTACATTATCAGCCAGATGTTTGATATGTGCTGTGTGAATGACAGATGTTTCAGCAGGGCTGGCTGCTGCTTGTGCATCAGAGCAAGGAATGTCTCTCTCCATCTGCCTGGAGGTCTCCGTGCACCGATCCACATGATTGGATATGGAGCTTGAGCTGGATATGGCTGAAGGTTGATTGGTGGCATGCTCACGCCATCCTCTTCTTTGATTGCCCCATTGAGTTGCTCCATCTCCTGTTCAGGGCAATACAAAGGTCTGAGAAATGGGAAAAATCAGGAGATGGTCAGGGGTGAACACAGAGGATGGGTGAAGCTCTGGGGATGAGGCAGAGCCAGGGAATTGGGTGGAGCCAGGAAATTGGGCGGAGCTAGGGGATGGGGTGGAGCCAGGGTTGGGGATGGAGGCAGAACCAAAGAATTGGGCAGAGCAGGTTGACACAGGGAAGAAGGTGGACAGATTTAACAAAAATTTCTATACCAGAGAAAGGGGAAAAATCAGCTCGGCACCCATAGAACCATAATACCTTTGTAACACAGAAGAAAGCCATTTGTCCATCATGTCCAGCTGACTCTTTGACAGAGCAATAACAACAACTTGCAGTTATATAGCGCCCTCCACGCAGCGTAACATCTCAGAGCGCTTAGAATCCATTCAGTCCCATTTACTTGTACTCCTGCCTCCCCCCGCTCACCAAATGACTCCTTTTTAGATATCTATCAAGTTCACTCTTGAAAGCCAATATGGATCAGGACAAACACCAGGAAGTATTTTCTTACCCATAATTAATGGCTGGAACAGAGTTGAAAGGAAAGTTGTGGCCAGGAGACTGGGGTTTATTTTTAAAAAAGCTTGAAGCGCTGATGGAGAACAGTGGGTATTCTGGAAGGATGAGATCAGTTGGGCCAAAGAGACTCATAATAATAATAATCCTTTTATTTGATATAGCGCCTTATATCTTCAAGATGACTCAAAAGCGATTGTGCACAGCGGTATGCCACAAACAGTCTTGGATTGACCAAATTACTATTTTTTTAAGGGATTATTACCCCCGGTAAAGTGATCGCTAATGAACTAACAACAGAGATCCTAGTTACTGCTAGGTAAACAGAGGTGTATGGAGCAAGGAAACTTGCCTAACAATTCACCCTGCGCCGGAATCAAACCCAGGTCCTCTCGCTTGTGAGGCGAGTTCTCTAACCACTACACTGCAGGTTTTCTTCATCTCAATGTCTCTTGTGGTGTTGTAATCTACAGACTTTTAAAATTCTTTATTGACTTCTTTTCTCTGCTGTTTTATACACTCTTACTATAACAGCAGCTTGTCATTTAAATAGAGGCCTTCACATAGGATAGTACTGCATTAAAACACAACCAAATATTGAGGGAGCATTTATTTAAATTGACTTATAATTTACTAAAGACAAGGAAAAGCGAGAGATGGAGATAAAAGCCTGATTTTAACACAAGTCAAATTTCATTACATGGTGAATGGACACAAATAATTCAAAACCTCAGAGCCTGCCTGGAGAAAATATCTAAGCTAATAAACGGTAGGCAGTGAATTATAAATCAGTAATTCAATCCAGTGTTTCTGACGGAGCTCAAGTGGGTTATGATCAGCAGAAAGTCCAGTCTGAATTATTGCCCAAACTCCCTCTCTACTGTTTAATATTCCTCATTAATCTGTGTTGAATTATTAATTTCTTAACTTTTCTTAACCGTTTTGGCAGACGTTTTACGAGCAATAAAGGTGACACTACCAGGAAGCGGTGGATGCATTTATTAAGCATCCAAAAAAAGCCCTTGGAACGTGTTCCAAACCAATTTTAGGTTCAATCCCCAGCTTTCCTTTTTACCCCACATCCGTTCCCTGACCAGGACCGCTTTTTTTCCACCCCCGGCCCCACTGCCCGTCTCCGTCCGAACCTCACAACCGACGCAACTGAAACCATCGTCCACTCATGTGGCACTTCCCGGCTGGACTATTCTAACGCCCTCCTCATTGGTCTTCCCAGCTCCACCACACACAAAATCCAATTAATTCAAAACTCTGCCGACTGGATACTAACCCACACAAAACTCTGTACCCCCATCACACCAGTCCTTGCCAGGCTCCACTGGCGCCCAATCATTGAACGGATCAAATTCAAGATCCTCTCACTTGTTTTGAAATCCCTTCATGCTCTCGCATCTCCCTACCTATCGGATCTGCTTACCCCCCACTCCACCACCCACTGCCTCCACTCTGCTGGCTCCAGCCTCCTGTTTGTCCCTCATGCCCTCTGTTCCACCATCAGTGGCTGTGCCTTCAGCCACTATGCCCCGAAACTCTGAACTCTCTCCCTCAATCCCTCCACCTTGCCCCCTCACTCCCCACCTTCGAATCCAGGTCGTACTTATGGTCACCTACGCCCTCCCTCTCCCCCTGGCTTGGTGTCAGACTCCGCCAATGTCAAGTGCTCCGGGACACTACCCTGAGTGAAGGGCGCTGTATAAATGCAATTTGCTGTTGTTAAGCATAATAACGACAGCCTTTGCTGATAACCTGGTGGAAAAGCCTTTATGCAGCGTAAAGCTCGCAGAGTAGAAGATTGCAGGTTCAGTTCATTGAGTTGCAGGAGGATGCTGCAAATCAACTGACCTTATAATCTTCTGTGCAAGAAAGAAGAAACATCGCTCAGGATTCCAGAGAATCATAGAATGTTATACACAGAAGACGCCTGAGAGTAGGTATCTTGTCCGCAAACAAATGCAAATTCTCATAGCAAACACAGAAGATAGTATACACAACAACAACTTGCATTTATTCAGCAGGGTAGCATTCTCGAGCACTACACATCAACACATCATATAGAAATCCCACCTGGGTCTAGCTTTACTCTGTTTCATAGAGTCATAGATTCACAGAATGTTATGGCACAGAAGGAGGCCATTCGGCCCATCGAGTCTGTGCGGCTCTTTGACAGAGCAAGTCACTTTCACTTACCCCAATCACCAGCTTTCTCCCCATAACCCTGCAAACCCATCTTCCCCAGATACCTATCCAGTTCTCTCTTAAAAGCTGTTATCGAATCGGACTTCACTACCCTTTCAGGCAGCTCACTCCAAATTCGAACAACTCGCTGAGTGAAAAAAATTCTTCTAACCTCCCCTCTGCTTCTTTTGGTAGATATCTTAAGACTGTGACCACGGGTCACAGACACACCTACCAGCGGAAATAGCTTTTCCTTATCTCGCCTGTCAAAATCTTTCATGGCCTTGAAGACCTCTATCAGGTCCCCGCATAACTTTCTCTGCGCTAATGGGTAAAAGTCCTAACTTCTCCAGCCTGTCCTCATAGCTAAGGTTCCCCATATCATTCCTGGTTCCTGGTATCATTCTCGTGAAGCTCCTCTGCACCCTTTCCGGTGCCTTAATGTCCTTCCTGAAGTAAGGTGCCTAGAACTGAGTGCAGTACTCCAGCTGAGGCCTAACCAGTGTTTTGTATAGATTAACCATAACCCCTACTCTTATACTCTATGCCCCTACTAATAAAGCTCAGTGCACCAAATGCCTTTTTTACTGCCTTATCTACCTGCCCCGCTACCTTTAATGATTCGCTTACTTGAACACCCAGATCTCTCTGTACATTCACCCCCTTAAGATTGAGCTACCAAGTCTATATTGCCTCCTATCATTTTTCCTATCTAAGTGTATCACCTCACACTTATCCACATTGAAATCCATCTGCCACATGTCAGCCCATTCCACCATTCTGTGTATGTCTGCGTGCAGTTGGTTACAGTCCTCCTCACTATTTACTACCCTACCTAACTTTGTATCACCTGCAAATTTGGAAATAGTGCTCTCTATGCCCAAGTCCAGATCATTAATATATATTAGAAAGAGCAGTGGTCCCAATACCAATCCCTGGTTAACGTAGCATTTCAGAGCATCGTGGAGTCCTGTAGCTCAGTTGTTAGAGCACTCGCCTCTCAAGTGAGAGACCTGGGTTTGATTCCCGGTAGGGCAAAACCGTGGGCAAGTTTCCTTACTCCACACACCTAGTAATAATCCTTCAAGAAAAAAATACAATAATAAATTGGTCACTTCAATCCACGACTGTTTGTGGGACGCTGCTGTGCGCAATTTGCTGCTGCGTTTCGCCCACAAAATATACAGTCAATTCACTTTACAGTATATTCTGTGAAGCGCTTTGAGACGTCTTGAAGACATGAAAAGCGCTATATCAAATGCAAGGATTATTATTATCTTTAATTTCAAAGTCGGGTTTTTCTGTAAATTTCTGTAACTTTGAGAATTAAACGAGTTTCTATCTCCCCGTGTCTTGGCCAGCAATCACTCCCAAATAAAATCAGTCTTTCACTTCATTGGCTGTTTGCGGAACATTTCTGTGTGCAAATTAGATGCCGTGTTCCACTACAAAATACACAGTCACTACACTTGGCGGTAAAGTGCTTTGAGATGTTTTGATTTTTTTTTGCTCAGCCGTGTGTCTGACACATGCGGAATCCCATCACCGTGCTTAAGAGTACCAAACTACATTGAGAATTCCATGCATCCCACCTACACATGGAAATTCCAGAGTTAGATTGTTGGAATGGAATGCGCACTCTCTCCCTGGAGGGATGCTTACCTAATTCCAGACAGTATCAGGCGCAGGGTGACAAGAGCCAAGGCTTGGGGACCCCAGAATGTATGCTGGGATAACTGCTGGAGTCTGACCAGCTAAAACCGCATAGTTTGCCATTGATATTGCTGTCTGACATATTCTTAAAGGCAAGGCTTATTGTAATGAGAGTACATTGAGGGAACATGAGGAGACAACTCGAGTTTATTCGCATGCCACTGTGCATGAGCTAAATGATGGGGTGTGCGGGGGAAGAAAAGTCCTGCGCAGAAAGTTCCTGTTGTTGTCACTTTCAATTCGCAGGCTGATAGTGAGAATAATATGAACTGACAGCCCCAGGCTGTCCTCTGAGAGATGTTCGAGATGAACCGATTACAGCAAATATATATCACCGTAAAATAAGTCCCAACACTTTACTCAGTGTTGGGAACAGTAATTACATTGAAATTTCAAATGCAACACTCATTTAGAGAGGCCTCCGTAAAAGGCCATGCATTGTCCTTGATTTACCATCAGACTAGGCTGAACTCCGTTTAGCAAAGGCTCCTGGAGATAGCCTAAAACTGGAGCCCGCAGAGTTAATTACTCCAGGCGAAAGTACCGCAGTGTATCACAACTAAACTATCTTGAACAAGGATGTGCACTTAATGGTATTTATACCTGTCTTAAGTCTTAGCTTACCTAAGCATGACTGCTTTATCTTAAAGTTTAAGAGGATGCAGAATCACAAATAATTTTTAAATCTTAATATGGAAACCGCAGGTAAAATGGCTTTCACATCAGGGATTAATTGAAGAATTTATTACAATTCCACACAATAATAATAATGTTTGCATATGATATAGCATCTTATAATGTCATTGAGACGTTTCAAGGAGCTTCACAGAATTTATGTAAAGTGCATGTTTGGTGGGTGAACCGCAACAATCTTAAATTTTAAGACAAAATGGTCAGACAACTAATCTCCTGATCACTGAGTTAAAACCTTCATTCCCTTTATATTTCTCTCACATCTTGCGATGTTTCTTAACGGATTTCTTAATTAAAAAATCTGTGTGGGGAAATACATGGAAGCAGTCAGGTATTTTGCCCCGATTTGAGGGAAAATAGACAGTTTGAAGTGCATTCCCTTCAGTCAACTGCATACATGTCCATCTTACGTAATTAAGAAATTCTGTTAAAAAAATCGCAAAATTGATTTGATTGTTGCAACCATCCTTCCTCCTGCTTTTTCTCTTCTCGTTTATTTGATTTCCTTTTGATTTACAGCTTTTAGATTGCCTTGTTAATTTTTATGACGCTATTTAATCTCATGGTCTGTGAAATAGATTAACTTTGGTTGTAAAATTAAGGCTGGATACAGGTTTTTATGTGAACACAGTACTATGAATATTTATATTCATGTTTTGCCCATAAAATGCACATTCAATTCATTTTACATTACATTCTGTGAAGCGTTTTGGGACGTCTCAACGACTTGATAAGATGCTCTATCAAATGCAAGGATTATTATTATTATACCTGTGTATAATGCTGTATGTATCTACTTCAAGGCACAGAGAGGACTTCGGTTTAATGTCTCTTCTGAAGGAGGACACCTCTGACAATCCACCTCCCCCAGCACTGAACTGGAGTGTCAGGCTGATTTATTCTAATTTACTGTGTGTTGAAGTGTTTCTGAACAGAATCGATTTAATAAATATACAGTCATTGAAATTGGCAGAACAGTGAGACCGATAGACACAACACAAAAAAAATGTTTTCTCTGTTTGAGCCACTGGAGGTTGCTGAATTTTCCTTGTGTTAATGAACCTTTTGATTTCTGAGCCAAATCTGTTTCCGTATGCGCTGACTATTTGTCTTGTTCAGGTGCTTTCAATATGTTAACACAACAAGAAAGGGCGGAGTGTGAGACTTCACACCACCTCCATAATTCTGTTTGCATTGAACTTCGAGGTATTGAAACTCCACAGGAGAACATTTTATTTCCCTGTTCGGTTACCGAGTAACAAGGTAAAGGCCCTTAAACCATGAAATTGCTGCCTCATTTCAAATTAATTAAGCCAAAAGCCAATTAAATTGTTCCTCAATGAGAAGAAACAGAACACATTTTATGGATCAATAGAAACTGGTAGCTTCACTTACACAGTGCTTAATCCATGTCGGTGCACTAACTCGATCCTATAATTGCACATTTTTTGAAGCATTGATTTCAGTTCAGCTCCAGCCAACAAATAATCTCAGAATTAGTATAATTTGGCTAAATCAGCGTCTTAAGCGAAGGTATGTAAAGCGCATATTGAGAGTTGTCTGCAAATGAACTTAACACACAGCTTTGCTCAATTGTCCAGGTTCCAACACAGTGATTGTTTTGTCAGGGACAGACACAAAATGCGTCCGAAAAAGTGTTCCATTATTGTAGAAGAGTCATTGTCTTTAAAGGCTACTAAACCGGCTTAGCAAATTGAGAAGTGATAGTTAGGTAATGCGATTTCAAGTGGAAAGATGGCAACAGTGTTTGAATGGGGACGGATAGTAAGCCAAATCACCAACCCATAAGATATCCTGATTAGCACAAAAATGGCAATTTTTTTTTAGGATCAGCGAGGTGTCTGACAGACATGGAAACCCATCGCCGTGCTTATGAGTCTCCGAACCAAATAATTAAGTGTTCCAATTGAATAAGATTGCAAACAACTATATTGTTTAGCAAATAGGAAATACACACTCTGAAATACACTTGTAAGAATAAACGATTAGTTTTATCAAATTAATAAGAATTGATTATTATCAATAAAAATAATAATGCTTGCATTTGATATAATCCCTTATCATGTCTTCTAATCATCTCAAAGCGCTTCACAGAATATACTTTGAAGTAAATTAACTGTATATTTTGTGGGCAAAACATTGCAGCCAATTGCGCACTGCAGTGTCCCACAAACAGTCATGGATTGAGTGACCAATTATTATTTTATTTATTTATTTTGAAGGGATTATTACCCCTAGACAAACAATCCACCAATCAACAAACAACCGGCTTCCTGCCTACTGCTAGATGAACAGTGGTGTGTGGTGTAAGCAAACTTGTTCCAACGTTGTGCCCCACTCGGGAATCGAACCCAGGTCCTCTCGTTTGCAAGGCGAGGGCTCTAACCAATACATTATGGGACTCCACTACCAGCTCACTCAGTGTGAGCTTTAAATGGTATTTTCCCATTAGAAGCTCACATTACAGACACCAAGGTTACCAAATTTACTAACTGGAACTGGATAAGATGCAGTGTTGTCTCATTAAGGTCAGTATTTATTAGCGATCTGGGAAAAACTCTCAGGAAATTGCCCTTAACTCTTCCCTTCTTGATTAAAATAAAATTCTCTCTTGTTTTATTTATTTCACCCCACGGCAGCAAGCAGAAATATAATTTGTAAGACTTCAGTCCAGTGATAATCATTTGAGGAATTCTTGTTATAAGAACTTACAGATAACCAGTATTCCTGAGTAGATATTCAGTCACTTCACATCCAAAGTCACTTTTTTAAAACTATAGCCTTAAAAATACTGACCTAAAAGCCCTCAAAATTTCATTTGTCAGAGTATGGGGGCAGCATTCTCGCAGTCTGGTCTCTGACCTCACATAAAGATGGTCCAACTGGCAGCCTTTTTTGATATCATCCGCGCCCCCTGTCCCTACCTCCATTTCATCTGGCTCACCCACTCCCTCGATAACCCATAAATGTTATGCTATGTTTCAGGAATTGAAACACAAAAATATTGCTTATGTGAGGGTGAACGTTTCTCGAATAGGGCATCCGGCCCTCCTGGTAGGCTGATATTCCAGTACAGTGCTGGGTGAGAGGGTTGGGGAGGTCTGCTGGATTGTCAGAGATGCTGCCCTTCGGATGAGACATTAAACCAAGATCCTGTCTGCCTGTTACAGGCACGATTTGAAAAGAGAAGGGAGTTTCTCCCGGTGTCCTGGCTGACAAATCCCCCATATAAAAATTGGTTAAATGGAAAGATTATTGTGATATACGCCAAGCCAGTCTGACTGCTCCTGTTAATATAGGTCAATAGACTGTGTAATTTCCATAGTCTCTTAGGTGATAAAGAATTATATTTTCTGTCACTTACAATCTTTATTTTGATAAGCACAAAAAGTCAACACAAATGATACCCGCAAAAAAATTCATTTCGATCACCTTCTCACAGTTCAGAAATGCTGTAATTTAACAGAAAATATTTCACCTCCGTGGTAAATTGTGCAATTGGTTATATCTCTTTCAGCGGCATCTGCTGTGTGTGCCAGTAGCTTTTTATTATGCAAGTAAAAATGTAACTTTACATCAAGTTTCATTTTCATAATAACTCACTGCAGCTTTTATTAAAAAAAATGTAAGAGTTGTCCCTCAGGTCAATACAATCTCATGTAGCATGTGTGATATCTCACCCAGTTACTTATGGCTCTGTCTTGAATAGAGAAGTTGTAACACGTCCCTACTCTTTACCACTTAATAAAATATAATACTTGCAATAATGCTAGCCTGGTTCTGTTGGTAGCACTCTTGCCTCTGAGTCAGAAGGTTGTGGGTTAACAATAACAAAATTACATTTGTATAGCACCTTTCACGTCGGTAGGACGTCCCAAGGCACTGGACACTCAGTGTTTCGGACCCAAGCTGTGGGTCAGGATTGGAGAGGTTGGAGGGCAGGAGGGGAAGCAGGGAGATTGAAAGCACAGTCGAAGAGGAGGGTCTTGAGGTGGGTCTTGAAGGAGCCAAGGGGAGGGGACGAGGCAGAGGGACTGCGGGATGGAGTTCCAGAGGGTGGGGGCAGAGTGGCAGAAGGTGGGGCAGGTGAGGTGGGGGACGTGAAGCAGTCTGGAGCCCACTGAGTGGAGAGAGTGGGCAGGTTAGTAGGGGGTTAGGAGGTTGGGACGTCCTCCCGACGTGAAAGGCGCTCTACAAATGGAATCTTGTTGTTGTTGTTGCAGAGGTAGGGGGGAGTAAGGCAATCAAGCCTCGATGTTAATAATGTGTGTCTGAGGGTTTCAGCGGCCTGCGGTGTGAGTAAGTGGTGGAACCTGGTGATGTTGCGGAGGTGGAGAAAGGCAGAGCAGATCATGGCATGGATGTGAGGTAGAAAGAATAACTGAGGGTCAAACAAGATGTCAAGATTCTGGACTGGCTTAGCAAGGTGGAGTGTGCAACCATGGATGGTGATGCTGTCAGTGCCTGAGGTGTGAAAGCACTGACGGGAGCAATCAGGAGAGCCTCGGTCTTGTTGACATTCAACTAAAGAAAGTTAGCTCTTTTCCACGACTTGATGTCTGACAGACATTCTGTGAGGACAGAAGTGGTCCTGGAGTCAAGGATGGAGGCAGAGAGGTAGAGTTGGGTGTCATCCGCATACATGTGGAAGTTGACCCCACGTCTGCGAATGATATCACCAAGAGGGAACATATATATGTTGAAGAGGAGGGGACCAAGGACAAAGTTCTGAGGAACGCAGCACGAGATGGTCGGGGAGCTACATGGTTTGTGGTTCATCTCCACAAACCATTTGTGGAGATGAAATGAAGGTGGTGTGAGAGGCAAGATCTGCACCATTCAAGGACAGAACCATGAAGATTGAGGTGAGAGAAGAGCCGGTGGATGAGGATAGAGTGGTCCACGGTGTCAAAGGTAGCAGAGATGTCAAGGGGGATGAGGAGGCAGAGGTTTATAAGTAAGATGGACAGAATGTCATTTTCACTTTGACCAGGGCTGTTTCTGTGCTGTGGATGGAACGGAAACCCAGTTGGAGGGGTTTATGAAGGGAGTGGCGGGAGAGGAAGGAGCGAAGCTGGGAAGCAATGACTCGTTACAGGACCTTGGAGAGGAAAGGGAGGTTGGAGATGGGACGGTAGTTGTTGGGGCTTTCAGTTGACAGTAATAAAGCATTTTGAGATGTTTCATCATGATAAGGCTCTATAATCCTTGTATTTTATATTGTGCCTTTCACATCATCAAGACGTCTCAAAGTGCTTCACAAGATGTACCGTAAAGCAGTGTGACTGTATATATTTTGTGGGCGAATATGGCAGCCAATTTTGCCCACAGCATCCCACACACAGACATGAAGTGAGTGACCAATTTTATATCAAGCTAATTTTCTATACATCAAATGCAAATATAATCATTATTATTATTATTATTGTGGTATAAAATTATTGTGAAACAGTCTATCCCACTGTGGTAAATTCATCATTGAATCAAAGCAGGGGATGGAAAGGGGGGAGTTGGACTGAACATCAGAATACATTTCTGCTTCACTACTTTGTGCTTAATTCTAGGAAGAATGCTTATAAACCTCTAACTATAATGTGTAGGTTTGTACATATGTCAGTGGCCCAGCCCCCGGAGTGTGGCATATTGCTATTAATTACACCGTTGAATATTAATAAACTCTGTCTGAAAGATTAAGCTATGTGATGTCTGCAACTCTTTTTATGCAACTTTAGCCTGTGGTTGATTCTTACTTGAGGATCGAGGCCAACTGATATCCATTATGTTGAGACACCTCACAGGATAAGACTGGATGTCCCCCACCCCCACAAAGGATTGCTGTGGTGAACCCTTGTTAAGTGCTGAAATGCTGAGATTTTAGAAATTGTTGCAGAAAGTAAAACATGCATTTCACAATGAGTCACCATCACAGGGCAGGAGAAACAAGCTGTCAGAGATACATTTTGCCTTGTCACTCACTCCATCCATGTTACAGAAGATGTGGCACCGAACGTGGTGTCGGATCATTATCTACCATGAAAATGATGGCGTTCACACACACCGATCCTCTGGACATCTAAATGCAGTTAAGCACTTGTACCGAATACAATTAAGTTCTTCTAAATATAATTATCATCATTCTTTCACATGTCTCAGTTGTGGGTCAATGCACTGTAGAAAAAAACATGGTGGTAACAGGACTTTGTGAACACCCTATACTTTATTTCTTAGGCGGAAAGCCTGGAAGTACATGATGATCCCAGTGAACATTACAATACGATGTAAACTGGTTAGATGACTTGTAAGGAGAGTTTTACTGACAAACAATCTACCTTGTGACATTGCAGCTATATAACTGACTTACCCTTTGGGCGATGTAGTCCAATGTCATTCAGTGCTTAATAACTCAGCTCAGTGCTGCTTCCTATCATTTGTCTACTGTACGCACCAAATGTGAGGGATTTACAGGCATGGTTTGTGCTCAGTGGCTTAGGAACCCTAAGTACTACAGCTAGCATTTTTCAAATGGCCCAACTCTGTCCTACCCAATCACTAACGGACTGACTATTACTCACTCCTCCCTGGTTGCTGCTCACCTTTGCTGTGTTCCTTTCCTCACCCCCCGCCCTCCACCCAGCTACCATCCACTCCAATGCAAAATTGATCAGAACATTCCTGTGACAATCTGCTGACTGCTGCACATGTTCTGAAATTGACTGATGGCTGCACCAACTACATAGGATACTTGGTGCTGTGGGTTTATTCCGTCTGTGTTTTTGCAGATGTTTGTACCATTTTTACCTCCTATTTTAGCATGTTTATTATGCTAGGTAACAAAAGTGACCCAGGAACATACAGACTAGTAAGCTTGACGTCCACTGTGGGTAAAATTATGGAGACCATTATTAAGGATAAAATCACATAATACCTGGACAAAAATAAAATCATAAATGATAGCCAATAAGGATTCATGAAGGGGTGGTTGTGCCAATCTAATTCAATAATAAACTAATCCTTGCATTTGATTATAGCCCTTTTCATGTCTTCTAGACGTCTCAAAGCGCTTCACAGAATATACTGTAAAATGAATTGATTGTATATTAGTGGGTGAAACGCAGCAGCCAATTCACACAACAGTGTCCCACAAACAGTGGATTGAGTGACCAAATTCTTATTGGTTTTTTCTTTGACAGTGTGACAAGGGAGCTTGATAAGGGTAAGGCTGTAAATGGTGTACATCTGGATTTCAGCAAGGCCTTTGATACAATTCCTCTTGAGAGGCTGGTACTGAAAGTAAAGAAAGCGTGAATCAGTGGAAGTATATGACAATGGATATGCAACTGGGTAGTGGTAGAACCAGAGGAGTCCCACAAGGGTCTGTTTTGAGACTTCTCTTGTTTAATATTTTTATAAATGATCTAGAACTAGGAGACACAAGCACAGTGGCTAAGTTTGCAAATGACACCAAGCTAATGAAGGTGGTAGATTGCGAAGCTGACCAAGATAGGTAACATGAGGATTTGAACATACTTGGAAATTGGGCAGACAAGGCGGCAGATGAAATTCAATGTGGAGAAATTTAAAGTACTTCACATGGGGACAAAAATTCCAGGAAGGGACTATTATTTGAATGGAAGGAAAATAATATGTATGGAAAATGACAAGGACCTAGGGGTCCTGATTGACAATAAGTTGAAGCGCTCCCAACAATGCTCTGTGGCAGTGATAAAGCAAACCAGATGTTGGGATGTACCAAAAGCTCAATAGCAGCCAAAATAGTGGGATAATCCTGTCACTTATAAATCATTGGTTAGACTTTATTCAGCTAGTGAGGGGCCTCAGTTTAACATTTCATCCAAAGGACGGCATCTTCAACAATGCATCGCTCCCCCAGAGGTGTCAGCCTAGACTGAGTTCAAAGTCCTAATGTGGGGCTTGAACCCGCAACCTTATGACTCAAAGGCGAGAGTGCTACCAACTGAGCCAGGCTGATATCTTTAAGTGGACCAGTTGCTATGCCTCATAATGTTCATCAAGTTACACACTTTGGAGAGTTTCCCAAAGACAAATTCATAATGTACAGCCCATATGGAAAAGGGAGAATGAAAAGGGGCTAAAGATGGCATTTTTGAGTCACGTTAGTGTGAAACCAGGAAATAGGAATCATATTATGATGAGGCCTGCCAAGTTTAATTAAGTATTAAAACATAATTATTTTACTTAATTAAGCATTGCTGCACATTAATTAACATGCATGTTATTTGGTTGCGTGATTAAACTTTGTGTTAGCTTCAACAGCAAGGGAATAATGGTCACATATATATTGTAAATGAAGCTCAAGGCAACATTATTAGGCAACAATAGAACAGGGAACTCAGTGGAAGTCATTCCCGGAAGTAAGTAAATAAAATTAATTGCCTACGTGACATTTCCTGAGATCTTGGCATTTGATTGAGCTGTCCTGGATTTTTTTTGACACATGCACCATGCTAAATGTAGAATGACTGATGTATCTAGGTCTCTCATGTCAACTGGTATGTGAGCGAGCACCTCCTATGTCCATCCCAGTAGGCTGGGCCGGGCTGCCAGGCAATAATACCTCATCATCAAATGCTGGGGAGTAATCATCACTTTGAGTGACATCAACTAGCACTAGATTCTCACAGGGTTCTTGTGTCTATTTGAGTTCAGCATCTCAGAACCGAGTGTGAGCAATTTTATTCTAAAAGGAACTTACTTGGAGTTAAGTCATTCTCATAAGAATATTCAATAAAACAGGAATATAACATAAGAATTGCTGGACAAAAGAAGACCAAGATCATCCAGTTTGTCTTCCACCATCATGGCAGTCACATGCACATGTCATGTCCCAAACTGTATCCCACAATATTATTTCCTAAAAGATATCTAATTTGCTTTTGAAAGAATCACCACTTTCTGCTTCCACCGTCTCTGTAGGGAGCCTGTTCCATACATTTACTACTCGTTCAGTGAAATAGTGTTTCTGCAGATTTGTTTTGAATTTACCCCCCTTCAATCGCAAGCCATGTCCTCTGGTTCTACTGTTCTTTGTGAATTATACATGGCTAGTCGAAAGGAATAGGTTTGAGAGATGGATTTTTTTTTCTTTCCTGTTCCATGTGCTCCTATGAGCCTCTAAACATCTAATGAGTCATTCAGAGAAACACTGTCAACGGCACAGGTTCCTTCTCAGATGAACTCAGCAGTTTTCTAAAAGGCTTTCAGTGGTAGTCACTCCTATTAAGCAATCTGTGAATATTGCAACTCTCTAATTCGTCTGTCACTTGAGATACATGCCATGTGTTAATAAAACAGCAAGGCGGAGAATTCATTAACAAGCAGTTGAGTGCGCTTGTCACAAAAGTGAATATTGAACAGTGCATTAGCTTTTCCTATCATCCTCAAGTAAATGGTCAACATGAGGGACAATAGGCTAATAATAATTAAAATAAAAATCCTTGCATTTGGTACAGCACCTCATCACATCATTGAGACGTCTCAAAGCGCTTCACAGAATATACGGTAAAGTGAATTTACTGTATGTTTTGTGGGCAAAATGCAGCCAATTGCGCATAGCAGTGTCTCACAAACAGTCATGGAGGGAGTGACCAAATTATTATTATTATTTTTTTTTGGAAGTGTTATTACCCCCAGTAAAGCGATTAACAACTGGGTTTCTAGTTACCGCTAAGTAAACAGAGGCGTGTGGAGTAAGGAAACTTGCCCCACCCGGGAATCAAACCCGAGTCCTCTCACTTGCGAGGCAAGTGTTCCAACCAATGCGCTACAGAGCTACACAATGGACCACTTTAGCGTGCTTGTTGATGAAAGTGCTCAGGTTTCAATGCCACTGCCCTGCGTGGTTGCCGTGCAAGGAAGTTTTTTTTCCAGAAATAACAAGCAACGCAAAGTGATGTGAGGCAAAAACAGAGACAACCAAACCCTCTCTGGTTCAAAGCCAAGAGAGCAGCCTCGCCACGCGATATAATAGATTGATTTGCATTTCCTCACATGATCCAAATAAATATCTCATCGAACAATTGGGTACAAATTATCATGAGACTTTCCGAGGGAGGTCAGAAGGAACATTATATTTGTCCAAGCAAAGTCAATGAGATTGTTTAACGTGCTGCGCCAATTTATTCAGGAGGCTCTTCAATCAATAAAGTGGTTCGCAATAATTCGTGTCTTATTTAAGCCCTTTCCACTGCAGGAATTATAATGATCCTTGCATTTTATGTATCATTTTAACATGTCGTTGAGATGTCTCAAAGTGCTTGACAGGATATACTGTAAAGTAGATCGACTGGGTATTTTGTGGGCAAAATATGGCAGCCGATTTGCACACAGCTAAGTCCCATAAATAGCTGTGAAGTGGAGGTGTTTCTGCGCTTCGAGCAGACGCTGCCTTGATAGACCAATGAGAATAAAACATCTGGACCAGATGTGCATAATGTTCATTGCAACAACATCCCGCAGAAGACACAAGGTGACAATTTTAAATAAATATAATAATCCTTGCATTTCATATAGCGCCTTATTACATCTTTGAGACGTCTCAAAGCACTTCACAGAATAGACTGTAAAGTGAAATGACTGTATATTTTGTGGGAGAAATTTTATGAATCGGTAAAGCAATTAATTTCGATGCAAATTATATCTCTGCTCACTGCCAGCTTTTAGCAATAGTGCAATCAAAAGGTTCCCTTTTTTAAAATGCATCCTCACTTGCAGAGGTGCACTTCACTGCTGCTCAGGTCTGGATCAAAGACGTTTGCATTTGTGCAGACTAAAGCACCACAAACAGTCAATTAAAGGAAGGCGAAAAATGCACCAATTAATATAGAGCGTTGGTGTGTGCTGTCAGAATATAAAGCTGCTCACAATCTGGCCCTTAGGGTGCTACAGAACTAGAGCATTCATGTTAACAGTGCGTTTCTCTTGCAGGCGAAATAACAAATACTGTAAAAAAAGAACCAGAGTTGCTCTATATGCCAGCTGCATCAAATATAGCACAATTCATAAAGCAAATATTTTATATTCAGGAACATTCGTACCCTTTCTCAATCGTTTTACAGATCTCCCCTGGAGCTATCCAGGCAGTAGTAGATGTTTTGGGCTATTACAAAGGAGGTGCTCTCT
This sequence comes from Callorhinchus milii, assembly GCF_018977255.1. Taxonomy (NCBI): domain Eukaryota; kingdom Metazoa; phylum Chordata; class Chondrichthyes; order Chimaeriformes; family Callorhinchidae; genus Callorhinchus; species Callorhinchus milii. The sequence continues at coordinate 6,986,647 of NW_024704754.1, forward strand.
CCCTCTCTCTCTCTCTTCCATTGCTTTTTACTCCAATGCAATGTAGCAAACTTACTTAATTCTCGCCATGATCACGCCAGCTCCCCGGCATTTAGACAGGGAATTTCGCATGTCTGCACAGCTCCTGAGCTCCAAAGCTGACTTAGTCTAATACTACTGCCACCCTGCATGGATGTACGAATGCAATACAGCTGCAGTAGTATACACAATACATAATAAAATTGTCGGCTGGAGGTCATTGAATTGACTCCAGGAAACATTCTGCAGACAGGGAAGCCACATAAGGCTAAGGTACTTGGTTTGATAGATAATGTTTTTCAATTCCATTCAACACCACATCTTTAATGATAGCAATTGATTCTTTCACTGGATTAACAGATATAATAATAATAATAATAATAATAAGCGTCTTATCACATAGTTGAGACATCTCAAAGTGCTTCGCAGAATATAATGTAAAGTGAATTGGCTGTGTATTTTGTGGGTGAAATTCTATTCTCCTGCATTGGTCTCTTTCACCTTGTTTAAGGAAGTACAGAGAAGAGTGTCTATATCTTCTCAACATTTGCATATCAGCCTAGTTCAGTCAGGAGCACTATCGCTTCTGAGTAGAAAGATTGCAGGATTCAAACCTCACATGGTCTAGGCTGACACTCCTTTGCAGTGCTGGGAGGTATCATTCTTTGAATGAGACCTTAAGCCAATGAACTTTTCAGGTGGACATTAAAGATCCCGTGCATTGGGTGAAAAGCGAAGGGTGTGTCTCCCAGTGTCCTGGCTGACAGTCCCTCAATAAAATAGATCATTCATTTTGTGGCTGTTTGTGGGATATTGACATTGCTGTGCGCAAATTGGGCTGCCTGGTTCATTTACAGGAGCACACTCTACTTCGCAGTAAATTCTGTCAAGCACTTTGAGATGTCCTCCCAACATAAAAGGAGCTATACCAAATGTAAGGATTATTATTATATCAACTTTAACAGAACACTTACAACAAAACTGTACATCTTAAGAGTTCATGGCAAGAATAAAAATCAACCATGAAAGCTTGTAATCCAGTCTTTACTGACTGTCAGCAGTGATGGATGAATGTTCAGCATGAACAGTTGATCTTAAATATCTCACCATCAAGTTGCATAGCTGCAATGTCTGAGAGGTGGCGCTGACAATGAGTTCCTCCCATAATTACTAAAAGCGATTAATAATTAATTGGGCTTTGGGTGAAGTAAGATTCTTTTGATTTTACAAACTGTTCCATTGGCACCTCATTAAAAGTTCACTATTGAAAATGTGTTGTATTTTTGAAACTGCTGCTTTTCCTTTAACCATTGCAAATTGGCCTGTGGAGCAATTTACAGTGAGGATCAGAGCAATTAGCCCCCTGTATTTTACAAGGAGGAAGAGTGATGGATCTCCATACAGTGATGCTGATAGGTTTTCTTAACCAAACCTGCCGTGGGAAATGTGTTAAGGTATCAGCCTGGATCAGTTGGTAGCGCTCTCGACTCTAGGTCAGAAAGTTGTGGGTTCAAGCCCCACATCGGGTCTTTGAGCTCACACTATCTGACTTGACACTCCGATACAGCACTGAAGGTGACACTGCATTGTTCACAAAAATATACAATCAATATATATTCTGTGAATATTTATTTACAATTATTTACAATATTTACAATATATATTCTGTGAAGCACTTTGAGATGTCTCAACGACGTGATAAGGAACTATATCAAAAATAATGATTTTTTTTTTATTTGATAGTCAGAGGTGGTGGTCTTTGGATGAGACGTTAAACTGCAAATCTGTCTCCCTGTAATGGTATTAAAGATCCCATGGCACTATTTGAAAAGAGAAGGGAGTTTCTCCCAGTGTCCTGGCTAACAATCCTGCAGATAAAATTGGTCACTCACTTCCTGTCTGTGTGTATGTGTGCAAATTGGCTGGTGTGTTTGCTTACAAAATACACAGTCACTACACTTTACAATAAATCTTGTGAAGCGTTTGATGGCATGATTGGGTGTTGTATCAAAATGCAAGGATCATTTAACAATTATCACCAGGAATAATTATAAGCAGTGATAATTATCACATCAGCCTCAGCCCACTTTGTATAAATTGGGCATTGAAAACCTGAAAAAGTAATTTTTGTTTGAAAAAAAAGCCTTTTGTATCTTTTTAACCTTGTTCTCCTCATGAAATAAAGATTGACTAAATCTTCAGCCAAGCAGATTGAACATAGCATCAATAGTGTACTCACACTGAGATCTGAAATCCATCACACATCACTTTCTGCCTTTGACAGTGCAGATATCAAAGATACTGGCAATGTATAAGAAGTGAGCTGGTCTAATCTTTCTCAGTTCCTCAATCCACCAAACAATTACCTATATTTTAGCAAAGGAGAACTTACACCAGGTACAGGTGGAAGAGTTTCATCTTATTAAAACTCTTCCACTTGTTTATTAGTTTTTGTAAGTGTCAGCCTGGCTCAGTCACTAGCATTCTTGCCTCTGAGTCAGAAGGTTATGGGTTCAAGACTTTGAACTCACAGTCTTGGCTGATGTTCCAGTGCAGTGCTTGGGGTGCACTGCATTGTCAAAAGTGTTATCCTTTGGATGAAACGTTCAACCGAGGTCCTGACATTCCTGTCAGGGCATGTTTAAAGATCCCAAGGCACTGTTCGAAAAGAGAAGGGAGCTTTTCCTAACCAACAATCCCCCAGATAAAATTGATTGTTGCTTCATGGCTGTTTGTGGGACAGATTAGTAATCGAGTTCCACCAATGGGGGATAAAATTACACTGAATTTTAAATAATAATATTGCTGTTGTCTAATGTTTCCTAATTCTTATTACTAAAGTGGATTAAGTTGTAGTTTCCATAGTTTATCTGTAGCTTTCACATCTATGTCTATGTGATTAATTTTTATAAATATTAATAGGGCCTAAGAGGTACATCTGAAAGTGAAAATCTATTAGCATTGATAACACAGTCATTAACTCCGAAATCCATATCTCAGGCAGCGCAGGAGTCAAATGACCTCAATCGTGCTCTCAATGATACGGAATTGAACAAATACATTTTTTTTCTTGGGAGAGAAGTATTATTTAGCGTTTGGCCTTTTGTAACCGTGGAGTGAAATTCCTTAGTTCAGTGAAGTCAAGTCAGAAGCTCAGTGTGTGTTGTATGAAGCCCACCACCTGCTGCCTCTACCCCCTCCGCCTCCTCTCCCTGCTGCTAGCTGACATGGTCAATCAATTGCTCTCCTAAGTTTCTGTTCCTCTCCCCCTTAAAACCGCTCTCATCACTACCCTCCTCGATAAAATCACCCTTGATCCCTCTAACCTCACATTACTGTCGCATTTCCAACCTGTCCTTCCTTGCCAAAGCTCCAGAACACATTGTCGCTAACCAGCTCCCTCTCTCCTCTCCCTCCACTGACTCCTCGAGCCACTCCAGTCTTCTTTCCGCCCTGCCCACAAACACAGAGACGGTGCTTGTCAAGGTCACAAAAGTCATCCTGTCTCTCTGTGAACAGGGCTCCCTCTACCTCCTCATCCACCTGGACCTCTCCGCTACGTTTGACACAGTCAACCACGCCATCCTCCTCAACCGCCTCTCCTCTCTTGCCCACCTTAGTGGGACTGCACTAACCCTCGACTGGCTTCTGCATGTCTCTCGTTCCTTCCGTTTCACTATTGGCGGCCGTTCTTTCAGACACTACGACCTGAAACTCTGGAACATTCTTCCTGTATCCCTCCAACTTGTCCCTTCCTTCCCCATCTTCAGGTCACACCTGAAGACCTTCCTCTGCAACTATGCCTACGGTCACCTCCCTCTCCCCTCGGCACGACGTCGTGCTCTGCCACTGTCAAGCATTCTGGGACACTACCCTGCATGAACTGCACTATATAAACGCAAATTGTTGTTGTTGTTGTTGTGTGTATGTTGTGAGTGTGGGTGTGATGTTTTGGGTTGACGTTTGTGACCTTGACAAGCGCCGTCTCTGTGTTTGTGGGCAGGGCGGAAACAAGACTGGAGTGGTTTGAGGAGTCAATGGAGGGAGAGGAGAGAGGGAACTGGTGTATGTTGTAGGTATGTCTATAGGAATAATATTTTTGTTTATGTGTTTTGTGTATGCATATCATTGTGTGTGTATGTATGTGGGTGAGTGTGATCGTATGGTGCATGTGCATATATGGATTGTGTGCATTTGTTAGTGTGTGTGTGTGTGGTATGTGTTTGGATGTAGATGTGCATTCCAATGATTTAATATGGTTGTGCTGAGCTCTATAGAGCAGGATACAAGCATAATAAGTTACTAGCTAAATATTAAATCAACTTTACATTGATTTCCAATATGGAAACAGGTAATTTGGCCCAGCTAGTCCATCCTGGTGTTTGCTCCACATGTTCCACTCTCCATCCAGTCCTTACTCCGTCCCTTATTCCCTTCTTTCTCATGTGTCTAACTCATTTCCTCTAAATTGCATCTCATTTAGATCTCATAGTGTGTGAGTCTCTCTGTGTGTGTATGTATGTGGGTGTGTATGCATATTCAATCCACAACTGTTTGTGTGCAATTGGATGCTGCGTTTTGCCCACAAAACATGCATTCGCCTTGAGACATTTCGTAGATGTGATAAGGCGCTATATCAAATGCAAGGATGATGATAATTATGCTTCCCTGGAGATTATAATTTAAGAAATGTAGGAAGATTTTGCAATTTATGTGAATGCTTATGAGGCATCAACATTGAGCAAGAATCTACTGCATTCTAAATTACATAAGACTGTTCTCCATTATGTTCTGCACCAGTAGTTCGCCAAATATAGACATAAATTGGTATACTGGGGCCATTCATAAATTATATTAATTTGTTAGAAATACGACTGACCAACGCACCCTGTATTATCCAATTCTATCATTCTAGGCCAACATCAAAGCCTATTTTTAGTCTTACACAATAGAACTATTAATATTTCATGACAGTGGAATAATCCTATTAAGATTTATTCTCCAACAGGGTAGACGATGGTTATTGGGTGAAGGACATTTTACTTCTGTTAATAGGGGTCTGGAGTGGATATTATATGGCAGAACAAATTGAGAGACAAGACGCAAAATCTTACAGTCAAAGTGATGACTATTAATATTTAGGTAATTCTTCCTATATAATAATAATAATTCTTGCATTTGATATAGCGTCTTAACACATTGTTGAGACATCTCAAAGCGCTTCACAGAATTTTTGCAAAGTGAATTGAACATGTATTTTGTGGGCCAAATATATATATTATATTATATTCAACTTAAGACAATGCGAACAGAACATGATCACAAACTTAAACTGAACAAGACCCGTGCAAAACAAGAGATTAAAAAAACATAGCATTTATTCCAAAGAGCAGTTGGACAAGACCTCCAGCAATAAACAATCAATGCTTTGTTAATTAAGTCCTTGAAAAGCTCAAAACGATTAGTATCTGGCTAAGAGAGACCTTTTAAGTTTTGCTTCAAGACTTAAGACAAATGACTCGGAGATGTATATCTCTCTGTAAACACTAGGAAAGATACCGATTACCACGGATTTGTTAAAGATTTCACCCTGGGGAAGCGATTGTCTGTGTACAGACTATGACCCATCATCAAAGCAACCGTTTGGAATGATCTCTCTTAATTGTGGTAAAAAATCTTACTCTGACGCACTGAAGCTTCAAACATGCAATTCAATTCATTCCCTGTCCATACTCAAGGGAAGCGAACAAAAGTAATTTCTTATGCAAATTCTGCTCTGTGAGACCAATTTGAGAAATAATCTACTCATGACAGGAGCATTATGCAGGCTATCAGGCTGACTGCTCCGAGATGAACAGTTGTTGAAAGTGATTACAAATGGCGCGGGTTTGTTTCAGAGTTAGAGTGGCAGAAAGTCGCTCATGGTTTCCTGTGGATCAGGATGTGTTTCTTTTAAGGTTCATTATTAGGTGCTTGTAAGAAATAAGGTCAATGCCATTGTCTGAATGGTGATGCCCTAACTTTACAACATGCAGACCAGCTCTGGGGCTCAGTCTAGCTGTAAGGTCTACATGTGGAGTTGAGATATGGGGTCCAAGTGGGATGCCCATTCCAGCTGCAGGGTCCATTCCCACCAGTAGCAATAATAATAATCCTTGCATTTGATATAGGGCCTTATCACGTCTTCGAGACATCTCAAAGTGATTCACAGAATACACTGTATATTTTGTGGGTGAAACAAGGCAGCCAATTGCGCACAGCAGTGTCCCACAAACAGTCGTGGATTGAGTGACCAATTTATTATTATTAAGGAATTATTACCCCTGGAAAAGCGATCCATCAATTGACTAACAACCAGGTTCCTGCTTACTGCTCAGTAAACAGAGGCACGTGGAGTAAGAAAATTTGCCCAACATTTCGCCCTGCTGGGAATCGAACCAAGGTATCTCGCTTGCAAGATGAGTGCTCTAACCACTGAGTTACAGAATTCCACAATAATAAACCTGTTATTATGATGCTTGATTATTGGGCAGCAGTTTTGATTATCGAGCATAAATCCTGTTGAAAACAAGTGTTAGTGCAGAGCGGACACTCGGTTCCCAACATGAGACTTGTTGACTGGGGAAGGGGGGGCATGTAAATTGTGGCCCATTTCGTACAAGACAGGAAGAGAAACAACCGATGAGACAACCCAAGCATATCAATGTGTCTATGAGTGATAGAGTGCATTGCCAAGGGCTGGGCGTTATTTACCTGGGGAGGCAGGGAAAGGAAAAGAGATAAAAAATAGTGCAAAATGGAAAGATCTTCACCTCGCTCAGAAAGTCATGATATTTGAATCCACAGCCTCAGATGTGGAATTGAAGCTCACCTCAATATTGATGGAACCGATTTAATTAGTTATACAACGCTGAGTTGTCATAAGTAGATCAACCGCTCTCAACATGACTTTCTACTGTAATAATTCACTGAAAGCATTCAGTCAATGTGAGACTGTTAACAAGGGCATTGAATTCCTGGGAGGCATCTCAAGAGCATTTGAATATAACTCAGGATAGGCGATGTAAAGTTATGTTTAGAACATTGTGTGCAATTTAGGGCATCTTAGGGCAGCCTGGCTCAACATTAAATTAATACATAAGTGAGGGTACTGAGAACACAACAAGGATAACTGCATGTTTGTGTGTGTGTGGGTGATGAAGTGATAAGTATCAAAAGCAACAATTATTATTATTATTATTATTATTGAATACCTCTAATCTTTTCAGGGTTTTCATTAATTAGCTTGGATCCTCCTGATGTGAGATGCACTATATAAACGTAAAATGGATGAGATTTTATTATACTGTTGTTATACTACTGTTTGCAGTTATGCATGAAACAGCCTCTTGACAGCTTTAATAATAATCCTTGCATTTTATACAGCACCTTATCACGTCATTGAGAAGTAGCAAAGTGCTTTGCAGGATTTTATGGTGGAATTGCAGAAAAACAATGTGTAACAAGTAATGATCACCCTCTAACATGGCGATCACACACAGAATGTAAAACAAAAACAGAAGTCGCTGGAAACACTAAGCAGGTCAGGCAGCATCTATGGAGAAAGGAAATTGAGTCAACATTTCGGGTCCACAACCCTTCGTCAGAACATGGACATGCAGAATGTAGTTGGGTAGTGTGTTGATTCAAGAAGTCAGCCAACATGTGCATTGACTCAAGGAGTCTGCTTGCTAGAGTCTTGCACTGGTTCAAGAATGGGAATAGGGTGCATCAGTTGGAGAGTGGTGTGCACAGAGAGAGGAAGGAATAAACTCAGATCCCACCTGAAAACCTTCCTCTTCGAACATACCTCCTCCTCCTCCCCTCTATCCCGGCTCAGCGTCAAGCTCTGTCACTGTTCAGCGGTCCAAGATGCTGTGTAAATGGAAGTTGCTGTTGCATTATTATTAGTCATGACGCTGCATGAAAATCGGAGATGGGACTGAAGGCTTTAGTTCATCATTGAGGAAATGAATGTCTTTGTTCTCATTCACGCAGCACAGCTGGGAATACTTGTCCCTTTCAGTTTAATAAAGGAGCTCAATCACTATTGATGGAAAGAGCCAATTGCTTTTGTCAAGTTTTGTTCTATTCATATATACAGCGAGTGCTCTTGGTGACAGAACACCCTCCTTTTAAAGCCTTGAATATAACCTTGAGATTAGAAAAACATTGCAAAATGGTGGGAATCTGCAATATAACTGGAAAATAATAACAATAATAATAATCTTTGCATTTGATATAGTGTCTTATCACATCATTGAGATGTCTCAAAGAGCTTCACAAAATATAGTGAATATAGTGAATTGATTGTATATCTTGGGGTGAAACGCGGCAGCCAATTGCGCACAGCAGTGTCCCACAAACAATCGTGGATTAAATGATCAAATTATTATTTAATTTATTTTTAAGGAATTATTACCCCCGGAATGCGATTCATCAATTGGCTAACAACAACAAACTACTTTTCTATAACGCTTTTCACATCAGGAGGAACAACTGGGTTCCTACTAACTGCTAGGTAAGCAGAGGCATGCAGAGTAAGGAAACTTGCCCAAGATTTTGTCCTGTCCGGGAAACAAACCCGTGTCCTCTTGCTTGCACCAGCAAAGGCTTGATGGGCTGAATGCCTGCTTTTCCCGATTAAAATCCTGCAGAACCCCACTTCCCATAATAATAATAATTCTTGCATTTAATCTTCATATCAAAGCACTTCACAGAAAATACTGTAAAATAAATTGACTGTATATTTTGTGGACGAAACGCAGAAGCCAATTGCGCACAGCAGTGTCCCACAAACAGTCGTGGATTGAGTGACAAATTTAGTATTATTATTATTTTTGAAGGAATTATTACCCCTGGAAATACAAACAAAGAAACACATACACACTTTTCTCCTTCACGTGTCCCAATATATAAACATGAGCAAAAACAAATCATCTCCAGACAACATCTCAGTCCATTTTATTGGCTCTACCATATGTAACTAAGACAAGGACTGGCAGATCTAACTCAGTTGCACCATCAGATCTGAAAAGCAAGTCAGCAAGGTGACGCCGTACATCCTTGGCTCTATAGCATCGCACATCTGAATACTAATAGAGAATGATTGAGTGGCATTTCAGACTGCTTGTGATTTCACTCTGAGTTGAGTTGGCACTATGTACAATAAGGAATTAAATCCCTTTTTCCTCAGTTTGTTGAATCATCAAGCGTCGTCCCCTGCTTAGTGATAGCTCATTCTTTGTGACACTACTCAGAGATAATAAGGGTAACATTTGCGTAACTTCAGTATTTTATAATAGTTACATCAGAGTCACATTAACTGGACATCACAGTGTTTAGCTAATGAGACTTATGTGACTGAATCTTTAAGGTACGATGCACCAGTTTGTTTTCTAATTAAAATTGACTGCTCTACTGCTCATAAAATGGAAATGCAGTTCATTAAAAAGCTGGATATTAAACCTCATTAACCCCTGGTGGAATGGCTTTCAGTTTCTAGAGTTTCAGTACAGTAAACTCTGCAATGTCACAACACTTCATATTATATTAAGTTTAACAATGTTGTTTGTACTAAAACATTGAGTAATAAATAAACAAACAAATATAAATTTTTCTCCTCTGAGCCAATCTCAGTTCTGAGTTCTGAGATCACACAATCTAGTCTGATGCTCCACTATATATATATAGTGCTGGGGGAGCTCTGCACTGTCAGAAGTGCCTTCCCTTCGGAGGAGAGGTTAAACCAAGGTCTTATCTCTGCCCTATTCAGTGGCCGCTAAATATCCTGTGACACTACTTGAAAAAAGAAGGGAATTTTTCCCATTGTACTGACCAACAATCCCACCAAACGCAATTGAATACTCACTTCATGGCTGTTTGCAGCAAGTTTCTATGTAGAAATTGCCTGATGAGTTCACCTACAAAACACAGTCACTGCACTTTACAGTGAATCCTGTGTGAAGCGTTTCCTGTGTGAAGCCTCCCAATGTGAAATGCGTGATATCAACTAGAAAGATTATTGTATCTAAGGAAGCCAGTTAGACTTGCTTGACAAAGATAAGACAGAGCGTCTACCAGCTGTATCTATATATATATGCATATATATGCATAGCTGACCGTGCCCATCATTTAATGGTAGACAATTTACTTACATAATACCTTTAATGATATCAAAGGTATAAATTGGAATCTAAATGCTAAGCCCCAGCTGTCTGGAAAGCAGAAGCATCATTGAATGATGTAAATAATTAAGGTAACAGAAATTCATTTAGAAATATCTTTAAATTATTCCGAAGCATCTTGAAATTTTTCACACATGCGCGACTAAGTGATTTGGAGGCTGTCGGCTCTAAAGGCTTATTTCACCCCTTTGGGTTAGTTCCACTTTGCTAACAGATATCCTCAATTACTCCAACCGATTCTCTGCAAAGATTAAAAGTTTCCTTAATCACTTGCCTGACATCTCCAGGCTACGGTTTGACTAGCCTTTGAAGTTAATTTTTTTTTCTTTTAGGGTTTAATTTTTCTTAACCTGCAAAACCAGCACACAAAAATCCTAACACGTTTTCCTATTTCTAGAACAACTTGTACGTTGCCTGCATAGAAGCTATAGGGTGTCCACAAAGTCCTGTTACCCCCATGTTTTTCCCTGTACAGTGCACTGATCAACAACTGAAACATGTATTCAGAAGTACTTAACTATATTCAGAACAAGTGTTTAACTCTATTTGGACATCCACAGGATCTGTTTGAGCGCCGTCATTTTAGCAGATTCTCTGCGGATCCCTGACGTGAAAGGTGCTATACAAATGTAATCTTGTTGTTGTTACTGTAAGTGGGGTCTTGGAGCTGAATTGGCTCCAAGGTGACATGTCTAGCAACGGAATGTCGGAATTGAGTCTACGTTCTGTGGTGGTCTCAGTAGTCCGCTTCCTGAGTCAGGTGGGTCCAGAGTATTCCAGGGCACTGCTGGCTCATCGGCAGGACTTGGAGGGGCAGGACAGTCACTGGGGACATGGAATCCTCCCACACAACTACTGTTAACCCTGCAAGCCAAAGCTGTAACAGGTAGGGTGTTCCTAGCTGGACAGGCAGCGGGAAAGCTTGCCAAACATAATGTAATAAAAATTCTGTTTGCAACCCCTAAAATCAGTGAAGGAGTGACGATTCCATAAATGCGTTCACCTACAAATGCACAGTCACTTTGCCCTATGGAAAAAAAACACAGAAGGTTTACAAATCGGTGTCCCAGTCTAAATAAAATCACTGAATGATCCTCAACCTGCATTTGAATCACACACTGCTGCAAAACACCTTAACGATGTAAAATCATTAAATCTCTCGCTCATACCAGGTCCTCTAAGCAAACAAACTGTTTTACATGTTTTCCAAACGTATTGAACAGGAAAGGGTAATAGAGCTTTTCGGATAAGCCTATAAATTCTGTATTAAGCCTCGTATAAAAAGATAATCTAATACATCTATAAATTATTTATAGTGTTTCAAACCCCCAGGCACCACAATTAAACTACAATATTCCCAGTCAGAACACGGTGTTTGTGGAAATTAAGACCTGTCTGTGGTTTTATCCAAACTGTCCGTTCGTGGCTTCTGTAATGATCCTTCCGTTTGATATATCGCCTGTAACATTGAAAGGGAGCAAAACAAATTACAGTCAAGTGTCATGGCTGTCTATTTGTGCCCAGCAATGCTCCACAAACAACCATGAAGTCAATGACCAGCTAATCTGGAGGATTATTGTCCAGGTCTTTGGGAGAAATCTCCTTCTCTTTATAAATAATCCCATGGGATCTTTTAACATCCGCTTGGTTTGATGTCTCATCTGAAATGTCTATAACTGTGTCTATAACCTGCCTCATCAGCTCCCTACCCACCCGCTCCTGGTCCAATCCAGACCCAATCCCAAACCATAGAATCATAATAATTTACAGCACAGAAGGAGGCCATTCGGCCCATCCAGTCTGCATCAGCTCTCAGAGCAAGAGGTTCATTCAATCCCACTGCCGTGCCCTATCCCCAAACCCCATCAAACCTCTTTCCTTCATATACTTGTCTTCTTCCCTCTTGAAAACCACAATGGACTCTGGCTCCTCCACCTTACACGAGCATGTCACAACCTAAAAACTGTCAGTGACACAGCGTTCGCAGTCACAGAAGAGAGAAATAGAGAGATGATAAATAATCTAATAATAATCCTTACATTTGATATAGCGCTTTTCACGTCTTCTACACGTCTCAAAGCGCTTCACAGAATATACTGTAAAGTGAATTGTCTGTATATTTGTGGGCAAAACGCGGCAGCCAATTGCGCACAGCAGTGTCCCACAAACAGTCTTGAATTAAAGTGACTGATTTTTTTTTTCTTGAGGGCGTATTATCAAGGCTGTGGAGTAAGGAGACTTGTCCAAGGTTTCACCCTGCTGGGAATCGAACACAGGTCTCTCGTTTGGGAGGCGAGCGCTCTGAGCTCCAGGATAATGTTCAAGCTCGAGCTNAAAAAAGTTGAGTTTTACATAATGTCTCAGCGAGCCACAAGTTAATGGCGACAGGCAAAGGACATTATCAGGCAGTTTCTCTAATTATTATCAGCTCCTCGTTAGACTATTTGACATCTGATCTGTAATCGAGAAACCTATCTGGTTGTCACTTTCAGAGGTTTGTACGCTGCTTAAACACATTACCAGCCATTTATTCACACTTGCAGTGAGCAGAGCGATACAAGATCCTCATTTCCTGACAAATGGCAAGACAATTTGAATGTTGCTCATTTTTTTACACACAAACATGCACACTGCAGATAGAAGAAGCTCTTCAATCTCTGTCAAATCACACTTTCTCACCGGAATAAAGTTGCAATTTCAATTAGACCAAATCCACCTTATTTAAGAGCCTTTCGTTTCAGTCCCTGCTGGCAGAAATATTGACACCAGGCACCCCAGGTCAATTAAAGACCCTTTAATCTAAAGATCATTAGACGGGATGAATAGAAATGTATTTTAATCAGCCATAACTTCATCCTGCAATTGTAAGTATTATCATAAAGGTCAGATTGCTTGCTTGTCATACTGGTATCATATGGACTGTTAGTTTTACCATCAAAGTTGCTGTAGCTTTCAATAGAACTTAATTGAGGTACACCCAAGGACAATTATTGTAGCTTGCCAGTTGCATGAATGATGTCAAATGGATCATTCATACAAGGCACTCCGTTTCAACCACAAAATATAGCGTCAATTCACTTTACAGTATGTAAGCAAAGACGTGATAAGGCGTTATATTCACTGCAAGGATTATTGTAATATTATGTGGCTCTGTGCTGATCCGAACATCTGTAAACAACATAGCCACATGGTTTTTCAAGACATCGGGAACTACATGGATTCAGGATTAGGAGGGGTGGAGCATAAACACTGGCATGGACTAGGTGGGCCGAATGGCCTCTTTCCATGCTGTTATTTTTTGTGTAATTCTATGTAGAAATAATTTTCATTACCGTCCTGATGCTGGGTTTTTACTCTTTCTATTGCTATCACTCCAAGGAGACCTTAAGCATTACAATTATTGCTCTAATGATACTGAAATAATCCTTGCATTCTATTATAGTGCCTACATCCTTGAATCATCTCAAAGTACTTTGCAGGTAATTGATGTAATGTGAATTAACTGCGTATTTCTTAGGCCAACAATCCAGAAGTTTTGGGCACACCAATGTTGGCCAGGGCACCGAGAGAGAGAGAAATTCTTTTTGAAATCTGCCACAGGATCTTTAATGTCCACCTGAACTGGCACAGGCGGGACCTCAGTTTAAAGTCTCATGTGAAGGATACTGCCTCTGACATTGCATGCTTCCCCCAGTGCTGTATCCAATAAAAAAATATTAATTTTATCTGCTTGTGGCTCTTAGTTCAAACTTCACGTTCAAAGAAAATCAGTCTCATCAGTTGCAATGTAGAATCCTCTGCTTTTATTCTTAAAATGCAGCATCAAAAGGTGTGGGGTATGTAAATGGGTTTGGAAGTTGATCATTATCACACATATGTTTCTCAAATCAACCAGAATAATAAAAAAGCTTGAAGGTCTGAATCACGTGTCACTGCTGTGTTATCCCAACATCAGCACGTGTACATGCTTGGCTTCTCTTGATTGCTGCTCGGTCTTACTTTAAAGTCACCTCATGCACACATTGTAATTGAATCCGTTAATAATATAGCAGCATGCTAAGAGCAAGTGGCGTGTGTGACTTTCTGCGTGTCCTTGCCTCGGAACCGACCTGCAGTGTGTGTGTTAAGCTGCCTCGGCAATCGGTTTCCACTGTTGTAGGCAAACAGCAGATTGTCCTGTGGAGACCAGCTCCTTTCAGGCCAGTTCTATAATAATATAACATATATAATAATAAATAAATAATAATAATAATCCTTGCATTTGATATAGTGCCTTATCACGTCATTGAGATGTCTCAAAGCACTTCATAAGATATACTGTAAAGTGAATTGACTGTGAATTTTGTGGGTAAGATGCGGCAGTCAATTGCACACAGCAGTGTCCCACAAACAGCCCCAGATTGAGTGGCCAAATTATTATTATTATTTTTTTAAGGGATTATTACCCCTGGAAAGCAATTCACCAATCAACTAACAACTGGATTCCTACTTCCTGCTAGGAAAACAGAGGCGTGTGGAGTAAGGGAACTTGCCTAGGGTTTCACCCTGCCCGGGAATCAAACCCGTCAATCCTCTCACTTGCGAAGCCAGAGCACTAACCACTACAATACGGGACTCCACATTTTCACTGCGTGTTAAAGTAACATAATCTATTCAAGCTTTATTGTAGTTTACAATCACTGCATAGACTGGAGAAATTAATCGTGTGTAACAAAACAAATTTGCAAATTCCACAAAAAGCTGTATATCTTTCTTAAAGTGAAAAAAAGTGAACCTATTTCATGGTTGAGGATTTATTAACTTTGTTCTACAAACACAGAACTCCAGAGCAGGATTTGCAAAGATTGGAATGCTCCCCAGTTCTATGGAGTGTTATCGGTGTTATTCTATACACATTTAGAGTGATCGATTGCAGCTGTGAGTTATGGCGCTGTGAGTGATTGTTTCAGAGTATATAGAGTTTAAAAGGTTTTTAGATGGTTCTAGTCATTTGCTTGTCACCACCCCTGACGCAAACTCAGCAACGGGAACATATCTTTTATGATGTTGATTTTGTCCACAAAATCGCTCGCGGATTAGGAACAATGGCTTTCTTTATAAATGTAGAAACAACAAAACCAATTTGCATTTCACCCACAAAACATACACTTAATTCACTCCATGAAGCACTTTGAGATGTCTTGAAAATGTGATAAAGTGCTATCTCAAAATGCAAGAATTATTATGAGACACAATAGTCACTCCCTTTTCTCTTCCCACTTTCTTGCTCAATGTCTGATATCTTTGTGAATAATTCTATTATAATAATAGAATACACCGCAGTGTGAAAAAAAGAAGTGTCCCACAAACAGTCGTGGATTGAGTGACCAAATTTTTTTTTAAAAAATGTTTTTTTATGGATGACATCTCCAACAATGCAACAAGCCCCGGCACTGCATTGGAGCGTCAGCTTCGACTATGTGAGTTCAAAGTCCCGGAGTGGGGGTCGAACCCACAACCTTCTGACTCAGTGGTGAGAGTGCTACCAACTGAGCTGGATTGACAGACAAACCCTGAAGAGATTTGAAGTGGAAAAGGACACAAAGATTTTGTCTCTCCATTTTTTGATGGCATTCAGGAGCGATTTGGTTTCTGTCCATCTTTGCATTGTCTTCTGTGGGCGACGCACTTGACTAGTCTCCAGGCTCCTCATTACTGCCAGGACCTCTTGACCCAGGTTTCAGATAAGGCAACACAGTGGATACTATAATATTGCAACATGGTATGGGAGATTATTTGTGAATCATCGCGATATTACTACAGTGAAACATAATGTAATATTTCCCCTATATATTTCTCTTGAAGGGGTACAGCCAGATGGTGGAGAGGTGGTGTATTACAGGAGCAGGTCTGAGCTGTTACTGATATGTTATTAATCTGGTGGTGGATATTGATCCAGTGATAATAATAATAATAATCTTTACATTAGATACAGCGCCTTATCATGTCAATGAGACATCTATTTTGTGGGAGAAATGCGGCAGCCAATTGTTCACAGCAGTATCCCACAAAAAGTCTTAGATTGTGCAACCAAATTGTAATTTTTCTTTGGAGGGATTATTACCCCCGGAAAGCGATCCACCACTGATATCCTTTTCATTGTGTGATCTTTGAAAGGCTTTTATCTGGAGCATCTTGATGCAGAATTGATCCACAACTGTCCTTCATTCCCATATCCATGCCATGACCCGCTCTGCCTTTCCCCACCTGTGCTACATTGCCTGGCTCCACCATTGTCTCTCACCACAGGTCGCCAAGACCCTTATCCATGCATTCATCACATCCAGGCTCCTTGCCTGACTGCACTGGCTCCCCATCAACAACAACAACAACAAAATTACATTTATAGAGAGCCTTTCACGTCGGGAAGACGTCCCAAAGCACTCAGAGAATACAGTTCAAGATCCTGGAACTCATCTTCAAAGCCCTCCATGGCCTTGCTCCTCCCTACCTCTGTGACCTCCTAATCCCTTACTAACCTGTCTGCTTCCTCCGCTCAATGGGCTCCGGCTTGCTTCACATCCGCTGCCGTGCCCACCCCACCCTTGGTGGGCAGGCCTTCAGCCTCTCTGCATCCACCCTCTGGAACTCCATCCCACAGTCCCTTTGCCTCACCCCCTCCCTTGCCTCCTTCAAAATCAGTCTCAAGATCCTCCTCTTTAACCGTGCCTTCGGCCACCCTCCTACCCCTACCCTCCCTCCATTCCTGTTGATCCCAACAACCAGCTCGGGTGCGGATCCCTGATTGTCCAGCAACTTGGGATATCCTCCTGACGTGAAAGG
Source organism: Callorhinchus milii (assembly GCF_018977255.1). Taxonomy (NCBI): domain Eukaryota; kingdom Metazoa; phylum Chordata; class Chondrichthyes; order Chimaeriformes; family Callorhinchidae; genus Callorhinchus; species Callorhinchus milii. Next base: position 7,003,713 of record NW_024704754.1, read on the forward strand.
CACAATACAAATGTAATTTGTTCTTGTTGTTGTTGTGTATTGGAACACTACCACAGACTAGTTAAACTCTGGCATAGACCATATTACCACTGGCATTGGCGAGTTGACCATCCGCATTGACCAGTTGAGCCGAATGGCCTGTTTCCATGCTGCATGCAATTCCATGTAATTCAATGAAAGCTACAGCTTCCAAGACTCTGGCAGACTCACTGCTAAATTGTAGAAAGATGGGTCCTTGTAGAGTATTTATGAATTTCTACCTTGCAAGCCAGATATCCTCAAGTGTAAACAAGCCAGTTGTGAAGAGTGATTACAAATCATGCCTGTTGACCGAAGGGGATTTAATGTGTATAACAATTAAACCCAGTGGAGGACAGTGACTATCCTCCTTGGAGGGGGGGGCAGGTAACCGGGGTCTCCTTGGAGCTGAAGTGGCTCCAAGGTGACTTGCCTTGCAATGGAGTGTCGGAATCAAGCCAGCCCTCTGTGGCAGTCTTGGTAATCCGGTTCCTGAACCAGGCAGGTCCACAGTATTGCAGGGTACTGTTGATTACAGCACAGCCAGCCTGGATCGTCAGCAGGACCTGGAAGAGTAGTCCAGTCACTGGAACAGGGAGTCATTCCACTCAGTTCCTGTTAATCCTGTAACCCAAAGCCCTAACGGGTAGTGTTGTCCTAGCTGGACAAGCAGTGGGAAAGCTTGCTGGACACAAATATCAATGGCAACCTATGTGGTTTTAGCTGATTAGATTCCAGCAGTTACCCCAACACACATTCTGGGGTCTCCAAACCTTGGCTCTTGCCAACCTGCACCTGATACTTTCTTGAATTAGGTAAACAGGATGCATCCCTCCAGGGAGAGAGAACACATTCCATTCCAACAATCTAACTCTGGAATTTCTACGTTTAGGTGGTCTGCATGGAATTCTCTGCTTGGGTTTGGATACTCTTAAGCATGATGATGGGTTTCTGCATGCGTTACACGCTCGGCTGAACCCAAAAAAAAAGAGATAAAAAGAGGTCGATTGTTGACTTGGTAACTTCGGCTCTGTGGGATATGGCCGTAGTTGAGAGAAACAGCACTTGTGGTTATCTGATGACAGGGATGAGGGTGTGTAATCAAGGCAACATGAGGGAGCTCTCTCTCTCTCTCTCTCTCTGCTTAAGTATTAGCACTCACTGTGCTATACGGTACCTACTCACCCTGTCACAGCCTACACACCAACATCGCTCACTTTAATTAGCACAAACCTACAGATGATCAAAGATCCCAGTGCTGTAGGTTTTATTAGGGAGGATCCATTAACGAAATTGCAGACCGGATAGCACAAATAAATTCAGCAACAGATCCAATTGAGATGACATTAGCCGCCATAAATTCCACTTAAACCACCCAGTGTCTGGAGGCAGGTTTGTACAGCATTTATTAGGAGCCCCAGAGAAACAGGGTGTTTTTTCACAAGATCGGATTAGCATTGAGCGAGCGGCTGAATGAGACAACAACTGATTGGCGTTTGTTCCTGGGTTTTATTTTCAGATTAATATAGCATTAATTTTTTTTAAAAAAGAGCAAAACAATCCCTCCTTGCTGGCATCTCTCAGATTATGTCCCTGAGGTTTGAATGAGCTCCTTTCTCGTCTCCACTAATGTGACCAATCTATTATAATCAAGTCAATTATTCCAATATTACATTCTCTCTTTAAACTGCAAAGTGAACACTGTTAAGTCTCATTATCAAGATAGTCAAATGTCAGGAGGCTTTTTTGAAGTGCTGAGATGATGCCTTTTAAGCAGCAAATTTCTTCAAACTCATAAAATAAGTTAATTAGCACAGCAATCTGATTTTACTTTACATATGAATTCGGTAACAGCCTTTATTTTTCTCCTTTGTGTAATCAGAGTTCCATTTATTGTCAAAGCATTTGAAGGGCAACATTCCCACTCGTCATTAAGGTTTTTTTTCTGTCGTATTGCTGGCAACGCAAACGTATTTCATGTGAATGCAGCCAGGTGTCAGCCTGGCTCAGTCAGTAGCACTCTCAGCTCTGAGGCAGAAGGTCATGCGTTCAAGTCCCACATCATGACTTTTAACTCACAGTCAAGGCTGACACTCCAATGCAGAGCTGGGGGAGTGTTGGACTATTGGAGGTGACATCCTTCAGATGAGACATTAAATCAAGTCCCATCTGTCTGTTTCTCTCTCTGAAGGTCCTGGCCAACAATCCTGCAGAGAAAAGTAATCACTCATTTAAAGGCTGTTTGTGGGACATTGCCATGTACAAACTTGGTTGCCATATTTGTGTGCAAATACACAGTCACTACATCTTGTGAAGCACTTTTCGAGGACATGATAAGGCCCTATATCAAATCATCCATTCATAGTTTTTTTTAATCACAAATAGAAAAAAATGGTCTAAACAACATCAACAACAACAAGATTGCATTTATAGAGCGCCTTTCACGTCGGGAGGACGTCCCAAGGTGCTGGACAGTTGGGTCGGGTCCCGAGCAGGGGGGAAATGGTCAATACATTATAAGCATGCATATTCATATGTATATATGTATATATGCATATATAAATATATAAATATGAATATGCACGCTTATAATATGTATATGCATATAGACAGGATATGCCTGTCATTGAATTACAGTTGAAACAACAGAGCAAAAAGATTCACTGTATATCGTGGGGGGAGTTTTCTTGAGTAATTCTTTGTGTGCCAGCTGAGAACATTGCTGGTATCTGTTTTCATTGAGGTGGTAATGTTGAGTGGTAATGTTGACCAAAATTTGGTCACTCAGTCCACGACTGTTTGTGGGTTACTGCTGTGCACAATTGGCTGCTGTGTTTCACCCACAAAATAAACAGTCAATCCATTTTGCAACATATCCTGTAAAGCACACTGAGACGTCTCAATGACGTGATAAGGCGCTATATCAAATGCAAGGATTATTATTATTATTGTAATGATTTGCGATTGCGAGAAAGTACAGCAACAGACGAGATGGTAATATTTGTGTGCCCGATGCTCAAATGCCTCTGTAAATTGGTTGATGGATAAAATGCACTTAGAGCTCCAGCGAGTGGAACAGTCATCAAGTCGATTTAATATGAAATCTGAAATGGGCTCTAACTCTACGCTACTATAACCTTTATGGCTATTTTGCATATGAATGTGTCGACACTATGATTCACCTTGTAATTATTGCGACTGTGATATGGGCATCTATGTTGTTATACTTCACCACAATAGTGTACGCTATGTATCTCTTGAAACTATAGAATATTGATGATCCTATGTCCGGTGACTACAAAGTCTGGGACACATTTTCCAGAATACAGACAATGATATTTTAATTGCGGAATAATTAGATGAGTCATGGCACACTTACATTTGCATAAACACGGCACACATTATCCCATAAAGAGCCAGAACCTGTAAATCGCTGCTATTTGTTAGCACTAACTGTCTTTTCGAGAAAGTATGTGCTGTTACTTTCCTCTCCACCCTCTTTGCTCTTCTCTGTTGCAAACATTCTATAGCATAGTGGCTGGAGTCCCGTAGCATACTGGTTAGAACACTTTTTGTATATCCTGTTGTATATCCTGTGAAGCGCTTTGAGACATCTCAACGATGAGATAAGGCCTTATATGTAAACATGGAGTCCTGTAGCTTAGTGGTTAGAGAACTCGCCTCGAAAGCAAGAGCACCTGGGCTCGATTCCCTGGCAGAGTGAAATGTTAGGCGAAACATTGGGCAAAATGTTGGACAAGTTTCCTTACTCCACATGCCTTTTGTTTACCTAGTAATAAGTAGGAACCCGGTTGCTAGTCAATTCGTGGATCACTTTTCCGGGGGTAATAATCCCTTAAAAAAAAATGGTAATTCAACTCACGATTGTTTGTGGGACACTGCTGTGCGCAATTAGGTGCCATGTTTCACTCAAAATATACAGTCAATTCACTTTACAGTATACTCTGTGAAGCGTTTTAAGACATCTAGAAGATGTGATAAGGCGCTATATCAAATGCAAGGATTTTTATTATCGCATTATTATATCGCTCGCTTAATTTCTTATGGCTGCAAGGCTTGTTTTGGGGGTTCTTTTTAAGTCCAATTTGGAATCGGGTGTCTAAAAAGAATCGGGTCTAAAAAGAATTTGGAATCGGGTGTCACAAAGCCCTTTGGAAGGCAATCCCCTTGAAGGAGAGCGCTATTGCTTCCAATTTAATCAATGTAAAACGAAAAGAAATAACATTCATGTCATTTGATGCTGCAATTCTAACCCAAGGTTCTCAGGTCCATGCCACCAGCTTGAATGAAGTCTTCAACCACCAGACTGCTAATGTTCTTTTTTGCAGATCCTAGGGCTGGAGACGTCTTAGAATAAGGGGGCCGTATAAATGCAGGTTGTTGTTGTGGTGAGAGTTCTCTTTCCAGAGAACTGTATTTCACAAGATTGGTTTGGATGAAGCCTACCATCCTCTCATCACATCATCGAGCTGTTTTTTAAAAATAAATCCTAGCATCCTGGCCTCAATCACCCTCTTGGTAATCCTGTTGCAGTTGAAGAAGACCCTTCAGCCCGTTTGATCACAGCCTCCCAGAATATCTGGATAACAATGGAACCAGACATGCTTTTTCGGAAAGCCACATGTTACTGCTAACAAATAAGATCGATATACAGGTTCGATTGTTTTCCAGATAACAATAGAATAACAACCATAATAATAATAATAATTTGGCTACTTAATCCCCGACTGTTTGTAGGATACTGCTGTGTGTAACCGGCAGCCGCTTTTACTCACTAAATACATTTTCCAGTATATTCTGTGAAATGCTTGGAGACGTCTCGTGATAAGATGCTTTGCCAGATGCAAGGATTATTATCCAGTCCATTTTCACTATCAATGCAAAGCCTGTTTAGACTCTTCTAACCACCTGCAAACACTTAGTTAGTATCTCTGACGACCACTTGAACTGTGTCCACGTGGCTTTTGGTTGGCATTTGGATAGAAGTACAAAGCACTAGTATTAGTTGTATGACTGGGCCAATTGGCACAGCGTAAGGCAGGAAGTTGCATTGCCATCTAAACTGCATCTGGCCTCACCTCAATCAGATCACACCCAATGCAGTAGAGCCCAATATCCCATTGGAACAGCCAAATGTTTGCACGGCTCATACCCCTGATTTAACGAGGAAACATATTTCAGCATTAAGCAGGATTGCTTTGGCAAACGGAGGACAATTTGACAGTCAGGAAGCGTATCACTTACAACGTTCCAACATGGAACAGTCGAACCAGAGAGCACCTGATCCATCCGCTGACATAGGCAGGGCAAAACCTTAGGTAAGTTTCCTTACAACAACAACAAAAAAAAATTACATCAGAAGGATGTCCCAAGACGTTACTTTTGGGACAAGGACGTGCCAAGGCGCTTCCTTACTCCACACGCCTCTGTTTTCCTAGCAGTAAGTACGAACCCGGTTGTTAGTCGATTGGCAGGTCTCTTTTCAGGGGGTAATAATCTCTTCAAAAAAAATATAATAAATATTAATAATTTGGTCACTTAATTCACGATTGTTTGTGGGACACTGATGTGCACAATTGGCTCCAGCATTTCACCCACAAAATATACAGTCAATCCACTTTACAGTATATTCTGTGAAGTGCTTTGAGACGTCTCAATGACATGATAAGGTGCTATATCAATTGCAAAGATTATTATTATTATTGTTGTTATTATTATTGGGGATTGGGGTGGGAGAAGGAAGATCTCATACTTTGCATTGTAGGGTGTAGAGTTGGCTCTAGCTGTCACACTATGGCCAACACAGCATCGCCTCAATTTGAAAGCACCTGCTTTGGGTGTTGCAGTGGAAGACAAGCAGCCAAGTCAAAGCATAGTTTAAGCTCCACTCTAGGATGTTCATGCCAAACGTATGTAGCTACAGTAGCTACAGACATTAACGTGACAGAGAGAGAGAAAAAATTACATTTTAACAAGGGCATTAGTTTCAGTCAGAGCCTCTCTGCCAAGCCAAAATCTACTCAGATGCCGATGTTTAAAGAGAAGTAGATAGTTTGACCTTCTTCATGTTGGAAGGGTATTGTATCTCTGCCTATACTCTTATCCTTTTTTTCAGCTATTGCTGCCATTTTGTGGCAGATCAATGTCCTTCCTCAAGTCATATCTGCAAACAGATTGCTTATCTGCGCACTCTTATGGTGCTCAGGTTTTATCATTCATTAACACTGGAACTTATCATTAATACTTCCAGAGGCCTATTTTTCCGTACTATTTCACCCTTCAAGCCCAAATTCAATTTACTGTTAATTGCTACAGCATTCAGCAGGACCATTAGATACTAACACTGAGTGGAAACTTAAAGATCTTGTTAAGTGCAAAACTCATGTATTTATTAATATTAAGAATAATCCTTGTATGTATTTGAGTTGACGTCAGGAGGGTAAAGCAATTCACTGGATTCACTGTAAAGGTGAGAGCACGATCAAATGACCCAAGCTGACCCCTAACTTTACTGCTGCACAAATTGCACTCCAGCCACAAGATTGTAATTTCACAGAGTGAAAGAATAATGTTTGGTTTTCCCAATCTCATATCCTTAATAGAAAAATGATTGAGGAAAAATATCTACTTATTCTGGTAACGCTAATGAGATCTGGCTCAATGCAATGTTAATCCATATATTATTGTTTATTGAAAAAGATAATAAATTGGTTATGGTGGTGCTGATGAAAGTGGTGTATGAATGGTATTAAACGCATAAAACTCATCAATTGTTCCAGCAGTGATGTTATATTCTGCTCACTGGGTAGATTAGGTTATTGCTTCACTTGCTGTACTGTGGAAAGGACAATAATGCACTCTGCCTGTCCAGAATATAAGCTAAATTTTCCAAAACCAAATCCTTGCTGTAGAATAATAATTCTAGGGAATGTTCAACATGATATGGCAATATCTCAAACAAACGGTTGCAATATTTTCAATCAAAGTTGTCTACCAACATTTCACAATAACAGCCACCTGCATTTATAGTAAATTCATCCTGATAACTCGTCACTCCAACGGAAAAGGGCTCAGTGACGGGTTATCATTGTGAAGTCCTGTAGCTCAGTGGTTGGAGCACTCGCTTTGCAAGCGAGAGACCTGAGTTCAATTCCAGGCAGGTCAGGGCGAAACCTTGGGCAAGTTTCCTTACTCCACACGCCTAATAATAATCCCTCCAAAACAAAAAACAATAATAGATTGGTCATTTTCAATCTACGATTGTTTGTGGGAAATTGCTGTGCGCAATTGGCTGCCGCGTTCGCCCACAAATATACAGTTAATTACAGTGTGTTCTGTGAAGCGCTTTGGGACGTCCTCCCGACGTGAAAAGCGCTATATCAAATGCAAGGATTATTATTATTATTATTAAGTTAGGCATATGTATAAATACCTAAATAAATGTGGCCAGGACAACTTAAATAGTGGTAGTGACAAGTTAAGTCACGGATGAGTTATCAGGAGTTTGGTGTTTTACCCTTCACACGAGTAGCGTCTCAGAGTGCTTTTTTAGCTTCCCTAAAACTGCCACTTCCCAGGACAACTGACGGACTCCAACTCAGTCTTTTGGACAATCTCCTTGCATGAAAAGCGCTGTTAGAGATGTAAATTTGTAGTTGTGTTCAGAACACAGTACCTATGTTAAACAGTGTTTCAGATTGTAATTAGTATCACACATCGGATTCAAATGAGCTCTATCCCTGCTTGATCATCCCACAGCCTCCCTCTGCTCTAGCCTCCGAATCCTCTGTCGGGCTCACCATGGCAGATGCCGCTGGCTGTCCAACAGCAGCCACTCTAACTGCCCTAACCCCCATTCTCGCCGTAAGGCCCATCGGTTCCTGACCACAGGGGCCAACCTCATCCACATCCCCACCCTCCCTTTCAGTCCTCCCACTCCTCCCCTGCCACCCACCCCCCCTCGCCCCCCACATTCCAATACCAATTGTCCCCTCCACATCGACACACAAAATGTCCGCTCCCTCGCCAGCAAAACACTCACCATCCAAGACCTCATTGTTGACGAAAACATTGACATTTTCGCCATCAGTGAAACCTGGATGACTCCAGTCGACACCTTCCCCCTGAGAGAGGCCGCACCACCGGGCTACACCTTCCATCATACCCCTCGACCTAACCGCCATGGTGGCGGTGTGGCTCTTATCTCCCCGTCCTCGCTCGACCTATCTCCTTACTCCTCTGGAACCTTCCCCTCCTTTGAGCACCTTATCCTTTATCACCTCTCCAAACTTTCCCTCAAAGTTCTCCTTATCTATCACCCTTCCAAGCCCTCCCCCACCTTCATCTCCGACATCTCCACCCTCCTATCTTCCCTCTCCCTTTGCTCCGAACGCCTCCTCATCCGAGGAGACTTCAACCTTCACTTCACCCGCACCTGCTCTACCTCTGCTGACGTCTCCTCCCTTATTCTCCTCCCTCAACCTTTCCGTTCACATCCACTCTGTCCACACTCACCCATGTTCAGGGTCACCGTCTTGATCTGGTGATTACTCAGGACCTCACCATCTCAGACCTCACCATCATCAACAAAGCAATCTCGAACCATCACTTCATCTCTTTCAACTCCTCAATCCCTCACCCCATCGCCACCCAACCCACTTCATCTCTTACCGCCCTTGGAAAAAATCTCCCCCCCCTTCCTCTCAGCTGCCTTGGAGTCATCTGAACTCTTTCCCCTCTGGGGCTTCCTCCCGCAATGACTTATCCTCCACAGTCACTCTTCTCCACAGCTCCCTCTCCTCCTCTCTCAATTCCCTTGCTCCCCTCTCTTCCCAAACCATATCCTATTAAGGTAAGTCATCTTGGTACACCAGCCACCTTCGCTCTCTTAAAGCACAGTTGGGTGCTGCTGAATGCACCTGGCTTAAATTAAGCTTAACAGTCCATCAGTAGATCTAGCTGGACCTTATCGATCTTATCGCTCCGCCTCGCCTCCAAAATCGTTGTTCTACTCCAAGACAATCTTGGAGACTGAGGACAGCCCCAGGTTCCTTTTCTCCATCACGAATCGGTTCCTCCGCCCACCTTCTAATGCCTCGCCCATCCTCACCTCCAATGCCAACTGCGAGGCAATGCTGGACTTCCTCAAATCCAAAGTTGAGAAGATCCGCTCAGCTGCCTCTGCCCTTCCATCTACCACACCCTCCCCAACTCTCCCCCTCCCACCCCGGCCCCTACCCATCCCTCTCTCCACACCTTTGAAACTGTCTCCCCCTCCTCTCTCACCACCACTATAACCCGCATGAAACCAACCACCTGTGCCCTCGCCCCCATCCCTACCCCTCTCCTTACCTCCCAGCTACACCTCCTTGCCCCTCTACTCACAGACATCATAAACCTCTCCCTGTCCACTGGTACTGTTCCACCCCATTAAAAATGGCTGTCATCACTCCTATTCTTAAAAAACCCTCGACCGTGCTTTCGATCACCCTGCTTTCCCCCCTGACCTCCACCCTCCCCAATCCTGACCCCTCCCCCAGCTCGGGTCCAAAACTCTGACTGTCCAGCGCCTTGGGACATCCTCCCAATGTGAAAGGTGCTCTACAAATGTAATTTTGTTGTTGTATTTATAGATTCAATCTCTGTCAATGAATGATTCAATTACCATAGGGTTCATGAGGGAGATAGGTTGGTGATGTAGGGCTCTTTTCTGTTTGTGGGACATTGCTGTGCGCAATTGGCTGCCGCGTTCGCCCACAAGTAAACATTCAATTCACTTTACAGTGTGTTCTGTGAAGTGCTTTGGGACGTCCTCTCGACGTGAAAAGCGCTATATCAAATGCAAGGATTATTATTATTATTATTATTATCAGTGAAGGATAGAGGTAAAGGACAAGCACACAGATCAGTGAGTGCCCCGATTTAAGAGAGCCACTGTTCTGGTAAACCCTGACATTGGTGAAGTTTGGAAGAAGCGGTCAACTTGGACACCTGTCCAGGGACTTTGCTAGTTGACATGAAATGATCGTCCTTTCCATTGGAGGCTATTGACCCATGCTGTTGGTCTCTGTCCCTTTTCCATGTAGCTTTAGAGTGAATGTTCTTAAAAAAAATACATTGATGTTGCATTGGGTCATAGCTCATTGTCGAATGGTTTGATGGCTTCATTAATTTCCAGTGGCTAATTAATGTCAGGAAAGCTGCCCCTGATATCTGCTGCATCAGCAGGTGTCTGAGTAAATCCACAGCTTTGTTCTTTTTCCAGTGTAGCAAGTCTTTACCCTATTCAAATGTTTTTTGCCATGAAGTAAATGTGGCGATCCCCATTAACATACTCAGTCTTAGAAAATGGCAACAATACACTATATTGTTATATAGCCCGTGTCCTCTCCTGCACCAGGCTCCATGACCCTATCACCCCCATCCTCGACCAACTCCATTGTCTTCCCATCATGCAGAGGATACAGTTCCAGATCCTGGTCCTCACCTTCAAAGCCCTCCATGGCCTCACTCCACCCTACCTCTGTGTCCTCCTAACACCCTACCATCTTGCCCAATCCTTCTGCTTAGCGGGCTCCAGCCTGTTTCACGTCCCTTGCCTCTCCCGCCCCACCATTGATGAGCTGGCCTTCTGTCACTCTGCCCCCACCCTCTGGAACTCCATCCCGCAATTGCTCCACCTCACCCCCTCCCTTGCCACCTTCAAGACCCATCTCAAGACCCGCTTCTTCGATCGTACTTTGGATCACCCTCCTTCCCCCACTGCCTTCCACCCTCCCCAATCCCAACCCCCAGCTCGGGTCCAAAACACTGACTGTCCAGCACTTTTCGAAGTCCTCCTGATCTGAAAGGTGCTGTACAAATGTAATTGTGCTGTATATTGTTCAGCTCCACGCATTTACCACGCGCATTATCGCCTACAAATACACAGTCACCGCACTTGACAGTAAATCCTATGAAGCATTTTCAGACTTTCTCTTGACGGGAAATGCGCCGCGCAAACACAAGGATTATTATTATAATTAAACAGCATCGTCTGCTGTTAAACGACCTTCCACATTCGGTGCTTAGACACAAACTTGTCCCTCAAGTCTGAAATCCAAGCGTTTAAACTTTAGAATGCTGCTTTTAAGCCACGCCACGCTGTGTTAGAACACAATTCACAAAGCAGTTACATAAGACTGTCATCTCTTTTTATGGTGATCATGCTGTTCAATAAAGTTGACCAGAATTCAACCCGGACTCTCTACAATGCCTCGAAGGTCTTGTTAATACACTGTCACAAAGGTAGCAAAGGTATCAGGGTCATTATACACATTTGGTAAGACTCCTAAACACTAATCAGTGTTTCAATTAACCTTTTGCCCTCTGCTACCATAAAGTAACACAACAGGCATTGTGATGACACAAGCAGCCCAATAAAAGCAATGGGATAATATCTCCTGATTGTGGATACTGCAGTGGCTGAGCAGCTCCAGGAGCAGCAAGCTGCTCGACACACATGCATAACAACAACAACAAAATTACATTTGTATAGCACATTTCACATCGGGAGGATGTCCCAAGGAGCTGGAAAATCAGTGTTTCGGATCAAAACTGGGGGTTGGGATCAGGGAGAGTGAACGAAGGCAGGGTCGAAGAAGAGGGTCTTGAGATGGGTGTTGAAGGAAGCAAGGGAGGGGGCGATGCAGAGGGACTGTGGGACGGAGTTCCAAAGGGTGGGGGCAGTGTAGCAGAAGGCCCGCCCGCCAATGGTGGACGGATGAGGCGGGGGAGGTGAAGCAGGCTGAAGCCCACTAAGCGGAGGGAATGGGCAGAATGGTAGTGGGTTAGGAGGTCTTAGAGGTAGAGGGGAACAAGACCATGGAGGGCTTTGAACGTGAGGACCAGGATCTTGAACTGTGTGATGGGAAGCCAGTAAAGTCGGGCGAGGATGGGGATGATACAGTCACGGAGCCCGGTACGAGGACATGGGCTGCAGAGTTCTGGATGATCTACAGCCTATGGAGGTAGGAGTTGGGGAGGCCGACAAGCAAAGAGTTTGCATAGTCCAGCCTGGATGTTATAAATGAATGTATGAGGGTTTCGGCAGCCCCTGCGGTGTGAGGCAGTGGTGGTGCCGGGCGATGTTGCGGAGGTGGGGGAAGGCAGAGTGGGTCATGGCACAAATGTGGGGTAGAAAAGATAGTTGAGGGTTGAACAGGATGCCAAGCTTCTGGATTGGCTTAACAAGGTGGAGTGTGCATCCTTGGCTGGTGATGCTGTCAGCGCCTGAGGTGTGGAGTTGCTGACGGGAACCAGTCAGGGGGACCGCGGTCTTGTTGACATTCAACTGTAGAAAGTTAGCTCTCATCCAGAACTTGATGTCTGAGTACATTTAACATACATGCATCTTACACCAAATGCTTCCGAGCTACACTGCTTGTATGCAAATAGTAGTAGCAATTAAGATGCAACAAATCACAGTGCCTACAACATTCATTTGTTTATTTTAGATGCTGGATCCTTCCCTCTCTTCCCCGCCCACTACCTTTACAGCTCACCTTAAGACCTTTCCTTTCAACCGCAGTTTCCATCAACTTTTGACCTCCTCCCCCACACTCCCACTTCAGTCAGCTGTGTGAAGCACTTTGAGATTTCCTCCCAACGTGAAAGTTGTGTGTAAACATGTACATTGCTGTGGGGTGGTGAACGGCCACATTGGGAGCCATTTCAAGCTCTGTCTCTTATCTCCTTCCCCCAAAATAAATGGCTTTAAGCCCAAATTGATCAACTATTTCCAATTTGCAATGTACTCTATTATTAATATAATACTTCCATTTGACACAGCACCTCATCACATCGTCGGGATGTCTCAAAACGCTTCATAAGGTTTTACTGTGAAGCATAGTGATGTGTATTTGTAGACAAACTGAATGCAGTTGGTCTGACGTGCCAAAAATGACACTTTTATTGTATTCGGAAATTGAAATGCTGCAGAACCGAAATACATGGGATTTGATTTTGACACTATCTTCCTTCGCGAATACTTTAAGGATAAATTTATGTTGAGATTCTCAATGCGTCTAAATATTAATTGGAAAAGTTTTCTGGGAAAAAATTCAATCCTGCGAACATGAATCGATTTTGATTACAATGAAGCAAATCTTGACCTCAATAATTTGCTTGGCAGAACAGGCTTGTTCTTAAACCCTCATCTAAATGCACAACCTTAAAAGTTATTGCCTGAGGTTTTTTTTGATCAGGAATAATTACTTAGAATGCCCGGTTTCCCAGTAAATATATTATCAGTTTATTAGGAATGCATCTTGCTGGCTTCATTTCTTTTCCTATTCCCTCCTTATTCCTTCCTGGATGTCAGGAAATATACAGGGAAAAACTCCACCTGGGTCGTGATTTGCTCTCTATTAATGTAATTTTCATTTAATTAATCCTTGCATTTGATACAGCGCCTTATTACTTTGTGGAGATGTTTCAAAGCGCTTCACAGGATATTCTGTGACTATGTGTACTTTGTGGACAAACACGACAGCCAATTTGTGCACAGCAACGTCCCACAAAGAGCCACAGAGTGAGTGACCAATTTTATTTGGTGGATTGTTGGCCAGTACATCATGAGAAATTCCCTTCTCTTTTCAAATAGTGACATAGAATCTTTAAAGTCTGCCTGAACACGCAGTCGGGACCTCGGTTTAACGAAAGGATGACACTTCTAACAATGCAGCATACCCCCAGCATGGCATTGGAGTGTCAACATTGACTATATTTGGGTTCCAAGTCTCGATGTGGGGGCTGGGAATCCACTACCTTCTAACTCAGAGGCGACAGTGATGAGTACAAACTGATCCATGCTGATTCTTTGAAAATAATTTGCAGACAAAATCAGCTTCAAAATTAAAGACTGTGTTTAAGAATTTGACAGATTGGAAAACACTACATTAATAGAGTAAATCCAGACCCAATAAACTAGTAAGTAGGGTGACCTCTGGTCAATCCTCCTCATTCCCATTCCTTCAGCCTCCTGCTGTGTAAATTAGCTGTGTAACATAAGCTTGCCTTGGTTAAGCTCTTAATGGCAAATAGTACTTCGTTGGACACTGAAATGAAACACTGTCATCTTATGCAATGCATCTCCGACATTTAATTCCATGTAAATTGTGATTTGCATTTTAATGCAGAAAGTTCAGCTGCAGGCTTGAAACAAAGTCAGCGAATGTTATCAAGGTTTTCTTTGCAATTCACAATCATTTGTTACTTTTTTTATATACATATTCCCCAGGGCAAAACCTTAGGTAATGTTCTTTATTCCACACACTTCTGTTCACCTAGGAACCTGGTTGTTAGTTGATTGGTGGATGTCTTTCTGGGGGTAATAATCGCTTCAAAAAGTAATAATAGTTTAGTCACTCAATCCATGACTGTTTGTGGGACACTATTGTGTGCAATTAGCTACGCGTTTCACCCATAAAGTATACAGTCAATTCACTCTACACTATATTCTGTGAAGTGCTTTGAGACGTGATAAGGGGCTATATCAAATGCAAGGATTATTATTATTATAATATAGATATGTACGCTAAAAAAATCTGTATCAGCCTATCGTACAGCAAGAATTTTATTTTCAGGTTGATAAAAATTGGGATTTTTTTCCTTCCCAAAATAGGACCGGAACTTTTCATAGAACCATAGAAATTTATTCCACAGAAGAGGCTGTGTTTATGCTGGTGCTTTGAAAGAGCAAACCATTCAGGCCTTTCCCCCATATCTTTTATTTTGCCCAGGCAATATACACAATTTGTTTGGCAGATTGTATTTAATAATACACAATTCATTTTACAGTTTATATTCTCTGAAGCGGTTTGAGACGTTTCAACCATGTGATAAGGCACTGTATCAAATGTAAGTATTATTATTATTTTATTACATCCCTGCAAATGAATCCTTTTTACATATCTCTCTAGTTCCCACTTGAAAGCTAACATAAATCCTGCCTCAACCGTTGCCCCCCAAAGGGTATTCCACATCCAAATAATCTCTGTGCAAAAAAAATCCTCCAAATCGCCCCTTTGCAAACAATGATAATAATAATAATAATAATCCTTGCATTTGATATAGCGTTTTTCACATCTTCTCGACGTCTCAAAGCGCTTCACAGAATATACTGTAAAGTGAATTGACTGTATATTTGTGGGCGAACGCGGCAGCCATTTGTACACAGCAATATCCCACAAACAGTCGTGGATTGAAAATGACCAATTGATTATTGTTTTGTTTTGGTTTTGGAGGGATTATTATTAGGCCGTGTGGAGTAAGGAAACTTGCCCAAGGTGTCGCCCTCTGCCTGGAATTGAACTCAGGTCTCTCACTTGCAAAGTGAGTGCTCTAACCACTGAGCTGATAAACTGATGCCCTGACTCGCTGACTTGTGGGAATGATTTCTCCCTATGAACTATCAAAATTCCTCATCATTTTGAAGAACTCTATCAGGTCTCCCCTCATTTTCTCTGCTCCAGTGAATGATAGATATGGAAACACGACTTGAAACATCTCCACTGATCCATCAACACCTCAGTTGCTAATTTCTCTATCAATTCTATGTCCAATTAATAACCCAAAAGATTATGCAGAATTAGAATTTTTTGTGTCAATTTTTCCCACAAGCTCTCTGAGCTTCTATTGACTGAGCAATTGAAAATGTGTTGGAATGACACCACTAAGTATTCTAAAATCAATAAACATCATGACTGCTGTTAGCAGACATCACATTGACTTGATAATGTAGTCCTAAACACCAAGTCTGAAATAATACCCTTGTCTGCATCTGTGCACTTTTATACGCGCTGTCACAGAGACTCATCAAGGTCCCACTCCCCAGCCATGGAGCAAATGGATAATTTCATAATAAAAATGATCTCTGAGGTTTGTCTGCTTTGGTCGGAAAATACAGTGACACAGATAAGCTCTATCGTGGATCGTAGGCTTTTTTGTGGCATAAATGGAAACAATTAAAAATTGTTATATGAAATTAGGTTCAAACGTTGGAGAAACATTTTGTAGGTAATGAAATTGAAGCATCCAGGATTACTGAATTTCAATGGTAACAGGCTTGGGTCTTGGAGCTGTAGTAGTGTGGAGTCCTGTAGGATAGCGGTTAGCGCGCTCACCTCGCAAATGAGAGGACCTGAGTTTGAAACCTTAGGCAAGTTTCCTTCCTCCACACGCCTCTGTTTACCTAGCAGTAAGTAGAACCCAGTTGTTAGTTGATTGGTGGATTGCTTTCCTGAGGTAATAATCCCTCCAAAAACAAAATCCATGACCAGTAGGACACTGCTATGCGCAGTGCCGCTTTTCGGCCACAAAATACACAGTCAATCCATTTTACAATATATTCTGTGAAGCGCTTTGAGATGTCTCAACGACGTGTTAAGATACTGTATCAAATGCAAGGATTATTATTAGTGAAGAATTTGCTGGAATTACCCCGAAATATCTACAATATGCTGTAAACTGGTATCCTGTTTTCTCGAGAAACCAGTGAAGGATGAGATGAATGTTCAATTCTGAGAAACAGAATTGAATTATAAAAAAACACTCAACAGAACCCCTGGAAGAATAAGCAACACAATGTAAATTTAACAGCTTTGTAAAGCACTGGCTCCTGAATAATTGGTACTAACTCCTTGACTTTTGGTCTGAGGAGGTGACCGTAAGCACGGTCGAAGAGGAAGGTTTTCAGTCATGATCTAAAAGAGGGGAAGGCAGATGGATTGGGGAGAAAGTTCCAAATCTTCGGTCTGAAATCTCTGGAATTTCTTGCCTCAATTGCTCTGCCTCACCCACTCTTTGAAAATTCAAATCCCACCTGAAAACCTACTGCTTCGATCATGGACCCCCTGCCCCCACTCCCCCTTCTCCCCCCACTTAGCATCCAACTGTGCAGCACTCCGAGATGCAATCCTGCATGTAGGGCATTGTTTAACCGCAAATTGTTGTTCATTTAGAAACTTTTTTTTCCCTGCCGGATCTTAAAAACGAGGCTCCCAAATAAAAAGACTGGATTGAAGAGTTTCCCACAATATCGTGCCACCCTAAATCCTAAAGACAAAAGAGCAAAGATGTTCTGATGGGCTGAAGATTGGACAGAATTTCAGGCTACAGATGAACATCAATAACAGTAGATCCAAACATTTCCCTGGCACAGACTTTAGGCTAAGAGGTCTGTAATTGCAAGCTCAGGTCTCAGTCCTTTTTTAGCTCATCATAGGTTATTCACCATTGTTGAGATATAAACCCTTCACCAATCACTTCAAGTTAGCATTTACCTCACTATTGAAGCAATAATATAATAATGACACTTGCATTTGATAGAGCGTCTTGTCACGTCATTAAGACGTCACAAAACGCTTCACAAAATATATTGTAAAGTGGATTGCCTGTGTATTTTGAGGGTGAAACACGGCAGCCAATTGCCTACAGCAGTATAATAATAATAGTAATAACAATCCTTGCATTTGATATAGCACTTTTCATGTCTTGTCAACGTCTCAAAGCGCTTCACAGAATAGACTGTAAAATGAATTGACCGTATATTTGTGGGCGAAATATACGATACATATGCAGTATCCTACAAACAATCATAGATTGAATGACCAAATATTTTTATGAAGATGAAGAAAGAGCGAGGGGAAAGGGGATTTAAAACAATTTAAGAAAGCAAAAATGGCTTTAACGCATCAACGTGTCTCATCACTAACTAAAGCAGCAATAGACATTTGGTAAACAGCACACAAAAAATAGCAGCTAAACTCCATGTGAGTTCTGACGCATTGCAGTGAAATCTTTTAGTTACTGCGATACAATTTAGGACCATGTTCCAGATGCACTGAAGTCTGGGCCTTTGTCCTCTAACTGCTTTTGAGAACAAACCCTCTCTGACTCGTGCCTCACTTATTTCTGGCTGTGTTTCCACATAGCTATGTTCAGGCGCAGGCAGATTAACCTGTATTCGTATGCTTGATCATTTCTGAAGCAGCTGTTTGGCATTAGTCTGATATGCCTGATTTAGCAGGAGTTGAGGTAAGTTAATTTGCTCACTTGTGCAACTCTTAACACAGTGTGCTATATCCTTTTGTCAGACATTCCAGCATTATTAGGCAGTCGGCTGCAGGCCTAGGAAGCTTCTTTCTTCTTCTGTTCCGCGCTCTTAACTGAGTTGGAATTCTCCAACTGCTAGTTTAGCAAATTACAGACCAGTCAGTCAAACCTTTGGCTGTCCTGTCATTCAGCAATTGATGCACCTCAGCCAAACCTTAAAGAGCTTGCAATTAACTGGCTTCAAAGTTAAGGCTCTGAAAATGCTAAGAAAATAGAGGAAATCTAGAACCAAAGAACTGCTTCCCCAAAACCTCACATAAGTCGTACCATATATATATGACTTATGCAAAGTATGAGTTATGTCAAACTTGCATAGAATATAAACTCTTGAATGGGACTTGGGCAGATATGTGACTTAGGCGATTATATGATTTATACAGATTGAATTTTACTGTAGAACAAGTTGTTGTTATTACAGATGTGGAATGCTGATGTCAGGCTTATTCTGAGTTGGAAATCTCTCTGTTCTGTCATTAAGTGATGAGAAGGTGCCTTGATGCTAGTCATTGCTAACTCCTCCGAAAATGCAAGGTCTTCAGATCATGGTGGGCGTGAGCTGATATGAAAGCACTGGACAAACCTAAGCTTTGGAGTGGATTTCTGTAAAACACTTCAGCCACGAGCCTGAGAATAGCAACGAAGGAATTGCTAAATAGCAAATCCCTGGAGACCAGCAGATAACGGTCCACTGCGCAGGCTCAGGTAGCAACACACAGATAAAATAAAAGAATAGCAAAATAATAGACAACTTAGCGTCAAGCCGTCCAAATAGCTACAGGCTATCAAGGTTTTATTCTGCGTTGCACATGCTTTGACCAGGAAGATGACAGAGAGAGAATCAGGTGCATATAAATACATAGGATGAAGGTAGTGTATAACAGCAACACAGAATCNTTTTTCGAGCTTGGCTGTTATGGAAAAATGGTTGAGGAGCTCATTACACTCTGATTTAGAAGAAGTAGTGATTTAGTAGGATATCCTAACTCATTTCTCTGTCCACGTGAAGCTCAATGTTAAGAGTGCAGTTGGCTTTGCTTCTGTTTGAGTAGATGTACAATGATGGCTGAATAAGTAATCTTATTTGGAAAATAACTATTTGAACGCTGTAGTGTTGAGTAGAAGTTAACTTCCAACATTATTTGTTTATAATGCTAATAATAATGATAAAATTGCAAAAAGTAGCTATTTTAGAAAGTACAAAATATTAAGAAAAGTAACATCCATTCATATGCAAAATGGCAATGTTATTGGTCTGGTTAACCATCACTGAAAACCATTTAGAAATGACCTTGACAGTGTAATTTAAGATGTAATAACATAATAATAACTAATAATAATAAATAATGATAATCTTCCATTTGATATAGAGCTGGTCACATCATTGAAACATCTCAAAGCTGTCGAGATTACTCACTGTAAAGTAAAGTAGTGACGGGATTTTATAGGCGAACTAAACTCTTTCTCTTGTGATAGATTTAAATACGAATGTCAGTTAGCCGCCATAAACTAGGTGACTCGGTAATACCCATCGTTCACCTCTGACTTACAATATGGAATCACACTGCGATTACCATCATCACTGCAGTAAGTCTCTTTGACTGTATCTGCCTTTACAATGTTGTGAATAGCAAGTTGTCATGCAATGTAGCTCCTTTAGATTTACAGAGTCCTGCAAAATAGAAAAGACAGTAAACTTTTGATAATTCGACCCCGCCTTAACTTGTCACTACCACTTTAGTCATCACCCTATGAATATCCCGGCCACATTTATCTATGTACTTATACAAACGCCTACCTCGCTGTTTTGGATAACTCGTCACTGAGCTCTTTCCCTTGGAGTGACGAATTATTAGGATGAGTTTGCTCTAGAGTCAAATTAGGTTTCTGAACTGCAAGTACAAACAGAAAGCTGCCTTCCAAGAACGACAGACGTGTGGGTTTCTTGAACCTTTGTGTGATTAATATCGAACACAAGACTGCAAGCGGTGGCATCAATCAATAATTGACCATTTCTGCTGCCACATTTTTTTTTGTGTTCAATATTAATCACATTCACTTCAAAAACATTACTGAAATGGAACCAGCCCTAATAGGTTATAATTTCAATTAAACTGCCACTTGAGTGTGGCAGGACAATCAGCATCATGTGCTGGCTTTATTTATCGGTGAGCTTTGAAATACAAAATGTTTGAAGTTGTAGGAGAGAAAAAATAACCCTCTCGGAAGCATTGTCTCTATGAATAGATGGATATTTCCCATTTCTATATCCCTTTGTAATCTCTGGCAGATGGGTTGAATACTAATCGCTCTGCTCTTTTTTCTTCTCTTCTATACTTTCGCACTTCAGTGAAATTAAAGAAATAATCCTTCCGTTTGAAACACCATCTTTTCACTTTGAGAGCACATCTCAAGGATTTACTGTGAAGTGAATTTACTGTATTTTGTAGGGGACACGCAGCAGTCAATTTATGCACAGCAAAGTCCTACAAAACAGCCAAGTGTTACACTGTTGGGAGCAAAGCCTGTTTCACCACTTGCAACACAGGGTATCTTTGGGCCCATTAAAAATTAGGTAAACCCAATTATCAACTAACCCATCAGGGGGCCTGCAAATTGGCACTTGCTCAAGATATCAACAGGAATGGTGCACAAAATGTTTGGCTTCACAACGGCACACACCTTGCAAGCTTGTCTGCTGCTGTGGGTTATGACATGTTCGTTCAGGTAGGGAATAGAAGGGTTTGATTTTGTGGCTGAGACATGCTGTGACTGGCCTCCAAAGTGCTTGGCGCTGACATTAGCCGCTCCAGACGTGAAAGTCTTTTGTTCTGCAGCACTGATATCCCAAACAATTCCACATTCCCTTAGCTCCTGGGCTTGACCAGCTGTGGTGAAAGGAACGTAAGTTATTGTCACTATTAGAGTACTGATGATAACAGACAGCCTCAATTGTCTAGTGGAGAGAGCTGCAGCTTTTGGACCAATAGCTCATTAGTTCAAATTCCAGACCATGCCTTGCCTGTTGGTCACTTCATGGGGAGGCTATCTTTGCCCCGGCCTTCCCAGAGGAAGTGAGGGGAAACCAGCATAAGGTTCCTGCTCCTGGTCCCTCTGTAGCTATTTGTTATGTGCATGTGTGGCAGCTGGGTGAGGAGAGGTCAGGCTCAGTTATAGTTCCCTCTACAGTCGAGTGGCCCAGCACCAATCACAATCACCCCAATTGTTTAAACAAATTATATTAATTCCAATTATATTGGCACACGTACACACACAAACACATACATGCACTCACAAAAAATAGTGCAAACATTTTACTGGTGGCTATGAGCAACATAGGGAACAGATAGTGGGCAGATGCTCAGCAAAAGTGAAAGTTATTTGCCAAAAAAAGTTTTGCAAAGTTTCAAACTCCCTTTGCTGCTGGTTGTAGCAGCTACAGTAAAACTAATACAAGTTATGCCCTTGTTAGGTGATGATCATTCCAGTTGTGCTAAAAAACAATTCTGGGGATTTTAAAATTTGTTGTGAGAGTGTGTTTATCAAAAGTCCTTGTGTGTCTGTTTTGATACTCCAACTTGCTGTGCCCACACAATCATTTCACATTCATGACTTAAAAGCACACTAATTATTGTCTTTCGACAGCTATTCATTGAACCCAGCACAGCTCCGCAATAAAACATATTCCCCCAGCAGAGTATAATCGGTGAGATTCCGCTTATAAAAAAAACTTGTTGCAAAAACAGTTGCTGTAATCTGTTTACTTTTTGAAAAGTATATATTAAACATGTGCTCAGCTAAATCACAATCTTTCTCGTAAAAAAATCTTTTCCCCCATCCTCTTCCCTTTTGATATCATTGCCGGTGATTGAAAAATGAACATGGTTAATGGTTTCAAAAAAGTCACTTTCAGAGAATTTGGTATTGTATTACTGTCCCAGTGCCATCAAACAAGCACTCCATAAATCATTGATGTAATTCTGTTGCCAGACAAGTGTATACTTTTCATATTGATTGCGACAGTAGTTCAGGGGAAGAAATTGTATCTGCTCTGTTCAGCTTGAACTTCAGTGGCTATTCAACCAGTTCAAATCACACTTGAGCTGGACTTTTGGTGAAGTTTTCCTTTAGACGCACAATATTACTGGTGACAGCCCTGCTGTGATTGGAGCATCACAGGCGGCATTGCAATGGAGATCGCACCAATTGGATCCGTCGGATGAGATGTTAAACTGAGGTCCTGTCTGCCTGTTAAGATGGATGTTAAAGATCCCATTGCACTATTTGAAAAATAGAAGGGAGTTTCTCTCTCCCTCCGGTTGTCCTGTCCAATAATCCCCCAAATAAAATTGGTCACTCACTCCATGGCTATTTGTGGGACACTAGTATGCACAAACTGGCTGCTGCGTTTCTCCCATAAAATACAGTCAATCCATTTTACAGTACATCATGTGAAGCGTTGTCAGACGTCTCAACGATGTGATAAAGCGCTATATCAAATGCAAGGATTTTTTTTAATACGTCACTCCATCGCTGACCATTTGTGTCATCGGGCTCTGGTCCGTGAGCAAACAGGTCGAGTGTTTTTGAGACGCCCCTCCCACTCTCCCCCACTATCCCTTCATCCGGGGCTGCCTGGGGGATTTACTGGAACCAGTAATAATTAAGCCAATCGGCCAAGCGTCTAACCATGGTGCCGAACAATTATGGGGATTCACAGGTGGCCCAGTTTGGAGCTTCCTACATCCTGAATGGAAATCGTGGCTAGACCTCTCGTTCCTGACCCCAGCAGACATCCACGGCATGTTTTTTGCTTGCACCCCCCCAGAGGAGCAGTGTTTTCCTGAGCGAATAGACAGGGGCATTTCCTGTTAAACATTTCCCGCAGGTAGGCTGACTGTACAGGGGCGACCCCAATGTTAACACGGATAGAGAACGAAACGCGGGATTCAAAATCTGTATCACATGTGTCCATTTTCCCTATTAGTATGACTCCCCCCACACTCTGGAAACCATTTTCTGTGTTTCGCCCACAAATACACAGTCAATCCACTTTATAACATATGTTCTATGAAGCGCTTTGAGAAATCAGCCAATTGAACACAGCGGTGTCCCACAAACATTTGTGGATTGAGTGACCAAATTTTGATTATTTTTTTATTACCCCCGGAGAGCGATCCGTAGCAACCTACTTACTGCCAGGTAAACAGAGATGTGTGGAATAAGGAAACTTGCCTAAGTTTTCACCCTGTCAGGGAATCAAATCCGGGTCCTCTCTCTTGCGAGGTGAGCGCTCTAACCAATATGCTACAGGACACCACTTGCCCTATCCCCCTACTCCTCTGGCTCTTTCCCCTCTTTCGAGCACCTCACCCTCTCCCACCCCTCCTTCCTCTCACTCAAAATCCTCCTCCTCTACCGGCCCCCTAAAACCTCTCCCACCTTCAACTCCAATATTTTGACACTACTTACATCTCTCTGCCTCTGCTCTGATCACCTCATCATCCTGGGCGACTTCAACCTGCACTTCACCTCCTCCTGCTCCATCTCCTCGGACTTCTCTTCCCTGCTCTCCTCGCTCAACCTCTCCCTCCACATCAACTCCCCCATTCACAGTCACGGCCACCCACTCGACTTGGTGATCACCCGGGGCCTCAGTGTCTCGGATGTCACCGTGGAGTCCTGTAGCTCAGGTGGAGTCCTGTAGCTCAGTGGTTAGAGCACTCGCTTTGCAAGTGAGAGACCTGAGTTCAATTCCAGGCAGGTCAGGGCGAAACCTTGGGCAAGTTTCCTTACTCCACACAGAGCCTAATAATAATCCCTCCAAAACCAAAACCAATAATAAATTGGTCATTTTCAATCTACGACTGTTTGTGGGACATTGCTGTGCGCAATTAGCTGCCGCGTTCGCCCACAAATATACAGTCAATTCACTTTACAGTGTATTCTGTGAAGCGCTTTGGGACGTCCTCCCGACGTGAAAAGCGCTATATCAAATGCAAGGATTATTATTATTATTATTATTATTACCGACAAGGCTGTCTCCGATCACCACTTCATCTCCTTCACCATCTCCACCTCCCTCCCCACGTCCACCAGACCCACCATCATCTTCTACCGCCTCTGGAAGAAGTTAGCCCCACAATCCCTAACCATTGCCTTGGAGTCCTCTGAACTCCTCTCCCTCTGGCCTTCAAACCTCACTGACCCCTCTTCTCCTCTCACCCTCCTCCACAACTCGACATTCTTGCCCCCATCACCTCCCATACTGCCTCCTACTCTCGCTCCTCCCCCTGGTTCACCACCCACCTCCGCTCAATGAAGAGCCAGGTGCGGCTGCTGAACGCACCTGCCTCAAATCTGGCCTAACGGTCCACCGACAAATCTGGCTGCAACTCCTCAAAATCTACCGCTCCACTCTAGTCTCGGCCAAGTTGTCCTTCTACTCCAGGATAATCCTGGAGGCGAATAACAACCCCAGGCTTCTGCTTTCTACCACGTCCCGACTCCTCCGTCCACCCCGCGCAGGTCATCTCCTCCAACCTTCACTGTGAGGAGATGCTGGATTTCCTTGAATCCCAAATCAAGGGAATCCGCTCCTCGGTCACTCCCCCTCCAACCTCCACCCACCCCCTCCCTCTCACACTCCGACTCCTACCCATCCTCCCCTACACCCCTTCGTACCCGTTTCCCCACGTCTGTCACCAAACTCATCCTATCCCTGAAACCCACCACCTGCTCCCTTGACCCCATCCCCACTCCACTCCTTATCTCTCAGCTCCGCCTCCTTGCCCCACATTTCACAGACATCATCAACCTGTCCCTCTCCTCTGGCTCTGTTCCCATTCCCCTAAAAACTATCAAGCAACCGGCCCATCTCCAACCTCCCCTTCCTGTCCAAGGTCCTTGAAAGAGTTGTGGCCTCCCAGCTGCGTTCTTTCCTCTCCACCCATTCATTATTCGAACCCCTTCAGTCAGGTTTCCGTGCTGCCCATAGCACAGAAACTGCCCTGGTCAAGGTCACCAATGACATCCTGACCATCTGTGACCAGGGCTCCCTCTGCCTCCTCGTCCTCCTCGACCTATCGACCGCATTCGATACGGTCGACCACGCTATCCTCCACCACCGCTTGTCCTCCCACCTCAACCTTCAAGGCACTGTCCTTGAGTGGTTTAGGTTGTACCTCTCCCACCGTCTTCATTTTGTTTCCACAAATGACTTTTCCTCCAGCCCCCGCACTGTCGCGTGCGGTGTCCCTCAAGGCTCTGTCCTCGGTCCCCTCCTCTTCACCCTCTACATGCTCCCCCTGTGGTGACATCATCCGCAGACATGGGGTTAACTTCCACATGTATGCGGATGACACCCAACTCTACCTTTCCTCCTGTACCCTGAACTCCACGACCACCGATGTCCTGACAGCTGCCTGTCCGACATCGAGTCCTGGACGAGAGACAACTTTCTTCAGCTCAATGTGCGTAAAACTGAGGCCCTCCTGATTGGCTCACGTCAGCGCCTCCGCACCTCAGGCGCTGACACCATCAGCATCCAAGGCCGCACTCTCCACCTCTCAAAGCCAATCAGGAACCTCGGGGTTCTGTTCGACTCTGAGTTGTCCTTTCTTCCTCATATCCGCGTCACAACTGGCACCGCCTTCCATCACCACCAGAACATCGCCAGACTACGGCACTACCTCACCCCTCACGCTGCTGAAACTCTGGTCCACGCCTTTATCACCTCAAGGCTGGACTATGGGAACTCTCTCCTCGCCGGCCTTCCCGGCCCTCCCTCCACACTGCAGGTCATTCAGAACTCTGCAGCTCGTGTACTGTCCCGCACCAGGCTCCGCGACCACATCACTCCCACCCTCGCTCACCTCCACTGGCTCCCCATCCCCCAGAGGATCGAATTCAAGATCCTCATCCTCACCTACAAGGCCATTCACGGCCTCGCTCCCTCCTACCTCTCCGACCTACTATCCCCCTACCTACCTGCCCGTACCCTCCATTCCTCTGGCTCCGGTCTACTCCACATCCCCCGCTCCAACCGCCCTACCATCGGTGGCCGGGCCTTCAGCCTCTCAGCCCCGAGGCTCTGGAACTCCATCCCCCAGTGCCTTCGCCGCTTCCTCCCTTTCCTCCTTCAAGGCCGGTCTCAAGACCTTTCTCTTTGACGGTGCCTTCAGCTCCCCTCTCGACTCTCTACCCCCTCCTCGCTCCCTCCCTTCCCTCCCCTCACCCTGACCATTTCCCCCCTCCTCGCTCCCTCCCTCCCTCCCTCACCCTGACCATTTACCCCCTCCTCGCCCCTCCCTTCCCTCTCCTCACCCTGACCATTTCCCCCCTCCTCGCCCCCTCCCTTCCCTCCCCTCACCCTGACCATTTCCCCCTCTGCTCGGGTCCTGACCCAACTGTACAGCGCCGTGGGACGTCCTCCCGACGTGAAAGGCGCTCTATAAATGGAATCTTGTTGTTGTTGTACAGGACTCCACATACCTTGTTGCTCAGCAGTTGCAGAGAGTTTGAAATTCGCTCTTAATTTCCTAAAGTTGCTTTGCTGACAGAGGCGCGAACATGGAAATTATTTCCTTTCTGATAACAATTAAGAAAAGTTTTATTTGCACGGAGAAAGACTGTTCCGATGTTCAGCAGATTTATTTTGCTTGGTTTAGGCAACAATGTTTTCAAAGTGTTGTCACAAGTAGCAAGCACTGGCTGGGAAAACAAACAGGTTCTTTTCTTAAAACATAAAGAAATCTGAAGACCTATCATATAGGAAATGTATTATTTATGGCCTTCACCAGAGGAATAACATTTCGTTCCCATGTGAGACAACCCGAGTACCTAATAATCATGTAGAATACGACAAGTGCACAGACACTCGTTCAGACACAAAGCTTTACATTTCAATGCAACACCGAAAATAAAATTGCCACAACAAAGTCATACTGAGTCAATGAGTCACAGCAGTTCAATGGTTCTGATGTTTGCAGTTTCCCAATGATTGAACATTAAATGTATGCTAGATTCAACGTGGGGTTCAGAAGAGAACTTATTATAGTCATCCACCACTCTGTTCTGATTGTGTCCAGAATGTGTGTTTGACTGATGTACTGGAACTAACAATATGTACGAGTCAAATTGAATCAAAAAATATGTCACAACAACAAAAAATGTTAGATCTGACATGCGTGCGTGTGTGTGCATATATGGGTGCTAAAGAGTAAGCATCTTCAATAATAATCCTTATTTAATAATCCTTGCATTTGATATAGCGCCTTATCATGTCATTGAGATGTCTCAAAGCGCTTCACAAAATATACTGTAAAGCAGAGTGACAGTGTATTTTATGGTTGAAACGTGGCAGCTAATAATGCACAGCAGTGTCCCATAAACAGTTGTTCAAATTTTAACCTTGAACTTGCAATTAACATGTTTAAAATGCAATAATCCCTACATTTGCTATCATACCTTTCATGTTGGGAGGACATCTCAAAGCGCTTCACAGGATTTACCCCTCACAGAAGTGTTGTGAAGCAATTTGACATATCAAATGCAAAAATTATTTATTAAAAAATGCTATCTCAATAAACTTATCTTATAAAATGAAGGCAACCAATAAGTGAGATGTAAATCTATATTTATCCTGAGGGCATGTTCCCTAGCACCGAAGGCCGTGGCTGTGAGAGATGTTTCAGATATTTGTTCAGTCTGAAATTAAATAGTTATGGCATTTCTTAATGGGAGTGATAAAATCAAAGGCAAAACAAAATTGTGAATAGTGTGAAGGGAGTTAGTGACTCCAGCCTAAGATTATTATAATGAAATAACCTTTTCATTTGATATAAGGCCTTATCACATCGTTGAGACGTCTCAAAGTCCTTCTTAGAATATATGTAAAATGGATTGACTATATTTTTTGGCCAAAATGTGACAACCAACTGCGCACAGTAGTATCTCACAAACAGTCATACATTGAGTAACCAAATTATAATGATAAAAAATATTAATAATCCTTGCATTTGATGCGGGGCCTTTCACATCGGGAGGATGTCTCAAAGCACTTCACAGGATTTTACTGTAAAGCGTAGAGACTGTTTATTTCATATTGAGGCTCATCTTACACAACATGGGTTTTTATTCTGTAATACCACTGGAATAATTCCCAGTATAAATTGGGATTGTTCTCCTTAGAGCAGAGAAGGTCAAGGGGAGATTTAATAGAGGCGTTCAAAATGATGAGGGGTTTTGATGAGGCATAAATAGGGAAAAACTGTCCACTGGCGGGTGGGTTGGTAACCAGAGGACACAGATTTAAGATACAACAACAACAAGATTGCATTTATAGAGCGCCTTTCACATCGGAGGACGTCCCAGGATAGTTGAAATAGAGGTAAGGTGAGAATTTTTTTTTACCCAGAGAGTTGTTACAATCTGGAATGCACTGCCTGAAAGGTGGTGGAAGCAGATCTGATAGTAAGTTTCAAAAGGGAATTGGATAGGTATTTGAAAAGGGTAAATTTGCAGGGCTATGAAGTAAGAGCGGGGGAGTGGGACTAATCAATAGCTGTTTCTAAAAGTCGGCATAAGCACGATGGGCCGAATGGCCTCCTTCTGTTCTATAAGTTTCTATGATTCTATGATAAATCAGTCAAGTCCTGAGTGGGTTTGGACAGCGTTACTAAGTTGGCATTTATGTATGAAGTGGGAGGGAGTGGGAGTAGGATGCAAGCATTGACATCTCTCCGTAACCATGGGGATACAAGTTAATTACCTTTGTTGAAAACGCCACCGTTGTAGAATTAATGAATATTAATGGCTCCCTCAAGAAAAACACTCAAGGGTTTCATTAATCTGAATTAAATAAATAATTAAGCATTAAAAGTAGTCAAAAGGATTTGAGCAATTTTAGGAGGCAGGTCAGAGGGACTATGAGGAAAGCCTTCACGGACTTGGGCACGTTGACATCAAATGGTGAAAATAAAGGCCCGAAATTCCACCGAGTCTTAGCCGGCAAGGTTGTGTGCCCATCCAACACTGTCACTTCGCTTTGCGACGTCCTCCTGACATGAAAGGTGCTGTATAAATGTACCGTAATTATGATCAGACCACTTTACATTACAGTAAAAGATCTTAAAGAAATTGCTTTAAACTGATATGATTTATAATTGATATTAATAATTGGGGAAAACTTAAATCAAGTCTGGATTCAGAAGCGGTTTTCTCCACATTTTTAAAAAATAAATCAAAATTAAATTCGGATTTAAGAATTTTTTACACATATCTGATCTTAAGGCACAGTGGCCTCACAGGCTGAGACCAGGTGAAAGTTGGGAGCCAGTGGTTTTCTATTCTGATCTGGTTGCTATGTCTGATCTGATGGGAACTAAAGGTGTTTCCAGACAACCTCACTGTCTTCTGGCTGAGGAAATGGCTGCTTGACGTTTTACAAACCAATAAAAACTTGTGACTCAAAATAACCAGAACGTTTTTATTTACCCAGAAAGCAACTTACAACCAGAACTGGTTGTCAGGAAGGGTGGTTGAGGACCGCCCACTGGAACTAATTTTTTTAAAAAAAATCCTGTGATGTCCTTAATAACTTTTACTTGGACTTAGTTCTGCTGTGATATTAAACAAAAGTGAAAATCAGACAGCATGTCGCTGTTGTCCAACTCTTAAAACTTGGCTCCGCACTCTCACCTCTGATTCAGAAGGTTGTAGGTTCAAATCCCACCTCATGACTTGAACTCTCATGGTCTAAGCTGGACACTCCAGTGTAGTGCTGGGGAGAGTGCTGCATTGTCAGAGGTGCCGTTCTTTGGATGAGATGTTAAACCGAAGTCCTGTCTGATTGTTCAGCTGGACGTTAAAGATCCCATAGCGCAATTCGAAAAGAGAAGGGAGTTTCTCTCTCCCAGTGTTGTAACCAAGTAATCTCCTAAATAAAATTGGTCACTCGTTTCATGGTCTTTGGTAGGACATTGCTGCGTGCAATTGTGCTGCTGCTTTCGCCTACAAATACAGTCATAGTAACATTTTGTAAAGCACGTTGAGACATCCACTTTGAGATCTGATGTGTCACTAGAACTAAATTCAAGAGTTATTATAATTTTCACATTGTCCCCTCTCTGAATCCAAATGGACAGCTCTGTGCCATGAGCAGTAGAAAGTGCTATAAAGCGGAATCCTAACCCTGACCCTAGGTTTGTGTTGTTGCTGTTGCTGTCCTATTAGTGACAGGGTCTTGTCAGCAGGTTAAATCCAGCCCCTCACAGTCACAGACATTTTCATGGTTCTGCAGATCATAGATAATCAAATTAAATAACGGAGGGGAGAACAAATCAATATCGGGGAATCTTGATGTGCTTTGAGTAAAAATGCCTTCGCTAAACGATATTGAAACTCCACAAGATAACTTAACCTAAAATTCTCTCTGAACTTTGATTTAATCAACCCCCAGGGAAGATTATAAATTGTCTGTTTCAGCCTCTCTGTCTAGTAGCCACGATTTTTTTTTGCTGGTGTAATCGAGAAAGGAAATATCAAATAATCCTGGTCTTTTTTAACCTCCTGTAATGGATTGCCAAGATACACACAGCAAAGTCATCAAGAAAAATCACACAGCTGCTCCATGTTACAACAACAACTTGCATTTATCTAGCTCCCTTCACGCGGTGGAGGGGTGAGATGGAGGGTTTGGGGGAAATAGTTCGAAAGCTTCAGGGAATAGTGGCTGAAAGTCCGGCCCCCGATGGTGGAATGGAGGGGACTAGGGACAAGCAGGAGGCCAGAGTGGGGAAAAGCAGGTCAGAATGGTAGGGATATGCCAGGGCATGAAGGGATGTCCACAATAAAGGATGTCCTCCTGATGTGAAGGCGCTGTTTCAAATGTAATGATTAATATTATTAAAATTGAGATCTTAAAGCGATTGCTTTAAATTGTAATTAAAATATAGTATATATTGGCCCACCACCAATGTCCAGCATTTTGGGACGTCCTCTTGGCGTAATAGGCATGATGGATATGTTAATTGTATTTTATTATATTGTGTATTAGAGAGAGACACTGAAAAATCTACACCGTTGAGGACAGTATAAAATTGTTGCGATTAATTGCCGGCAACTTTTTCTCATTTTTTTAAATTTCAATTAAGTTTAGGAATCAACCCCTTTAGCTTTGTTGTCAATTAGCTCCAGATATGTCTGTGGGTTTCCAATGGAAGACTTATTTAATAATGAATTCTTACTTGGATGGAACCACTCCAATCGCTGAACAGGACTGGTGGGACTGAATCGGTCACACACTCTAATCTAAATCAGCTGCTTGCTGATGTGCCTATCCAGACTAGTAGCTAAAGCGTGGAATTCCCTAGGGTAGTGGCTAGAGCACTTGCCTTCCAAGCGAGAGGATCCGGGTTTGATTCCCTGGGGGGACGAAATCTTAGGCAAGTTTCCTTACTCCACGTGCCTCTGTTGACCTAACAATAAGTAGGAACCTGGAATGTTACTCAATTAGCAGATCACACTCTAGAAGTAATAATCCCTCAAAAAAAGTTAGTTATTCGATCCACGATGGTGTGTGGGACACTGCTGTGCGCAATTGGCTGCCGTGTTTCGCCCAGAAATATACAGTGAATTAATTCACTTTACAGTATATTCTGTCAAGCACTTTGAGACATCTCATCAGTGTGATAAGGCGTTATACCAAATGCAAGGCATATTATTATTGTTGTTATTAATATTCTTGGCCATCAACAGATTGTCTGTGAGGGAAGTGCTTCCAGGTAGTGATGATTATCCTTCTCAACAGCACTTCCTGAGAAACGAAGGGCTGCTTCACTACGGCACTGATCTCGTTTGCTGTGTCAATAAATTGCAGTTTCTTAATCGATATCTCTCAATTCCCACCCGGCTGGTGTTATACGGAGAATGAAAGCATCGATTCCTGCCTGGTCACAGTGCTACGTTGTGATTAACTTCTCACCAGCAGTGAGTTACGCTCCTGTTTATCACTGAGCCCTGTGAAGCCATGTGAGTGGTATTGAAAGATGCTGAATAGCAAATCATTCAAGACTACAGCAATGTTCCACAAATAGTGAGTGAACAAATTATTATTTGGGATTATTAAAGGATTATTACGCCTGGAAAGCGATCCACCAATTGACTAACAACCGGGTTCCTACTTACTGCTGGGTAAACAGAGACGTGTGGAGTAAGGAAACTTGCCCAAGGTTTCACCCTGCCCGAAAATCAAACTCAGGTCCTTTTGCTTGCCTTTCATGCTGGGAGGACATCTCAAAGCGCTTCAGATGGCTGGGCACCCGAGCTGGAGGAGGGAGCTGTAGAGCATGTGTGTGTGTGTATGGAGTGGGGGGTGGCGGAGGGGGGAGGGGAGCATGGTCAAAGAGGTAAGGCTTTGAGCGTGAGAAGGGGGAAGGGGAATCGGAGAAAGACTCGATTTTCAGATTAAACAATGAGAAACATAACGCAGGTTTACTTTCTGTTCAGAGGTTAAAAGCACCTTTCAGACAGACAATCATGGTAAAAGTCATTCACTTAGGGATGCCAACACAGAAATTATCCTACGTATTGACTGCCGTTCGCTATCACAATGTCACTTTGTGGGAGATTTTAATCTGATCATTCCCGGAGTAACAATGAACCAAAAATGTTAACAGTGAAGTACTATTGAAATGCTGACATCAACTCGTGTGATATTGTTTTTGTTTGTGTGACATTGTAGAATGTGTTCAACACTGTCTGTTAACGGTGGCAACAGAAAATTGGATTTCTTCAGCTAAAAGCAAAGGAATCTGAACCAAAGTATGACATGACGCTCACATAGAAACATAGAAACAGGACTATGCCATTCAGCCCCTCAAACCTGGTCCACCATTCTATAAGATCATGGCTGGTCTGTATTCAACTCAAATTACCTGCCCCTGCACCAAATCCCTTAATACCCTAAACTAACAAGTAGCTATTGTGTAAACAATCTTGATATTTCACACTGTGATATATGAGACAGTAACACTGTAAGGCTGTATTATTTTTAATTGCTTCCTCCCAGATAAAATCAGTCATTCACTTCATGTCTGTTTGTGAGACTTTGCTGGGTGCAAATTGGCTGCCGCATTCGACCACAAAACACACAGTCATCAAACTTGAATCCTGTGAAGCGCCTTGAGACGTCCTCCCAACGTGAAAGGCGCTGTATAAATGTAAATTATATTGTATTACAATACAATACAAACGTATATTTATACAGTGTATTTCAAGTTAAGAGGACATCTTAAAGCGCTTGACGTAGGATGAGCGCTTGATGCTTCTGGCTGGGCACCCGAGCTGGGAGTGGGAGCTAAAGAGATGGATCCTCTGCTTGTGAGGCAAGGGTACTAACCACTATGCTACAGGACTCCTCTGCAACTCTATAGCATTGATGGCTTCCAAACTCACATCACTGCGTTCATTCCCTTAAGGTTTAGTTACATCTGTATCCACTCCAACACTCAGCAGTTCTGAGCAGCAGAGACAGATTTCTTGTTCTTCCAATATTTAAACCGTACTTTCAGGAGGGAAAGCAGAGAGACATAAATTGCTTTTTCCTCCCATGGAGACATACGAGCACTTAGCACCGAAAGAAAGAAAAACATTCCCATCCTTTCCGAATTCGGTAGTATTCTCTCACTAATTAAACAATGATGTGGTTTTGTTCAATGACCCAGAGTGCATGATTTTCCCAGCTCAGGAATCCCAGCACTTGGAGGCAGCCCAGTGCTGTAATGAGTTGATATCAGTGTTCCACACCACTGAACAGGCTCTCAACGTAACAAATTGGTGAGTGGGACAATCCTTGTGTTCCAAGGTTTTCAATCCCCAAATATCTCTGTGAGCAACTGCACTTATGGAATGGTAATAATACTAATAATATTTGATATAGAGTCTATAACAACAAAAGTCTCACATAATTGCTGTCAAGTGTAGTGACTGGCTGTATTTGTACGCAAACGTGGCAACCAATTTGCACTCAACAGTGTCGCACAAACAGATATCATGTGAATGACCAACTTTATCTGCCAAGACACCAGGAGAGAGAAACTCCCTTCTCTTTTCCAATAGTGCCATGGGATTTTTAATTCCGTCTGAACAGGGCTTGGTTTAACGTCTTGCCCGAAGGATGGCGCCTCTGACAATGCAATACTTGGCTTAGTATTGCACCGGAGCATCAGCCTGAGCCAAATACACCATGTCCTCAGAGACATGCAAGCAATCTCCTTCTCTCGCTGCCAACCCTTCTGAACAGGAATGATGCAATGCTGAAAGCAAAATGAAACAATGGAAGAAAATGGTATGGGAATGAAAACTGGAAACAGTAATAAAGGCTTAGCTGGTAGCAGGTTATTATATTTCAATTTTCCCTTTACCTTTTGGTGTAGAATGAAGCAGTTCCATTTAATAAGAGCCTGAAGATTAATAAATCTATTGGCCTTCTTAGTCCCTTCTTCTCAAACGGAGATTATAGACATAATGACCTGACACGGGAACTGGAGGGCCAGTCAGCCAGAGATGGAGAAGGTCAGAAATGGAGAGCGTTGGGTGGAATAATCTCATTATTTCTCGGCTTTTTCTTTAGCGCAGTTCAATTTTTTTGTCTGTAAAAGAATTCTAAGAACAGGGACAATCCAAGCGAAAGGGACGACGTGGTAGAATGTGAAGCTGTCAAAAGACACTTTTCTTTTGCTGTGTTTTCATCCAGTTAGAAAAGTAACGGAATGGGAGTGAGTCAGTTCTCTTAGGAGACAGAGAGGAACCCAGACATTTGGATCTTTTTACATAGTTAGTATGGTTCTACAGTCCGTCACTCTGTATGAGACTGCTGCTTGGATGGACATACTGGTCAATGGGGAGCAGGTAATACTTCCCACTCAGCTCCAGTTAACCCTGCAAGCCAAAGCTCTAACGGGTAGGGTGATCATAGCTGGACAAGCAGAGGGAAACTTACCAGACAATGTTTTCAATGTCAAGCAATGTGTATTGAGCTTATTAAACTCAAGCAGTTACCCCACAACATACACTCTGGGGACCCCAAGCCTTTGGTTCTTACAAACTGCACCTAACACACTCCAGAGTTAGGTAAGCAGAGTGTGTACCTCCGGAAATTTGTGAGCAGCATACATGTGTGGAATTCTCAGTCTGGTTTGGATACTCTTAAGCACGGTGATGGTTTGCCCATGTAATAATAATAATAATAATAATAATCCTTGCATTTGATATAGCGCTTTTCACGTCGGGAGGATGTCCCAAAGCGTTTCACAGAACAGACTGTAAAGTGGATTAACTGTATATTTGTGGGCGAACGCGGCAGCGCACAGCAATGTCCCACAAACAGTCGTAGATTGAAAATGACCAATTTATTATTGTTTTTAGTTTTGGAGGGATTATTATTAGGCGGTGGAGTAAGGAAACTTGCCCAAGGTTTCGCCCTGCCTGGAATTGAACTCATGTCTCTCGCTTGCAAAGCGAGTGCTCTAACCACTGAGCTACAGGATTCCAGGACATGTGTCAGTTACTGGTAAGCAACTAACAAATCCTGAATCAGAATGAATTCTCCCTTGCCTCCATCAAGTCCTGTCTCAAGACCCTCCTCTTTGACCATACCTTCGGCCAAACTCGCACCCCCACTCCCCTATTCTCCAGCCCTCTTAATACCAACCACCATCTTGGGTGCAAATCTTTGACTGTTGTTGAGATTCGCAGTTTTCATACAAAATGATATGTTGAAATAAAGAGCAGGAAAGTTGGAACTATGGGCTAAGAGGAAAGGAACAGTTAATTTGGAAATCTAGCTGCACTTAAGATTGAAGAGGTAGAATCGATAGACGGAACTATGTGAGACAAATGGATAATAAAGATAAGGAAGGAGAGTAAAGAAGGCAGGACAAAGGGGTGGTAAAGACAGGATAACACCGGGGGGGGGGGGGGGTTCAGAAAACAAGATGTGGGGCCCTGCATTACACATCCTGAGATGTTTTTGAGACCTTGGTGACCTGGTTATATGGCTCAAGGTTTGACAAATGATTGGATGAAAGGGGGCATAAAAGACCCCGTTGAAACACTTTGGAAAAGAAGAAGGAAGACCGCAGCAGTCTGCAGGCCAGATAGAAGATTGAAAGCTGGAAGATTTGGAATCGCTTTGCTTAAGACAGAAGATTGAAAGCTATAAGATTCAAAAGTGCTTTGCTTTAGATGGAAGATTGAAAGCTGGAAAACCTGAAACAATCTACTCGAACTTGGTAGTATGGTTTGATTATTTGTATACAAGTATATAGTCTTATGTAACCTTACATGTGTGAGTAGCAGGCAATTGGCTGAGTGTATTAACCTATTGGGATTCTGAGTATTAAAAGAACCAATATAATCCATTTGAGCGTGTGTCTCTTATTTGGATTTTCTAAAACTGTCCAGGGCCTTGGGACATCCTCCCAACATAAAAGGCGCTATATAAATGTAATATTTTGTTGTTATTGAGTTTGCCCATTCACCTTGCCCTCAGTCAAACTGTACGTGGTCTAATCATAGGAACATAGGAACAGTTTCCTTTCAAAGTCACTAATCTTCATTTATCTGTGCAATTTTTTTCACCCACATTGTCCCTATTACAGCCCAATATCTGTGCATCAGTTAATGTATGCAGTAAGGTGAAGAGAAGATGCAGTTCATCTAAATATAAATTGGTTTTAAGGTGCTGAGCAGCAAACAGGCAAAAAATAGCTTTGATCTCTTTATGTGCAGGATTAATACAAAATTAAATTTATATGTTTTGCATATGCTTAGCTCAGGAGTTTAATAATAATCGTTGTATTTGATATTATGCCTTATCATGTCATTGAGACATCTCAAAGCATTTCACAGAATATATCAAGAAGTTACATTTGTATAGTGGCTTTCACGTCAGGAGGACTTCCCAAGCCCTGGACAGTCAGGGATCCGCAACCGAGCTGGTGGTTGGGATCAGGACGAGTGGGG
The DNA here is from genome assembly GCF_018977255.1 of Callorhinchus milii. Taxonomy (NCBI): domain Eukaryota; kingdom Metazoa; phylum Chordata; class Chondrichthyes; order Chimaeriformes; family Callorhinchidae; genus Callorhinchus; species Callorhinchus milii. The sequence continues at coordinate 7,040,928 of NW_024704754.1, forward strand.
GGCGGGGATGGTAGGGGTAGAAGGGTGACCAAAGGCAGGCTCAAAGAGGAGGGTCTTGAGACAGGTCTTGAAGGAGATAGGAAGGGGGTGAGGTGGAGGGACTGTGGGATGAAGTTCCAGAGGAGGGGGCAGATTGGCTGAAAGCGGGGGTCGTGAAGCAGGCCAAGGATGGGGGTGATATACTGTAAAGTGCATTGGCTGTTTATTTTGTGGGCGAAACGCGGCAGCCAATTGCCCACAGCAGTGTCCCACAAACAGTCTTGGATTGAGTTACCAATTTTTTTTTGTGTGGGGGGAGAAGGATTATTGCACACGAAAAGTGATCCGTCAATTGACTATTAAATGGCTTCTTACACAGTCAAAACCTTACAATATATTCTGTGAAGCGTTTTGAGATGTCTCAATGAAATGATAAGGCGCTATATCAAATGCAAAGATTATTATTAATTTATGATTATTATTATTACCTCCGGAAAGGGATCCCCCAATCGTAACAACCGGGTTCCTACTTATTGCTAGGTAAACAGAGGAGTGGGAGTAAGGAAACTTGCCTAAGGTTTCGCCCTGCCCAGGAATTGAACCCAGGTCCTCTCGATTGCAAGGCGAGTGCTCTCACCAATTTGCCACGGGACTCGATTTATCAAAGAAGAGAAAGATGGGAGTTTCTCTCTCTTAGTTTCCTGTCTGCCGATCTCCCAAATAAAATTCACTCCATGGCCGTTTGTGTGCAAATTGGCTGCAGGGGTCGCTTACAAAATACACAGTCACACTTTACTGTCTGTACTGTCAAGCACTTTGAGACATCTTGACGACAGGACAAGGCATTATATCAAATGCAAGGATTATTTATTATTATATGCATATGCCTACATTTGCCATTTTTTATGTCTTTTTTTTCCACTAGACTTTTCACTCTTTGTAATTTTAAAACTGCCCTGTCTGACAGCCAGAGTCTACGAGATTTTTTCATTCTCTAATTTTACTGTGAGACACAGTGACATGGCTGAACTCAGGATATATTAAGACTTTGCTGCTAAAAACAGATAAGAGATTAATAATGCTAATTAACCCGAATGGCCTTATTAATATTCATAAGATTACTCGCTCACATAATTGCATCAGGTTTACCCTTTTTTAATGCATCTTCCTGCACAGCTAGTGATCAGTGCGATAGATAAAAAGTCTAAGAGGTGATTTTTTAAAATGATATTGTAAACACTCGGCTGCTTCACCCCCCCATGCCCCAGTCCACCATTGATGGCCAGGCTTTCATTCTTTCTGCCCCCATCCCGGAACCCCTCCACCTCTCTCTCTCTCTCCCTCCCTCACTCATTCAAGGCACTTCTCAAAACTTACCTTCTTCCGTTTTTCCTTACTCCACACCTCTGTTTACCTACCAATAAGTAGGAACCCGGTTGGTAGTTGATTGGCGGATCGCTTTCCAGGGATAATAATCCCTTGCAAAAAAATAACAATAATTTGGTCACTCAATCCACAACGGCTTGTAGGACACTGCTGTGCACTGCTGTGCACAATTGACTGCTGCCATTTTGCCCACAAAATACATAGTCAATCCACTATATCCTGTGAAGCGTATTAAGACGTTTCGATGATGTGATAAGGTGCTATATCGAATGCAAGGATTATTTTAAGAGCTGCAGCCTGTCCAATCTTTTTTGAAAGCACTTGCTTTCAAAGTCATATTTGAAACCACAATTACTGTGAAACTATTACCCTTTTGACACATCGGTTGAATATCTCTTTGGCGGAGATGGGGGAACTCTAAACATAAGCAAACAGCAAGCAAACTTTTATCATAAAAATTGAAAGCGATTTCTAAAATCCAACAACACGCTGGAACAGGCTGACATAGCGTGAGTGATTGTATGCAAAACAATGAAATTTGCCGTGTACAATTTTCGGAGCGCTCACATTTTGCTGCTCTTATTGAGCTGCGAGGTTGATTAAAGTCATAGCCCAGCAAGGCAGAACACAACACTTTATAACTGGTAATCACTTTGAAGAGCAAAAGTTAATATCTGTTGCCTTTACTTGCCTATGTTTAGGAAAGAATGATAATAATATGTGCAATTGATATAGTGCCTTATCACATTGTCAAGATGTGTCAAAGCGCTACTCAGCATTTTGACTGGGAAGTGCAGTGACTGTGTGTTTACTTTGTTGGCAAATGTGGCAGCCAATTTGCGCATGGCCTAATAGAAACAGGTTGTTCTGTGTAGCCTAATGTTTGGTGCACTTGCCTCGCAAGCAAGAGGACCCGGGTTCAATTCCCGGGCGGGGTGAAACCTTAGAAAATTTTCCTTACTCCACATTTACCGATCCGTCAAACGACTAACAACCGGGTTCCTACTTACTGCTATACACAGTCACTATCAAGTGATAAGGTGCTGTATCCAAATACATTAACTATTTTTATTATAATATGTACTTAGCCATTTTGTTCGAATGGCAAGATCTCCCTGATGTCACAGTCTCACAGTCTCATCGTTGCCCATCAGTTTACCAACTCTACAGCTGGAGATTTTTTTTATCCAAGGGATAATTCCCTGCGTCTCTTTGCTGCAAAATGTGACCCATTTAACCAGTCAATATAGAGCATTAGAAAGTTAATGGTTTGTGCAGAGCTACTTTGCTTTGCATTGATCAAAACGTCACCTCTGATATCAAAACCTGCTTGTGAGGAAAGGGGAGGCGACTGAACTGAACAGGCTCATGTGTCACTTAACATCCTGTGCACAGATAGCACAACAAGCAACCTGCTCTGCCTCACGTTGCTCTGTTGATGAAAACATTTATCGTGCTTTCCTTTGACAAGACTGGAAAAAAATATATCCGCAATTCATGTAAAATGCCACCGATAATAAGCTCAGCTATTAACTGTAACAAAGCCAGATTTCCAAGATTGCCGGTGCGAGGCCTACAACAGCCAAGTTGGCAGCCTGGCTCAGTCAGTGGCACTCTCGCCTGAGTCAGAAAGGTAGGGGGGTTCAAGCCCCTTGTTAGGATTTTGGGCTCACAGTGTACTCCAGTGGAGTGCTGCATTGTCAGAGGTGCCGTCTTTTGGATGAGAAGTTAAGATAAGGTCCTGTCTGTACCTGTTGAGGTGGACATTAAAGATCTTGGGGCTCTCATCAACCTCCACTTACCCACCACTCTCACCATTGCTGTAAGTTGGAATTGATGATTCATGGTATTATAATAATAATCCTTGCATTTGTTACAGGGCCTTATCACATCTTTGAGACATCTCAAAGCCCTTCACGGGATACACTGTAAAGTGGAGTGACTGTATTATTTGAAAGGGGTGAGCAAGTGAGTGAAATTAAGTGAGAATTAAAAAAAACACGAGAAGAAAGCTCACTTTCTGCCCTTCATTTAGTATCTTGGGTCCCACTTAATGAAAAGGACTTGAACGTTTTGTGTGTGTTCAGGTTTGGACGCAGATCCCAATAAACATCTCACACTGGCAGCCATCACTGTAATAGCCCTTTAATCTCAACCCTCCACAACACCCACCCTCCCCGCCACAGCATTAAGCTATTTTTTTTATGAATCCCAGGGTCCTGGCTTCAACCACCCTTTCCTGACACCCTGTTCCAGTTGTTGATTCCTGACATCCGAGCCAACTTTTCAATTTTGTTTGAATTAGTAGCAAATCGTCCCGAGAAGAAAACTGACGCCAAAGAGGGTGTCAGCCGCCACCGGAGGCTTGGAGCTAAGATGGAATTTCCATTTATGCTATTGATTTTCAAAGCAACTTCCAAGTAAAATTCAAGGCTTGATAATATGATTAAGCTGAACCAGGCTTCCCAAGTAAAACTAATGCCCTGGTCTAAGAATCTTTTAGTGGAGCAAGGAACAAAAAAAATCTAAATGTAAGTATTCAATTATATTCAATGTTGCATTATTGATATCATTTTTCACATCACCACCCAGTCTAATCTCTAAAGAGAACATGCTGTGTTAATTATGGTTCTGTTAGCCAATAAGCTATTCATCCCTGTGGGAATGTTCCTGCACATGTTAAATTTGGATCCAATTGTGCTTGCTAAGTTTTAGTGATAGCACACAAAGATAATAATAATAAATAATATAATAAATATTATCATAAAGAACCAAATAGATTGTATGTGTAGTATTATTAAAATAACTATCATCCCAAGTGATTATAATGTAAGAAATAAGGAACTAGAGAAGATCAGGAAATATATCAATCTACAAATTGAATGCAGATGTTTGTGGCAATATAAAACAAACATAGTTCCTATAATCATCGGTGCAACTGGGACTGTTACTAAGACTGTTCAGAAATGGCTTGACAAAATACCTAGTGAACAAAATATGAACCTGCAAAAAGTAGCTGTTTTAGGAAGCTCAAATATATTATGAAAAGTAACATCCATTCATATGTAACATGGCAGTGTTATTGGTCTGGCTGAACCATCATTGAAAAAACACTTAGAAATTGCCTTGACAGATGATTTAAACTATAATACCATAATAATAATAATATTATCTTTGCAAACATAGTCCAAAATAACCATTATTTTATGCACCAAGAATTAGGTCAAATCATAATCGACTTTATAATAGTATTCCTTGCATTTGGATTATTATAATAATCCTTGCACATGTCCCTTTCGCGTTGCGAGGTCATCTCAAAGTGCTTCACTGGATTTACTGTAAAGTGTAGTGACTATGTATTTTAGTAGTCAAACGAATGGCTAGTTTGCACCCAGCAACAGCCTACAAACAGCTGTGAAGCTAATTGCTGATTTAACTGGGAGTAACACCCTCTTTACAAATGCATTTGCATATGGTTATTATTATTATTATTATAAGAAGCAGTTTTGCATTGCCATTTCCAGGTCCTTTAAAATGATACCCTTTAATAGTAATAATAATCCTTACAATTACAATTACAACGCCTTTTTATTTCGTTGAGTTGTCTCAAAGCGCTTCACATGATTTTGTGTGCTGCATAGTGGCTGTGTATTTGTTCACGAATGCAGCACATCCTACAAATTAGACCCCAACATATATATCTTAGCAATAAAGAGCATGCTCCTCCAGTGAAGCATATCTCACTGGCATTGCTGTTCCTCTTCATGTCGGTCACTTGTAAACCTTTTTATCTGCAGAGCTGTTTAAAGATATCCCAATGGAATATCCCAGCAAACCTGGGTTAGGAGCCAGAGGGGCTGAGTTTTAAATAACACTGTCTCCTGAATTTTATTCAAGAGCCTAGCCTCCTGTGAAGGAGTTTCATTTATATGCTGATTTATCTGACCATTGGTACGTGGGTAGTTCCTGCCAACACAACAGCATACAAATCAATGTTTTTAATATCTAATGATGGCCCTAGAAAGTAGTACCCCTTTTATTCCATAGCACTATTCAAAAAGAGAAGGGAGTTTCTCTCTCCTGGTGTCCTATCCAACAATTCCCCAAATAAAATTGGCCACTCAATCCATGGCTGTTGATGGGATTCTGTTGTGCACAACTGGCTGCCATGTTCGACTCACAAAATACACGTTACAGTATATCCTGTGAAGCACTTTGAGAGCCCCTCAACGATATGAAAGGCACTATATCGAATACAAAGATTATTATTATTATTATTATAAGAAGCAGTTTTGCATTGCCATTTCCAGGTCCTTTAAAATGATACCCTTTAATAGTAATAATAATCCTTACAATTACAATTACAACGCCTTTTTATTTCGTTGAGTTGTCTCAAAGAGCTTCACATGATTTTGTGTGCCGCATAGTGGCTGTGTATTTGTTCACGAATGCAGCAGGCAGTGTAAAATGCAGAATCCATCTAAAATGCGATTGTAACAAAAGGGATTCAATAGCAATCAAATGCTTTGCATTTTAATCATCTGTCTACCTTGCAGAGAATAACTTTTAATTTCTTGTTACTTTATGAAGCCTCAGATAATTATGTCATTGCGTGTAAGAAAGGTAGTGTAGAAATGTCTATCTTTATAGAAATAGAAATTTGTGGGGGGAGGGAGAGCGGGAGTGAAATGCATCACCCTTTAATGAGAAGTGATACCAGAGGCAGGAGTTGGAGTCGGATACTTTGTATGTAGGGCAATGGGAGTTGCCCTATTTTTTTTAATAAAAACTTTTATTGCTTTTCTTCTCGACCTTTTTATTTCTATTTTCTTTTGATCATGTTTTCATTTAACTCGTTGTCTACTCACTCTCTTTGTGATACAATAAATACCAAATTACATTTGTGAAGCGCCTTTCACGTTGGTAGGACGTCCCAAGGCGCTTCGATGCATGTTAAAGATCACCGATAGTACTCTGCGCCAAGCTTTGCATTTGGACTTAGAACTGCACATCCCAGATTCAGCCGCTATTGACCCCCATTGTTTTATATAGGTAAAGGACTCGGTCACCAACACAACAAGAGGGTGCAAGTTCACGGTTGCAAAGGGGACAATTTGAGGACAGACATCAAGAAATATTTCTTTACCCAGAAGATAATTAATGACTGGAATGGGTTTACTAGGAAGGGTGGTTGAGGCCAGGATCCTGGATTCATTTAAAAATACAGGTGTGATGGGAGAGTGGGAGGGTCGGATTCTGGAAGGATGAGGTCAAATTGGCCAAAGGGTCCTTATTCATCCGAATCCACTGAGAAATCAAAAAAGAGAAGAGCCTTCACTGTTGACAATATCCATCAAATCATTGACCAAGACAAGGGATGGACTGAAACCAAGTGCACATTGCAGAGCATGCTTGCCTCACAAGCTAGAGGACCCGGGGTCGATTCCCGGGCAGGGTGAAACCTTAGGCAAGTTACCTTAATCCACATGCCTCTGTTTACCTAGCAATAAGTAGGAACCCAGTTGTTACTCAATTGGCAGATCACTTAGGGGGTGATAAACCCTAAAAAAAAATTTGGTCACTCAATCCACGATTGTTTGTGGGACACTGCTGTGTGCAATTGGCTGCCGCATTTTACCCACAAAATACACAGACAATCCACATTACAGTGAAGTGCTTTGATATTTTTCAATGACATAATAAGGCCCTATATCAAATATATGGATTATTATTATTAACCATGTAAGACAGCAATGAAACTATTGACCAGGTCACAGTGTTCCTGTCTTCTGAAAACATTAGACGTGTCCAGTGAGCACAGAACTGTGAACCTCTCACTTGGCACTGGTACTGAGCTAACAAACAAATGCAAATCTTCACATTTTACATGAAGACACTCAAGAAAACATCATCTGAATGCTGATGCAGATTAAATACTCCGAACTATTAAATGGACAGGGAAAGAGTCTAAGCTAAGGCAGAAATAACAATCTTTCACAACTGTACAAGTGTGGTAAAGAATTACAATAGCTCTTAAGACTCCCAAAGAGGTTTGAATGTCACCTGCTGTTATAATATTTGGAAAGACTGCGTGTTGTACATTTAATTCCTCTCCAAAGCCTTGAACCAGCCTTTTATAAAGACTTCAGGCAATTAAAGCCTCCACTGAAGGAGGACGGTTCCTCGAGAGTTTTCCTTTTTAAATTAAAACTACTCATTTTCAAAAAGATGAAATTATAATAATAACCTTTGCATTTGATACAGCACCTTTCATGATGGGAGGACGCCTCATAGCGCTTCGCAAGATTCTCTTGAAGAGCAGTGACTGTGCAAGCAAATTATTGCAAATAGATGGGATTTGATATATTTAATGCTATAAGTTATAAACAGTACCTTATGTTATTTTAAACCCTTCAGATTACCAAATAAATGCAAGTGCATTAATACAAACCATCTTGGGTACCCAGACAGCTGTGGGAAGCTCTTTGAAATATCCTCACAATGTAAAGCACATTAGAAAAAATTGTATGCAAACCCTTCAGTTTATTACAGCTCACTCGCCTCACAAGTGAGAGGACCCGGATTCAATTCCCGAGCGGGACGATATCTTAGGCAAGTTTCCTTACACCACACGCCTCTGTTTATCTACCAGTAAGTAGGAACCCACCTGTCATTTATATATAGCGTCCTTTACAAGGGCAGCGTATTTCCGGGGGAAATAATACTTAAAAAAAAATATTGGCCACTCAATCCACGACTATTTGTGGGAAACTGCTGTGCCCGATGTGTGTTTTGCCCACAAAATACAGTCAATTCACTTTACAGTAAATCCTGTGAAGCGCTTTGAGACGTCTCAACAACGTGATAAGCCATAATATCAAATGCAAGGATTATTATTATTAAAGATTAAAACATGAAAGATCATGCTGGAGAAAACATTACAATATGTGTAACATTTCAAATGTTTGATTTAGAAAACAGATTGTTCAGGTGAAAGTTACAGACAACACAGTTCTTTAGTATCTTACCTGTGGCTGCTTCTCAATTTCCTGCTACAGTCTGATCTCTGGAAAACGATCAGGACAGAATTTACATGATCATTAAACCATACTCTCTGGATAGCTCAACAAACAGGTTTCGTGATGAGATCCGTTGTCTGAGGATGGCAGAACACCATCAGTATTCCTTACAGACTTCAGGAGCTCATTTGTCTCTTATCTCACCTCATTTGACTTGTGGGGAGTCGGGGGTTAATTTGATCCTTTTTTTTACCCCTATACTATGTATATATTATATATAATACATATAATTACTGTGCATAATCGCCCACCCATTTTACAATATATTCCGTGAAGCGCTTTGAGACGTCTCAATGATGTGATAATTCTCTCAAAGCTTGTATCAAGCGTTCCGGGACGCTGCCCATGTAAAGGGTGCTATATGTAAATGCAAGTTGTGGTCATTGTGGATAAGGCACTATATCAAATGCAAGGATTAATATTATTTTTATTAACACACAACCAGAGGTGTCAGGGAGAAAAACATAATAATAATAATTGTTGGATTTGGTATAACGTCTTTCATGTCAGGAAGATGTCCCAAAGTGCTTCATGGGATTTACTGTGAAATAGAGTGACTGTGTATTTGTAGGTGAACGTGGCAGCCCAATTGCGAGCAGCAATGTCCCATAAACAGCCATGAAAGGCACTGTATCAAATGGGTACAAATCATTACTACTGGAAACTGGTTACCACGCTATGATTAAGTGCACTTGTAAATTTCAGTCAAGATTGAGACTCACGTTGATTTCTTAGCTGGAAATTGTTCTAGCTATTAGACTACACAACTGGTTGATGTTCATTGCTCCCCTATCAAACAGGCAGGAGAATAGCTCTCATCCATCAGTGTCAGGTTTAATAGATTTCATTCACAGTTTTTTATACATGCAGTTTGGTGGGTCTACTTTTGTGGAATTCTTAATGGCTTGGCTTATCTTTTCCAAAACGGGAAATTTCTCTCAAAGCTTGCCTCATCAAAAAGGCAGTGTGAGAGAAGGACATCAGATCATTTCAGGAACAATGTGACTGCTTTTGTTGTCATGTTCAATATATTCTTACATCTGTAACCAGAGAAGCTTCAGACAATCTTATTTTCTCAGAATAAAACAGCGAATGGTTTTGATGGGATAAGGGCAGCTTATTTTTATTGAATTTTTGTATCTGCAATATTTACAACACTATTCTCATAAATTGTCATCCTGGCAGGTCTACAAAATATTATAAACTATTCACTTGGGATAAACCAAGACTATTCATGTACCTCACAACCAGATCTGATGAAGTACTTGGACGGAGCACTGCATTGTCAGAGGTGCCGAACTTCAGATGAGACATCAAACCGAGCTCCTTGTTTTTCTGTTGAGGTGGACGTTAAAGACCGTGAGGTGCTTTTCAAAAGGAGAAATGAGTTTCCCCCCCATGCCAACAATTCCCCCCCTCCCCTCCTCCCAAAAAAAAGATTGGTCATTCACATCATGGCTGTTTGCTGGATGTCGCTGTGCACAAATTAGCTGCGAGTTTGCATCTTTCTGACTTGAAGGGCGCTACACAGCTGTAATTTGTTGTTGTTGTTTGCCTAAAAAATACACAGTCACTCCACTTCATACTATATCTTGTGGTGCGCTTTGAGCCGTCCTTGCAGTGTGAAAAGCTTTGTATCAACAGCAAAAACAACAACAAATTACATTTGTACAGCGCCTTTCACATCAGGAGGATGTCCCAAGGCACTGAACAGTGAGGGGTTTGGACCCGAGCTGGTGGTTGGGATCAGGAGGGGTGGAGGGTAGGGGTAGTAGGGTGACTGAAAGCACAGTCAAAGAGGAGGGTCTTGAGCTGTGCCTTGAAGGACACAAGGGATAAAAGGAGGTGAAGGGACTGTGGGATGGAATTCCATTGGGTGAGGGCGGAAAAGCTGAAGGCTGGACCGCCGATGGTTAATAGGTCACAGAGGTAGGGAGGAGCAAGGCAGTGGAGGGCTTTGAAGTCAAGGACGTTGGTTTCATCCATGTTGGTTTGGCCACTGATGGTGGCAGGCAGTGGGCAGGGTCGCACAGCAGGTCTGTGTTAGCTGAGCTCAGGGACAGCAGTATAATCAGTTACAATACAATATAAAATTACATTTGTACAGCACCTTTCACATCGGGAGGATGTCCCAAGGCGCTGCACAGTCAGGGATTTAGACCCGAGCTGGGGAGGGTGGAGAGCAGGGAGGATAGGAGGGTGCACAAAGGCGCAGTCGAAGAGTAGGGTTTTGAGACCCGGCTTGAAGGAGGCAAGGGAGGGAGCAAGGCAAAGGGAATGTGGGATGGAGTCCCATAGGGTAGGGGCAGAAAGGCTAAATTGGGAAGGCCAACAATCAGGGATTTGGCGTAGTCGAGCCTAGGTGTGACACAGAGTCATATATGTGATAGTTCAGAGAGATACGGAGGCGCCAGGGAATGAAGGGATTCGGATGTGATAACTGGCCTAAGCTTGTAGCAGGGTTTTAATAAAGCTTCTATAAAGAAATACGAGTTTGCAATATTTGAGTCTGATCTCACTTAATCCTTGATCTCATCCTTGGAGGATGTCTAAAATAATGTTTTGTGGATTAACGCCTGACCTGTTACAAATTGTCAGTGTATTAAAGGGTATCCGTGTGCTACACTGAGAGAATTCAATGTGTTGAACTGTCAATGCCACCCATTGAGGAACATTTTATTATTCCATTGGGATCAAACACTATATTTAACTATTACACATGGATCAGAGATTCCAAATAATCTGAAAACAGGAGTCAATATATTGCTGTTTGGAGATAGCTGTGTTAATTATCATTATCATTTTCTTGTGTCATTCAGATACAATCCAAGCCCTGAAAACCTCAAATAAAGCAAAAATCCACAGCCGCTCCCTCTGCTCAGTGAGCACCAGCCTGCTTCATGTGTTCTCTCCCCATCCCCGCCTGCCCGATCTACTCCACAATCAGTGGGCCAGCTCTCTGGAACTCCATCCCAGAATCCCCCCCGTCTCTCCCCCTCCCTCCCCACTTTAAAAGCCAGCCTCAAGACCTATCCATGCCTCAATATCTCCGCTTCGCCCCCTCTTTGCTCATCTTCAAATCACACCTGAAGACTTTGCTTTTCAATGGCGCCTTTGGTCACCTCCCCTCTCTTTCCAGCTCGTTAAGATATTAAATGCTCTGAGACGCTACCCATGTGAAGCTCACTGTATAAATACAAGTTGTTGTAACTCTTTGACTGTGCTTTCAGTTCATCTTTCACACCCACCCCCACCCTCAACAGGCTCACTTGCCCAGTCAGCTGTGTGAAGCACTTTGGGACGACCTCCCACAGTGAAACACGGCGTATAGATGTAAATTGCTGTTCAAATACTGTAGGAAGAAGAATTGAAACCAGTTGGGTGCCACATCATGTAGCTCATCCTTTGCGAAATGACAACTTGTGAGACCGCAAGGCTCCTCAGAACCCAAAAGACCTTTCAAAATACAAGTAATTGAACGTAAATGTTCATGTCACAAGTGTGGAGACAGAGAAAACAATATTTAACCAGAGCTCCTTGTGCAGAAACAATGTGTGATACCATAAGGAAATCACATTGAGATAAAGCTCGAGGACAGGATGTTGACAAGAAACATGCACTGAATAGATATATCATCCACCATTCTGAACTGTGGTGTTGCATCGTGGAGTTTTGTACGATATTGGTTAGAGCACTCGCCTCGCAAGCAAGAGGATCCAGGTTTGATTCCCGGGAAGGGGGAAATGTTAGGCAAGTTTCCTTACTCCACATGTCTCTCTTTAGCAAGCAGTAAGTAGGAACCCAGTTGTTAGTCGAATTGGCGAATCTCTTTTCCGGGGGTAATAATCCTAAACTGCTTTTTAAATGAGTCCTTATATCCTGGCCTCAACCACCCTTCCTGACAACCTGTTCCCATTGTTGATTTCCCTCTGCATAAAGCATAACTTCCTGGTGTTCGTCCTGAAATTGCTCCTTTACAATTCTAAATCTGTGTCCTCTTGTTCTAATGTCATGATAGTTTACTGGAGTTTAGGGCACACAGGACACTGGAACAGCAAATGAAGTTCATTGATACTTACAGGTTGACACGAGGAGATTTTTTCTAGTCCAAGTAATGATTGCAACAGTGAAGATCATAACCAAAATATGTATTTCCATGTGATGAGGTCAGCCACCAGCAGGCCTGCCAATGTCAGTACAAATCATTATCTTGTTATTGTAATTTAAATAATCCCTGAATAATCAATGAAATAATCCTTTGAGAAAAAACAATAATAATTTGGTCACTCAATCCACAACTGTTTGTGGGACGCTGCTGTGTGCAATAGGCTGCCGCATTTCACCCTCAAATATACAGTCAATTCACTTTACAGTATATGCTGTGAAGCGCTTTGAGACATCTAGAAGACATGAAAAGCACTATATCAAATGCAAGGATTATTATGATTAAATTCAGGCCAGTTTGGTGAGCTGAATTTCTAAGTGTACCGCACATTATTCTGCATCAGAGACTGGTTCATCTGCACTGAAAGGTTCCTGCTTTTTACAGATGATCAGAATAGATATTTCATGCAACGTATTTACAATTCTCTTAATGTCTAAAAGTACCCAACAGGTTTAGACTAGAGCTTGCATAATCTAATTATCACAAATGAATTCAATTTATCACTGAACAGACTGGTCCTTCTCTCACTCCCCTCTTTCTAGGAACAAAGGAACAGGAATAGGCCATTCAGCCCTTTGAGCCTGTTCCGCCATTCTATTAGATCATGACTGATCTGTACATCACCTAATCCTGTCAATTCCAATTTCCTGCTTTTTCCCCATATCCCTTGATACCCTGACCTATCAAAAATCTATCGACCTCACTCTCCCCTGTGCTCCTTTACACATTACATTTGCCGCCATCTCTCTTGGGAAGTTCCAACTTCCAACTAACTAAGTTCCAGCCCTCAAACCAACATGTGGGCTGGGAATCATATGAATCATAGAAATTTACAGTGCAGAAGGAAGTCAAGTCTGCCCTGGATCTCAGAGCAAGTTGTCCATTCAAGCCCATTGCTCTGCCCTATCCCCAATAGCCCCTTCAATCCTTTATCTTTCAGCTTAGCTCAGTGGTAGCAATTGTGGGTTCAAATCTCACGTCAGGGCTTGAACTCTCATAATCTAAAGTGGACACTCCAATGTAGTGCTGGGGAGAGCTGCATTGTCAGAGTGCCGTCCTTCAGATGAAATGTTAAACTGAGATCTTGCCTGCCTGATCAAGTGGACATTAAAGATCCCAGTTTCCTGGCCAACAATCCCCCAAATAAAATTGATCACCAACTCCATGGCGGTTTGTGGGACACTGCTGTGCACAACTGGCTGCCACATTTTGCCCACAAGATACACAGTCAATCCACTATACAGTATATCCTGTAAAGAGCCCTGAGACATCTCAACAATGTGATAAGGCGCTATAACAAATGTAAGGATTATTATTATTATTAGAATCTAGCCAGATAAACTTAGGTTATTAAAAAAAACCTGCTCACTTCATCTTGTATAGAAGATACGACCAGCCTCTCCAAAGATGATCCCTGGTCAGCGCATTCTCATGACCTCTAAATGCTTTTGGATCCAATCTTTGACCAATGACAAAACCTATAAATGTGGCCAGTTTCCAGGGAGCTTCTTCCCAGGCTTATCAGCCGTCAGCTCCAATTTAGGATGCAAGCCACGTATTCCAACACCAATTGCATGTGTGAATACATTGTGCAGCAGAGGAGCACAGATCAGCAGCAAATCTCTCTAGAGACTAAGCTTTTCTGCTGTGCACGGACTCCTTTCCCCTGCTTTCCTTCTCCCGCTGAGATAAAGGAGCCAAACTCAGTTTTTAATCCAGTTTTGCTTGCGTGTCAAGATGTAAATTTGGCCGGCTATTCTCAAAGCACATTCATTGCATTGCCACAGTAATGGGTTCTTTCCCTCTGAAGGTAGACAGCGCTGTGTAGTTTGCACTAGAGTAACAAGTCAGTAAATAATCCCAGTACAACAGAAGAGGTTTTTCTTCTGCTGATAGGAACTTCTTATTGCCTTCTCTGATACATTTGTTGCATTCTTTGTCTGACAAGGTTAGGGATAGAAAAAGACTTTTTTTTTGCAGGTATCTTAACGCTTACAATACCGTAAGCTAATGACTTCTCCGTAAATGGTTAGAATTAGGTTCCAGGCACCGCTGATGCATTAATCTTTGTGAGAGTCCTTATAATAATAATCCTTGCATTTGATATAAGGCCTTATCACATCTTTGAGATATCTCAAAGTGCTTCACAGAATATACTGTGAAGTAAATTGATTGTATACTTTGCGGACGAAAGGCGGCAGCCAATTACACACAGCAGTGTCTCACAAACAGTCATGGATTTAGTAAACCATACTTTTTTTCAGGGATTATTACCCCCAGAAAAAGCAATCCGCTAATTGACCAATAGCCAGGTTCTTACTTACTTCTAGGTAAACAGAGACTTGTGGAGTAAGAAAACTTGTGTAAGGTTCACCCTGTCTGGGAATTGAACTCGGGTCCTCTGGCTTCTGAGATGAGTGCTCTATGGGGTTTAATGCCATTTGGTACGTCATGGGGATTGTGTGAAATAATCAGGATAATCTTTACGCTGGCCTTTTTTTTAAATAGGCTTCAAAGCAAACTTCCAACCAGTGAAAAAAAAGACACAATTTGCAAATTGTTGGCAGTCTAAAGAGTTAATACATTTCAACTAAAAACCTACTGTACAATAATGATAGGAAATAATCCTTGCATTTGATATAGTTTCTTATCACATTGCCTGCCCTACTTTAAACACAGCAGCCAATTTGTGTATAGTAATGTCCCTCAAACAGCTATGAAGTGAGTGATCGATTTTGTCTGGGGATTGTTGGCCAGGACACCAGAAGAGAGAATGTCCATTGTCTTTTTCAGTAGTGCTGCGGGATTTTTAACATCCACCTGACGGTTGCAAGCTAACCTATTGCCCAATCAGTCTCCTTGCTCTTGTTATGCCGTCTTCATTTTGTTCCCACAAACGGCTTTTCCTCCGGCCCCTGCACTGTCTCGTGTGGTGTCCCTCAGGGCTCTGTCCTCGGTCCCCTCCTCTTCACCCTCTATATGCTCCCCCTGTGGTGACATCATTCGCAGACATGGGGTTAACGTCCACATGTATGCGGATGACACCCAACTCTACCTTTCCTCCTCTACTCTCAACTCCACGACCACCGATGTCCTGACAGCTGCCTGTCCGACATCGAGTCCTGGACGAGAGACAACTTTCTTCAGCTCAACGTGCGCAAAACTGAGGCCCTCCTGATTGGCTCACGTCAGCGCCTCCGCACCTCAGGCGCTGACAGCATCAGCATCCAAGGCTGCACTCTCCACCTCTCAAAGCCAGTCAGGAACCTCGGGGTTCTGTTCGACTCTGAGCTGTCCTTTCTCCCTCATCCGCGCCACAACTGGCACCGCCTTCCATCACCTCCGAAACATCGCCAGACTACGGCACTACCTCACCCCTCACGCTGCTGAAACTCTGGTCCACGCCTTTATCACCTCAAGGCTGGACTATGGGAACTCTCTCCTCGCCGGCCTTCCCGGCACCTCCCTCCACAAGCTGCAGGTCATTCAGAACCCTGCAGCTCGTGTACTGTCCCGCACCAGGCTTCGCGACCACATCACTCCCACCCTCGCTCGCCTCCACTGGCTCCCCATCCCCCAGAGGATCGAATTCAAGATCCTCATCCTCACCTACAAGGCCATTCACGGCCTCGCTCCCTCCTACCTCTCTGACCTACTATCCCCCTACCTACCTGCCCGTACCCTCCGTTCCTCCGGCTCTGGTCTGCTCCACATCCCCCGCCCCAACCGCCTTACCATCGGTGGCCGGGCCTTCAGCCTCTCAGCCCCGAGGCTCTGGAACTCCATCCCCCGGTGCCTTCGCCGCCTTCTCCCTTTCCTCCTTCAAGGCCGGTCTCAAGACCTTTCTCTTTGACCGTGCCTTCAGCTCCCCTCTCAACTCTCTACCCCCTCCTCGCTCCCTCCCTTCCCTCCCCTCACCCTGACCATTTCCCCCTTGTTCGGGTCCTGACCCAACTGTCCAGCCCCTTGGGACGTCCTCCCGACGTGAAAGGCGCTCTATAAATGCAATCTTGTTGTTGTTGTTGTTGTTATTCCTTCCTTCACTTAAGGATCAATATTCCTCTTTGCCCTGAAAATGGAAGCATACTATTTTTAACTCGGCCACGATATCAAAACGGCTGATAGACCTGCCCGCGAGTGCAGCATTCCTAAATGCTGGAGATTGAGAAGTACAATTTCCTTTGAGGTAACAGAAAAGTAGCTCCAATAACAATGCAACAACAAATTACATTTGCACAGCAATCCTGGTTAGGGATTTGGAACTGAGCTGGGGGTTGGGATCGGAAGGGGTGGAGGGCAAAGGTAGGAAGGTGACCAAAGTCACGGTCAACTAGGAGGGTTTTAAGATGAACCTTGAAGGAGGCAAGGTAGGGAATGAGACAAAGGGAATGTGGGATGGAATTCTAAAGAGTGGTGGCAAGGCAACAACAACTTGCGTTTATATAATGCGCTTCATGTAGGTAGCGTCCCAGAGCGCTTAAATGCACCTGTTTCATTGAACATATTCCATGTAATAAGCCATTTGATCCAAACCAGCTGGTAGAACTTCCTGGCAAAAATTCCAATTTGTAAAAAAGTCCCGGCTAATTCAATGATTCAGTGACATCAGGACAAGTATGGTATGTGAAGGCTGTCCAACAACACTTATGCATTAGTGAAGTTTCAGGTTCCTCAGAGATTTAAAGAAAAGTTGTTAAAAATGTTGGTGAGACTAACCTACAACAAATAACATTATGTAGCGTCTTTCAGCAATACTTGGCTGAAAATTATTATTAATTAATAATCATAATCCTTGCATTGATTTCATGCCTTATCACATTGTTGTGCTGTCTCAAAGTGCTTCGCAGGATGTACTATAAAGTGTAGTGACTGTGCTTTTGCAGGTGAACACAGCAGCCAATTTGCAGACAGCGACGTCCCACATTTGGGACTGAAAGGATTGCACTTAAAAGAGCCAACACAGATACGATGGGCCAAATGGCCTTGCCCTGCGCTGTAAATTTTTACGATTCTGAACAGGCATGAAGTGACTGACCAATTTGACTAAATTAGGAACTGAATCTTAATCCAAATTGTCAGAAATGAATCACATGGCAATCAACTGAACAGGCAGACAGAAGCTCACTCCAATACTTAGTGAATATTACGAGTCAAGGCTCCAATGGACAAGAGCATAATTCTGGCCAGAAAGAACAGGGGTTAGTGATCCCCACAGCTCATCTTATTTATTTCATCTTAAAACTCTGCTCAGAGACGTTCGCTCCAAATCATTCTAATTTTAAACCAGAAAAGATTAACTCAAACCATCACACCCACCAACAGTGAAAATCAGTGTGCTCATTTCAGCACCAAAGAAAACCCATACTCATTCATTAGAGCCGGCTTAGATGGTAGTACTCTCCATTTAAGCCAGTTATAAGGTTGTGGGTTTAAGTCCTATGTTATAAGGTTATAAGGTTGTGGACTTAAGTCCTATTTTTCGGACTTGGAAAGGCTGCAACATTTTCAGATTGTATAGAATGGTTTCAAATTCCTACTTTCAAGAATCTTAAAGGACCATTTAGGAGTGAAATCAGGAGGCCCTTTTTTAGACAATGGGTAGTGGAAATCTGGAACTCTCCCCCAAAAGTCTCCGGCTGCTTGATCAAATGACATTTTCAAGACTGAGGTGGATAGATTTTTGTTAGGTAAAGGGTTCAAGGGATATGCAGCAAAGGTAGGTAAATGTCCGTCACAAGGCACCAGGTCACAGCAGAAAGCTTGTTACAGTGTGCAAGTGAGAGCGCTGTTAAAGCACGCTCCCCTAACTGCACCTAAACATGCATTTCAAAGGCATTGCGAGCAGTTGTTTCAATCTGCAGCATTTTTACAACTGGATTCCCGTGGGCAGGCAGGTAACTGACGTTCAGGCGAAGAAGAAAAACAGCAACATTGCAGAGTGCTTTCCCCACATGGCAGGTTTCCCAGCAAGCCAGCCACAAAGATGATAAAGACTTCTCTGGCACAGGGAGAGACAGGGTATCAATCACCCTGAGTCTCTCTTGCACAGAATCATTAAGGCATCAGCTTGGCTCAGTCGGTAGCATTCTCAGCCCGAGTCAGAATGTTGTAAGTTCTAAGCCCCACATCCGTAGTTTGAACCCACATACTTCAGGCTGACTCCAATGCAGTGCTGGGTGGGTGTGTTGGTGGGTGTGTGCGGGGGTGCTGTATTGTTAGAGGTGCTGTCTTTCGAATGAGACATTAACCATCAGTCTGATCTGTGCTTGTTCAGGTGTACATTAAAGATCGAAAAGAAAAGGGAGTTTCTCTCTTCCGGTGTCCTGCCCAACAATTCTCCCCGGATAAAATATGGTCATTCACTTCATATAATAAGCCTTGCAGCTGATGCCAGCGTCTTTCATGCCAGGGAGGACATCTCAAAGCGCTTCCCAGGATTTACAGTAAAGTGATATCAATCGTTTCATCTTTACTCCCAAGTGAAAAGAGTTAAAGTTCCTCCATAAGAACATAAGATTTGCTAGACAAAAGAAGACCAAGGTAAATGGAGTTGAGGTACAGATCAGCCATGATCTAATATAGAATGGCAGAACAGGCTCCAGGGGCTAAATGGCCTACTCCTGTTCCTATATTCTGCTCATCCCACACAATAAGAGATGGATTTATTTTACACACAATGTCCCTGTTTCCGTGCTTCTAAGCTGCAGCGGGGTGAAACGCAAGTTTCATCCAGTTCGCTTTCCACTATCCTGGCAGTCGCATGACATGCTGTGTCCCAAATTATATAATGTATCCCGAGAAAGAATCAACACCTTCTGCTTCCGCCATCTCCCTAGGGAGCCTGTCCCATAAGTTTACCACTCGCTCACTGAAGCTGTGTTTCCGCAGATTTGTTCTGAATTTAACCCCTTCAATCGCAGGCCGTGTCCTCTGGTTCTAGTGTTCAGTCCAAGATAAAATGGCTTATCATGGTCTACATTATCTCCGGTACTTTGACATTAGTTTCGAGGAAGGAGAGTGGAGAGTCTCCTTGCTCTCAGGGTTCTGCCAATGTTGCTCTTGATCCAGTCGCTATGAGATGGACAAGAATATCCCAGGTCCCTCACCTGCTTGTCAGGAAGGAGATGTTCTTCATGTCTCTGTCTGTCAGAAGACCAGCTGGGGTCTTGCAGCTTTGAACTCTCCATTGTGTCGCATCACTGTCTCGTTCTTTCAAAAATGAAAACGATCAGTGTGGGGGTGGGAATGACAGCTTTCTGGCTGATTGAGAATAAGGAGAAAATTCACTTACACAGCATTCTCGCACAAAACACACAGTTGCTATACTTTACAATAAATCCTGTGAAGCATGTTGAGACATCTTGAAGGTGTGATAAGGCGCTTTTCTGTTAAATGCAAGGATTAGCAATATTATTAATATTATTATTTTTGGCTTCTTTCACATCAAAGCGCTTCACAGGATATACTGTACAGTGACTATGTGACTATGCAAATGCAGCAGCCTATTTGCACACAGCAATGCCCCCAAATTAGTCAAAAATGTGGATAAATTGCTTTCTTGTCTATATGATTATTGTCTTCACACGTTTATTTCTCCCCCACCCCTCCCAGAGAACTCAGAAGAGATGTCCAAAAGAAAATGATGAGATAAGGAGGCAACATCAAAGACTGAGCACAGTGTAGAATTGGATTAGAGGATGAATGCATCACGGCATCACGTTCACAATTGAATCCGTCACTGCAAGCCTATCTTCTCTTTTATCTTTTGCTGACATGAAGAACGAGTTGCTACAGACAAACTCTCTTACTGCTGTTCCTAAACACTCCAATTACACAAATTTCACAGCTTAATAATAATAAGCGCTCCGGGACGCTATCCCGCGTGAAGGGCACTATATAAATGCAAGTTATTGTTGTAATAATAATAAATAATCCTTGCATTTGATATAGCATCTGATCACATCGTCGAGACGTCTCAAAGCATTCCACAAAATATATTGTAAAGTGCATTTACTTTGTATGTTGTGGGCGAAAGCAGCAGCCATTGCGCACAGCTGTGTCCCACAAATTGTCATATATTGAGTAATCATTTTTTTTTGAGAGATTATTATCCCCAGAAAGCAATCCACCAATCCTACTTGGGTTCCTGCTTACTGCCAGGGAGGATATCAAGGCCTTGGAGAGGGTGCAGAGGAGATTTACCAGGATGGTGCCAGGGATGAGGGACTTTAGTTATGTGGCGAGACTTGTTCTCTTTAGAACAGAGAAGGTTAAGGGGAGATTTAATTGCATTGTTCAAAATTATGAGGGTTTTGATAGAGTAGATAAAGAGAAACTGTTTTCACTGGGTCAGTAACCAGGGCACATAGATTTAAAATAATTGGCAAAAGAACCAGAGGGGAGATGAGGAGACAATTTTTTTTCACAGAGAGAGTTGTTAAGGTCTGGAATACACTTGCCTGAAAGGTTGGTGGAAACAGATTCAATAGCAACTTTCAAAAGAGAAGTAGATAGGTACTTGACAAGGTAAAATTTGCAAGGCTATGGGGAGAGAGAGAGAGAGTGGGACTGATTGGGTATCTCTTCCAAAGAGCCGGCACAAGCACAATGGGCCGAATGGCTTCCTTCTGTGCTGTAATGTTCTACGATTCTATAATTCTAGGTAAACAGAGGAGTAATGAAACTTGCCTAAGGTTCTGCCACGCCTGGGAATTAAACCCAGGCCCTCTCGCTTGCGAGCCAAGTGCTCTAATCACTACGCTATGGGACATTCGGGCTTTTGTGTAAAGTTACACCCATGGAAACGAGCTGACCTGAGCAGAATGGAGAGACTTTCATTTGGAAAAACCAATTTGATGCTGTGATGGGAGCATGGGAAGGTAGGTATTCAGGAGGAATAAGATTAGCTACGATCAGCTGAATCAATCTTGTGCTCAGAGCCAGAACCAGGAAACAGGAGAGATAAATGGACAGATGAAATAGATGTAGTTTGAGGAGCAGATTCCATCACCAAACCTGAGGATCAGTGCTGCAGCATCACGATTCTAAACCAAAGTTCAACATCAAAGTAGAAAGAAGCTTTTATTTTGGAATAGAGGCTGTCTAAGATTGCCTGGATTACTCCCAGCAATTGTGCTGAGAGCGGGTTTTTAATCCTCACATTGTTTTGACAATTTGCAGTTTGATGTTTGTGCTGCATGGCTGTGTAGTTTGGGTAGTTAAACTCTCCTGGTTAAATGGAACAGGGTGTTCCCACAGGTTCCCTGTGGAGCTAATAGCTTTCTAATGGTTATTAAAGTGTACTGTAGCATTAGGACTATTCAATGTTTGTTTATATGGATCTTTAACCATTCAAATAAATCTCGTTAATAAGAGGGGTCGGGTCCAATACTCTAATCTATTTTTGATGTTGTTTTGATGGGATTATAGGAGGAACGGAGGGTGTTTTTTTAAGAAGCAAGCCCCATTTAAGTACATGTTGACAAGGATTGCATGAATGGACCAGGGCACAATGGAAAGAGAAAAGCAGTAAAGGGAGCTGTAAATTTACAGTCAATTTTATTAGGAACGATGATGGATAATGTCTAAAAACAGGATAAAACATAATCCCGCCTGACATTATCTAAGGCTGTTTATTGTTAATCCTAAAGTTTACGAGTTATGGAGAGGCACAATGGGGAGAAAATCAGGCTCCAAGTGGAATGCTCTCTGCAGGATGAAGGGTCAACAACATTCACAAGCCATTTGAGACCTCATGAGGAAGGGAAACAAGACAAAGTTATAATAATAATAATAATCAGCCTTGCATTTGATACAGTGCCTTATGTCATTGAGCGGTCTCAAAGCTTTGCAGGGACAGTGTATTTGTAATCAAACGCGGTGGCCAATTTGTACACAGCAACAGCCCGCAAACAACCGTGAAGTGAGCCACCGATTTTTCTCTGGGGGAAATGTTGAGAAACTCCTTTCTCTTTTAGAAACATGACTGGGATCTTTAGCGTGCAGCGAAACAGGCAGATGGGTGCATCTTCAGCAGTTTTTAATACCTGATTTGAAGGACGGCACCTCTGACCCTGCATGGGAGTGCCAGGGGAGTCTGTGTGAATTACATTCCCCAACCTGGGGCATGAACCTACAACCTTCCATCTCAACGATAAGAGTGCCACCAACTGAGCCAAATCGATGCTTCATGCTTCCAAACAATGATTTCAACTCACCTCTCCATAGGATGCTTCATCCATTCCGGACATGCACAGACATATACACTGCAGTGGGGGCTTACACAGGTGAGGCTAAATACCACTCAGGACTCTTTCAATTGAAGCTGATATATTAGGTTTGCGTACAGCTGCCTGATCACATATCTGCACTGTCCAATGGGATTGCAATGTGAGTCAATATACATTGCTTTCTGGTCTTTAAATCAGTGAGCTATTGCTGAAGGTGTTTACAAACCGTCTGATTAATGCTCTAAAACGTCCAAAGGGAACCACAATAATCTGTGTAAATGATAGAGTCTATATCATGCAGTGCAGATTTCAGTGTTCCAATGGGACTCATAAGAACATAAAAAATATAAGAAAAGATGGAATAGGAAAGGTTCATTCCTCCAGTACACTAGCCTTAAATACTTAAAGAAAATGTCATGTTTCTACTGGAGTTGTCTTTTATTGCTTTTGTCCCTTGGATCTTGAGGGCCCCTTATATATTGTTGTTCTAGTCTCATGCAGGAGAATGCATTAATCAAATGCACTTTATTAAAATGCATTTGTAAGTCAGGATCATTACAGTGCTGACGCACGCAACACTGAGATTTACCGATCGTAGGTGAGATAGATTAAAGCGCTCCTTGGATCCCTAGTGAGGTGAAGTGTGCTATTTTGTCAACCTATAATTATAATCTTTGCATTTGATATATTTGAGGAGTCCTGTAGCTTAGTGGTTAGAGCACTCGCCTCACAAACGAGAAGACCTGGGTTCAATCACTGGGTAGGGCAAGTTTCCTTACTCCATACACCTCTTTTACCTACCAGTATGTAGGTACCTGGTTGTTAGTCAATTGGCGGATCGGTTTTCTGGGGGTAATAACCCCTTCAAATTTTTTTCAAAAAAAACTTATAATTTGTTGACTCAATCCATGACAACCAATTGCACACAGCAGTGTCCCACAAACAGCTGTGGATTGAGTGACCCCATTTTTTTTGCGGGATCATTACCCCCAGAAAGCGATCTGACAATTGACTAACTAATGGGTTCCTATTTGCTGCTAGGTAAATAACAACAACAAGATTACATTTTATAACGCCTTTCACGTCGGGAGGACATCCCAAGGCGCTGGACAGAGTATAGCATTTCAGACCCGATCTGGGGTTGAGGGGGAGAAAGGAGGGGAGGTGGCCGATGGCATGGTCGAAGAGGAGGGTCTTGAGGGGAGACTTGAAGGAGGCTAAAGAAGGGTGAGGTGGAGTGATTGGAATTCCATGGGGGAGGGGGGAGCAGAGTGGGTGAAGGCTCTCCCGCCAATAGTGGGGTGGGTAGGTCGGGGGACATGGAGCAGGCCGGAGCCAGCTGAGCGGAGGGAATGGGCAGGTTGGTAGGGGGTTACAAAGGTAGGGTGGGGCGAGGCCATGGAGGGCTTTGTAGGTGAGGATCAGGATCTTGAACTGGATTCTCTGAAGGATATGGAGCCAATGGAGTCGGGCGAGAATGTGGAAGATGGGGTCACGGAGTTTAGTGCGGGAGAGGACACGGGCTGCAGAGTTCTGGATTATCTGCAGCCTGTGGAGGGAGGAGTTGGGAAGCAGGGCATTTGCATAGTCGAGTCTGGAGGTGATGAAGGCATGAACAAGAGTTTCAGCGGCCTGAGGGGTGAGGTAGTGGCGGAGTCGGGCGTTGTTACGGAGGTGAGGGAAGGCAGAGCAGGTCATGGCAGAGGTGTGTGGAACAAGGAAACTTGTTTAAGGTTTCGCCCTGCCCGGGAATCGAACCCGGATCCTCTCGCTCTCAAATTCATTCATAATAAGCAAAATGCCTATTCATGTTCCATCCTTTCTGTTGTTCCAAAACTGTGTCCAGCAAATTTGTTTGTCATTATGACTCAGGATTTTCTTTTGAGCATATTTAAGCATCCCACTCATGTTATTCATTTCTTTCTGTTATGGCAGGCATGAAACATATTAACAACTAACTGTGGAATTTAAACATTATTTTAAAAATACTTTGGGATTTTACTTAAAATGCTGGGGGAGATTTAACTCGTGGATCAATCTTTACTTTATTATTTTTTTCTTTTCTAATTGCCTTACTTAATTCATTGAAAATATCACCTGAACCGGGATCAGCAAATGGCCTGAGAGAAGCAGTTGAATAACATTATTGATCGTTTCTTTGCTGCAGGATAATTTGGGTGAATGTCTACGTAACTGAGGGAAGAGCACATGACATTTATCCGGAGAGAATTCTACACAAATCTCCAGTGAAAGCCATTTGCTGATCGTGAGGCCAAAGAGCAGGACTCTAATACACACGTACTGGTTATCAAATAGGCCTTTTTAAGCAATGTTGAATGTCACACTACATCTCGCTCGGTGAGGTATAAATTAATTCCTTACTCCACAGCCCTGTGTTTACCTAGCAGTAAGTAGGAACCCGGTTGTTAGTCATTTGGCATCATTTTCCGGTGGTAATAATCCCTTCAAAAATAATAATAAATAAATATTTGGTTACTCAATCCACGACTGTTGGCGGGACACTGCGCAATTGGCTTGTGTGAGTTTTATTGTACTGTCCAGAAATTGGTCCTTTGCATCTCTAAACCTGTGTCCTCTTGTTTTACTGTCTCTGTCCGACAATAAGCATAAAGGGGTTTGAAGGATTTTTCAGGTTGTCTTAGTCTTTCAGTTAAAGAAAGAGAGAAATTGTAGCGGACCTCAAAGGACAACAACAACTTGCATTTATATAGCGTCCTTAATGGGGGGTAGCGTCTCAGATGCTTGAGGACATCAGACTTGAAACTTCAACACACCGAAACTTTTTGCTGGATGCAATTTATAGCCGTCTCCCAACTGTTTTTTCACAGCAAAACTCTGAGTCAATTGAAAAATTCTCATTTCAACCTAATTTTATGCAATTTTGATGTAATCACCATAGAATTCAATATGAAGCTCATTTAATTAGCTGCAGGATCAAGGGATCGATTTATTGCCTCTAATTGCAAAATGCAGCTATTATATAAACAATCTTCTGTTTATGAGAAAACCTCTTAAAAAGTGAGAACATGGCAGCAAAACTGTAATATAACATTTGGAAGAGGGCATTTTATAGCTATCGGGGCTGTCTTAAGTTTCTCAGGTGCAAATCACGCTGATTTGAATAGACATTTATAACGCTCCACTCTATCCAATTCTTAAGTATTTGGCATGAGCAGTGGTGGTGTTGTGGAGCACTGAGACATTTCATCCTAATGCCTAGCACCAGCACACCAACAACAATAACAACAAAATTACATTTGTATAGTGCCTTTCATGTTGGGAGGACGTCCCAATAGACCAAAACTGGTTCATGTGCCTTTTCAGCTGTGCAGTGGCTCCTGTGTTCTTGCTTTCTGGCTTCCTTTAACAAGACCTTAACAAGCTCAAATGCTTTACATTATCTTTTGGCTAAACTTTTTAAGTTCAGTTTCTGACAGGTAATTGGTTTCATATTCCACATCCTGATTGTACTGTATTGGAGCATCAGCTTAGACTACACAAGTTCAAGTTCCTTTTAAAGTGGGGCTTGAACCTAAAGCCTTCTGACGGGAGTACCACCGACTGAGCCAGGCTGACATGCAATTATTATTTCAACGTCATGAGGTTTAAACACAGTATGAAGAAAGTGAAGGGTTAAATTATACAAGAAATTATCAAAAGCAAGATGGTATGTGCCATGTACTGTAGTAACTCAATACAAAAAGGAAAAAAGTCATCAGTAAGATTGATGACATCAATTTATTATTAATGACACGTGGAAATGAACCCCAGAAGGCAATCTGAAACACTTTCGATCAAAAGTGCACAATACAATTTTGGCTAATGCGTTGGTAAACTTTTGGAGTCTTCTCTGTGCAAACTGATAAACAGCTGACAGTGAATGGAAATGGATTTCTGTCCCCCGTTAATCGTGGA
The DNA here is from genome assembly GCF_018977255.1 of Callorhinchus milii. Classification (NCBI taxonomy): domain Eukaryota; kingdom Metazoa; phylum Chordata; class Chondrichthyes; order Chimaeriformes; family Callorhinchidae; genus Callorhinchus; species Callorhinchus milii. Next base: position 7,067,702 of record NW_024704754.1, read on the forward strand.
TGATGTTCCACTGGTTAAAGTCTTTCCTGTGAATGACAGCAACGAGCAATGAGCCTGCCGTACTTGTAAACTGTAAATGAAAATAATGAACAAGTCATGAATTAGGGATTGATTAATTCATGTAAGAACTAATTTGTGCGGCAGACAGATCATGCGCTGCAATAATGTGTATTCATCGCAAATTATTATCCACAATGTGTGACCAAATAATCATTCAAGCTGGTGATTACTGAACAAACTAGAAAGCTTTATTTTCATTTAAAGATTTTTTTAACAACATAGGGCATAGTAATTATTAATTGCCTCTTAATGATCTCTCTCAGTAAATCAACATTCAGAGTAATCTTCTCCGCAATGACTTATTCTGCAGTTTTATCTGAAAGACAAATAGAAACCCATCTGAAATTATGACTACTGATCAACTGTGGTCAGACAGCATCTGATGTATGTGGAAATTCATCCTTCTTGGTGAGAGTCTACAAATCAGACTGGGAGCTTCGCATGGGCTATGCTTGGAAATCTCCCTGTGGCTGGAATGGAGTGTGTACAACAAAAACAACAACTTGCATTTATATATATCGCCCTTCCCATGGGGTAGCATTTCAGAGCACTTATCAATCCCATGGTCACCATCCCCTTGCCCGTTTCCTTCCCTTTACAGCCACTACGCCCCAAAACACTGGAACACTTTGCCTCAATCCCTCCGTCTTGCCCCCTTCTTCCCTATCTTCAGGTCATGCTTAAAGATCTTGCTCTTTGACCGTGATTACGGCTACCTCCCCCGGCTCCGTTTCGTGCTCCGCTATTATCAAGCGCTCTGGGATGCTACCCAGCATGTGGGGCGCTATATAAATGCAACTAGTTGTTGTTGCTGCTGCTCGGTGCCCGTCCCTGTGCAGCTCTCCAAGACGTATTGCATGTGAAGGGCGCTGTGTTAGTGTATAAGCGCAGGTTGTTGTTGCCTTGTGCTTTTCAAATATTGGCCGAGGGAGATGCACATCTTTATGAAGTCAGTGAGTGCAGTTACGAAATGTAAACAGAGTGCTTGAAGGATGGAGCTGGGTAGAGATCTGTGGTGAACACATTGTCAGTGGCTTCAAAATAAAAGACGTCAGAACATAATTTAAATGCCTTGCCACTGTGATTGTAATCATCAATAGTAGATTTTCATCATTCCCCAGAGGCTGTCTGGAGGCCTGTCATTAAGTGAGACAGTTAGTGACTTTACAGTGGTTTGGAAATTTTAAAAGCGTTCATTTTTGGAGCTCTTACTCGGAAAAATATTGCTTTCCGCACGTTTCAACCAGTATAAAAATAGAAACTGCATATCGCAAGCAAATTAAGGACAGTTAAAATGCCATCAATTACAGTTGCTAAGTGCTGCACAGATAGCACTATTATTGCAGGCAAGTATGATTGTGATGGCAACCATCACATTCTCTTCTTCCTGTCTTGCTTTGACTACATTTGAAAACAGAAGTTGTGAAGCCATTCCTGATTGCTCACTAGTTCACCTACAAAACACAAACTTCACAGTACGAACGTCATGCTCCACCACGGTCAAGTGCTCTGGGACACTATCCTGCATGAGGGGCTCTATATAAATGCAAGTTGTTATTGTTTGAGACATCCTCCCAGCATGAAAGGCACTGTATCAAATGCAAGGATTAATAACATTATTATTTTTATTGTATTTATTGTATTATTGTATTTATTGTATTATTGTATTTAATATTACTAATATTACTAATTACTAAATCAAAAAGGGATGCTGCAATGAAACATTAACATGACCAAATTTCACCATATCCAGACTTGCACCTTCTAAAATTATTATTATTATTAAGGCGATGAGCTAAAAAGTTGCAGAATCAGTCACCCCACCCCACACCCACCCAGAGCGACACTGTCTATTCTGTCTATCCACTTCTGCTTTTTCCCCCAATAATAATAGATCACCTAGGCTGCTTATAAGCCAAAATCTTCTGCTGGACTTACCCTCCCATGATATCAATGCCATTGATACCCTGCAGTGCACACAGCACCATTTGTACACGTGTGAAAGCACACTTGTAAGCAAGGACGGCCTGACAGTGTGTGAGGACAACAGCCATATCTCTCTATTCAGTATCTTCTGCCCACAACTGAGCAATTTTTGCCTACGCTTTTTGGCCTCAAGGTGAGAATGAGCAAGCAGCCAAGCAGTGAAAGTGCAGAGGCATATTATATGGGAAAAGAGCTGGGAAGTGGGATTGACTTAAAAATAAGTTGCCTTAGAAAAACAGGTAGCAGTGATTCAGATAGGATGCTCACCTTCTGGGTTGAAAATTTTGATGGTTGAACATAAATGAGATTAGAGTCAAGAAGCAACAAGCAATGCTGCTCACCAGTGTTCTTTTCCTAAGGTATAATGCAGAGTATTTCTTAACATCAGTGGGACGGAGCATTTGCTTTTAAGAGGGAACTAGATTGATATGTACAAAGGGATAATTAGCAGGGGATGGGGGGGGGGATTCATATCAACACGACTGAATTACAAAGAGCCAGCATAGACATATTTAGTGTCCAACCATCCTGATCGCCCCATTCCCCTCTACCCCCTTCTCATTCATGCATTGAGATTCCTCTGAAATCCTTTGATGCTTTCTGCATCAACCACACCTTCAGGCAGCGAATTCCACTATCCTCTGTGTAAAGTTCCTTCCAAACTGACCCTCTTTTAGATCTGTTTGTGTGTCTCATATTTATGACTCCCTTGTTATGGATTAGCAAACAAATGGGAAAAGTCTATTCATGTTCACCTTATTGAACCCCTTCTCAACTTGAAACACCTTGATCAGGTCCTTTCTCAATCATCTCATTCTCGGGGAAATTCCCATCATTCTAAGCTGGAATCCAATTGCGTACAGAAGTGACCTTTACCCCTTTCAAACATGTGCAAAACTATGGAGACATTTGCTAAACTTTCACTGGCAAGTCTGACCATTTCTGCAGTTACCTTTTCTGTAATTGCATTAGGCCTGGCAAATCCATTCTGTTAACATTTTTTCACAGCAGTAGACAAAGGTTACATCCGTTGGAAATCAGTAAGGTACTTGTATGAGGCACCTCAGGAGGTCTGTCTTCTCAAGACTTGGCTTAGTCAGTAAGCAGATGATCTTGCTGGCAAATACATTTGTCGAGCATCAACCAAATGGAAGTGCTGACATTGTGCCAAGCAAATTGCTGCTTTAAACTCACGCAGACAGATCACTTGGCTGAGTATATAAAAACTGATGACATTCGTAGTGGATTTGTCTTGAAAATAGTTTCAAAATGCAACCTGAGAAACCCAATGAATTTTGCCATTATATTTTTGCCATTATAAGCAGCTTGAATTGTCCTCACCATACTCTACACTGAAGAGTTGAATCATTAGTTAAAGACTGTCCTGAAAACATTTAAGTGATAAGCGCATTGACTTATTATCCTAACTATTATGAAGGGCGATATCTGAACTGTTACTGATGGCTTTCAATTGCTTCTTACTTACAATGTTTTATACTCAGAGCTGCTGATTACTGGAATTCTGGGAGCAGACATGTTATATAGATATCTAAATCTCTCAGGTTCTACTGCAGTGACAATGGATTAAAAACTCTAGGCCTTGGGACTCTCCATTAGTAAAGCCGCAGGCAGAACGTTACAGAGAGGGGAGGTGAAACGTCTTTGTACCTGTTCAGTTTGCCTTGAACCAGCTTTTCAACTTGGTGACAAAGACCATCTGTAAAGTACCAGTAAGTAAACCAAAATAATTACTTTTAATAATACTTGCATTTGATATAGCGCCTTATCATGACGTTGAAATGTCTCAAATCACTTCACAGGATATTATTGTAAAGTGGATTGACTATATATTTAGACGAAATGCGGCAGCCACTTATGCAAATCAATGTCCCACAAGCAGCCATGGAGTGAGTGACCAATTTTTTTTATTTTGGGGGATTGTTGGCCAGGAAACCAGGAGATAAACTCCCTTCTCTACTCGAATAACGCAATGTTCACAGAACGCTTCCTTACAAATATTTAAGTGTCAGAACGACTGAAATCTGCAACTTAGGCCATTGTTCTTTAATATTATAATGAAAATGTATACAAAATATCACTGCAATAAGAGGCATTATTATTATGTTTGTATAATCACAGAAGCAATGTATTGGATTGAGATTTGTGTCACCCTCACCTCCAATACTCCAGGATTTGGCAAGCAGAGTGCAATCCCTCCAGAGTGTGTGCACTCCATTCCAGATATGGGGTAATTTCCTTGTGTCGATGGCAGTGAGATGTTTCTGCATTGCCTCAGACACCCGGCTGACTAAAAAAATCAGTGAAAATACAAAAGATGCGAAATGTGAGAAAGTTCAAATATAGTCATATGTTTAATGGGGTAAATTCCTTACTTTCACACCATTCATGGTCTTCTAGATCGTATGCAAGTGGGTATAATGCCTTATAAGAGCAAAGAAACTATCAAACCTTATCAGCACTACATCAGATACACTGTCAGCTCCATTGCACAAATGTAGAATGACACATTAAAGAGCCTGTCTCATCAGCAAGACCCAGTTTGAGATTGCACTGCTTACTGAAAACTGTTATCTATATAAACAGCCTTTTGTTTTGTTCCATTCATTTCTGGTATAATTTTGTGTAATTGGTGAGTACGGATAATAGTGTCGAGAAGAAAGCTTAATTATCTATTGTAGAGATGCAGCCAACGAGACAGGGAAGCTTTAGTATCTACTGAGTGTGAGTGTATTCATTTAGCATACTCCACGAAGTTAGGCTAAGAGTAACATTTCTGTTTGATAATCCCAATGATTTCCTTAAAGTTTGGTTTATTAAAAAAATCAAAAAGGTTGAATTGATATGTATAGAACAAAGGAACGTTAAAAGCAATTATTTTGGAAATGTTTGTTTCAAAGAGATCTTGAAGCTAAGTGCTGGCATTTCACAGGAATTCTAATAATGCAACAGCCAATTGCTATTGCCATTCCTGTTGAAAAGTAGAGACTCAACTGATACAAGACATATATACAAATTACATTTGGATAGCGCCTTCCACATCAATAGTTCATCCCAAGGTGCTGGACAGTCAGGGATCCACACCCAAGCTGATGGTTGGGATCAGGAGGCGTGGAGGGCAGGGGTAGGAGGGTGACCGAAGGCACAGTCAAAGAGGGTCTTGAAGGAGGCAAAGGAAGGGGCGAGGCGGAGGGACTGTGTGGTGGAGTTCCAGAGTGGTGGCTGTAGGCCTGCCTGTCAGCAGAGGGAGTGGACAGGTTGGTAGGGGGTTAGGACCTACACCTTTGTTACTTTTTTCGTCAGGCCAGAGTGTGAATGAACACTTGTTTATTTATGTGCAAGTACAGCAGCCAATTTATGCACAACGTCCCACAAGCAGCCGCAAAGTGAATAAATAAGTTTTTTTTTTAAATCACACTAAAGAGTTTGAAAATGAGGATGATGTTTTTTCACCTACAATATAGTCAATCCACTTCACAACATATACTGTGAACCATTTTGAGACATCTCAACGACATAAGCACTGTATCAAATGGCAGGTTTATTTATTATTATAAATACACCGACTCCCAGAAAGCCACAGACACAGAAGCAATTTGAGGTGTTTTAATCGGCAGATAGATAGGTACCTTGAATATAAGTGTATTAAGGGAGAAGTGCCACAAATTGATAATATAGAACTAACCCAGTGGACTAAATGGCCAACTGTGGTTCCTACACTTCCACCAATTTGCTGCCTTTATGTACTTATACAAATTCTTATGGGGGTAAAAACAGTTGAATAAATGTTTGTCTTCAGTGGGATTCATATGCATAATGTATTGAAATGAATTTTCGAACACTGATTAATTTCCTCTCGTCAGTTCCCAGACCTGTCTCAATTAATGTGTCGAAGAGAATATTTTAATATTTTTCTCACTCGGTCTAAATTTCAGTCTCCATGATAATACATTTCATAATCAGCACTTTAAAAAGCAACCGAGATGGGAAGAGATACCAGTGGGTAGCAGTAATGCCACCTGTTAGCGAAAAAAAAGTCAGGGAGCTTGACATTTAAATCTGCATGAAACGTTATTGAAATGCCTGGTTGGTGAGTTTCTCTTCAATGTGAGCTAATCAGATTTTCAAAATGGAAACGAACACCATCTGAGCAGAGATGAACATAAATATTCCTTGCAATTGTTATAGCACCTTATCATATCAGCAAACGTCTCTAAGAGCTTCACAGGATTTACTGCAGAGTGTGGTGACTGTAGGCGCGTAAAAAGGTTGCTTGCGTTTCAGACCTTCAATAAGAAAATCTCACTAGAAAGGGCATGTAAATGGAACTGTAGGGTTGCTCTCGAGAGATCTAGCAGACACAAATGTGTATGGTGGTACTGCAAGTGTGCCACCAGGTTTGATTCCATCTCCAGCTTCCCCAAACCAGTTAAAAATGTGTAGTTTCCATCCTCCTTTTGTGATGAGAAAAACATGGTGAACATTCAGGGAAATCACAAGGATCAAATCATATGCTGCCAGTTGCTGGAAGATTCTCGCTCATGCACTCTCTCTCTCGCTCTCCCCTGAGCTTTGTATCAACTTGAGACCAGCTACAAATCATGCAGAAGCATGTCATGTCAAGAGAAACGTTTTCTTGTGCAAAGTCCTTTAACATAGCTCTCCACTCTCGGTGCTGGTGTCCGTCGTTTTACAGGACTACAAGATTCTGTTGCCAATGGCTAGAAATATTGGGAGTGCAATTGGTCATGATGCCCTGATGTCTAACTTGTTGATAGACAAGGTGACTTTTCAAGACAATATGGCATGGGGTGATACTTACCCTCCAGATAAGCTCCCCAGACATTGGAGGAGCCAGCAAATTCATTTCCAGCTATTGCCCAGTTTTATCCAGCATTGAAAAAAACACCAGATCATGTCCTGACATGAGACTGAATGCTTACATTATCACCAAGCTGCAGAGGTCTTGTAAACAGCTTTGTAACCTTCAAAAGGTAGTCATCAGTGCTAAATCTTGTCAGAAGACTTAACCTGAGGACTCGGTTATCTGAATCTTTTGAGATGAATTTGATGCCTTCCAACTGTTCGAGTCAGAGCATTGGGAATTCAACAAATCTATAGCACAGCAAAACACCCAGAACCAGAAAATTTCCCTCACCGAGGAATCTTAAATTTAATAACCTCTAAACCCAGATTATTAGGTTCTCGTACCATTCCCCTGCATCTTGCTCTACCTCTAAATACAAGGGGAGGGAGGATTTCACGACTGAGGGTTTGAAAGGTGCAATCCAGTTAACCATTAACTTCAAAAACTTGATTTATATAGCGCCCTTCACGCTGGACAGCGACTTGGAGTTTAAACTTCAATAGAACTGTTCTACAATTTGCAGTCCTAATTACTCTATCTAATGGTTGTCTAAACCTTCCCCAAAGTACATTGAGCTTTGGATCTTGCTAAAGAATAAGTAAAAGACAAGATACTGCGAGCTAAACTTCAAATAAATACAGAATTAATAGGTTCACCTTGTAAAAACATCACTAAGAGTGTAAAATGGGTATGGCAGCACCACACTACAGTCTATTCTGTGAAGCACTTTGAGACGTCTAGAAGACGTGAAAAGCGCTATATCAAATGCAAGGATTATTATTATTACCTACTGTGATAATGCTCCCTCAATCTAGTAACAAGTGGAACAAATCGCACGTGTGCATCATATTCAAGATGCAGCATTTTATGATGGTCTAGCTCCTCTGTTGTAGGGCTTTGACTTACTTCATTGATTGGGCCCAGCGAACAAAAGGTGAAGTGATCTTCCCATTTCTGTAAATGTAGAATTTAAAAAAGTCAAGTCTCGTCCCCTCATCCTGAACTGATGAATTTAGTCAATTTGTATTGAAATAAAATGGCAGAGAAGACGTTTCACAAAAAGTAGCACGTCTGATATCACCTTTTATGCCGTCATGAATCATTCATTATAAGGCCCATTAATAATAGGGATATAGCAAGTTCACAATGTTTTAATCAATAATGTACATTTCAATATAATCACACACTATGGATATCTCTACCCCTATAAATGCAGCAAAATCTAGATCCTCAGCATAACACACTGCTCAAAGTTTGCCTTGCGCTCAAAAGAGGTACAACTTCCATTTTGTGTTGCAGTATTCTGAATCGAAAAATTGATGCACTTCACTTATGACTGGAGTATAAAGCTGCCTGAAGCGAGTCTGTGAAAACAGCAACTTTATTCAAGAGTTATAGCCAGTACAGAGATAAATTTATGCTTCAACAAGTATTTGAATCAGGATAATGATCTTAAAAAAACAGAGCCCTCAGTGCGATACAGGAGCTCTCTACAGAGACTAGTTTAGGATTGTCTTTCAATGATTATCATACCTATGGCATTTTACTTTTACGCATAGCATGATTGCATAGTACAAGAAGAGTTTGAATATTTCTTTAAGCTGCAACCAGGAAGCATGTTAACTGCAAGAAATGTGTAAACAGATGAGATTTTTTGGTTTAGAGAGAGCAAGAACAGAAAGGGAAAAAAGGTTTCTGGATTGGGAAAATTGAAAAATAGATTCAAACCAAAATAAGTATTTTCTTAAGATAATCAAACTACAAGACCAATGCCTCTTCACAAAGTCAGTGACAAACAGTTCAAAGCCTTTCACTATCAAACAATGCGTAATTTCATTGAAAAAATTATTTAAATTTAGTTTATTGCACAGTTTCTTCAATTGCGGAATAGTTGGCAGTTTCATTTTATTTTAAGTTGAAAGAACTTCAGGATCTAGAGGTGAACACTTGGAGGGATCTGCACATTCCTCCACAATACTACTGCAATTCTTGCTTGTTACATTATAGATCTAATACTACCAGCCTATCATCACAATGCTGAACATTTTTAATTCAAACTAATCTGTGTTGCATTCCATCTTCCCACCACTGACTAGGAATGGAGATTAAAGTTACTTAATCTTTCGTGAAAGACAAATCTGCAAGTCCCCATTACCGCCATTTATAGAGCAAATAAAAGCAAAAATTTCATTAAAAATATTGAGCAAGATATAGAAAAAAGTTCTTGAATAAGCCACTCGGATATATTTTACCAGTAGTATTAAGATGTATAAATGCCGTTCGTTTTAAATGCTATCCATAGCCTTGAACTCGCTGAGAGCCTGTACTGGTGAGACATGCTTTTTCTGAGATGCTCTTTTGACTTTGTGAGTCTCGTCATTCTTTTCTCTCTTTACTAAGGGTTTCTTTTCTGGTGCCCTCATCTTCCATGACACAGCAGGCATGTTCAGTGCTGCCATGCCTTGAGACCTTTGATATTTAGTGGACGCCACGTAAGAAGCCTTTACGGTTTGCACCACAGCATTCATCAAGTTCTTTGCGGCTTGGATCAGGGACATTGCACTGTCCACCTGGAAATCAAGAAAACAGAAACAGGATTGAGTCAGGGCTGCAGCAGAGCTTTGCGTGGAATTAAACAGTTCAACTATTTTAGCCTGTTCAACTCAATATCACAAAATCCTGTATCATTCAGTGATCCTGGTGGCACAAAGTGTTGACACAAACTCCATGAGCGATTGAAACAGCAATGGCAAAATAGAGTTCTGGGTGAGGGGCCCCAGGAGCTATAAAACGTAATATATGGAGAGAGAAAGTTGTATTTTAAAATTTACTGCAAGATGATATGGAGTAATGCCATCTTATGACCTTCCTACCTGTCCCTACAGTCCCAGGTGCTTCCCCAGAGGAAAAATTGAGGCACATTTACCTGCAGGTCCAAGAGCCTACTTTTAAAGCAGTTTTGGAACAGTCTGCACAGGCAGCAAAGTAAAAAGGGAGTACATTTTGTTCTCAAAAGTAATTAAATATTTGCAAATGAAATACATATTGTGGGTAAAATTAAGCCTTTAGTCAAAAGATGGAACATTTTCATTTGACAGTTGGAATACTTTAACATATCAGCAACTGACACTGTGAACCAGCAATGGAAACACCAAAATCAAGATAGTTTACCTTCTTGGAACCCTACCCTGTTTTAAAAAACTGTGCCCTCCTTAACCATAATAGACTATCAACTTCAGTTATAGGTTAATTACAGTAATAAAGATTTTCCAGTTTCAACAGTTTTAATAAGGTAATATTAATATTGCTTTCAGTATCATTCTGGCCAAGCTGAAATTGGCCAGGAAGTCGGAGGTGGGGTGAGGAGAAATGATAACTCTAAGGGTTAAAGCAGTAGACTTGCCCAGAGCAAGAGAGAAGAATAGGCTTGTCAGTTTCAAGGCAGGTCATCAGTAGGATAAAGGCAAACTGGCTGAGAGATACAGTGAGGAATGGCATTGGCAATATCTGTAGAGATGCCTGTGGGCTGAAATGACATCTCCTCATCTAAAGACATCATGAATGTAATGGAGAATGAAAAGCTCAAGTCCGAGGAATATTAAGGGCTAATTATCAGTATAAATTATTTATTCTCATGCAAACAAGCTACTGGAGAACCTAGTCCAGCACCTACCCCCACCTCCCACTATTTTAATACCTAATTTTTAAGCTATGCGGTCCTATGGACCTGCAATAGCCCATGGTTTCCATCACTGACGAGCCAGCTTCTGCTTAAATATAGCAGACAATAAGGTCGTTAGGTCAATGCTGACAACACTTTCTGTGCATTATATGTATGTACGATTTGTGCAGAAAACACAGCTAATTTTAGTTTACACATTGCCCATACAATGCTGAATTCCCTTCCCAGAAGGGCTTCAGTGATCCTTCTTGTGTACAACGGGCAAGAAGCGACATCAGCAGCAGCCCAATGACCCAGAAGTCAACATTTTAAAATCAGTTTGCTTATAATTTGGCTATTGAGTCCAGAGGATCACAACAGGTTGAGGTTCCTCAGTACGAGCAAATTTATACAAAAGACAGGTTAGGGTTTAAATTCAGATTTGAGACTGAGTATCCATTAAGATGCTCCAAGAGTCAGAGACAACCTTCAGGCTATGTAAACTATACAGTCAAAAGCAGAATTGCCTGCAACAGCAATCATCTTAAGCTTTTCAAATCTTTAGCGGACACCAATTTTTTTAAAACTTTTTTTTAAGTCACTCTGTAACATGGAGAAGCCACATTGACATGAAATTTCAAATATGTCTCAGTATATCACCACCTGGATAAAATCTAACACAATACACCCTGGGGCAGGGAGTGAGGTGTAGTAACAATAATAATCATCCTTGCATTTGATATAGCCCTTTTCACGTCTTCTAGACGTCTCAAAGTGCTTCATAGAATATACTGTAAAGTGAAGTTACTGTATATTTGTGGGTGAAACGCGGCAGCCAATTGTGCACAGCAGTGTCCCACAAAACAGTTGTGGATTGAAGTGACCAATTTTATGATTTTTTTTTCTTGAAGGATTATTATTAGGCATGTGGAGTAAGGAAACTTGCCCAAGGTTTCACCCTGCCAGGAATTGAACCCAGGTCTCTCTCTTGCGAGGCAAGTGCTCTAACCACTGAATACAGGACTCCTGTAGTTAGTTGAGTCTAAGCCATTCTCACTTCCCCTCAATGAAACTAGAAACAAATAGTTAGGGATTCTTTCTATTCCTAACATTTATGATGCTCTGTAGTTAGCTGAACAAGAGATATATCCATGGAGCAATCTAAAGTCTCTGCCTTGTTTCCCCCTTCCATCCAAGATCTCAGGATGGATGGGTGACTAAATCCAGAAGTGCAATTACACTTCCTGCCCCAGAGTTCACAAAGAGTAATCTTAACTATTACATAAGATATTTGAAATTCTAAGCAAGTTGATCGTTAATGAGATTATGTAATTTACTCAACATGGCTCTAGGTGATGCGCATTAAATATCCAAACAAGTTAGAAGGCTGAACTGATGATTAACCAGGAGCATTGCAGTTTCATTTGGCCGGGTCAATAGAATACTGGATTCTTTAACTATAAAAAACATATATAAAAACTAATATGTAATTAGTTTAAACAAAACGTGCTAGGAAATTACATGGCGCTATTTGAATTCGCCAAAACAAAATACAACAAAACTTGCGAGTTTCTTTTTCATGAACTTCAAAAACCCATAATCACAATAAATATTTCTAGATAACTGAAGCCTTCTAGCAAACTATTATCCTACATGTGAAACAATTGTAATTTTATAAAGAACCTCAGTGCATCAAAACAACAGTTACAAATTGATTTTCACTGAAACTGGGTTGAAACTTATGCAATGAGAAAGATCTGTGACAAGATACCATTTCCATATGGCATACATATCCAGTCTCTGTTACCAAATAGATGAGAGTATGAAATGCTATTCATTAACTAGTAATGGTTTACTTACCCCAGAGACAATGAGCTCTCCACCCAAGTTCTGGACTTCAGCTTTGACTTTACTGCAGATGTTCAGCTGATGACAGTACAAAGCAATACGCTGCAGATAGGCCAGCAAGTCTTGCTTACAGCTGGAGTCTGGGCACTGCACAAACAAATTCAACATTGCAGTTTTAAACAAAGTGAAAGTTAGGTCACGACCAAGATATTACGAAAATATGATGCATATTGGTTATACTTTTCTACAGTATTAATCACAGTATATCAGGCTCAGCAGAAATTTGTGTAAACATAAGGAAGCATAAAATCAGAACTTGTACAGTGCACAACTGCAGAGCATGAGGTGTTTCATTGCAAATATAATTTAATGTTAAAGCAATGAACCTGCTGAGAAGGGGAACAGAGCTGCCACATCCGAATTCAACATGAATGATCCAGCAAGCGATCTCAGTGACACAGTTTTACATGGCATTTATGAGCAAGGCTGAATGTAATGAGATGCCAGTGGATTTTTTTTTGGTCAGCCAGCTGTCTGACACATACAGAATCCCATCATCATGCTTAAGATTATCCGAACCAAACTGAAAATTCCATGCATCCCACCCACACATGGAAATCCCAGATAGATTATTGGAATGCGCACTCTCTTCCTGGAGAGACGCACCCTGCTTACCTAAATCCGAAAAATATTAGGTGCAGGTTGGCAAGAGCTTCTTAGAGACCCAAGAGTGTGCGTAGGGGATACTACTTGAGTCTAACGTGCCAAAACCAGATAGCTTGCCATTGATACCGCTGTCTGGCAAGTTTTCCTACTGCTGTCCCAACAGGTAGGGCGTTAGGGTCAGAGTTTTGCAGTATATAAATAATGATCCAACCTAGAGTGTTCAAATTCTGGTTATGCAATATTAATAATCAGTCAAAAAGTTTAAAGGAATTTTTAAACTGACTCATCTGCAGACATTACATTGGAGATGTGCAACGAGTTTCAGTAAGTATGCAGCACATTGCTAGAGCATTCCCACAATGTTGAATGAAACAAGCAGGGAGCAAGTTCAGGCCTCCATCTGTTTGCTCTCGTGTGATTTACCAAATCACGGTTCGATTTTGAATTTTGAATAGTACAATTTACAGCAATTATGCAGGGGAAGAACTACTGCAGTTGGTTGCCAAGGTTCATAGGTTACTGAGACACAATTCTAGGTTTAGAACTGTCATGGCTTTCAAAATTATTAAGCTTCCTACCAAAGCACATTTAATCACAAGATGTGGCATCCAAGTGGTTACCAAGTAACCGGACCTTATTTAAAATAAAACTTCTAGCCAGCTCCGTGCAAGTTTCAATAGAAATAGTGGTTTCAAGTGGCACTTCTACACCTGTAAATGTTTCTACTTATCCCAATTTCATATTGAATTTGATGTAGGATAGCTCAAAGTAACATTATGACAAATAGCAATTCCAAGGCAGAGTTATGTGGGAAATATTCATGTCACAGCAGGCTGAGTACTGCACTACTCAAGATGGAATATTTCTGAAACTAGTAATTTCACTACAGAATTCAGCTATCAAGAAACATGCAAACTCACATGCTGAATGACCAAAATCATTACAATGTCCTCAACATGTCGAATATGATTAATCTTTGCGTATAAGAAGCATTTCTCAAAGACTAAACTTAAAAAAAATCAGATGCTATTCTTGGTTACTCAAGCTTCACATACTCGCTATAATTTTGAATCATTGTTTAACGAGTGCCATTTTCCATCATTGGCCAATCGCTGAGACTGGTATCCCAGATAAATTTCCCTTGTGGGATAAAGGTAATATTGTATTTATAATGTAGGTTGAAGAAAAAATAATAATAATCCTTGCATTTGATATAGTGCCTCATCATGTCATTGAGACATCTCAAAGAGCTTCACAGAATACACTGTAAATTGAATTGACTGTATATTTTGTGGGTGAAACACGAAGACTAATTGCTTCCAGCAGTATCCCACAAACAGTCATTGATTGAGTGATCAAATTATTAAGTATCATAGTACAGTTGTCAAGGCAGTTATTTGTGGAATTCAGTGATACATAATGCCCCATTATTGGTTATTAAAAAAGTTTGTTCAAGGTTAGGTATCAGGGCTTCAATTCAACTTCTGGCACTTCCTATTACAACAATGTGATTCTTCTCTCCACCTCCCCCACTCCATCCATCCCTATGGGCTCAGCAACATACCACAGATTACGTACAATATTGTGTTACTGCTCATATTCACCAGGGAATGGGTTGTTCTTACCCAAATTCATTTCACTTGGGATCCTTAGTGCTCAGAGATATAAAGCCAACTTAATCCACTAGGGAACCCAATCCCTTATCTAAGTAAATTAAATATGATTTAATACTACATATAATGGGAACCAGATTAGTTTCAACAATATCAATTTTGCACCACACAATGCTATTCATTGGAATCCATTCTCGAGATAGATATTTCAGTTCAACTATTTAGACCAGAATTTTAGCTCATCATTGCTGATTAATTCCCAGTCAACATCCTTTGTCATACCGACCCCAATGACCCACATTTCTGATCATGTTTATGTATTAGGAGAATGAAGACCAAATACTTCCCACAAAGAGATTAAAGCAGAGGCCATGTCAACTTGAACTTTACATCTCTTAGTGAATAATGGAATACAGACACATTTCCAGACACGTAGGCACAGTCCTTCTTCCTGTCCCTTCATTTTCACTCAATCATGTTGATTGTTTTAACTTTAATTAGAAGCTGTACAACTCTGGCATGCTATTTCTAGGTTATGCAGACCTTCTAACTGCATTTAATGTATAGATCAAACGCCTGCAGGTTGGATTTTACATTAAATGTTGTATGATATATGCATTAAATGCTGGACATCTATGTGGTAGAAAATTCATAGTTTGCTGCTCTATTTGCAGAATTTAGGATGGAACAAAAACAGCAGCAAATTAGATTTGTAAAGCGCCTTTCACGACAGGAGGATGTCCCAAGGCGCTGAACATTCAGGGATTTGGACCCGAGCAGTGGGAGTGAAGGGCAAGGAGAAGGAGGGTGGCCAACTGCACGCTCAAAGAGGAGGGTTCTGAGACACGCTTTGAAGGAGGAACGGGAGGGAGCAAGACCAAGGGATTGTGGGATGGAGTTCCAAAGGGTAGGGGCAGAGAAGCTGAAGGCCCAACTGTCAATGTTGGGGCAGGCCGGTTGGGGGATGTGGAGCAGGTCATAACCTGCTGAGGTGGAGGGAGCAGACAGGTTGATATGGGTTAGCAGGTCACAGATGTAGCAGGGAGCAAGGCTGTGGAGGGCCTTGAAGGCAAGGATTTTGAATTCTATCCACTGGGGGATGTGAAGCCAGTGGAGCCAGGCGAGGGTGGGGGTGATAGGGTCACAAAGCCTGGCGAGGAAGAGGACACGAGCTGCAGAGATGATCTGCAGCTTGTGGAGGGAAGAGTTGGGAAGGCTGACAAGCAGGGAGTTAGCATAGTTGAGCCTCGATGTACATCCATTTCAAACAATTTTCTTTGTCAAAACGGAACTGATCTTACAAACTATTCAATGCATGGCACACAGCTGGTGCCATCTGTTTCCCACTGCAATTTGTTTTAAGGCTAACATTTATTAAGGTGCCCTCATTTGAATATTCTCTGGAGTTGCTTTGTACCATGACAGCCATCACAAACCTCACATCCACGCCTTTAAATGAAATATCGATAGCAATTGTAACAAGACAGCTTGCTAACCTAGAATTTTTCCAGCTACTTCGCATAAAATTAATATTAAGCCATTCCAGAAATAGACTTTCCTGGAACCCAAAAGGCAAAGGTTTCCTTTTAACTAGCCATGGAAGGATAAGGTGCATTAGCTGTCCTAGTCATTGGTGTCAGTTGTATTTAAAATCACACGCTGCTGGTATGTCGGGTCTCACTGCACTGACAGAATTAAAGCAATTAATCAAACATTTGTGGAACAAATGCAGAACAGCAACACAATTACCTTTAAACTTTGCACCAAGTTATCTTTCCTCTGTGAATGGGTGACAATATGCATTACACATTAAAAGTAAAAATAAACTGGACAAAAGCAAAACTGGCCTCAGCCAAACAAAGTGACCTGAGCAGCTCCAATTCCTCTTCCCAAGCAGGAGGTGATGGAGACTTTGTGATAAAGCATACACTGAACAATGGAACCGAAACCAGTTGAATTTGATAATAACGACAACAAGATTTCATTTTCATTCGTCTTGAGACCGGCCTTGAAGGAGGAAAGGGTGGAAGCAAGGCGAAGGCACTGGGGGATGGAGTTCCAGAGCCTTGGGGCTGAGAGCCCGGCCACCGATGGTAGGCCGGTTGGGGCGGGGGATATGAAGTAGTCCGAAGCCAGAGGAACAGAGGGTACGGGCAGGTAAGTAGGGGGATAGTAGGTCGGAGAGAGCAAGGCCGTGAATGGCTTCGTAGGTGAGGATGAGGATCTTGAATTCGATCCTCTGGGGGATGGGGAGCCAGTGGAGGCGAGCGAGGGTGGGAGTGATGTGGTCGCGAAGCCTGGTGCGGGACAGTACACGAGCTGCAGAGTTCTGAATGACCTGCAGTGTGGAGGGAGGGCCGGGAAGGCCGACGAGGAGAGAGTTCCCATAGTCCAGCCTTGAGGTGATAAAGGCGTGGACCAGAGTTTCAGCAGCGTGAGGAAGTGCCGTAGTCTGGCGATGTTTCGGAGGTGATGGAAGGCGGTGCCAGTTGTGGCGCAGATATGAGAAAGAAAGGACAGCTCAGGGTCGAACAGAACCCCAAGGTTCCTGACTGGCTTTGAGAGGTGGAGAGTGCAGCCTTGGATGCTGATGCTGTCAGCGCCTGAGGTGCGGAGGCGCTGACGTGAGCCAATCAGGAGGGCCTCAGTTTTACGCACGTTGAGCTGAAGAAAGTTGTCTCTCGTCCAGGACTCGATGTCGGACAGGCAGCTGTCAGGACATCGGTGGTCGTGGAGTTGAGGGTACAGGAGGAAAGGTAGAGTTGGGTGTCATCCGCATACATGTGGAAGTTAACCCCATGTCTGCGGATGATGTCACCAAGGTGGAGCACGAGGCAGTGCTGGGGCTGGAGGAAAAGCCGTTTGTGGAAACAAAATGAAGACGGTGGGAGAGATACGACCTAAACCACTCAAGGACAGGGCCTTTAAGGCTGAGGTGGGAGGACAAGCGGTGGAGGAGGATCGAGTGGTCGACCGTATCGAATGCTGCCGATAGGTCGAGGAGGCGGAGGTTGCCCTGGTCGCAGATGGTCAAGATGTCATTGGTGACCTTGACCAGGGCGGTTTCTGTGCTATCGGCAGCACGGAAACCTGACTGAAGGGGTTTGAATAATGAATGGGTGGAGAGGAAAGAACGCAGCTGGGAGGCGGCGACTCTTTCAAGGACCTTGGATAGGAAGGGGAGGTTGGAGATGGGCCGGTAGCTTGATAGCTGCGATGCAAAAAGGGAGGGTTTTTTCAAAGTGAGAGTGATGGTGGCAGTTTTTAGGGGAATGGGAACAGAGCCAGAGGAGAGGGACAGGTTGATGATGTCTGTGAGAAGTGGGGCAAGGAGGTGGAGCTGGGGGATAAGGAGTGGAGTGGGGATGGGGTCAAGGGAGCAGGTGGTGGGTTTCAAGGACAGGATGAGGTTGGTGACAGAGGGTGGGGAAACGGGTTCGAAGGTGTGTAGGGGAGGATGGGTAGGAGTCGGAGTGTGGGAGAGAAGGGGTGGAGGGTGGGTAGAAGTTGGAGGGGCAGTGACCACGGAGCGGATTCCCTTGATCTTGGATTCAAGGAAATCCAGCATCTCCTCGCAGTGATGGTTGGAGGAGATGACCTGCACGGGGTGGCGGGGGGGATGGAAGAGTTGGGATGTGGTAGAGAACAGAAGCCTGGGGTTATTCTTCACCTCCAGGATTATCCCGGAGTAGAAGGACGACTTGGCCGAGACTAGAGTGGAGCGGTAGCTTTTGAATAACTTGAAGAGAAGGGGCTTTCTTGCCAATTGTTACTGCTTATTTTGAATGAGTCCAGTAGGCAAGAGAGAGACATATACAAGATTATTCCTAATATTTTCAAAAGGGCATTTATTAAAAATCTGGTTTATTATATATCTAGAAATGCAAATCTTCCATTTTTAACACCTCATTGAGCATCTAACGGCGTTAAAAAAAATAGAATTTACCAAGCCTCCCATTCTGTCAGACTAGATGAAATATCAGTTCTATGTATCAAGCTTCACTGCCTTTAATATCCCAAACGGCCACAAAATAACTTTTATGGGAGGATGGTTTTCCTGTAAAAGTAGAATACATCTAAAATGTATTAGATTAAGTCCAAAATTAATTCTATTAAGACATCTGTAACTGCCAACCCCAAAAGAATAATGTGCATCAACTTATATTAGAATACCCAAGCATCCAGTTTCACAAACATGCTTTTTGATACTACTGGCTCTACATAATGTGAATAGTTTTTTTTAAATGCAGTTTCACTCTAAATAAATGAAAAATGTAAAGGCCATACTCACTTTTCATATTATTATTAGCAATCACAACAGTCTTGTAAACACTCACAACAGGCCTCAACTCATAAAATGTGTCAGCTTATTGCAGATGTTAAGTGTCTCACTGAAGTGTTTAGACAGCCGTTTATTTCAATGAAAAGAAGTGTACAATTTGCAGCTTTTCCATAAATTAGCTATATTTTAACCTCTTTGGAAACAAACATTTTTTATCCATTAATTATTGTAAAGCTATTTAGAGACAGAATAAATACCCATTGAAAATGGACTATTGTTTAGACTCTAAAAAATAAATGTTAATATTTTAGTACATCCTTAGATGTCCAGCAACACTGAGATCATAGTGGCATCTTTTTAAAAAAATGCCATTGCGTTTATGTAAACTAGAATTAGTCCTTTTTGCAGTTTAACATTCACAGGTACGAGCCAACAAGTACTTAGTTGTAACACTGATCAGAGTTCAAGTTTGTCTTTTGTGTTTAACTGTCGCCTAGTTATGTGAATATGATCTTCAAAATTTATAGTAAAAAAAACCTTAAAATGTTACATCAGAAAATATTTTCCCCAAAAATCCCTCCCAGAATGACTATAGCAATTGTATTGGCAAATTTCAGCAGATAAGAATCTCAAACAATTATTTTCTACTTCAAATGATACACCATAGGTGCAGAATCTGTCCTTTCAAAGTTCTATATATTACACAGCAATAAATAAATGTCAGATGCCAACACAACATATTGTGATTTTAGAACAGTGATCAGAACAGTATTTTCATTATGATCTGCAGCAAAAACTCACGTGATCAGCAATTGTACGTCCAAGTTTATCCATCCTTGAACCCGCTTCAGCAATCTTCTTGGCTGCACTGATTACGTCAGATGTATTCTTGAGTGGGCCTTTTCCTCTGCAATAAGAACCACCAAGGTTAGCATTTACTCCTAATGTATAAATCAACAAACAGAGACAATCCTTCCACTCGAGCACAATTCAAGCTTCCACAATAAACATTACTTGCATTTTCGACCCCAGCTATGAACAAAGCCTAACGTACCGAGACTAAAAACAAGCATAGGTAACTAGCTGCCTGTTCAAATTTGTTAAGTTGATTAAATAAAAGCTGGAAATAAAGCCTCCAGTGATTTAGTCCTTTCTCGATTGTCAAAACACTATTTATGGTCACTTTATTTAGCAATCTAAACATTTAAACAGTAATTTAATATCTTGCAGTACAGTAAAGTGCAAATTCTTAGTCTTGACTAACATTGAGCCTGGTGATGAGATCCTATGACAGTCCACACTACTTTTTTGCTGCACAATTAACCTGAATTGCTTGGGAGTCTTTGCTTGGAATGGAAATTTTCAAAATGCCCGCTGTTCCTCGTCAGAATGCTCCAAATGAATTTTTCTGGATTTAAAAACATGAAATCCTATAATGATACCAAAATATTGGGACAAATGCCTACCATCTTTCAGCCAATACATTCATGGTACTCTTGTGCTGTAATACTATGGTTAGGCTACTAAATTACACTGGTTCAGTGCACACAATCTCCCAGCAAGTCAAGAGCAAAATTCCAAAATTTCATTTTCATCTGATAGGAATGTATTGAGCCGCAGCCATAGCCAGATACTTAACTTTCGACATCTGGATAAGACACATCTTTTGGATTTACATAAAAGCACACAGGTGATTTAGATAAATACTGAAGTGCCAACCTGGTGAAATCTGTCATTTCCATCATGATCATACACATCTGCTTGGCCAGGACAATGATATCATTTCCACTGTCATCCCATTTAGACACTTCAGCATCCAGTTTGATCTTCTCCTCTTCAAAGCTTGCTACCTGCTCAGCAATCTTTGCCTTCTGTTCCTGGGGAAGCTGAGCCATAATGGCCTAAAAAGAGACATTTCAGCTGAATCAGGCTTACAGAAAAATGCACAGAAACATAAGGAACCTAGCTGCAACAAGATCTGAATGAAGATACATTTAAGCAAAGAAACAGCAATGAAGACTGATTCCTTCGCTCATTCAAGTAGAGTGATAAGGCACAGAAACAGACCATTTGGTCCAATTAGTCCATGCAGGACTAGTTTGGATTACCAGACAATCAAACAGCTTCAGTAATTCCATGTTCACATTGATCCACAATTTACTGGTTAGCACAATGGTTTTGTCCAATGTTCTATTATCGTATGCATCTCAGCCAATTCCTATTACTTTTGTTTTCCCCCAAGGATCCTTACGCTTTACTTGGAACCAGCAGAGTATTTAATAAAGAAATAATCCAAATAATAATAATCCTTGCATTTGATATTGCACTTTTCTATTCTTGACGAGGTCTCAAAGCACTTCAGAGAATATACTGTAAAGTGAATTGACTATATATTTGTGGGCAAAACACGGCAGCCAATTGCGTGCAGCAGTGTCCCACAAACAGTCACGGATTGAGTGACCAAATTACTATTATTATTGTTTTCTTTTTTTTGTTTCTTGAGGGATTATTAATATGTGGATAAGGAAACTTGCCCAGGGTTTCACCCTGCCAGGAATCGAATCCAGGTTTCTCGCTTGCGAGGTGAGTGCTCTAACCACTGAGCTACAGGACTCCACAATTAATTAAAACAATGAAATGTTTTAATTTTGTTTAAAACTATTTATCCCTAGATGTCCATAAAATTATTCACAATGCAATGGTTTTCCCATAATAGTTGCTGGGTTCTCAATGCGCATTCATGAGTTTTAAAAAACATTATGTGGAGATAGACAAGTTCATAAATACATTTCTTCACCGGGTAGATTTGCATAATCTATTTAGCTGCAACGACTAGCTGCTTCATATTTCACACATATTCCATTTGAGGTAGGGAATGAGAGCTAAATGAACTCATTTGTTAGCTCACATTTGTTTACAGATGCATCGATTTTGCACAATCCCATTTCAGAATGCTTAAAGTGCCAGCTGTTACCAGCCCGAATGAACAAAGCCCACATGCACCACCAGCAGCATGGTGGTTTTGCTTGCATCGTCTATGTACTGTGCTTCAACAAAGGGAGTAATTAATTGAATTGTAGCATTTTTCAGCACACAACAGCCCAGTTGGAGCAAAGGTCAATCGAAAAACTTCACACATGCAAACTTTTTTTTGTTGCTCTATACCTCCCACATAATTGAAGGATTATATCAGCAAGTTCCATCAAACTGGAGTATTAATGAAAGATGTTTGAGATGGAGGAAGATGCATAGTGCAGTTTTAACAGGATGGTAGTTTTTAAAACTCAACATTTTCAAAAGTGTACAGCAATGGGCATCCAACAGTGTAAATAACTAATGCTGCACTATATTACTCCCCACATATTTTTTCTGTATCCATTATATAAAGTGAGCTGGATTCAGACTTAGTGTAAGGCAGTTATCACTGGTATCGACAAGCTAGGGAGACATTTAGACGTTTGATTCTACAAATAAAAGCTTGACATGGTATACATCTTGCTGATCACTACAAAGCAAAGTTTAATACAGAACGCTATTCAGTATTGCACATAGAAAGTAAACTACGACTCAATGTACTCCATGGATGGTATACGACTAACGAGGAGCAATTTGAAAGATCCAGGGATGTTAGTTAACTTTTTTTTAATGTTCACACAAGTATAAAGCAGCAGATAAGCAAAAAGGATGCTGTGCTACATTGCCAAATCAAGTTCAGATCCTCAGCAGGCATGCTCAAGCTGCACACGCTCTTGTCAGGCAGAACCTGAAATATTGCTTACAGTTTTTGCCAACGTGATATACGAGAGATGACCGAGATTAAGAGGCAATGCAGAGAAGACCAACAAGGCTGATTCCCAGTGTTAAGAGGAATGAGCTATAAGAACAACCAGAAGATTGGTCTCTTCATCTTTGAAAAAGATGTCTTGGATGGAACCTTTGTGTGTGTCTTCACCCTTAAAAATGTCTTGGGAGAGAACCTAGTGTGTGTATGTATATATATATATATGTTAAGAGATGTATGAGATGCTTGATGAGGAAGTAAACTGAACTACAATTTGAGATGTGCAGGATATTTAGGGCAGACACCAAATAGCACCATAGCAGTACCTAAATACAGAAGGTATTCAACACTGCAATGATTACCAGGAAAACTGATTAAGATCAGGACTCATTTACAAGACTATTCAATGGTGTAATGGGAAGTGTTGGTATTCTGGAAGAATGAGAACAAATAGACTACCTTCAATCAAACCTTATTTGACAAAATACCTTGCAGAATCTCAGAATAGTCCTTTTTAACCAGTGAAACAGATTCACGTTTCATATATTGTGCCAAATGAAAGGCAGCTGGGTCCTGCATACTGATCCACTGGGTACTGTGCTGAAGCTGCCTGAACTCATTTCTAGGCCCTTAACAGCTGTCAGAGAAAGGAGAGCATCATCCCATCTGTCTTGTCTGAATTCAAACCCACATCCCAGTGGGCAATGCCCAGTGTTCAACCTCCATCTCAGCCATTTCAAAAATGTTGGAAATTAGATATGTACATCAGAAAAAGCATAGAAAAGTAGTCATTATTTAAAACACGTTACTCAACATTTTTAATGATGTTGTTCGAACATGGTATTCACTAAAGAGCAATCTGTCAGCAAAATTTAGCATTGGCTAAACTAGTATATATTTTTCTTTCATTAAATGAGCAAAAATACATATTTAATAACAGCTTGATCAGTACACCGGTACTGTACATTTTAGGATGGAAGGCTACCCTCTTTAAGATAGTACAATTTTGGTTTGGTCAGCCGGGTGTCTGACATTACCCATTACCGTACTTAAGAGCATCCAAACCAAATTGAGAATTCTATGCATTTCAACTATACATGGAAATCTCAAGAGATCTATTGTTGGAATGGGAAGCATCTCCTTACCATCCTCCTTACCAAATTCCAAATTACCAAATTCCAGAAAGTATCAGGGGCAGGTTGGGAAGTGCCCAGGCCTGGATAACCAAACTACGTACAAAAGTAGCATACTTTAATTAGCTAAATGCCTTACCCGTGCACTCTGCCCATTGATAAGCTGATCCTCCTGTGTCTGGACACTAGTTCTACTTTGCACGTCAAAGTCTTCGGTCTCAAAGTCTGAGTCATCCAATTCTTCAGGAGTCTACAGAGAAAGTACGGTTAATATGCTGATTGAGGAAAACAGAAATCCTAACTGTTTTGAACATGGAACAGATATTAATACACTACAACAAAACTAGATGGTAGATATTACAAACTAATTTGAAGCAAACAGTAAAAAAAGTATAAAAAATTCAAATGTATTTTTAGACAATACTAGACATGTTTAGTACCAGCAGGAATATTTACTAAGGTACATTTTGAAATTGTGAAACCCTAAAATCATAAATCACTCATGCACATTAAAACAAATTATTCACACAAAAGAAACTTTCCAACTTTCTAATTCTATTGAAAAAAACATAATTTCTAGGATTTACAGGGCAGTTTATAAACCAATGGCAGTTATCTCTTAATGAAGTCATACGTCGCCGATTAAGTGGTGATGTTCAACCAGTCAAAAAATGTAGGAGCCATAAAGCATCTCCCAAATCAAATAGCAAATATAGTTCAAGAAAGATCTACTTAAATTTAGGCTAGGTGGTGAGAGCAAAGCAACTTCCTTTCAATCTTCCCCTTCCTCCAAGAAGAAGCTTTTTCCTGCCACCTCACCAACATGGTGTAAATGAAACTTATGCTTTACTCAATAATTCTTCCTCAGTGAGCAAAAAGACAGGAAGAAAGAGCCTATTGTGAAGCATGATTAGAAACTGTCTCTTCCTAATGTACTTCGATGCACTCAAGCTGTCATCCCACAAGTACAGTTTGCAGAGCCAAAAACACGACAATGGAGTTGAGAGTTCAAGAAAGGAGCCGGGGACTAGGCTAAATGCTGTGAGCAGAGAGGAGTCTGTTACAATTATGTCCAATAAAAACAATGAGCTATGGAGAATTGTATTTTCTGCTGGGACATGTGTTAAGGCCACTGCCTTAAACAGTAACTAGTTGAACCTTTCTGTACAATCTGCATAATTTTGTCCAATCATAATCAAAATTATAACTGCCTGCCCTGCCTGGTGACCATAAAATTCTAGATGACTGCAAAAAATCACATGGTACAGATTTCAGACAACAGTTGGTGAAATTGGTGAAATTAAAGAAGGATCTCAAACAAAACTGGTCACTTGTGTAAAAAATATTTTCCAAATAACTGGCAAAAGGTACAACAAGAAGTAAATACAGATCCTAAAAGATAATCAAATTCAATCTTTTGATGTTCAGGAGCGCTCATTTTTGGAAGTAGAATCTTAATTGCAATGTGTGACTGGAAAATAAACAGCTGCCTACAATTAAAGGCTGATGTGCACCCATGTAAACGCATAGAATAACACTGTGTGCCTTTGAGACTAATTGGCTCAAAATTAAGTGGCTTGTTAATGCAGGGGAACCCCACTATAGCATCTCCAGGATCATTTTAAATTCATTTTATCCCATGTTCAATATTTTTCAGATTCAGTCAATTAGAACCCCTTTCGACTTTAATAAGGAGAAGACTTGTATGATAACAGTACATCGAAAATAAAAGCTGCATATGAATACAGAAGAGACCCTCACTCTGATCATCAACACGGCTTTTCTAATATCACGGATGCCATCATAGACAAGGCGGGATGCATCAATGAACTCATTTTCGTCAACTTGCTGAGCAGGATTGGCACTGAGTGCTTCCACAGCAGCTTCCACTTGTTCAGAAAATCGTGGCATAACTAAATGAAACGGGAGGGGAACAAAGGAAGAAGTAATTAAATGAATACATGATTTAAAAGTAATCATTTTTGCAGGTTCTGTAGTTTTGAACTTTTTAATACACATTCCTGCAGTTACTGAATATCCTTTGAAAAATGTTATGGATTACAAAAGACATCACCATTTATTTGCAAATGGAGTGCAAGTTCCTTTTTCAGATGTATTACTAATGCTTGCCAATTTACCAGTAAATAACCTTCAACTCAAAACGCAGGTTCATTTGGGCTTTTTTTTTTTAAACAAAACTAATTTAGTGTGTCCATGAAAGCAATAAATCAAATTCTCTTAGAATTAAAAGCTCCCATACTTTTGTACAAAACAATCCTTTACTGGAGTTTGTGATCACGAACAGTGGTGCATCAATTATCAAAAGACAAAAGCGAACAGTGAATAAAAGATGCTCTAGATTGTAGAATCTTATTTAAAACTTGCTATGAATCAATAGGGACACAATACACATAATCATACTGGAGTATAAGTGCAAACATAAAAGCTAATACAATAACCACAAGAATCAAAGAATTATGCTCTAAGCCAATGAGTCATCATCCAAAACGCTTGCAGTCTGATCAGTTTATAGTCAATAGTCAGTTTACATTTCTTCCAATTATTCCAGTAAGAACTCTGGCAACCCGTTTCAAATATTGCTGTGCCAAAATACGTTTAAGTTCAAAGCAGTTAATAATAATCCTTGCATTTGATATAGTACATTATCACGTGGTTGAGATGTCTAAGCACTTCACAGGATATATTGTAAAGTGGATTTACGGTGTATTTTGAAGGCGAAACAAGGCAGCCAATAGCGCACAGCAGTTTATTTTAGTTTGTAAACTAACTAAAGGTAAGCATTCTGAGCCCAAACGTAACTGGGCTAAATATGCTTAAATATCAAATGCAAATAAAATCCTTTCCCTCTTCAGTTTTAAAATAAATTTTTTTAAAGATCAATTTTGCAAAGCTTCACCTGTTTCAGACAACAACTTGGTTGCTTCTAGAACCTTTTCAGTGTAAACTCCAGGTTCATAATTATCCATTTCTGAAGTGACAACATGAACAACTCGTGCTGCACGCCCTCGAATTGCACCAGCCGTACGGTCCAATCCATCAACGTCTTTTTCCTGGAGCGCAATGACGCATTTATTTACGTCTTCTAGGATGTGATTCTCTGTGAACAGTCAGGGAAATTAAAGTTTAATCCAAGGTTATTCAAGTTAAATGGAGCCTTCCTCAATCAAACCAAACTTACTAGGAAGCCTGTCAAAAGCACCATGGATTTATGAAACTGGATAAACTGGTAGATTTGGTGGAAATTGTCTCAAATGCAAGTACCTGAAACACACAGGAAGTCATCAATGGATGTAATGTCATCTACAGCATCAGTCAGCACACGCACTTGTTTCTCCCACAGTTCTTTAAAGAGATCCATATTGTCCTGTGCCACTTTACTCTGAGGTTTAGCAGCCAAGGCCAAGGCAGCATTTATAACCTGAAAATGGTATGTTTGAATAAATTGGGAGTTAGTCACAAAGTGGTTGCATTACCACTTAAAGAATCAATTCCATGTACAAATGATGCAGTTAACCAATTATTTTCAAGTCCGACCACAATAAAAGGATCAACAGGAAAAATAAAGTTAAACTACCCATATCACTGATGGAAGCAGGATGAACGATTGTACCTTTGGCAAACAGTGCCATATCAATTATCAAAAAGAAAGCTAACAGCTAATAATCATGATGTAGAAGTTGGTGAAAGTCATATCGTATTTAAAATTTGCTACGAATCACTATGTTTTTACTGCCGAAAATTCAATAGGGACACAACTCAATGATATATGCAATCATCCTGGAGTATAAATACACTCTGCCATTAGTATTTTCATACAACTTGTGGCTGTTAAAATAAACAGAATGTGCTTCAAACCTGTGGGCAAAGGCTTTCAAGTTGACTGGCTGCCATGCGAACCAGTTTCACACCTTCTTCATTATTAGAAATTGAGCAAGCGAGATTGGCCACCTGAAAGAAAGTGAAAGTATGTGTTGAATGGGTGTGGTCATTTGACTTTGAGTTGTGCTACGGATAGCATTTCAAGACCATACTAGACATTTGTTGAGATCATTTAATGCAAGTACAGTGAAATATTTCAAGAATTTATCAGAAATAGTTGTCTGGCTAATGCCAATAATCTTAATTTGTGCCCTCTCCTCAATGAAAAATAATCCATTACTTTTCAACCTTTATGATCTTCAAGTTCTCTTATTAAGTAACCCTTCAACCCTCTCAGTTCTAGTGTTTTAAAAAAAATAACTTCACAATCTCTCTTCATAACAAATGTCTCAAACTCGGCAATGGCTAGGTTAAAATCATTATTTAGATTAACAAAACTGAATGAAAATTTTCACAAGATCATTCCTGTAAACAAACCAGAGGAAACAAATGGAACCAAAAAAGGTTTGCCTTCATGGGATGGGATAGAATAATGCTGCAAAACAAATGACAGCAAGAAAAAATGATTACAACTGGGAGTATTTGAAGGTTGAAGCAACAGCAATTTCCATTAGATCAAATCTATTCACATACAGTAGGTATGATCATTGATACAAGAGCTCAATCAACTAATTATATACTAATTATAAACAAAGCACTAAAATGCGAAGTGTTCAATTGGAACGTATCAGTTAAACATGATAACTTTTATTTCCCAACAATTACTTATAAGAAGTTAAGTCAGTCCAACATGCTGTTTCACATTAAGAACAAATAAAATCCTACAACAAACTGGTAAGTTACCCAGTGTGAAATAGCCAAAGGGAATTGCATAAATGTCAAAATTCTATTTTGTAGATGATGAAAGCCTACTAAAAGCTTTCTGCAATCAACTATTTCTGCACCCGAAAGCAACAAATGCACTAATTCTCCATGTATTAGTGTTAAAATGTCTATGCATTAGCTATAGTAATAAGCTTCTCACTTGGTTACAATGTATGATAATGAGTTCAAGATTGATATATCAATGCTTTGAAAAACTAGATCAGAGTAAAGATATGGTTGCTGAACTGAGCATACCAATTAATATCTGGACTCACCTCAACCAATTTGCTTGCATGATCACGGAATACCTGGGCATATTCCTTCACTTCCTTTTCATTACCATTTTTTGCTGCTTCGATCAAAACTAGAAGAGGAACATTGGTCTCCAAGAAAGAGTCTGAAACATGGTCCATCACAGCTTTCCTCAACTGTTGAAAAATAAATCCAATCAACATTTCATCTTGAAACAAACAAATTTCATACAAAATCCCTCTATGCAAAGATTATTATGGCTTACACTTTTCATCTATTTCTATAGATGGAATATTTGGTGTGAAAGAGCATCTTGAAACATTTTGCCCTAAACCTACATTTTGCCCTAACCCCAAGGAAACCTACTTACAAACGATCTGTCTGCCAATTTGCAAGGAATTTGCTGATACTTTAATATCAATTCTTTTCACTGCTCTCCAGCAGGAACAGCACTGATGCAATGGTGACTATTAGAATCACCAAAGAGTGAAGCTATGCCTTTGAAACTGTTTGAGTTCAAATAAGAGCTCAAACCTGAATTATGTAAAATCCCTGACATTTTAAAATTCTCCAAATAACACGTTATTCATACAATATTGATCAGAATGTGTTTATTGCAAATCTAACAAATTAAGACTAAAGTGGCTTGTTACAAATCTGCTTACAGTGATTAAATTCAAAGTTGCTTTTCAGCAAAATACAATTAAGGCTGCAAAATATTTCCTCTAACATTTTACTACTATATGTTACTGTACCTGTCTGCGTAGGTCCCTTGTCTTTTTAGTCATTTTATCAATTGCTGCATTGAGTGCATCACCTCTTTCTTTTCGACCAGCCTAAAATCATAAAAACATTTACAGTTAATTTACTTTACAGTATATTCTATGAACCACTTTGAGACATCTCAAGACATGATAAAGCGCTATACCAATGTGATTATTTTAATCTTGATGGAACTCTTCATCAACAATACTTAAATTCACACTTACCAATGAAAAATTTAATTTGCTTAAGCTATAGTCAATGAAAAACATCTAGTGCAGTTCTCAGTGACCGACTTCCTTGCAATATTCAAATTTTACAGCTGAAAATTTGTCTTTTGATTCAAATTATTCCAGCAATTTCAGAAAATGGCTATCCCTTTTCTAAATATTAAATCATTAAGGTTGTACAATGGTATTTCTCTTCACATCACCTACTCTATTTATTTCAACTATTATTGAATAATAAAATGTTTCTTTAATATAGTATATTGGTAACTGGTCAATATCGCACTACCAAAAATACTCGTGCTTTTAATAATAAAACAAATAGGTCTACAGAAAGGCATATTTTAAGAAACAAAATAGTTCAAGCAATACAAATTCTCATTCCATCTTACTGCACTGTAATATGGTCAATACATTTGTGTTAGTTCCCCAAACACAGAAGAGGGTTCAACTACCAACTGTACTTAACAAGAAACTAAACAATGAACTGTAATAATTTCAATTAATCAGTTTAAATTCAATTTAATCAGAGTAATTAAATCAAGCGTAGATCTAACCAAACTAATCGAAATAAGCCATTTTTCTGTTGAGCAGCAATTACAAAGTCCAAGTTCAACGTTCACAATACAGTATTTGAAATCAACACTGAATTGATGCGACAACTGCAATAGATATGGCAAATCAATCTGCTTACAAAAAAAATTTCATTGAGATGATATGCTTCAGTGCCTTGGGACATCCTGCCAACGTGAAAGGCGTTATACAAATGTAATTTTGTTATCGTTTATGTACACATCATCCTATCACAGAATTAAAGTACGATCTTTAGTTCATATCTTAACCATAATCCCACCTTTCTCGTAAGAAATTGTATAATTAAGGTTTTTTGTGAAATAAAAAGAATTTGAACAAGATATAAAGAGGAAAGCCTCAAGTGTCATTCTGCTATTCCCGAGGATAGGAAAATACACTTCAGTGCACTTATACTGCCTCCGCTGGTGTTCAATCATCTGCACATCAGTATAGTGAACCACACATTTAGGGATTATATTCCTTCCGATATGTTATGTTTATAATCTTAATTCTCAGAATTCCCTTTAACCTTTTTCAGCACTCCAAGCAAATTGTGGTTAACAGAAATCATCCTTAAGGCAACCGCTGACTTCCTAAAAGCGAGCCCAGAAGTCTTCTAAAACAATCTTCAAGTAGTTTTCAAAACAGTAAAACTGTTTGCTCTATACACATCTGCAACACTCCAAAATGCCTCATTGAAATCAATTGGAAAACGTAATTGCTAATCTGTGACCTCTCGGTGGTGTACTGCTCCTTAACGTTACACTGTTAATTACATCTTTAGAATTCACCATAAATTACAATTAAACTTTTCCACATTAAATATTATGCAGTACTAACTGGGCTAAAGACTGTTAAAATCAAACTAAATGAATTCGGCAGTAATGTTTTGAAGCATACTGGCAATTCACAGATTGAACACGTGCTCCACTCACAATTCCACACACAGCAAGATTCTAATTACAACTCTGCTGCTGTAGTAACTACTTATGCCCACAGGTAATGAGGGAAATACCTTGCATACCATTTTTGCGCTCCTATAGTGACGATGATCCATCTACCCTTTTAGTTAGGCACAGTATGGTAAGGGGAAAGTGGAGAGAAATGCTCATGAAGGAAAACTAAGCCAATCTGTAGCAATCATTAGCTCTTCAATCAAGTTCACAACATTAAAATGCATGAAACCAACAAACGGGAAGAAGCTTAAAAACACAACTCTTCTCTCCTCACATTCCATGTTTAAAGTAGAAATATATCTTAAGTATTGTCCAACTGTAGCGTTATCTGATGCTGGGAACACAAGGTCTTACTGTATAGCCCTAAGTACGCTGTGAATCACCATAACAAAATGCTTACAATGAAAGGAATGAGATTACATGCAGAAACCTGGGGTCCTGTAACAAAGCACTTTCAGTCAGTCACAAGTCCAGGGCAGTCTTAATGGACAAAGTTCAGCAATTCTTGGCCAGACTACTAAATCAAACTGTGTTGCTACACAGTTCTTGGAACAAAAAAAAGCTAGTATCATAAAAGAGCTTTCTATGTTAATGCCAGACTGGCGCTATAGTTTGAATCATCTTACCCTTCAACTTGGTAAAAATAGGCAAAGCAAAGTAGCAAATTTAAAGGAGTAAAGTACATACAGTATTTATCTCCAGATATTACCATACTGAAAAAACAACCATCTACTTCTAATATAAAATGGGTTTCTTTATTTCATTATATAATGAAGCTACACAATTAAATTCACCTGTCTTTGCTATTATTAGCATTTTTCAGAGGTTATTCAATTTCTCAGTTGTTGCATAGCAACATAACTTCAGTTGCAAGGTTTTAAAACCANTTTTTTCCCTGTAACTGATATAAATTGCTGGTTATTTACTAAATGTAAAGCACTTTCTTTCATAGAACAAAGAAATCCTTTCTTCAAGTACACAAGAGTTTATAAAATCAATCGTTTTCCCTTTCAGAAGCTGGTTATACAACATTTTGCTTTTTTGAGTGAAAGTACTGGCAAAGAAAGCACTCAGAGAAAACTTAAGGCTATTCTAGTACATCAATTGGTCAATAATTCTACAGAAAAATGTTCATCGACTCCTCCCACCCTACCCCCAAAATAAATCAGGAAACGCAAAAAATACTCCATCATAGGGGCTGTTGAAATTTAAATATAGTTGCACTAGTTTGCTTCTAGGAGTAACTATTTCCATAGCTCACCCAGTTACTGCAGCATTACAGTACAACAAGGATTAAGCAGATATTTATAAAACCCATAAGACCAGAAACTATGGAACAAAAGCCATTTGGCAAATGAATGATGCTTTCCTCAGTCCATGTAAAACCAACCACATGATTGACTTCTTTCTTCCTTTCCCAGCATCTAGACTCTTGCAAAAATATTCCTCGAATCCTAAAGCCATTCACACCATGAAGAAATTCCACACCATTCCTCTATTCCATGTTTTCTATTGAAACATCTCCTTTAGAAAATATTTTCTCTTCCCACTCCACAATAAAAAATAGAAATTACAGTAAACAAACTTTTTTAAATCTCATATTACCATGATATTGTAATGACACTTAAAGTGAAAAGATTGATGATTATCCCGCCAGATAAATAACTCATGGAATATTTCTACCTGTAGTCCAGGCACCAATTATTTGTAGTACATATTACTAAGTCAGGCTAGTGAATAGAATGGTTATGAATTAGAATGATGCAACCCTCCTCTTTACAATCAGCAAAATTAGCACAAGTTCTTCAGAAATAGTGAAGAAAATATTCTATAAAACTAAAATGTATTTAAAAATGCAAATAGTGATGTTGCTTATGCTTGTGATGTTCACAAGATTCAATACCCCCAACCTTGTATGTACTGAAAATATAATTGTAAAAAATATTTCCTGCCTCATTTATCCTGGTAATTAGCTATTGCTTCCATCAACAGGGTGACTTGGAACAGGAAACTGGATTTATATATTCTGCTTGGTCTTGCTGAGGAGAGCTCTGCACATGTGCAAGGAGTACTTACGCAGACCATGAAACTCAGAGGGCTGATTTTGTAACATTAAAAATACTGCTAAAGATTGTCATGATAAGCAGCCCAAGTCCACTTAGATTCCTGAAACCACCTCCCAAGGTGGAATAGCTGAAGCAGCACAGCTATGAATCAATCTGTTTTAAACCAGATGATTGCTGAAGGTTTCAAGTCAATTCAACTCAAAGCAATGCTTACTGTCCAATATAAATAGGATTAAAAAATGAAGTCATTTGAAGATTATGGATCATTCCAAGCTAAATGTAGAACTAGATCTACGCACAATCAAATAATTGTGCAGCCATTAAATTTTATGGGAAAAAAAACATATTTATTGTTAAGGCCTCTCTTCTCTCCTCTCCATTTTAAAAATGCATTTATCTTTGTGAACACAATTTTAGCATGTGGATGTATTGTTAGCACTATTAAAAATACCAGTGCAAATATTTAGTTCTTCAATTACTGAACAGCAGAATTTTTTTTAAATAGAACAGGAATAGGCTAAAACGTAATGCAACTTTAAGATTTACAGCTGAGTCCTGTCCTGGAACAGCAACTCAGACCCTCCCACTCCCAACGACAGAAGAAAACCACTTAAAACTTTCACTTTCATCCGTAACCCTCAAAACTCCTTTCTGCCACATTTATTTGAAAGACAAGTTATTACTAATAATGCTTGCATTTGATATAGCGCTTTGTCACGTCTTCGAGACGTCTCAAAGCACTTCACAGAATATAAAGTGAATTGACTGTATATTTTGTGGGAGAAAAGTGGCAGCCAATTGCGCACAGCAGGGTCCCACAAACATGGTTAACAATTGAAGTAACCAATTAATTATTAAGTAACTAAAACCTTTGCTGTTGAGGGGTGCATATGGATCAACTACAACTTGTTATCTTGCAGGAACCATAGGTTTAAAGGGAAAGCTCACCACAACCACCTTTTAAGAAATAACCAGTTTAAAATGCAGAAACAGCTGTTCCCCGAACAGACAAGACTGCAGGAAACATTTGCAGAATTGAACCCCAGTCATGCACTAGGAGGGCTGCCATATTGAAGTCAACCTAGCACTCACCATACTAAAGTTAAACTAGATGAAATGGTCTGCATATGGATGCATGACACTCACTTCAAATGCAGTTTAAATCCAATCTGAAATTCTGACTTCAGGGCTACGTTCCATACACACAACAAAAAGACAGCCAGATATCCAACTTGTAATTCTGACCTATCACATTATAAAGCCTACTGAGGTAGAAATGTAGCACTGACATTTATGAATGACAACTGTACAAAACAGAGCTTTACTTATCTGAAAGAATTAAATCAATTCAAATATGCTGCAAGATTCTATAATAAAGAGAAGTGCCCCGTAGCCCCACAACTGTCACTTCGGCAGCTATTACAAATACATTTTTACAATAGCTTGAGCATTTGGGACTTTGGATGGAAGTGCTGATGCATTAAAAAAACGTGTAGTATAAAATCAAGTTAGCGGATGAAAAAGTTTTTTTCGAATATTTAAACTGAGCCAATCAATCTACAAGATTGGTTGGCCTATTTCTTTAAAAAAAGCTGCCGAATACACCACATTTGGTGGTATAGCTAATCAACCCAATCACGGCAATTAAAGCATGGCGTATTCTAGAGTTTTTTGCTTAAGAAATATGCAATACGTATTTCAATGGGTCAAATCTACTTGAAACGTAATTTAAATAAACATGGGACCAAGGTTTAAGTTCAGTATTAATTGTCACAACAGATTTGTGCTTTATGAATAGGAGGTCAAACCAATCAAGAACAACAAGTTACACTTGTATAGCGCCCTTCACATCGGAAAAATGTCTCAGGGCGCTGGACAATCAGGGGTTTTGGAAAGCTGTATTTTGGGTACTATATTATAATAATACTTGCATTTGATATAGTGCTTTTCACATCTCCTGGATGTCTCAAAGCGCTTCACAGTATATTGAATTGACTATTTGTGGGCAAAACGCGGCAGTGTCACACAAACAGTTGTGGACTGAGTGGCCAAATCATTTTTTTTGGAAAGAATATGATCCCTGGAAAAGCGATCTGCCAAGTGACTAACAACCAGGTTCCTACTTACTGCTAGGTAAACAGAGGCTAGGTAAATAATAAACTATTATTGTTTACTACATACACTGACTTGCCTCAGTGCACTTGCGTTCCGCATACACTGCTTCCCCACAGGCAGGCATTAAAGATCCCATGAAGCTAATTGAAAAACGATGTTGTGAGCAACAGTCCTCCAGATTCATCATTCACCTAATCAGTGTTGGTAATTTTACTGATGCAAATAACTGCTGCATTCCTCTGAAAAGTCACTGTACTCCACAGCAATTTTTCTGAAGTGCTTGGAGATTGATGAAAGGAGTCAACAAAAATAAAAGTTCTTTACATTCTTGCTGAAACCCTTACCCAAACGACTCTTGCAGGACTTTTCTCACCAAATCCCCTCAGCCAGAAAACCAGCCTGACTAAGACATCATTATCCTATCAAGCCCACAAGTGGAGTCCAATTCCCAAAATCAGTTCTAGGAAATGCTCTGGATTTCTGTTAGTAAATATGATGGTACAGTATAATCATTACAGCTGATAAGATTACCTTTGATGAATTGTTTAAAAAAAGCAAACTCTCAAGAATAGACTACTGGTGGTTATCAAAGCGATATTTAAAATAGATTCACAGTTTAAGGAGAGGAAATCAGAGCATTGTGAGCAATCACAATATGCTTACAATATTTAAACCTCACAATGTGCATATTGAAACATCCGACTATTATCTGATGAAGTAAACTTCCTTGAGCTGTGCTATTAAGCAGAAAATTCAGATTATTGAGATGGCTAATGACTGCTTCCAGATATATGCGTTTCAAATACCCTATGCACTGGTTGGTTGAGAGGAAAAAGAAAATCATGCTCTCAGTCATTAATCTCAAATTACAGTCAGACTGCAGGTATGGGTAGACGTAGTGGAGGGGAGAGAAAAGGGACTCTTATAAATACATCCCTCATGAGTGAAAGGCAGGATTTTCTCTTCACCTTAGAATCGGCGGTAAATATAATCAGAGTGAATGGATTACCTGGACTTGTGCCAATTCTCTGGTCATGGGACATCAATTTTGACCCACCCTGAAACTATTAAGGTTACAGTTAACTGCTGAAAAAAAATCAGCAAAATAACCACAAAAGATTTATTCTAGCCGAGCCTGCACCAACTCTCCAGCAGAACATGGAGAAGATTTTTTTGGCTTGTGCAGGATAAACCTCAAAGCAGAAAGTTCCGTGAAAAAACATTATGATCTATTTCTGAAACCAGAACATGAAGGTTAGAGGCATTCTTCATGTATTTTTTTCACAATCTTCTCAACAATTCTTGAATTGTCCTATATCCCGGACCAATGCAGTTTGTGCTGGGCAGTCAGTTGAGGCTGAAAAGAAACCCGAGACTAAAAAAACCAAGCCTCCATATTAAGACACACCATCCTATTCAGACACCGGCCCCCCTATTAAGACCAACCTAACCCGGAAATACTACAGCCATAGTCAAACATTTTGAATATTTGATTGCTCGTGCACTACCACAGCTGGAAGTCATCCAAACCACATCTCAAGCTGATGTTCAAATTATGATAATAAATGTATTGAAAATCTTTTTGTGGTAATTTCAACTATATTTGGGAAGAAGCAAAAATGGGCTAGGGAGAATTTGTGTTATTCTGTATCCGAATAAAACTAATTCAATTAATTCGACTATTTCATTTAATTCAGAGTTCTATGGAGTGAGTGGATTAGTCTGAAATACAGAAGACTGAAAATAATTTAGGATTCCACAGATGTATGTTAACCATATATTATTCAATTGTTCAAATGTACAAAAGCAATGGAATTTGGAATAAGTGCTACAACAAATATTCACAAGATTGGAAACAAATTCTGATCAGTGGCTGAACCAAAGGCACATCTGGGAAAGAGGACGAAATCCAGCCCAGAAATATGAAACATTTACTGCTACATAAAAATCAGACATGTACAATTTTGAAATAACGGAGTCCTGAAGCTCCGTAATTAGAGCACTGGCCTCACAAGCGAGAAACCTGGGTTCAATTCCCGGCAGCGCAAAACCTTGGGCAAGTTTCCTTACTTCACACGCCTGATAATAATCCCTCAAGAGAAAAAAAAACAATAATACAATTGGTCTTCAATCCACGACTGTTTGTGTGACACTGCTGTTTGCAATTGGCTGCCGCGTTTCGCCTACAAACAGTCAATTCACTTTACAGTATATTCTATGAAGCGCTTCGAAACATCTAGGAAACGTGAAAAAAGTGCTATATCAAATGGAAAGATTATTATTATAATAAACCTAAAAGCATGCCAAATAAAATGGAACAGTACTGCTCCAAGTATGAATATACAATAATCCACTGCTTAAAAAAAAATCAAAAGTCTAGTGTGATTTTAACTGTATTGCTTTTATCCTAATTGTTTTCAACGGGTTTAAAACACAATGTCAAACATTACGTAGAAGGAAAGTAATGTCCACTAAAAAAAAATCCTAGGGCAATGGAATGAGTTAAAAATAATTTCCCACATTTTACACAGCATTAATTTAGTTGCTGCCCAGCATTAACACTGAGTTCATTTTTTAAATTAAAAAAGACGAGAGCAATAAAAATAACTCAATTTATTTCCATTGTGAGGAAAAGGATTTATATCTGAAAAGCAGCATTTTAGTAATAGCTCATTTGTTTTCCCAGGGAGAGAAGCTATTTGCTTCCAGGAAAGAATTTTTAATGGAAAATTAAGTCAAGACTAGAGATCTACCTCAAGTCTATTTACAAACTCTGTGTACAGTACTCCTTTTTACTTCAGTCATTTTCCATGCCTTAGTGTCTGTTTCATTCAATTTGCAGACTGCATGCAGCTCATCATCATGCTACTGAAAAGCCTGAAAACATTGCACGTCACAAGCTTACGCCAGCCTGCCACCAATCTGCAAGTCTGCGCTCTTGCAGCACCAGCACAGCAATCCTTTCCCGAAAAGCTTTCCGTCAATGTGTTCGCGCTGCGAGCTAGTCTCTGCACAAGTATTCGTTGCCATCAACAAGTTAAGGACATGACCACCAGCTGTGCAGCAAAGGTTTGGGCTTCAATTAAGAAATTGAACTGACAGAAGGAAATATTCGTTTTCATTCAGTCTCGGGGGAAAAAAATACTAGAGACCCGAGCCGGGGAAAATCAAAGCAGAGCAAGGGCAAAGCTTTGAGAGAAAACGGTACAGCTGGGATAGGTGAAGAATTGCTATGGCATTTTTGTTTTTGCCTCCAATTGGAAAACTCGCCATTGTCTTATTTCTAAAGAAAAAGAAATCCTTTTATGTGTTTTCAAAAGCTGCCTCTTCCACTGGAACTTCTTTCCAGCTTACTGCTTGAATAGTCCGAACAGAAGGACAGTTGAATGCAGTCTCCAATGTGCAGAAAAGAATGGGTAAGTGATTTCTTTTCAAATGGGATTTTAAAGCCCAGACGGGAGAGGGAAAATGTGTAAAGAAGAAAATGGTAAAGAGAAATAAAAAATATTCAATTTGATCCAAATAAAATCCTATTTTAAATTCAATCAGCTACCTTAAGCAGTTTTTGAGGGGGTGAGGGTGGGGGCAGGAGAGGAAAAAACGCAGCAGCGAAATCAACCACATATAATGATGAACTGTTTAGGCTAAAACCATAAATGAATTTCATTTCATTGCCACCTACAGGTTTGCATTCGAAGTGGCCATTGGGGGGGCCAACAGCAGTGGCACTGTGTGTGATGAGCATGTTGTTGAAAATGCCGCCTGGCTCCGGCACGGCATGTCCACCAAAATGCAGATGTGAGGAGATGCTCTTTTACTGTGATTCCCAAGGTTTGCAAAGAGTACCCAATAACATTGCCCGTGGGTCTATAGGATTGTCGCTCAGGCACAACAGTTTTGTTGAATTGCAAAATGATCAGTTTGCAAGCTTTGGCCAACTTGTGTGGCTTTATTTAGATCACAACCAGATTTCTGTTGTTCAAGAGGATTCCTTTCAAGGACTATTCAAGCTGAAGGAATTAATCCTCAGTTACAACAAAATTGTGCGTCTGCCTAATACCACCTTCAGCCAGCTGATTAACTTGCAGAATCTGGATGTGTCATTTAATCAAATCACTTCTCTACAACCAGAACAATTCCACAGCTTACGGAAACTTCAAACAATGCATTTACGCTCCAATTCACTAAGGACCATACCCATCAGGGTTTTCTGGGACTGTCGAAGCCTTGAGTTTTTGGATATAAGTAACAATCGTTTACGAAGTCTGGCCCGCAATGGTTTTGCAGGATTAATCAAACTGAAAGAGCTTCACCTGGAGCACAACCAGCTGACAAAGATTAATTTTGCTCATTTCCCTCGGCTAATCAGTCTCCAAACTCTATTCTTGCAATGGAACAAAATTAGTGTCCTGTTATGTGGAATGGAATGGACCTGGGACACGCTGGAAAAACTGGATGTAACTGGAAATGAGATTAGGACAATTGAACCCATGGTTTTCTTTACGACACCCAATTTAAAGATTCTTCTGTTGGATTCAAACAAGCTCACAACAGTGGATGCTCAAATAGTTAACGCGTGGAAATCCCTAACTCATATTGGTCTTTCTGCCAATATGTGGGCATGTAACAAAAGTATATGCGCTCTGGCCTCTTGGCTAAGCAATTTCCAAGGTCGGTGGGAGAACTCAATTGTCTGTGCTAGCCCAGAGCACACACAAGGCGAGGACATCTTAGATGCTGTTCATGGATTTCAAATCTGCAGGAATCTTTCAGCAGCCACCACACAAATAACCACAGGCTATACAGATGCTACACAGCAGCTGGAAGCTACTGAATATGTAACAAAATTAACCTCCATAGGCTCCAGTACAGAGGATACTGAAAACCCAACCACAGAAACAACAACTGCAGCAGCAGCCACAGCCGAAGACATCCCCGAGTTTGATAATACCCTCTTTACTCACAGGATAATAACTGGAACAATGGCTCTATTGTTCTCCTTTTTTCTCATTATTCTAGTGGTGTACATTTCACGGAAATGCTGTCCCCCTACCCTGAGACGTATAAGGCATTGCTCCATGATGCAACACCGCAGGCAAATGCGCCAAGCCAGACAGCCCATGGCAGATTTGTCTACACAAGTTCCCTACAATGAATATGAGCCCACCCACGATGAAGGTGCTTTGGTGATCATCAATGGTTACGGACAGTGCAAGTGTCAGCAACTGCCTTATAAAGAATGTGAAGTATAAATTACTGAGTTCATGTAACCAACATACAATTTAGGAAATGGGAAATCTGTGAGTAAAATACCTTCAACTTTGAACTATAAGATTGAATTTTTTATTTGCAGAATAAAATTACCAAATTTTGGCACTTGCTTTCTTACTGTAAATTTTACCTAATGTCATGAACTAAATTCAGCCTATATTTCTTTAGTCTGTGATTTGCTTTGGCCACTTAAGTTAAATTTTTTGTACGCTGTGCATTACTTATTACCAGAAGCAAATCCTGTGGACACAATTATTTCAAATATCGTCATGTAATGCTTTTTTTAAAAAAAAATGGATTATAACCTGCAGTTTTAAGTAAGCAGGGGATGTCAGTCACTTAAGATCAAATGTTGTGACTATGGTATCAGTTTTCTTCTCATCGTCCAAAAAGGAAAATGTATCCCAGCTGACCAGAACCTTACGATTAGTCAGCTATTGCGTTTGTGGTTATTCAGCGTTGGGCTCACTTTGAAATAGCAGCTTCCAACTGTTTTGATATAGCAGAAAACCAGAAGGATTTGAAAGATAAGTTTATGCTTAAAAAGTAAACTGGAAATGAAACAAGATAGGATTTCTGGACATTCCATCAACAGGGTAAGTGATGTTTTATTGGATTAACTGGTCAAAGCCTTATTGGACATATTAAGCAAAGCACCTTTGAAATGGATATTTGATTTCTATGCATTCATCAGAATTGTTAAGATTATTTCACCTGTACAATAAACTTCCTTTCAAGCTTATAAGAAAAAAGAACAAATTTGATGGTGAAAACTAAGATCAAAAATAGCAGCAAATTAATCAGGGCTGCTTACTGGGGGTGAAAATGCATTACAGAGGGAACCCCACTATATCATTGGGATCCAGAAATCCGAAGCCAAGTTATGAGCAAGCAACTCATTGATTAGTGCTTCTGGGTTCGTGACTTCACCAGCGCTGTGCATACGTGCAGAAATCCAACTAGCAGCCCTCACTGATGTACTGCACTGTTCTTGTGATGTGCAACCTAACCCATTCGTTGTGTTGCCATTTGTGACTTCCTGAGACAATTTTCATCCAGTTGTGCTTCTGCAAAATGGCAGAGTATCCATATGAAATCCTTCATTAAACAAATTTATAAGGAATAATGCATCAGAAGGATTCAAGGTGCTACCAAGTCAAACTAGAAATGGTAGTTCAAATGGACATTTATGGTAAATAGAATGGGTGATCAAAGCTGCTGTAGCACAGCTGGAGGAGAAGCAAGGCAACAGCACAGATGAGAGTTGGAAGGATGGCAGAGAATCAGCTGAATGTACAATGAACAAGATGGGGCAACATAAAGAGAGGGGAAGACAAAAATCAATGCCCCACAGAGAGGCTGCAGAAAGGAGGCAAAAGTCAGGGATGAGTAAAATGAACATGTAAAAAATAAACAGCCCCAAATCAAGTTCAGTGATAATGGATAAACAGCAGTAGGCTGAATTGCGGGAGAGCAAATGGAAGGGCTACAGGTCCACAAAAATCAAGAATGAAAGGGACCAGAAAGCAATATACAGTGAAATTAGGATAGAGCACAAGGGTTGGATATAAATGCACAAAATGCATGGCGTGTCTGTACACAGCTTATATAAGTTAGTCAATAACAGAGTGGCGCAAGTCATTTATGTATATTTTAAAATTTTACATAATTATGTACTGTATTTTAGATACAATAAAGCCCAAACCAATGTTTTGAGTTAGCATAAATTTTTCCTTGATCTCACCAACGGTTGCAACTTTTGACAGTTTGCTGGCAAGATTCAGAAGTAAGGCAAGCAAACGTGTTTAAATCAGGTTTACGTGTTAGCAACACTAACAGACCGAAGTCTGCAGCGGTCTGCCTGAATTGATAGGTTAACTCAGATAGGCCAGAAAGGTAATGGTGTGGAACACCGACAATGTCACAGGCACATTAGAGACGTGTGCTTACATTGGGATTAAGGTCTGTGTTTAGAGAACATGTGGAGCTTGATCTTGCTTCGCCTAGATTTGATCTTGGAGTGAATTATGCTAAGGCTGGGTGCAAAAAAAGAAAAAATTCAACTAGATTGGGCTCATATTAATGATTCTTCACTACCAGTTCTTTGAATAGTAGTTATTTTTTGAATTCTAAATTTACATTGAATGCATTAATTTTCTAGATTTGCATTTAATGNTTTTTCCTGGGCGTCATATTGGTTGTGTAAAACAAAAGCAACTTCTGACAACTACCTCCAGAAAGAACAAGGAACACATATGTTTTATCTACAGATGCACACTTACAACTGACAAATGATCTATTCAACGGTTGTAGTTTCCCCCCCACCCCATGGAAGAAAAATGGCCAGCTTTAATTGACATTTCTGTAAATGTATAAAGAACTTCTGTAAGTGCCTAAAGAAGGCTAATGGCATGTTGGCATTTATTGCAAAAGGGTTAGAATGCAAGAGTAGGGAAGTCTTGCTGTAACTGTATAGGGCCTTGCTGAGACTGCACCTAGAATGTTGTATGCAATTTTGGTCTCCTTATTTAAGAAAGGACATACTCGCCTTAGAGGGATGCAGCATAGATTCACTAGGTTAGTTCCTGGGATGAGGGGATTGACCTATGATAGGTTGAGTAAACTAGGCCTATATTTTCTAGAATATAGAAGAATTAGGGGTGATCTTGTAGAAACATAAGATTCTTATGGGGCTTGACAGAGTAGACAGTGTGAGACTGTTTCCCCTGGTAGGAAATCCATAACTAGAGGTCAGTCTTAAGATTAAGGGTCAGCCTTTTTGAACCAAGTTGAGGAAACACTTCTTCGCTGAGAGGGTAGTAAATTTATGGAATTCTCTATCCCAGAAGGTGGTGCTCATTCCTTGAACATATTCAAGACTGAGATTGATAGAATTCTAAAGGTT
The DNA here is from genome assembly GCF_018977255.1 of Callorhinchus milii. Classification (NCBI taxonomy): domain Eukaryota; kingdom Metazoa; phylum Chordata; class Chondrichthyes; order Chimaeriformes; family Callorhinchidae; genus Callorhinchus; species Callorhinchus milii. The sequence continues at coordinate 7,111,508 of NW_024704754.1, forward strand.
AGAGGGATTAAGGGATGTGGGGATAAGGCGGGCAGATGGAGTTAGGTTAGAAAATCAGCCATGATCTTATTGAATGCAGGGCAGGCTCGAGGGGCCGAATGGCCTACTCCTGCTCCTAATTCCTATGTTCCTATGTCTATATAACTTAAGACCACCTTTTCCAATCATCTATAGCACTGAAGATGAAGATCATTGTTTTTCATGGGCTAAAATAAAGTGATCTTGATGAGCATCAATCTTGGACATAATGTTCACAATAGCTTGCAGATCAATTTTAATGCTCATCAGAAAATCAAAAAAGAACTTTCAAAATGGGATTTCCAAAGCTCAGATACTACTCACTAGTAAATGGATACTACTCACTAGTTGCTTCCCATATAGCTTAGTTGTCAAAAATCACTGAGGAGTCACCCAAGCCAAATGTTCTTTGGTTCTCTCACCAATTTTGACTTCAGCTGTGGCAGCAGTAAAACTCCTACTTAATGTCCATTGGCTGGAGCACAGAGAATGAGCCAAGGATCGCACTGCTGGATCACTATCCAATGAATTTCTTTATAAAATCTTTATAAAATCTGCATGTATAGTTGGTGGATGAGGGAATTGAAGGATCGGGTGCTGATGTAATGACCCCACTAATGTTCCATACTGTCACCTATTAATAGCAACTTTTGTTCCACTGGTGTCAATCCTAACACAGGATGAACACCTTCAGGCGAACAATTTCAGAAGGGAACACTGAATTTAGAATAGTGAAGAAGATTCAATTCAGAATGGTTTGTAATTAAATAACTACTTTTATTAGGCAAAACAGGAACCATTTATTTGGGCTTTTAACAACATTATTACATCTTGAATATTCCAATTTTAGTGCCTGTACTTTAACAGGATTCATTTGTATTATTATTTTTAAGCAGTCCTGATAAGATTATTAATCAGTGTAGGGAACATATGAAATTAAACCAGGATACCTGCAGCAATCAATCAGCATGTCCCCTGCACGTCTTCCATCAAAGGCTCAAACGTTTTGATCTGATTCAATTGTAGATTTAAATTTCCAAACAATCTGTTTATTTTTGTTTTGCAACTTCCCATTTATAATCAAGTAAGAGGGCATAGAATTTTCTACATTTGCTAAACGTTAGCATCCATTAATAGAATTGTTTCATTTACAAGTACATTCATATTGCATCTTTCACATCAGGAAGATGCCTCAAAGTGCTTAACAATGCTATATCAGCACCCAAGCGAGAGGTGGGAACTGATAGGGGTGAGGAGGACTTTATATAATTACTAAATTGTTATAATGCTTCAAATTGCTGTATTTGTATTGCTTGGCAGGTTCTAAAGCAGCAAATTAACTTTAAAATGGCTACTTTACTATTTTGCTGGGGACAGGGTAGTGTTCAGAAGCTCAGTTTACCAACAACATAACAGTTGCCTTTGGCTCTAAAATTGCCCATTTGTTGATGCATGCAGCCTTAAGTGCCACCTTGTTTAAACTGACAGTTTCTTAACTTTCATTTGATAAACAAGTGATTTGAGAGAGTTATTCATCCAAAACCCAAAAGATCAGAAATGAGAGAAACTTATCATTTACTTTCTGGTAAAATTGAAGGTAAGCCTCTGTATTTTGTTAGTGGAAAGGTAAAAATTAGGAAAAATTCAATGTAAGGAGTTTAAGAAACCCATTTCAGAAATGATAGTCTGTAGACAAAAGCAAGTTTTGTAATATAAAATGCTAATTAATTCTACAATTGATCAAAATTCATATTTTTGTGGATATTCTGTCAAATTATAGTGTGTTGAACAATGCAAAGTTAATTGATCAATAAAGTTCCATGAGTAATAGCAAGTTTTATAAAAAACAAAAATCCTTGTTGAAACTACAAGAGATGAATGCGTACCTTAATGCCCTTTAAGTGTTGTATGAAAATCACATTACCGTCAATTTAGTTTAATTGAATGACCATCAATTTAGTTATTTAATTGAAATTTATAATAGATATGTAGAATATCTTTCTTTAAAAGCAACAGACATAAGACATTCCAACACCAGCAAAGAGTAACCAGGATTTGAATGACTGACAAATTATATTCGAACATTATCCACCTTTAAAATCATCTTCTATACACAGTATTTAGTAAACGTTTCTCATCTATATCTTGTACTTAAAGCATATTGTTGATGGAGACCACAAGGTACTTTGTTATCTCTTAATACAGCAGTCTTTCAAACCATTCATTGAAATCAGTACTTGAAAATGTAATGGTTTTCTTGCTACTGTATTTGTCAATCACTTGTCATTGAAAAGAGGAGCTTAAAACCCAATAACCAGACAGACTGCACATACCAAGGATAACGAGACTTATAACTACTGTACTTCTTCCGACAGCTTGGTTGATATAAATTAAATTCAGAAAGCAGAGAAACATTTTCCAAAATAAGGACATGCATTAAGGACAAGGACAAAATAAGGACACGATCTTACCAGTGATCCAAATATTTAATATTTCAATGTAGTTGTCACAACTACATACATCAGAATGCTGAACCGATATCACCGGCACCTTTCAAAATGGAACAACACTGCCCCCAGCAGGTCATAAGCAGATTTTATGCAACAAAATTACTGCTACATCAGAGCAAATTCAAGACATTCATTTCACCTCATGGGTCAAGCCCAAATGAGATACTATAGGTTATTGTTGTCTGCAGAACCATACACCACTCTTTGCTTAAATGATCATGCTATACCGACTTGTAGTTATCCACCTAGCCATACATGCCAAATATCTGATGTTTGATTCATAATCCGTGCCAATTTAGTGACCTCATCCATAGTAGCAGTGATACAATTGGCCAGGGAAATGCACAGAAACATTCATTGTAGATGCATTTGTTTCAGAGCTCCAGTGTTTACTTTCTCCCTAGCCCCGCAAACAGGTTGGACATGCAATAAAGTTTTAAAGATAGAAGAGAGTCAATTGGCTATCTGATGGGGTAATTTAATGTCATGCTTCAGCTGTTATTGCATTCCAAAGACTCATGCAAATCCAGACTGCACTTCCAAGTTAGCAATTATCTTTTAATTTCAGAAACAAAACATTTGGAGCTAACTGCTTGTTGAGTTTATACACAACTCATGAAGATATGTAAAAAGAGTGTGGGGTTAATAATACACCGATGATTCTCTCACAAAAACACCCCAATGCCTCCTGATTTTTTTTTGACTTACTTCCTAAATAGCATTGGTGTCGGGCCAGAATTTCTGGTAGGAAAGGAAATCTAGTAGTGATATTGGCTTAACGCATTTCTGTCTTCCTATGTGAATTTGATGGCAAAGTATTAAAATGGAGCAAAATGACTTTTGATATGATGGCACTGATGCAATTTCAAGAAAGTTGAGCTTTCCTCAATGACGATTTTCAAAAAAAATTGCTCTATTTTGGATGAAAAGATACACATCTGGCTGAGCTAATGGTTAGTCAACATTGGTCAAATCAGTCAGCTTGGGTTGCTGGCATGAGTCAGACAGGCATATCAGTCACAAGAGGCAGGGATTCTTTTCTACTTAACTCCTGTTAACTTGCAAACCAAAGCCCTGATGAATAGAGTGGTCCTTAGCTCAACAAGCAGTACTTGCCATACTGCGTGCAAATAGCAAGCTATCCAATTTAGCTGGTTAAACTGGGATTCCTAAGCTTTGCTTTTGCCAACCTGCACCAAATACTCTCTGGAATTATGTAAGCATCCCTCCAGCCACAGAATGCATACTCCATTCCAGTCACAGGGAAGTTTCCAATAGTAGGTGGCATGCATATTTGGAATCGGTCTAGTTTGGAGACTTAAGCAGGTGATGGATTTTCACACAAGTCAAGACATCCAGTTGATCAAAAATGAATCAGATAGTGACATTAGGATTGGTGCAAAGCATTGCCATGTTAAACCACTTCCAGCATATTCATTGCAATTATCTTGAGCAAATGTTCCAAGAGCTACCAATACTCTTCCAGAATCGGAATATAAAATCTTCAGTGAATTCAACTAACACTGCGTCATTTGTGATTGAACATAAATTATAGTGCACTGAACAAAGCCCCAGGGTTCAAGGATTGAGGTGGCAGCATTGCACAATTATTCATTACTTTTCACTAATAAATCTGGAAAATGCTTACTGGCAAGGACTTATCGATCTAATTTCTCATCAACAAAAAAGTATAATATGTTTATTGCCAGCACATATTTATTAATTCATCAAAACAGTTGCCGAGGCAGAGCCTGCACGCATGCAGTTAAACTCAATTAACCTTCTTAGCATGACACTGCAGCAATGGAAGGGTTTTAAGTATGTGCTATTCTTTAAAGTGGAACTTGACCAACATTATCTGTAGGTGGTTGTGCAGTGTACTGATTGATCTGGCACTGTTTTGTAGAAACCTGAAAGCTTTCATTTGCCAACCATCCATCCTCAAAAAGCAATCTGTAGTGTATTTGGAAGCAGCAACTGAAGCCAGTACAGCAGTGAATAATGATTGAAATACATCAGTCTTACCACCCTGCACAATGCAAAATGACTAATAGAATTTCACCTGTGTCAATTCAAGTGCAAGGAACAAGACATGAATTTTAATTAGGAAAGTTCACAATGTTATTTTCCCTTCTATTCCATAGACTACTGTCTTGACTGCATGTGCATGGTTCAGGTGTTGAAAACTGACAATTCTGACAAGATCAAAATTATCGTTATAAACAGAATAAAAACTAATTTGTTAAAATTTTAAAATTCATGAAGTGCAATTATAGCAGTACTACTTTATAGTATAATATAAATGTACAGTACTATTTGTAAGCACGTTTCAGTGCATCAATGTGCAGATACTCTCCATCAAAAGAAACAAAAGCATTAAATAATTCCTATGAAAATAGTCACTTTTATAATCTAAAATTGACATTGAAATACATTGTTTGTAAAAGTCACCAATGTTCTGACCATTTTCTTAATATAATAATAATCCTTGCATTTGATATAGCACCTTATCACATCTTCAAGAAATCTCAAAGTACTTCACAATATACTATAAAGTGAATTGACTGTACATTTTGTAGGTGGAACGCAGTGGCCAATTGCGCACAGCAGTGTCCCCCAACAGTTGTGGATTGAGTGACCAAATTATTTGTATTTATTTTGAAGAAATTATGTCCATTTTTGGAAAGAATGCAGATGTGGGCACAGACCAAAGAGCAATGCAAGTCATTAATCTAACAAAGGTAAAAACTTAGATCCTTTTCTTTTGTCAGTATAGGTCTCCATTCAGACTACTGTGAAAGTGCAGCGTGATAAATCAATGCACATCGATTCCTAGGGGGTGCCAAATTAAAAATATTGCAGTGACCATCAATGGTTATGTCAAAACATTTTTCATAGGTGAAGTTGATTATTCCAATCTTATGTAGATTTTTATTAAGGTACTAATTAAGGTGCATTTGCTTCTTAAAATGGCAGAAATCTTGTTTCCCAGTGATATTCTGCATATTTCAGCGAAACATAAATGTGAATATTTATCTAAATGTGTTGATTTATTTGAACAAATAGATTACAACAGAAGCTGGAGCCTTATTACATTAACATGATGCAGGATTTATATTTCCTATTAAGAAATAACATTGCTGTGTGACATTGTCTACTTCCAGAGTAACTAATAATTAGTTGTTTATTCACAAGAATACAATAGACCGAAAACAAGATTCTGTGATAGTGCTCTATTTTTAAAACAAACTTAAAACTCGTTTGCAACAGACTGAGGTTGGTAAATGTGTTTGTTATAAAAACAATATCTGTTAAATGTTTAATTCTCAACTCCAGCCAAACAGTTTCAAACTTCCTTGAACACTTTTCATGGAAGACTGCATGTTTTAAAGTCAAGATTTTATTTAAATGTAATTAATCTGAAGAGAATGTTGGGAATATTTGTTTTGAAAAATTAGGTAAAGGTTTTTCCTAACACATTTATTATTTTATTGTTGAAGCAGAACTTGTGTCAAATAGCAGTACAGATCAAAGTGATGTTCTTTGTCAGTATGAGTAACACAGAGATTTAATGGTGTTTATTAAATTCATAGCTTCATAATATGGAGATCAGATAGAAAAACTTCATACAGCTACAGCAACCAACAAAATATTAAAAATTATTGCATTAAGAAATGGGAAATTGGATAATCGGAAAACTACTTTTAGCACTTATGCAGTTTTAACAAACATACTTGCAATTCACAGTAGAAACCTACAAATATTTTTGATGAATGCACTAACATTTTAATAATAATAATTCTTGCATTTGATATCGCACCTTATCACATTGTTGAGACATCTTAAAGCGCATCACAGAATATATTGTAAAGTGGATTGACCGTATTTTGTGGGCAAATCAAGGCTGCCAATTGCGAACAGCAATGATCCACAAACAGTCAAGTGACCATTTTGTTTTTCTTTTTAGAGGGATTATTACCCCCTATTATTATTTAAACCCACAGATTAGAACAAAATATTTAAAGATTGGCACAAAAGATTTACATTTGATTTCAGATAGCAATAGTCTGAGAGGATTTGTGTTATCAGTACAAAGTCAGGAATTAAATTTTACAAAAAATAACTTTGTATGGAAGAGATTCCCGAATGGGATTAGTGAGTCACCTATGCACCTAGAAAAAAATCATAAACATACCCTTGAGATTGTAACACTGACATACCATAGCATCTGACGTTTCTATGAAATTACAACTGATAGTCAGTCCTAGAAACCACAATATCTTACCGATGCATTTCATTACTTAGCGCTGTCAGCAAACAAATTGCTTTCCTCTGTAGAAGGTCAGGGACACAGCAGTCAAAGAGTAATCACGCATCTGCTGCCCTATCTGCAAAGGCATACAGTATCTGTCTATCTAAAGGCTGGCCAGCAAGAACACAACACGAGTAGACAGCTGTATTTATGGATTTTGTTTTCTGAAAAATGCACTCATATACATTCTCAAACTGCACTCCTTTTAATAACAAAATCATAAACCCAGAAGAAAAGTGATTTCTGTAATAAAACACACAAGACTTGGAAGCATTACAGGAATGGTCAGGATCAAACATTTGGGTGGTTAAGATTTCTCTGGCAGCCTGCCTAAAGGTAAAAGCTTCCACAATTAGATTTTTGCTGAGAAGCTTCAGCAGAAAAATTCCTAGCAGAAAGTGTATTTAAGGAGATTGACATCATAATAGAGCTTCCAGCCAATACACCAAGAGATCAAGCATCAACCAACATGGCTGGTTTAAATCATGAGCACCTGCACACCAACTGCAACTCCAGGGTCAGAAGATCGATAAGACATATCTCTAACCAAACCGTTTATTCTTCCAAAGGAGTTTTGGTAGTAAAGATTTTCCACTCAAGGTACTGCAGCAACTCTGTCCATCTATTGAGGATCTTGACCACAAAACGCCAGGTAAGAGCCCATCACTTTATTTCAAGTATACAATTCAAAGTGAAGCACCACAGGCTGCAATTTACAGTTGAAACAACTGTAAGTCATAACAGATCTTAAAAGGTTTCTACTTGGAGAGCCAAAGGTATTTTAACTATCAGGAGGAAAAAGACCTCATAGACTAGGCTTTACACTGCTTGGAACTGAAAGATCATGTTGGTTTTGCATTGATACAGGTAGCAAAGGTGCACACTATTCCAGTGAATTCTCCCCTCTTCCATACCGCCTCTTTTCCCCAGCCCCAGATTGGAAGCTCGCCCACTTTTGCATAATTCTTATTAATTCACCTCCTAGGCAAGTGGCATCAAGGATGCAGCTATTCAATTTGTATATTTTACACATGTAGGTGTAATACTAAAATGATTCGACAAACTGGCTGAAAAGTTGCATTTAAATGAATGCAACAAAGAACACAAATCACCATCTAAATTTTACAAATAAAACATCAGGCTAGGTCTTAAGTAAGCATTGAAACATTAACACTTCCAAATCTCATATATATTCTATAGGCACCAGAAATTATGTAAACTTCAATCATTTGTCATTACCTCCATTTCAACTGACATTTTCCACAAAATTATCCTTTTAACATACACTTGAGCATCATTTTGAAACACACTTTCAATGGCATAATCTACCATTTTATCTTCAAGCTGTTTAGAACAATTCTCTAATATAGTGCAATTAAGACAAATCAATTCAAACCTTCTGTGCATTGCTAGCAATATGAAATTATAAAATGGGATAACATTGGGGACTTGCTTCTTCCAAATGCAGAACCATTCTGCGTGCACAGACGCACAAGACCCTCAAAGCCACTTATATTGAAAATACAAGAACTCTGAATTACCAGCATTATAATCCTGCCAGCATGAGGGAGGAAACAGTGTTCAACATACTTTGTGCCAACATTCTTAATATTAGAGCAATAAGCAGGCAAGCACAGCATGGCACCTTCTCCTATAATACACATACAAAGTGAACTCAACTAATCTGTTGAGCAAAATAAACCCTGTTGCGAATGGTAGGCTCAACTATGCCAACTCCCTGCTTGTTGGCCCTCCCAATTCTTCCCTCCACAAGCTGCAGATCATCCAGAAGTCTGTAGCTCATGTTCTCTCCTGCACTAGGCTCCGTGACCCAATCACACCCACCCTCACCCGGTTCCACTGGCTCCCCATCCCTCACAGGATCAAACTCAAAATCCTCATCCTCACCTTCAAGACCATCTATGGCCTTGCCCCCTCTTACCCCCTTATCAACCTGTCCATTCCATCTGCTCAGCAGCTCCCGGCCTGCTCCATGTTCCCTGCCAGGTCCACCACAACAACAACAACAACAAGATTCCATTTATAAAGCGCCTTTCACGTCAGGAGGACGTCCCAAGGCGCTGCACAGTTGGGTCATGACCCGAGCAGGGGGGAAATGGTCAGGGTGAGGGGAGGGAAGGGAGGGAGCGAGGAGGGGGGAAATGGTCAGGGTGAGGGGAGGGAAGGGAGGGAGCGAGGAGGGGGGAAATGGTCAGGGTGAGGGGAGGGAAGGGAGGGAGCGAGGAGGGGGGAAATGGTCAGGGTAAAGGGAGGGAAGGGAGGGAGCGAGGAGGGGGAAGAGAGTCGAGAGGGGAGCTGAAGGCTCGGTCAAAGAGAAAGGTTTTGAGACCGGCCTTGAAGGAGGAAAGGGAGGAAGCAAGGCGAAGGCACTGGGGGATGGAGTTCCAGAGCCTGGGGGCTGAGAGGCTGAAGGCCCGACCACCGATGGTAGGGCGGTTGGGGCGGGGGACGTGGAGGAGACCGGAGCCAGAGGAACGGAGGGTACGGGCAGGTAGGTAGGGGGATAGTAGGTTGGAGAGGTAGGAGGGAGCAAGGCCGTGAATGGCCTTGTAGGTGAGGATGAGGATCTTGAAATCAATCCTCTGGGGGATGGGGAGCCACCATCGGCAATTGGGCCTTCAGTTTCTCTGTCGCCACCCTCTGGAAATCCATCCCACATTCCCTTCGACTCATTCCCTCCCTCGCTTCCTTCAAGGCACACCTCAAGACCCTCCTCTTCAGCCACCCTCCAATCCTCCACCCTCCCCCCTACTCGAGCCCTAATCCCTGACTGTTCAGCTCCTTGGGATGTCTTCCCAACATGAAAGGCACTTTACAAATGTAATTTGTATTATATTGTAGTGAAGGATTTAGAGAAATGCATTACCTTTGTAGTTAAGTTGCTAACAGCCTTTCAATGTTTTAAAGCAGAAAGAAAGAGTTTTATTCATTGTACTCCAAAATTACAACTTGAATAAATAGGCAAAAAAGTATAGAGATATCCCTGGTGAAGCCTGAAGATTTTCCAAACATTTTATGAATTTGGCAATAGTCGTCAAAGTGTAAAAAATGAAGGGGGAAGAAGGAAAGCGATCACAATAATGGCGATAGACTCAATTAAAATTCTGTACAGATTTGCATCAGGCCATGAAGTCAAGGCATTTGCCAATTATCAACTATTCATGCAACAAATAGTAAACAGATGTAAATTTAGAGGCCTCAGAATAGGTTGCATCTCATCTTTGAAACAGAATTCAACAGTTCATTTTGAAGGAAAGGAAGCTATAATTCAGAGACTTGAAAATGAATTGCCCAGTTGGCGACTGGAACACGTACATAGCTGTCTCCTACTCAACTATGTCATTAACTCAACAGCATCCATCAGCTGTAACAGCAAGATTTATTCATCCATTGAAGGCAAATCCAGGTATTCTATTCTCCCTCCTCTTCTTCCTGAGAATGTCAAATCAGACTCAGCTTTTCCTATTATACTAAACCCCTGACTGCCAAGACACTCAATACACAAGTGTAATATTTGTTGTTGTTTTATTCAAACCTGGAACTCCAGAATGAGGCACTAAATCTAACTGTTGCACTATTGTTCTTTAAAAAAACACAAGTCATGAATACCCTTCATTTTAAAAATGAAGTTTCAGAGAGCCAAAGACAGTATTAAAGAGTCTTAAAATCTCCAATGTGATATATGTGGTGAATTTACTTAAAAATCTTATGCAATTTTCTCAGACGAGTATAGGCAGACAATCATTCACAAATTACACTCAAGCCCTCATATTTACTTCAGCTAATGACACTAACATTTTATTTCAATTCCTTTTGGACTGTAAAACATACAATTGCAGTCAAGTGGAAAGTTGATCACCATTACAGTCACTTAACCACTCACAGGGTCTGCCAACATTAGGAAAAGTTACAATAATTTAAGTGTCATATTGTCAAAGCTGAAACTCTTGTTGCAAGTTATTAAAATATAGGATTGTTGAAGCTGTATCAGTATAACTTCCCATTTTATTCTAGTCATGGAATTTAAGATACTGTACCAGGCAAAATCTTCTGAAAAACTCCAAATACTTGCTATAAATAATTCACAGCTCGTAGTGCTATTTATTTGCAATATTTCAGATTAAAAGAGTTGATTCTGAAATACAAATTCTGACAATTTGTGCCACATCCATTAAGCACCACACTGAATCAAGAATTTAGCCACCCAGACCTAAACAACTCGCCTCAACCCACTTTGCTTGCAAATCATTTAACCACTCTTCCCTCCCACCAACTTGTGAGATTTTTTTTGTCAAACCAGGCAGGATTATCAAAAAATGTTCCATTTTCTATGAAAGATTTTTGACAGCTTCAACAGCTTCTTGCATACCAAATCCGAGCACTAAAAAATACATATAATATTGCACCAGAATGTGCCATTACGCATAAACTCATGAGGGAAATAGAACAAAAGATAGCCTAGGATTCAAATGACCAATTCTAATGTTCATTGTACAGCAGGGTCTTTAGAAATCATGGGCTAGTGAAAACATTAAGTGATGCACATTATAACCAGGAAGCTTTTTAATCCAATAACGAAATTATGAACAAAACGTGACATTCAAGAAGTGTACAGTTTCTTCCGATTTAAAGTGCTGTCCTGCACTTTCCATCATCTCCGTTTTTTCTCATTTAAATTGTACCATTCAACATGAAAGGTGGATGAGGTGGTCATGACACTTTGAAGTTAAACAGCTAAATGGTTAGCCATTACTTGGCAGTCAGTGGAATGAAGAACATCTTCATTACTTACTTGTGCCACTAAAAGTTGATACGCTTCCCATTTTAACTAGCTGCGTTTGATATTTTCCCTCCCTGATGGATATTATAGTTCCCCCCCCACCCCCATGGAATTTCTCCTGTAAAACAATGTAACTAAACAATCATATTTTACTTCTGTCTTTTTGGTAAAATTGAAGGGCTGGCATAAAGATTAAAAAGTTGACAGAAACTATCCAACTTACATTGCCCATGTATTCAGAAAGCAAGTCCTGCAATGCCTGTCTCACTGCATTACACTCAGCCACGATGCGTTCACGTCTGTCGTCACGTGTGCAAGAGGAGTCTGCCATTAGTGCTGCCCCACTAATGATGCTCTCAAGTCGCTCTTCCAGAGATGGTCTGAAGCGTTCCTCACTGAAGCTCAGGGGATCCACAATTATTTGTTTCTAAGTGGGAAAAGCAAAAAAAGTTTAACAGAACCATTCTGCCTTAGCAGCCTTACCTTTACTCCCAAGATCTTCATTTTTAATTGATGCATTCTCTGGTGATTCAGTTATTATGGGATTACCTGCCCATGGATCAGTTCACACTGCATGGTTTTAAATTGCAAGAGAATATTGAGTGCTGTCCTGCATTTACATTTACGAATGCTCACATTTCTGAACTACACCAATAGTAGCAAAGTCACCATCATCCTTCAAACATAGCCTAAGGCTTAAAAGCACTATCTCCATTCTCCCCAGTACAAGAATTCATCCTTGGCTTCTGCAGGCACATTAATTCATTCTAGGATTTATTCTTAATTATATACTTAAGCAGATTTTGAGTACTTCCTCACCCTTAAAATTAAGGTAGACTATTTTATCCAGAACATTTAAAACTTTGAAAATCCACAAACAAGGCATACATTTTATGGTAACGTGGTCTTTAAGTAGCTGGGTCAAACTCAATTAGGCACTTTACTTAGTGTGACAAAAGCAATTTGAAAGGATTGATCATAAAAACGCTACAATTTTTTAAAAACAGATTACACATTTTTATGGCAGTTCCATGATATCCCCCTTCTTGCACACAAGTGATAAGGCTACCTATATCTACCCATTCCTGCATGCAGAACGTTGACAGCGTTGACCTGATTATGTACACATACCCTGCAAACTGATACATTTCCTAATAAACCCACATAATGTTTGAATAATCTCTCCTGCAGATATTTAGTCCTTGCTGTGACACTATTGTGAACTATTGCTATCGGAATAAGGCATTAAACCAAAGGTGTTATCTGCCTCTCCTCAAGTAGATATTGAAGATCCCATGGCCCTAGTCAATAAGAAGACTCCACTGGTTCCCCATCCCCCAGAGGATCGAGTTCAAGATCATCGGTGGCCGGGCTTTCAGCCTCTCTGCCCCCACACTCTGGAACACCATCCCACAGTCCCTTCGCCTCGCTTCTTCCCTTGCCTCCTTCAAGGCCGGTCTCAAGACCCTTCTCTTTAACCGTGCCTTTGGTCTCCCTCCCACCTCTCTGCCTTCCCTCACCCCTACACCACACCCCCTGCCCCATGCTCTGGCCGTGACACCTGACTGTTCAGCGTTTTGAGATGTCCTCCCGACATGAAAGGCGCTCTATAAATGTAATTTTGTTGTTGTGTTGTTGTTCTCGTGGACAGTAATCCTCCAGACATTGGTCATTCAACATGGCTCTTTGCAAGACCTTGATGTCTGCGAAATGCTTTGCTGAGTTGTTTACAAAAACACTTGACATTTACTGTGTCTTGTACTTTGAGATGCAGCATAAGACACGATAAAGTCAGCAGAGTACAAAGAGAGAAACACCATTGGAAGGAACATTTACTTAAGGAGAAATAAAATATTTAAAAGGTACTGCAACAGATCGAGCCAAGAAATTCCAGTTCCAAAATCAGAACAAAAATCCACTGAATACTCTTAATAGAGAAAAGGAAAAAGAAACTTCAATAAGTTCTTCAGAGAAGAGCTAATAGTTATACTACTAGCTGACAGGTCAATGCTGCAATGATTTGCTTAGCTCAGCAACATCCACATATTGCATGTGAACTTCAATTTCACTTTTGCAAGAGAAGTTTTAAAAAGGTTCCATTAAATGTTTTACATCAGCACTTCTAGAACAGAGTACTGTGAATTGGCCACAACTGTCTGAATTTCTCAAGTAGCTGAAAAATACCTTGTATCCAATGTAATCACATATTAATAAACTCACCCCCAAAAGTACTTTTTAGCATCTCCAGATAGGTTCAGTTTAGCACAAATCCTCACATCCCTTCACAATAATAATTTTAGATGCACAAGATAACACTCATCACTTAATATTCAAAAAGTGAGCAATTTTAAAAATCTTTTGTTCAAGCATAAGATTGCCATAGCTTATAATCCCCCCCACCACCACCAAAATTCAACACTCTTGCCAAAACCATCAAATCATTCCTGCAATAGAGCAAATATATAATGCTAGGGTATCTATTGAAGTTCAATTTAGAGAATCGTGCTCACATCCAATTTAAGAGGCCAGTGCAGCTTTCTCTAAATACAACTTTTGAGCAATTAGTTAAGATTTAAGCATATCTGGATATTTGTTGGGACTGAAGAGTTATTTAGGTGTAATCAACCAATGCTGAAGATTTCAATTCTATGACCATTTAACCAAACATGTTGCCATAGCAGATCCTCCTGGTAGAACATGTTTAATATTAAGAAAATGAAAGGCCTTTTTAAAAGCAAAATTTAAAATTCAGAATATTTTCTGCTCATTAAACCTTGAAGTGTAGTTTACACTCATTAAAAAAATACACTAAGACAGACAGACAACATACAAATCCATTCCCTTTTCCCACCTCCACTCCCGTAGTCCTCTTGGAACTTCTTGCAGCTCTATCCGAAAATACAGCCAGGGCTCTATCCGACAATACAGCCAGGGCTCTATCCAATATACTATCCCCCCAATTTTGATGATGGATTTAAGTTAGAAAGAAAAGCCCTCAATTGCAGATATCAAGAGGAATCTTGTCAGTCAGTTGCACAGTAATAAGTAGGCAATATAAAAGCATCACTATCATCTTTTCCCATTTAATTCCCATTAAGCATTCCAGAACTTGCTTGCACTGTGCTGGTTATTTCAGCAAAGGCAACCAAGACTGCATTACCATAATACTATCTGCATTACCTGGCACAATGAATAGAAAGTTAACTGCACTAATTTGTATGGTATCCGAACAGCTGCCTCTGTCCTCTGAAGCTTATTGGCTGCTTGAAGAAGTTTTAAATTGAAATATACTCACATCAAATCTGTTCAAAGCATCAGCGAGTTCACCAGCACTACTTTGCTGTCCCAGGTGGGCATCTTCGGATGCAGTGGCTTGAGCTGCATTTGAAATTCCTGTAACTGCCTGCGTCAGCTGCTTGTAGATCAGATCCCGATTAGCTTTATAAGCAGCCACATCTGGGTGTTGGAGGCAAGCCTGCGAAGCAGTGTAGAGCATAGGGATATTCTTCTGCAAGACCCCTCGTGCTGCAGCCATCTGATCCCTGTGATGGATGTCCTTCAATTCCTTAAAAAAGTGAAAATGTTCACTTACATCATGAACTCACACTGGATATTACATTAGCATCAATACTATATTATCATTTACTTCAAATTCAGTTGCTTTATTTCCCCAAAGGAGGCGCTTTGAATTTTTCAACCTTGAGTGGCATGATCTGCAATGCATGGAGTAGTCTGGACTTCACACATTAATATGTTAACTTTCTGAGTAAAATTCAGTTTTTCTTCTCAACAGAAAATTGTACATTGATCAATTCCTGCCAGCTAGGCAGGCTTACATCAATAGAATCCTACCCAATACCCAGAGGCAGACCATTTTTCAGTGCAAGAGGCCAGTTCGTCAGTGGCGGAAGCCAGGTGCACAACAGTTAGCAAGAGTCCACACAGCGCCAGCGGTTTAAGTGAAGCCACATGATACTTGGGTTTTAATGGGGGTTGCCCTGCATTTGGATTTGTGTCTTGCTTGCTGTAACTAGCCTTTCCAAAGAACTGGAGCTTGGGCAGAGAATTGAGAGAAGATTGGGAAGAGTCTCTGCCTCTGCTGAAAGGATCCCCCATGTTACTAGCTAGCAAAGTACCAGGATATAAAAGGTGAGTTGATTACATCATATTCACAACTGCATGAAAAGAAAATCTCACTCTGGTCACAGATATTTATCTCAAGTGTGTTTTTTTATACCTCGAATTGATAATTTCCAATTCTCTCCTTGCTTACTATTTATACCTGCTGTCTTTTGGCTGCCATAAGATTCAGCTTGTCCACTTCTGGTTTGAGTGCTTTGTAGTGTATTCCAAGCTCTTGCTCATTGTTGGCATTTCTCACTTTAACAAGGGTTTCCTCCACCTATATTTACAAAATAAATTATACCAAAGTAATTGCATACACATTTCCTTAACCCTCTATTTATATAAATATCAAAAGGCATACTACACAAAAACTCTAAACAGTTTAGATAAAAGGAATGTTTCCTTTAGGAAAAAAGGACTCCACACATCAATGATAACTTTCAGGCAGGATACAAACATTCAATTTTTCTTCTCAACCAGTAAATTGTACTAATGTTAATTTCTGCCAGCTGGGCAGGCTCACGTCAATAGGATCCTACCCAATATCTAGAGGTTGAAACTTCAGCCAAAAGGAATTTTTTTCCATGTTGTTAAAATACCCCAGAAACTTCCTGCTGCATTTTCAAGAAGACCGAATAAAAATCTTTCTTCTTTGTACAAGTTTAATATATGTAGAGCCCCAAAAAAATCATTTAATTAAAACATTAAATACAAAAGATTAGAACAGCTAGCTAACTGGTGTACATTAAAACTTAAATGCAAACAATTGTCAAAATAACTTACTACTTTCAGCTGTACAAGGAGCTTGTAAACATCCGCCATATCAGCCAAGATAAGGAGACGAGTGACAGCCGACAGCAAAGCTCGGGCAGCCCGCACCATGTTCCCACGCTTCATAGAAGAACAAGGATCATCTGCAAACTCTGATGAAGCACTTCTCATTGATTCACCTGTAGTACAACGATTATACCGAGAATAATTACCTACAATAACATTTTAATTCAAGTTGCAGTATTAGATCCATTTATGAAAGTTAAGAGTGTATTTGAACCAGGGCAAGGCACCCTTCCACCTCAAAGTACATTAAGTTCATTTTTGCTTTAGGAGTGAACACTTGAATGATGTCAATCCCATTATGGTTCTGCTGGTGCTTCTTAAATTCTGGTATCTTTCTCTCTTTGCCTGGTACTTCTGCTTGTTTGGGCGGGTTTGGCGATCAGATCTCCATTTATCTTTTTTAACAGAATGCTACACATTGCATTCACATCCCGAGAGCATTAACAGCAGCACCTATAAATTAATGGTCGCGTCACTCTGAACACATGATTGTGGGAGACCTAGGGGTGTTACTTGCCTAGCTGCTTACCATGTCAAAACATTATGAGGCAACAATAAACAAGGTAAACAAAAGGGGATGCTATACTGTCAAGTCAGTTGGGCTCAAACTGAATCAGCATCTGGAGTATTAGATACCGTTTTTGTTGCCAGGTCAGACAACACCTGACAGATACTTCTGAAGTATCTATCTATAAATCACTCTTTAACATCCTAATTTATTCTTCACCTGCACTCCCCTATGATCCTGTTCTCTTGCCTCCCCCTCCCCACCAAATCCTTGCATATGACATAGGCTTGTGATTTTCTACTTCAGTGAAGCATATCCCAATTACTGCACATGCTATAATGGAAGTAAAAGATGGGCAATAAATCAAGTATGATTGCTACAGCAGACAAGATTGATACATACACCCAAACAGCAAGGCAATTAAAGACGAGGCTGCCAGAATGATATTCATTACAACAAAATGACTTGGCTCTAAATTCCACACAGCCGCAGTTTCCTTTTTGTGGAAAGCAAGACTCTCCAACCCACTTCCCTCCATGAGTTAATTTCAGTGGAAATACAATGTCCTATAGACTCACTCAACTGTGGTCAGCACTAAAAGTCCCTTCCACTTCTGCCTTTGTTTTGCTGAACTACAAAACGTTAAAAATCACAATTGCCGCCTATTGTATTCGTCAGAGAGTCACAAAGTTAATATTCTTTTTATCCGGTGTACACTAATCTACGTCAAAACTGGCTGAACTCCAACTTTGGAAAGTTAATGAAACAGTTAAGTTAGTAATGCTGAATGCCACTATACTGTCAGTGACTGAAAAAAACATTAAATGCAAGCATCCATTACTCACTTTTAAACAAAAAATACTTAAGCAACAAATGCAGATGACTTTTAAAAAATCAACATTTTATTTTTTCAATTTATATTTTGTCTGAACACTAGATGTTGAAAATAATAGGATATTGGATTACTCAGGTCTGATCATCATTAGTATAGAGGTATCAATCAGGCTCAGAAATCCATGCTGATTAGTACAGTAACTCCCTCAGACACCATCAACAGCACTCATTCAGAAATGTAAGCCTGTTGTTGACTTCAATCTATTTACCCATGTATGAAACATTTCCTAAGGATGAGGTCAATGGAGTATCCAATAGCTGGAGGGGGGTGGTGAAAACTGGGTGTGGTAGACCAGAAATAAAGAACAAAAGGGTTTTCATTTTAACTGTTGTTATTTGACTGTGCACAAGAAAACACAAACAGAAAAAAAATCACTACAACTTGCAGTATTCAACAAGTTGGTGAATAGGTGTGAATAAGCTGAAACGAGGGATCTTAACTAAAAAAAACTGCAAGGAATGCTCCCTTACCAACACACAGCTTTCAGAGTAGTAGGGCATGAACAAATGGTGGTAATCAGAAACTTCCCAAGCTGGAACAAAGAACACTGCTTCACCACAGGGAATGGGGAATTAAGGGCATCGGCCAGATAACTACTGGGAACCCCTTGCAGACAGTTTTAAGTTTCCATCAGGAAAGCCTAGAAACATCATTCTTTTGAAGCTACCATTTATGATCTGTAATACAAAGGTTAAAGTCTTAGTAGTGCCTGAATTAAGATGAATCTTTCCCCTAAATTTCACAATAAACTCCATACAAAAAACATCTGTGCATGAATAAAAAGAACACCGATACCAAGCTATACAAGATAGTTTAATGAGATTTCACTGCAAATCAAAATTTGATCGATCCATATTTGAACTGGCCAGTTCCAACAGCTCACAACTGTCTGGGAAAATACTGCACTACAAAGCTCACTTGTTTACTTAACAGACCAGACAGACAACAGATTATATCTTTTTTTAATATGAAACTCAATTGGATGATCTGGCATCTATATTACTTCAGTGTCTATGAAGTGTTCTTTCCTCAAATATTTAAGTTTCTAAAAATCAATGTTTCAGTCTACAGATGTGCTAACTGGCAGATAATCCTGTCCATAAAACCTATTGGGCCTTTATTTAAAATCCTCACATGATTGGACTGATACAAGTACTCTGAATCACAAATTATCCTCATTGACACTAGGCTTCAGCAATTCTATTGTTTGAAACTGTATTCCTCTGAATTTAGAGTACAAGGAATCATTCTGCCATTTTAGATTTGATCTTGATATGCTTCAGTCAGTTGCAAAAAGAATATAAAAACTTGAAATGCCTACTTTTCTACAACAGCTGTTCATTACCAAATGTAGAGGCTACAAAAGCATACAGACACTGAGCAGCAGCTGGTGAGAGTCAGTAATAGACTATGCAACGTAAGGAATTAATCTATCTCACTACTCTTTCCATTCGCTGTCTAGCTAAAATGGGGCTTTGGTTGCAAAGCATATCACGTTCAAATCTGAAATTAGAGACACACAAGAAATTGAAGCTCACTTGTTAGAACAGGATTGCAGACTGAACCAACATAAATTTAAAAGCATTTCTCTTGAAATGCCTATCCTACAATTGGGTATAAAAAAGCCATTATTTAAAAACATGGCAAAACTTTACCCACACTGAAGCATTCAGGATCTTAGTTAAATATCCTTAAATTCCCATGTAATAAAAACTGTCTTTTTGCAAATGGAGAGTAAACAACTTTAAATAAAAGTCTAATCCAAGTGTATACTCCTTACTTAATCTTCACGGACCTGCCCTTGCCTGGTTCGATTCCTAGCTCTTTCACCGTCTTCACTTTGTTGCTTCTAGCGGTTTCTCCCTGCACTGTCACGTCTGGCGTCCCCCAGGGCTCTGTCCTTGGCCCTCTCCTCTTTAATATCTACATGCTCCCTCTTGGTGACATCATCCGCAGACATGGGGTCAACTTCCATATGTATCCGGATGACACCCAACTAACTTTCTGCTTCCACCCTCAACTCCAGGACCACTGCTGTCCTGACAGACTGCCTGTCGGACATCAAGTCCTGGATGAGGGCAAACTTCCTACAGTTGAATGTGAACAAGACTGAGGCCCTCCTGATTGGCTCACGCCAGCATCAACCTCCATGGCTGCACACGTCAACTCACCAAGCCAGTTAGGAATCCAGGTGTCTTGTTTGACCCTCAACTGTCTTCTTCCCCACACCCAAGCCATGACCCGCTTTGCCTTCCCTCACCTCCGTAACATCACCCAACTCTGCCACTACCTCACCCCTCAGGCCGTTGAAACTCTTGTTCATTCCTTCATCACCTCCAGGCTCGACTATGCAAACAATCCTGCTTGTCGCCCTTCCCAACTCCTCCCTCCACACGCTGCAAATAATCCAGAATTCTGCAGCCCGTGTGCTCTCCCGCACCAAACTCCGTGACCCCATCTCACCCATTCTCGCCCGACTCCATTGGCTCCCTATCCTTCAGAGGATCCAGTTCAAAATCCTGGACCTCACCTACAAAGCTCTCAATGGTCTTGCCCCACCCTATCTCTGAGACCTCCTAACCCCCTACCAACTCACCTGCTTCCTCCGCTAAGCCAGCTCCGGCCTGATCCATGTCCCCCGACCCACCATTAGCGGGAGAGCCTTCAGCCACTCTGCCCCCAACCTCTGGAATTCCATCCCCCAATCACTCCGCCTTACCCCCTCCTTAGCCTCCTTCAAGTCCTGCCTCAAAATCCTCCTCTTCGACCATGCCATCGGCCACCCCACTTCCCCCCCCCAACCCTAAAATGCTGTACTCTCCAGTGCCTTGGGACATCCTCCCGACGTGAAAGGCGCTATACAAATATAATCTTGTTGTTGTTGATGTATAGCATTCCAAGATGCTATATCGCATGAAGGGCATTGTATAAACGCAAACTTTGGTTTTATATACTATTTGTAATGGACTATAAATACTGGATAAAGTGGCTTGTAACTTCAGTGGAAAATATTGTACGTGAAAATATATTGCATCACCAAAAGGGGGTCTTCTTGCAGTGAACACAGGTCAACAATATTGGTCAGTACCTATTCATTGTCAATTATGCAGAATATAAAAGTATAATAATATGCTGAACAATTATACCACATATTTGGTGGTGTCATGTGGCATACTGTACATGGACAGACATAAAGTTCAATACCAGAGGCAACTTGTTTTCACCGAAGAAAATATCTAACCTTATACCAGTGTATGCATTCAGTTTAATTCAAATTACAATTACTCGCTGCTTTCCTAAGACAAATCATTCATGAATCAATATAGCCAACTGAATGTTAAAAAACTCAATACATCTTTCTACATACGTTTTATACGAGTAAATATGTTAGCTAATTTTGTACTCAACCAATTTTTGTACTTTCTGATCATATTATGGTTATCTTCCAACAGGATCGAATACAATATTTTCCAAATACGTTTAATCATGTTCATATAAAAGTCTTAAAGAATACTTTCAGGAGGAGGATTGATTTCAAGATCCTCATCCTCACCTACAAGGCCATTCACGGCCTTGCTCCCTCCTACCTCTCCGACCTACTATCCCCCTACCTACCTGCCCGTACCCTCCGTTCCTCTGGCTCCGGTCTCCTCCACGTCCCCCGCCCCAACCGCCCTACCATCGGTGGTCAGGCCTTCAGCCTCTCAGCCCCCAGGCTCTGGAACTCCATCCCCCAGTGCCTTCGCCTTGCTTCCTCCCTTTCCTCCTTCAAGGCCGGTCTCAAAACCTTTCTCTTTGACCGAGCCTTCAGCTCCCCTCTCGACTCTCTTCCCCCTCCTCGCTCCCTCCCTTCCCTCCCCTCACCCAGACCATTTCCCCCCTGCTCGGGTCATGACCCAACTGTGCAGCGCCTTGGGACGTCCTCCTGACGTGAAAGGCGCTTTATAAATGGAATCTTGTTGTTGTTGTTGTTGAGGGGAGAAAAATAATTCTGACCAGTAGGGAATCTTTGGTTCAACAAAAAATCTGGATCTCCAGAAACTATTGAATTATGGGCCCTTCTCAGCAAATCTTATCTTTTTAATAGAAAAGCATTCTTGCTCACTGCATCCTCCACTTATCTCAACAACAACAACTTGCATTTATATATCATCCCTCACGCAAGGTAACATCCCAAAGCACTTGGAAATCCTCAAGCACTCCATCCGGCGTGAAGGGTGCTATATAAATGCAAGTTGTTGTTGTGAAAATTGTAATGTCTCCTTAAAATATTTGGCTGTGCTTTCATTTTAATGCAAGCAACCGAGTGAAATACATTCACAGCAGGGAAACATTTTATCAAATTATCTAATAACAAGGTATCATTTCCTAAGGCTCAAGTGCAGTCTTTTGTCTGTCACGTCACATCAGAGAATCCACATGAGTCAATAACAGTTTAAATAATTGATTGTACCTTTGTCTACAATAAAAGCAGCAGAGCACTTCAGAAAAAAACAGCTTTATCCTACATTAAAAAATAAATCTACCCATGTGTTTATTGGTGGACTAATGAAAATGAGAGCTGGACTTCACAATGTCACTACTTAAACCAAGTCCTAGATATAAATTCACACGACAAAACAGTGTTAACTACAATAGCTATCAGGGAAAGGGTTCACTTTTAGCTCATTTGTACAGTAACTACACCATTTAATGTAAATCAGATGAGTTGGCAATGACTTTGATTATTCACAGGAAAAGGGTTAAATATGCATTCACTCAATGAGTACACTAGAATGCTAGATGATTGCAGTACAACAGATAACTGCCCAGACATGTATTACAGAATGCAAAAGATAACTGCCCAAACACGTTTATTTCATCAGAATATAAAAGCACTCCTGTTCATATGTATAACCATATTTGGAACAATACCAGGAAGCTCTCACACTGGAGGAAAACCACCTACATATCTGACAAAAACATCGCCATTTCTGACCTCAGTTATACAGTACTCACCTTGCTTACGCACATCTTCCACAGCTGCTATCAATTCCTCTTTCAGGTACTGACTCTCTTGAGCAATCTTCTCACCCTTTTCCAGGAAATTCTGTGTTGCCTGTTCTACAGATGCAGCCAAAACATGGGCTTTCTTAGAGCGCCCTTTCTTCTTGTTAGACGGTCCTCTGTTGCTGGTGTTAACCAAAGTTGTCACCTGGAAGAACAATTTTACTTTTATAGACTAAACAGATATCTATTTTACACCATCAATCTAATATATTCATGAAACAAAAACAGAAGTCGCTGGGAATATTCAGCGGGTCAGGCAGCATCTATGGAGAAAGGAAAGTCCATAGATGCTGCCTGACCCGCTGAGTGTTCCCGGCGACTTCGGCCTTTGTTTTCAGATTTCCAACATTCGCAGTATTTTGTGTTTTTTTTAATATATTGATAACACCATTACACACTTTTATTCAATTCTTCCTTCATCCTCAGGAAGTACTAACATGTTTGCTGGCTACCTTTCAGTGCATCAAGTCATCTATCTTTACATATGTACCTAATCTGTGTTTGAGCAAGACTACTCAGCTATGAGCATCATCAAAGGCTGATCCTGTCCTCACTGGATGTCCATGAACATAGACTTTCCAAGAACAGAGACCTAGATAAAATTTATCCCCAATAGTGTTGAAGCCAACTGTAATGCAACCATTAACAACCTGGCTGAGAGAAGATAAATGATAACAGAACCATGATCAAATCTGGGAATTTCTGATGTGATTCAGTTCCACAATGAGTCATGCTATTGCCAAATAGTGTAAGGTATCAGCCTGACTCAGTTGGTAGCAGTCTTGGCTCAGAGTCAGAGATTGTTGGTTCCATCTTCATGTCAGGACTTTGAGCTCAGAGTCCAGGTTAACATTCCAACACGGTGCTCAGACTCTGCTGCATTGTCCCATCTGTCTGTTCAGATGGACATCAACAATCCCGTGGCATTATTTGAAAATAGAAGTGAGTTTCTCCTGACATCTTGGCTAATAATCCCACCGATAACTGTTATAATCATATTCTAGCATTATATAAATTACCACTTACCTATAAGATTTGAAAAATATCTTCTACATTAAATCAATTCCCTTCCCCATGATTGCCAAAGATTACCTCACCAAATCACATACTGACTTCTTAGCAAGGGACAAAAAAAAATCTAGGTTTACATTGACTGCTCAATGACAAGGGAGATCTCTGATCTAAAACAAATCATTTTATATTATGGGGACTACATGTAGGAACATTAACAATAATGCTGCCCGAAGCAAGGGGCTAAATTAAAATATTTTTACCTGTGTAACCAGTGGTTCTAACAGACGCTCCACTGCCAAAGTCCTTATCTCCAGATTTTTGGGGTCCCATTTGAAGTTAATATTTTGAGTGTTGATAGTCGTCATATTTGCTTGCCTAGTTAAAAAAACGAAACTGGTTATATACAACACATATACATTTTTTCATTGTTATACATTATAACATTAGAAGGATACATTCACTCAATGCCACATCGCTGAAATTCAAACCGCAATAGCACCAAGTTTTAAACCCTCCCCCCACCATACTAATTATCTAAACTCATACATTATTATATAAAAATTGTCATTTTTTGAAGGTCCCAGTGAGTACCATGAAACCATGACTTCAAAAGATAAGGCAAGATTTAATGACTTCAAAAGATACAGGAAGAAACTGAACAAAAAAAATGAGGACCAAACTGGGAAGGAACTTGGTATGAAAATAAATATTTGGAGGACTGGATTCTCAATTTTAATTAGTGACTAATGCAGCAAAATGCATTTAATATTAATAGATACTGGTTAGGTTTCATATTGTGTGGACTGAGTCACCACTTGTGTATAGAATTGAACATTATGCACACATCACAGAGCATCAGACCATTGCACATTCCTTTGTCAATAACCAGGCAACTGATAAGTACTGATCCCTCTGACCCTTTCACTCCCGAATCACACACAATGAACCACTCCCAAGGACAAAACAAAGCAAATCTATACACTAATTATTTCTGGGATTCCAATCTACATGTGCTTGGAACAACAACTAATCTGATATTATCCTTAAAAAACGTTAAATCTGCTATCTTAATCAAGAATTCACCCACAGCTCCTCTTCTCCCCTTAATCTATTCAAAATTGAGATATTCATGACTAATCCAAAGCACATGAGAGAACCACCAGGGAAAAGAGCAAATGGAGGTCAGCCTTATTCACAGAAAAAGATAGGCAGTCATCCTTGGATCTTGTGCACCTATTAACATCAACACATATAAATGACTATCCTTCTTGGGCGGCGGTGGTGGTAGTGGGGGGTGGAGAAGAGTTCAGCAGAGGTCTCCATGGAACTGAACTGGCTCCAAGGTGACATGCCCAGCAACAGTATGTTGGAATAGAGTCAGCCCTCTGTGAAAGTCTCAGTAGTCCGGTTACTGAGCCAGACAGGTCCACAGTATTTCAGGGCACTGCTGATGACAGCTCAACCAGCCTGGCTCATCGGCAAGACCTGGAAGGGCAGTCACTGAGGGCCGGGAGTCATCCCACTCAACTCCTGTTAACCCTGCAAGACAAAGCCCTAACAGGTAAGGTGGCCTAGTTGGAAAAGCAATAGGAAAGCTTGCCAGACAGCAATATCCAATGGCAAGCTTTGCAGTTTTAATAAAAATAATCTTCTATGATTTTATGATTCTATGATTACAGTCTGTTCATTAGACAATTGATCCTCGTTCTGAAATTACACAAGATTGAAAATATAATCTAGAATGTAAATGACCACTACAAAATGTTCCACTAAGTAATTTGATTCAATGTCAGATATTTATAATAATAATAATCCTTGCATTTGATATAGCGCTTTTCACATCTTCGAGATGTCTCAAAGCGCTTCACGGAATATACTATAAAGTGAATTGACTGTATATTTGTGGGTGATACACAGCAGCCAATTGCGCACAACGGTGTCCCACAAACAGTCGTGGATTGAAGCGAACAATTTTTATTAATTTTTTTTGAGGGATCATTATCAGGGGTGTGGAGTAAGGAAACTTGCCCAAGGTTTCTCCCTGCCGGGAATCGAACCCAGGTCTCTCACTTGCAAGGAAAGTGCACTAACCACTGAGCTACAGGACTCCATGGACAACCAGCTAATCAACATTTTACCTGGTTAAACGCACTCCGAGATGCTGCCCTACATGGAGGGAGCTATATAAGTGCAAGTGGTTGTTGTTAGATTCCAGCAGTATCCTAACGCAAACTCTGGGGTCCCCAAGCCTTGGCTCTTGCTAACCTGTGCCTAATACTTTCTGGAATTAGGTAAGCAGGAAATGTCCCTCCGGGGAAAGAGTGTACATTCCATTCCAACAATCTATCTTTGCGATTTCCATATGTAGATGGAATGCATGGATATCTCAGTTTGGTTTTGGATACTTTTAAGCAAGATGATGGGTTTCCACATGTATCAACATATAAATGTTGATACATGAGCAGAATAGGTCAAAAATTCAACTGCCTTGCTGGCCAGAAAGCTACAAAGGAAAATATAAATAAGGCAAAAGAATAACATGAACTTTTAACCAGCTTCGTTATACACAATCACAAGTTACAAAACCATTCACCAATCCAACCCATTTTCTCTTAAAATGTTGTTCTAAAGGGTGCTATCTTATTCTGATTGCTTAGTTCACGAAGTGACGATTTCCAGGCTAACTTGTACCAGGTATTCAACAGTAAACAACTGAGAAATTTAGTGATTGTAAGGTTCCAACCTCACTGAAAGATCACCTTTTAATCATTCATAGAAGATTGTAATGAATAAAAATTAGGTATTTTGCAGCAACATTTAATGCATTTAACATTTAATAGTTAAAAAACATCTTCAGTGCAAAATAAATGCAAGGAATAAAGTTCAGATGAATACAAATCGATCAATGCCTCAGAACCTAACTTTGATCCATCCATTCAGATTATTTATGCATTAAAAGCTCTGTCCTTTCATATGGATATTCAAACTGGTAATGGAGAGCATCACATTTGTAAGATTTTCTATAGTTAATTTACTGAGATAGTACAGTAGTCAGTTTTAGTAGATTCAACCTGTGTTTTAAATAATCACAATAATACTATTTACTTTATATACCAACTTGTTAGCTCTTTCCCAATCTCACAATGTGAAGTTACATTTGACACTACTCAGCCCAACTCTCTAACCTAATTACATCCCTCTAGATGTGGTCAGTTTATTCTGTTAACTCAGTTTGGTACAATCAGCAAACTAAGAAGTTGGTGTTTTACTCCCAAATCACTCACATATTACTTCGCGAGAGATATTTATGGATACTGTTCTTATACACGGCTGGCTTAGTGAACATTCCTCAAATAGACTGACTGAAGTTACAACTGCACAGTTATAGGGTTGAATCTTAAATTCAAGGACACTAAACAGCACTTAGAAGAACACACACAAATCTTAGTCATAATAATACTGGATCTCTTATGCAAGAATTCCAATAAATAGACTATATAAAAGAATTATGACTGAAGGAAAACTCGGGTTTATAGTTTTAATCTAGGACTTTTCAGGTTACATTGTCAGCATAATGTCATAAAGCTACCAGCTTAATAGCAATGTCATTTTTGTAGAATCAATCAAGGAACTGCAAAATGAAACATCTACAACCCCACTGGAGAATAGATTGTACAACTCTCAAAATAAAAACTGCCAACTTGTGACAAGTTCTCAATACAAATGCAATTTAACACCTTAATGTGCAATGTGATAATACACATACAAGGTTATTAGTTAACACTACACTGTTACACACAAAATGGAACATGAGCAAAGGACTGAAACCTTTATGGCTCATTCTACACATGATTGCATTCCACTCTTAGAAAACAAATACATTTCAAATTCCACTATCCAGATGGCTGTTGGCAGTTTTTTTTAAAAATGTTCAATAAAATAGCAGCATGAAGTCATTTGCTAAAAGTGAAAATATGCAGATAGAGCCCTGTAAAGTGATTAATTTTAAGTAATTACTACATGAACTTCAACAGGTATACAATAACTACCAGTCTGATCTACAAAGTTGAGTATTTATGCCATCAACTCAACACAAGCAAGATCAATCAACTACAGTATTTATATGGTGTCAGTATCAATAATGCCATACAGAAAATTATTTAGATTAATTCTTGTATCACTATGAACTAACTATGCTTCAAAGACGCATGTACATTGATTTCATTTCAGTTATTGAGTTCAGCAATGCAGAAAGAATACAATCCCAACTGATCTAAAAATTTTAAAAAAATCCCCTCACAACAAAAAGAGCTAAGACATCTTTCTATCAGAACAGTGGTAAACAGTGTTTTCACAATGGAGTAGTAGGTTCTTTATCTGCACTTTGTCGAAATTCTGAGCTGCAAAGTGGGATCAGTAACATAAGTGCACACAAATGGTAACTCCCTGAAATTGACTTATTTGTGAAGTGGAAACTACTGTATCCCACAGGGTTACGAATTGGGGAGGGGTGAAGATCTTAATCGGTAACCTCCCCTAACCCTTATCAACATATTCCGAGGGAGAAACATTATTATTGGGCTACAATTGAACACATTTCGCCCATCCCCAGATTTGTTGTGTTGATTTAAAAAAGCGTGCAAACCTTCGAGAAAAAAAAGCTGAAAGCGAAACCAAAGGAGTTTCAAAAGATTTGCTGCATATTCCAAAAAGTGATCTGCAATCTGTCCTTTTTTTAAAAAAAAGATAGGGGGAGTGTAGCAAACGTACAAACGCCCACTTCAAAAATCAGTTAGGTTTAAAATGTTCAAACTGCGATAGGAATCTCCTTTGTACAGTAGATCCACAGCAAAATGGGAGAAAACACGATGGAAACTCTCAGGACGTTTGTGTAGGGGATGGGGCGAGGAAACCGGGACTTCAACGGGGAGAGGAGTTTGGTTTTCGAGCCGAGATTTAGGGCTCTGATCTCGACTCTGATCACTGACCCCTTAGCTACCACTCTCCCCAACCCTCCCCCACCCCCACCTCTGCCCCCACCCCTCCCCCGGCCCCGACCGCCCCCGGCCCCCACCCCTCCCCCGGCCCCGGCCCCCACCCCTCTGCCCCCACCCCCCCCTCGGCCCCGGGAACAATGCAGAAAGGAACTGAAACCGCAGGACGCGGCCTAACGTCGGCCCGAAAAGTCCGCTCCTGAACGGAAGGAAAACACAAACAAGAAATCACTTCATAACCACTCGGGGAACGTTGCAATAAACACTCAAACACTAACAATTGTGAGGCATAAATTCACTTGACCCCCCGCCCCCCCACACACACCACAGAAAACACTACACACTTTTCAATTAATGCAATTTAAAACCGCGACCGCGGAAACCTGGAGGTTCTCAAACCAAACTCTTCGGAAACTCCTCAGCGGCCACCAGGCGGAACCGACACTCCGCGAGAGACACAGAGGGGCAATGGGGGAAAAGACAGGAATGGGTAAAGGGGGAGGAGAGAAACAGGGGGGCGAGGGAGGAGACACAGGAGCAGAAGGGAGGTGAGGAGAGGGGAGGAGGGGAGGAGGGGGGAGGGGGGAGGGGGGGGAGGGGGGGAGGGGGGGGAGGGGGCGAGGGGGGGGGGGGGAGGGGCGGGGACCGGGATGGGGCGGGGACCGGGATGGGGCGGGGGACCGGGATGGGGCGGGGGACCGGGATGGGGCGGGGACCGGGATGGGGCGGGGGACCGGGATGGGCGGGGGACCGGGATGGGGCGGGGACCGGGATGGGCGGGGGACCGGGATGGGGCGGGGGACCGGGATGGGGCGGGGGACCGGGATGGGGCGGGGGACCGGGATGGGGCGGGGGACCGGGATGGGGCGGGGACCGGGATGGGGCGGGGGGGGGGGCGCGAGAGGAGGGGAGGGACCGGGATGGGGCGGCGGGGCGGGCGAGGAAGGAGGGGAGGGACCGGGATGGGGCGGGCGAGGAGGAGGAGGACCGGGATGGGGCGGGCGAGAGGAGGGGAGGGACCGGGATGGGGCGGGCGAGAGGAGGGGAGGGACCGGGATGGGGCGGGCGAGAGGAGGGGAGGGACCGGGATGGGCGGGCGAGAGGAGGGGAGGGACCGGGATGGGGCGGGCGAGAGGAGGGGAGGGACCGGGATGGGGCGGGCGAGAGGAGGGGAGGGACCGGGATGGGGCGGGCGAGAGGAGGGGAGGGACCGGGATGGGGCGGGCGAGAGGAGGGGAGGGACCGGGATGGGGCGGGCGAGAGGAGGGGAGGGACCGGGATGGGGCGGGCGAGAGGAGGGGAGGGACCGGGATGGGGCGGGGGAGAGGAGGGGAGGGACCGGGATGGGGCGGGGGAGAGGAGGGGAGGGACCGGGATGGGGCGGGGGAGAGGAGGGGAGGGACCGGGATGGGGCGGGGGAGAGGAGGGGAGGGACCGGGATGGGGCGGGGGAGAGGAGGGGAGGGACCGGGATGGGGCGGGGGAGAGGAGGGGAGGGACCGGGATGGGGCGGGGGAGAGGAGGGGAGGGACCGGGATGGGGCGGGGGAGAGACCGGGAGGGACCGGGATGGGGCGGGGGAGAGACCGGGATGGGGCGCGGGAGAGACGGGGATGGGGCGCGGGAGAGACGGGGATGGGGCGGGGGAGAGAAGAGGGACCAGGATGGGTTGGGAGAGAGAAGAGGAGGGACCGGGGTGGAGCGAGGGAGAGAAGAGGGACCGGGATGGGGCGGGGGAGAGAAGAGGAGGGAACGGGATGGGGTGGGGGGGAAGAGGAGGGACCGGGATGGGGGGAGAGAGAGGAGAGACCAACCGACCCGGATGGGGGGAGGGGAGAGAGAGAGAGGAGAGACCGGGGTGTTGGGGGGGCAAAGAGAGAGACCAGGGTGTTGGGGGGGCGAAAAGACCGACCGGGATATGGGGAGGGGGGGGAGAGAGAGTCCGGGATGTGGGGGGAGAGAGAGTCCGGGATGTGGGGGGAGAGAGAGTCCGGGATATGGGGGAGGGAGAGTCCGGGATGTGGGGGGGAGAGAGAGTCCGGGATGTGGGGGGAGAGAGAGTCCGGGATGTGGGGGGGAGAGAGAGTCCGGGATATGGGGGGGAGGGAGAGTCCGGGATGTGGGGGGAGAGAGAGTCCGGGATGTGGGGGGGAGAGAGAGTCCGGGATATGGGGGGGAGGGAGAGTCCGGGATATGGGGGGGAGGGAGAGTCCGGGATATGGGGGGGAGGGAGAGTCCGGGATATGGGGGGGAGGGAGAGTCCGGGATATGGGGGGGAGGGAGAGTCCGGGATATGGGGGGGAGGGGCGGAGAGCGACCGGGATCGGGGGGGGGGGGCGGAGAGCGACCGGGATCGGGGGGGGAGGGGCGGAGAGCGACCGGGATCGGGGGGGAGGGCGGAGAGCGACCGGGATCGGGGGGGAGGGGCGGAGAGCGACCGGGATCGGGGGGGAGGGGCGGAGAGCGACCGGGATCGGGGGGGGAGGGGCGGAGAGCGACCGGGATCGGGGGGGGGGGGCGGAGAGCGACCGGGATCGGGGGGGAGGGGGGAGGGCGACCGGGATGGGGGGGAGGAGCGGAGGGAGACCGGGATGGGGGGGAGGGGCGGAGGGAGACCGGGATCGGGGGGGGGGGCGGAGGGGGATCGGGGGGGGGGGGCGGAGAGCGACCGGGATCGGGGGGGGGCGGAGAGCGACCGGGATCGGGGGGGGAGGGAGACCGGGATGGGGGGGGAGGGGCGGAGGGAGACCGGGATGGGGGGGGAGGGGCGGAGGGAGACCGGGATGGGGGGGGGAGAGAGATGATCGAGTACTCGCCCCCACCCCCACCATTCAAACTCGCCCAGAGTTCGAAACCGTCGTCCACCAACGGTCACTCCGCCGTCGTCAGCACTTTTCGTGAGTTTTTATATCTAAAAATCACTTTTCCCCTCTCTTTCTTCTCGGTGTTTCCCCGCCCTCTCCCTTCTCCGCTCCTCGACATTTCCTGTCAGGAGGTGAGCGGCTGAAAACAAACTTTCTCGCCTCACCTGTTTTTTTTTAAAAAAGTCGTCCCTCTTTTTTTTAAAAAAACTGTTGTTTCTCCGCTTCTCCCCCTCGGCGCTCGGTTGACAAATAATCGGTGTGGAGAGAAGGGGGTTCTCGGTGCCTCTGGTTTCTACTCCTCCTCTCCTGCTGCTGCTCTCGGGTCGGTTTGTTTCTCGGACTCTTTAAACCCACGGTTCTGAGTCACCAGAAGAGGGAGAGGAGGAGATGGGGGGGAGAGAGAGAGAGAGAGAGAGGCGGGCGAGCGCTTCTGGGAAGTGGCCGCACCCCAGCGCTCCTCGCGCCGCCGACAACAACAAACAGCTCTAAAGTGATCGCTCTGCCGCCGCCGCCGCTGCAACAGGCGACTTCAGGCCAAGCAGCCAACCGAGCTAACACCTTACTCGTGAGCAAGGAGCAAGGAACCGGCCTCTTTTACCTCAACTCCGGTCGGTCGGTCGGTGGGAAGTGGCGCCGCCGCTGGGATTGGGAAGAGCGCGGTTGACCTCAGCGCCACACCCAGAGAGAGAGAGAGAGAGATTGCGTGTGTCATGGTGTCAGGTGCGGTGGGGGCGCTGAATTGGACAGGACTGGGGGGAGGGAGGAACGTGCCACCACACCACTCACACCCACCAAAGCCTTTTTTATATATAAAAGGAGAAAGCTCAAATCCCTTTAAAGTACAGTTCTTTTTCGAGCCTCAACTTTTTCTTCAGTTTCAGACTTTGCGCCCGGACCCAGTGTTTATGTTTCTGAGTTGCATCATTGTAAGGGCGGGTGGGGTGGGGTGGGGGGAGGGGGAGTTATATATAAAAATAAAAATCACTTTCCGATGGCTCCAGGCTTCTGTTTTCATGTTTACTTATGATTTCCTTTTTAAAACGTGGTGGTTTAATTGCAGTGTTTAAAGCAGTGGCTTTGACTCTTCAAGCACAGTCATATTGTAACTCAGAAGATAGATGTCTCAGTGACTTTTCTACCTTCACTAATTCTTATTCATAAGACATCAGGTTAGTGGATTGCCTGGTTAGCAAGGAATTCAAATGTAACTTTGTTAGAATCACTGAATATCAAACACAAATATTTTATTGCTTTGAAATGCATCCGGTGAATTAAAACACAAATATCAAATAATAATAATAATCTTTTGCATTTAACATAGCGCTTTTCATGTCTTCTAGACGTCTCAAAGTGCTTCACAGAATATGCTTTAAAGTGAGTTGACTGTACATTTATGTGAGCCCAAAAAAATGCAGGAAGTCCTTTTTAATCGAAGTTCCATATCAGCCTACTTATATTTATATTTTAAAGACCTGCAGGTACTTATATACCTTGTTTGTGTGTTTGTCACCTCCCGCTTGGATTACTCCAACCCGCTCCTCGCAAGTTGTTGTTATTGTAGTATTGAGCTCAAATAGGAAACAATAAGAATCACTGATAAAAATAGTGCAGATTTGACATTGAACCTAATCCACTTTTGTACAACCACAACATCACATTTATATAGTGCCTTCCACATCAGAAGGATGTCCCAAGGCACATGCATATGTGGACCTTGTGTCAGACATCTGGCTAACCAACTGACCACCATCAAAAAATTGTGTACATTACATTACTATAAACTTACAAACCTATAGAATTATGGAGAAATTATGATTTAGAAGAATTTTAAAAATTGTGGACAGGCATATGTGGAGAAAGACAAGTGATAATCATTGTAACATATTGAGGAGCGCAAAAGAGCCTTGTAATATAATTGTTGCCATTAGAAAATTAATTAAAAATAATAATTTACTCTTCAGTCCTTTTGACTATTGAGGCTCCAATTTGCACCTATTGATTGTTTGAAACAACCTGTTTTTGTTCCACAGTAACACACACCTATATCTATAATTTGTTTTTAGTATTTGTCAGATATTTGTATTTGTCAAAAATGTGTTTCATTGCCTTCTTCTGGGATTTCAGAGCTTATCTGGCTATCCCTCTATTTAACATTAAAGCAGTATATTTTAATAACTATAGTGTCAGAAAATAATATAAATGAATACTGCAGAGTCGACTTGTATCTTGTTAAGACATTTAGTTAGTTTGTGCTTAGGGTAATTTTGTGTCTTACTTCGATTGCAATATAAAAAAACAAGTAAAAGCTATTTGTAATCACCTTTTACCCCAGGAAGCCCCTTTGAAGTTCATAACAGGATTTCTCATTCAAACAATTCATGTTGTGAAGAAATTGTGTCTAATAATCAGAGATGCTGATAAGTTTTCAGATTCAATTCTGTTACCACTGTTGTCCAATGACCTGAAACATAATAGGATGTATGTGATTTTTCTTTTAAATACACACAAAAATTTGGTTGGTAAAGGAACTCTTGAACTTCTATAGGACAAAACAGTTGATGACTTTGAACAAAAATACAGTAAATTCCTGATGGCTGATTTTGGTATGTCACTATTTGGTATGTCACAATAACCACTTGGATGAGACATCAGAGAGTGGCTGGCACTCCTGATTTCATGCAGGAAGGAGGAGTTGGGAAAATAACCTTTTTAGGACCTTCCAGTTTTAACATGCTTCACTGTGGTTCAGTAGGTTGCTGGTATCACAAATAAATTGTTGAGAATTTTTTAAAAATCAAAAGGTAGAAAATGTTAATGATTGATTTTCCCCTTCCTATTTTTAAGTGCCAGTGATCTGCTAACTTCTCCAGGCAGTCATTTATCTTGTGCTAGCATAGACAGTAGAGGTAAGGTATTCCAATGCACACTAAAAATAGCATTTGAATTTGAATGTGTTAATCAAGGCGGAATGTAAATAATATTTGTTCAGTGTCTAACCCATATTAAAACCCATTACCATGTTTAAAAGCATATAAACCAATCTACTGAGAGCTCACATATGTATCAGCATTTCCTTTGTCTCGTATGGAGTGCACACATTTCCCAAGGGGACGCATCCCTTCCTAGCGGGATGTGCCCTGCTTATCTAATCCCTGAGAATATAGCAACTGCTAAGGCTTGGGGAGCCCAGAAACTACATTGGGGTTCTGCTGGAGTTTAACCAACTAAAACTGTCATTATCATAGTGAACACTGGAATGTTTCCTGCTGCTTGTCAGCTTGAATCATCCTTCATTAAAAAAAATACTTACAGATGGATATTCTGGGACATGCATCAATCCATTTTTAAATATATCACTGAAACGTTCCAGGAACAAATTTGGATATTGTTGAGCAATGATATATTGAATAATTACTGCCTATGTTCAAAAAGGTCGTATGTGCTCCTTTTAGTGTCTAAATTTTCTACCAACCACTCTACATTGTGCCCACAATATACACAGTCAATTCACTTTACAGTAAATTCTTGAGATGTCTCAAAGACATGATAAGGCACTATATCAAATGCAAGTATTATTAAAGATTTCTCAAAGTTATAAACAGGAATTTCTGTACATAAATGGAACTCTCAGTAGTTTAGATCAGATACTCTTAAGCTTGACCATGCATGTCAGACAAAATAAAGATTGTAACCACATAGCAAGTAGCAGCCATTAAAATATCACTTGTTTTATGGTTAAATGCACATACGTTTTGGTGCTACTGATGTTTTAATAGCTGGATATATTCTGTTGGAGAAGGAGCTGGAGCAATTTGCTCCCAAAGAACAGAGACTTCATGGAATGTTCACATAGGCAGGTAGATATTACTCTGAAAGATGATGTACTGACCTTTTTGCAGAGGAATAGTTGTGCGTGAAGACAACATTCATCATGCCATTGTGAAGCAAGTTAAGATTTCTGTAGCTACACCAGGAGACCAGCAATCACCACGGTAGCATGTAAGATTGATCTATCAAGTGTTGATGGACAGTTTTCCAATGATATTTTGTAATTGCTGCATCTAGGAACAATGATCTGTCAGTATCATACATAAGAAAAATTAGCACATTTTGAGCCACATAATAAACCATAGAATACTGTGAAACTCATGCAAGGATTATTATCATTAAGCTACCACTGTGATCGAATAATCATTTGTGTTTTGAGCCAATAGAATGGACTGTTAGGAAGACAGACCAACTCTCCATATTTTTATTGATTTTTTTCACAATAAAATTTATTTTTCCTGTGATTTTGTGGGTTTGCAATATTTGTAAAAGATCGTTTCAGCCACAAAATATACAGTCAATTCACTTTACAGTATATTCTGTGAAGCACTTTGAGACATCTTGAAGATGTGATAAGGCACGATATCAAATGCAAGGTTCATCATTATTAAGGTTTTCACCTTACTGACGGATTTGCATATGCCGGATAGTCCTCCCATCGATTGTTGGGTGTTGCTGAATGACTCAGGTATTTGGCCTGCTGATTGATGCAATACAGAAGCTTCCTGTACAATTTGTTCCAATGTTAATGCTATCTGTCTCTGTTATCATCTGTCTTGCGCTGATGACTTGAACCCTAATGGAATAACTGAAACTGGCTGATTGTTTTGAAGATCAGTTGCATTACGATCTGAGGGATCTGCAGTAATTGCATAATAATAATCATAATCCTTGCATTTGATATAGCGCTTTTCACGTCAGGAGGACGTCCCAAAGCGCTTCACAGAACACAATGTAAAGTGAATGACTATATTTGTGGGCGAACGCGGCAGCCAATTATATAATAATAATAATAATAATCCTTGCATTTGATATAGCGCTTTTCACGTCGGGAGGACGTCCCAAAGCGCTTCACAGAACACACTGTAAAGTGAATTGACTGTATATCTGTGGGCGAACGCGGCAGCCAATTGCGCACAGCAATGTCCCACAAACAGTCGTAGATTGAAAATGAACAATTTATTATTGTTTTTGGTTTTGGAGGGACTATTATTAGGCTCTGTGTGGAGTAAGGAAACTTGCCCAAGGTTTCGCCCTCTGCCTGGAATTGAACTCAGGTCTCTCGCTTGCAAAGCGAGTGCTCTAACCACTGAGCTACAGGACTCCACAAGAAAGCATAGAGGCTTTATGGATTTCAGCTATATTTTTGCGGCACTTACAG
This sequence comes from Callorhinchus milii, assembly GCF_018977255.1. Taxonomy (NCBI): domain Eukaryota; kingdom Metazoa; phylum Chordata; class Chondrichthyes; order Chimaeriformes; family Callorhinchidae; genus Callorhinchus; species Callorhinchus milii. Next base: position 7,148,642 of record NW_024704754.1, read on the forward strand.
ATAAGGAACATTGTAGTCAGATCTTAAGCACAAAATAAAAAAACAGAATTTTTAATTTTTTTCTGGGGGCTATTTTTTCTGTCTAAAATACAAGAGAAAATTGGGGAAAAGGATATCTGACACAAAAAAACAGGCAAATTTGGTGAAAATTGGGATCACTGCCTTGCCCATTCTGGGAATGCACGCATGCATATCAGTGGCCTGTGGAACGTGATGCACACACATTTTTCAGAACCTGCTCATCTGCATAGCAGTTGCTATATCTTCATGTGCTTCCTTTAAAATGCTACAGCGATTTGGCAAATGTGGTACATTGTTCTGTCAGTTCAGTTTGATGATACAGAAAGTGAATTCCTACACATATTCCAGGCCATATCTCATACTTCAATTCTTCCACTGACTGCTGTATAATTGGCCCCATATTCAACGAGCATGCATCCTGAGTCATATAGTTTTATTATGCAGGTCCCTGGTTCCCTTGGATGTTCCTCTGTATCTTCTCTCCAGAACTAACAGATATATTGTTATTTGAAATTAAATAGGATATTTCAACATGTGAAACCTAGTGAAACTCTGGTATATTACCTCCTAAGTATTTAATTTGTTGCCCGAATTATACAAGCGCTCCGAGACGCCATCTGGCATGAAGGAACCTATATAAATGCAAGTTGTTGTTGCTAATCACTGTTTTACATGAACGTTTCTGTTAATACAAGGCATATATCATTAGTACATGGAAGAGATACATTTTCAACACTGAAAAATAGGCATTCATTTGCCCTTGAGGTTATTTTAATTTTTTTCTTACTGTGAGGGACCACAGAAAACATGAAATAATAATAATCCTTGCATTTGATATAGCGCCTTTTCCCATTGTTGAGATAATACTGACTCTGTAGGTCAGGTCTTTCCACTCTCCATTTTTGCACAACCCGTTCACTATTATCAAACAAATACTCTCAAGTATGCATTCTACAAACATTAGTTGAGCTATTGCCTTTTTTGTTTAAATACCTTCTTTCCTTGAATTTACTTTCTCAAGCTAGTTCTTGTGCATTATCAGCTCCCTTAGCTTGTCCACTTCTGCTACTTTGGTATTCATTTCTATTATTGATTAGTTCCCTCTGTACCTACTGTTAATGTACCCAAGCAGAGCATTGCAGACTTTAATGTGGTACGCAGTTGGTGCTAAAAAATTAATCCATCCAAAGCCACACATCTAGCCACAGCTTCGCATGGGAGTTTTGGATTCCAAATACCAAAATTGGGAAAATTCTGTAACATTTGTAATTGTTAGTAAAATAATCATTAGTCATATATTGTAGAGGCTTCACACATACAGTTACATAGAATAAATTCTTTGAATTTAGCGATGCATTAAACCCTTCATCTTCACAAACCTATTGATATTTGAATGAAAACACTTTTCAATAACTCAGCATTTTTTCCACTGGAAATGACAATATCCAAGCCATTGTTAGTCAATTATAGCAGAGGGTTCTGTGCAATTCTTTGAGTCTGATGTAACCATGTTATTTTTGTACTGGGTTAACACCTTATTTGCCATGCATGTACTGATAGTTTTGGATTGGTTTTGCAAAGCAGAGAAATTAAAAGTAGGTTAATTCCTATACTTTGTAAATTGGGTGTTGCACCTAGTTAGTAATTTGGAGTAAATACAGAGGTGGGATAGGAGCATGGCTAACAAGATTATCTTCTCAGTGTAATTGTCTTACTGCTTTTTTACTCTGTGTCTTGTATGTGGGAATTCTCCCCACCCTCATCCAGCGACTCCTCCACTAAAACCACTAGTGTATAGCTTCACTTGTGGCAGTGTCTCTCAGTAACCCATTCAATACTATCTGACTATCTTTAACGTGTGTGTTCAGATAGATGTTTCAACTGTAATGGTGTGCCTGTAGTAGCTCAGTGAGTCCTGTAGCTCAGTGGTTAGAGCAATCGCCTCGCAAGCTGGGTATGATTCCCGGAAGGGCGAAACCTTGGGCAAGTTTCCTTACTCCACACACCTGATAATAATCCCTCAAAAAAAAAAAAATTTGGTCACTCAAAACTCGACTGTTTGTGGGACACTGTTGTGCGCAATTGACGGCTTTGCCCACAAATATAGTCAATTCACTTTGCAGTATATTCTGTGAAGCGCTTTGAGACGTCTCGAAGACGTGAAAAGCGCTATACCAAATGCAAGGATTATTTATTATTTATAGTTGGGCTCGATTTTATTGAACCCAAATGTCTGTACAAGTTTACTTTCCAGAAGGGTTCACTAGACCATTGTTAGTGTTTAATGGATCCTTTTGTATAATAGTTTTACCTACCTGTATTTTTAAATCTTAGTACTTGGAAGAAATGCTTTATCATATGTTCTACATCATCTGTTGTACACCATCTGATCAAGAGTACTGCACATCTTCCTGAAATATCCTACGAAAATCTAGTTGATACACAATGCCAAGATGATGAGTCTCATTGCCAAACTCCCAGTACTGTGTCACAACTTCTACATTGTAGCAAACTTTCAGCTAACTGAGATATTTAACAACCGTGAGATCATTGTGGTTAGCTTCTGAGTAAATATGCTGCGCCAGTAATGCAACCAACTTAAATTCCAATGTGCTTTCCCCACTTTCAGCCACACAAGTCTTCTGCAGTCGAAGGGACAGCATAACATATACAGTACCGGTTAGAGTGTATTGGTTAAAGCACTCGTATCGCAAGCGAGAGGACCTGGGTTCGATTCCCAGGCAGGGTGAAACATGAGGCAAGTTTCCTTACTCCACACACTTCTGTTTACCTAGCAGTAAGTAGGACCTGGTTGTTAATCAATTGGAGGACCACCTTTCAAGTGGTAATAATCCCTTCAAAATATTTTAAAACAAATAATAATTTGGCCACTCAATCCACGACTGTTTGTAGGACACTGCTGTATGCAATTGGCTTCCACGTTTCACCCCAAAATACACAATCAGTTCACTTTATAGTATATTCTATGAAGCTCTTTGAGACGTCTTGAAGACATAATAAGGCATGATATCAAATGCAAGGATTATTATTAGCAGCAGTAGTAGTATTTGGCTTACCTGTTAACCTCTCACACAATCAAAAATAAAATTGGAACAAAATGTTATATTTTTTAAAGGGTGATGTCGTTGTCCCGATATCTCTGATGGTTTGTTTGGTTTGCTGTTGCTCGCAGTACTGCAATCGCATTGTTGTTGCAGGTCATCCTCTGGGTCACCACTTGGGGGCACACTTTCTCTACATTTCTTATTTATCACTGGACGGGCTGCCTTAGTTAAGCAGGTCAATAAATGTAATAGAATGTGTTGATAATTCAAGACTTTTGCTGGAGAAGGGACAATGACTATAAAAATGAGTAGAATAATGATGGTCATGAATGATAACTGAAGCAATGAGACAATAACGTAGAGAATTATGTATCTGAACAATGAAAGTATAAGGATGGTTTTGATCACAGCGCTACATGTATTTCTATTTTGGTAATAAATTATCCAAAATGGAAGTCAGATTTCTGTCAATTATTTCATTCTTTATTTGGTAACAGTGTTACCACTAACTCACACGAAGATTTCGAATGAAGGGTCCATAATTTTGCAAATAGACCTGTCTGTTCAGATCCCACACCAGTATATTAGATTGTACGGAATCACGAACATTATTCCAAGCAATTGCTACTCAACATTTCTGAGAAATGTTCACAGACTGTACATAAAGTATTAAATCCCACTAATAGCCTCTTGTGTGTAGTACATAATTTACTGAACAAAACTCCATCCTAATTTCTCATTCATTTTGATTTAAAGTGAATTCTGTTAAAAAAAATCCCACTTGTTTTTATCATAACACCTTTACTTGGCATCAAAATGTATCAAAGATTCCACAATTTTACAAAAATAATTGATAATTTCATGGAAAAGAAGCCACAAAGGTTACAATTGTGGACAGAGGTGAGTGGGGAGGGTTAATTGTGTTCATCCAAATTTTGCCACAACAGCCAATTTTGAGGCCAAGTCAACTTCAAAAAAATGACTGCAAAATGTTAACAAGGATAAAAGAACATTATTTTATTTCCTCAAATATAATTGTTTCAAAATCAAATTTCAGCATTTGTTAATTCGAATATAACATTTCTAAATCAAGAAATTGTTTTAAAAACAACTTATAAAAATGTAATTTGTGGTTGTCAGTTACCACTGTAAGCTTTACAGTATACTCTGGCCTGAATAAGTGTTGGACTATTTATCTTGTATTAGATAACATCCTGTAATTACAAATGAAAGTTCTGACAGTGTAAAACTCCCAACAAATGCACAGCTTATCTCAGCTGTAGAAATTTCCATTTTTTCTGAGAAATACAATTAATATGGGCAAACTGAACCAACTCAGAGCGATCTATTTAACGGATAAGATCATGACAGGCTTATTTTTCAATGGCTATCATTGCTCTGGCTCCACTATTAAGATGAATTTAGATAGATAGGTTTTTGCTGTCCGAAAAAGCTCCAAATATCCTGCTCCTCACTTTTCAATAAGACTGTGCGTAGCTTACTCGAACACATGATTTGTCTCAGAAAATACTGTAAAAATACACTATTTTTGATCTAATAAAATAATACATCCAAGAGAATTGTTATCCCACTACCTTATTGCTTCTGCTTAATCCAAATACAATTTCACCGCCGAATTATATTATTTAATGGTATACTTTGTCTTTTCAGCTATTTAGATACTTCAAATACAAAATAAAAGTATGGCCCATTTCACAGACAGAACTATCAATTATGTATAACTAGTCATAAAAATCTTATTTAATGATATATGTGTTCTTTGATTTCTGGTATTTAGATGAACTAAAAGAACCTAATACCTGATATAGTTCAGTTATTCAGCCATTTGGGATTCTCACAGAGGGAGTTGCAATCTCAGCCATGCTATTATCCAGAGGCACAGAGCACCAGCGCCTTTCCCTCAGGGAAGGAATTAGAAATTGGAATGCCAGCACAGAATGTTTTCACACCCCCCCCCAGGGCAATTATAAAGGAGTCTGCTGTAATACATGCTAGGCATGTAGTCTTTTTTCCTCCAATTTTCTCTCCTCTCCTGAAAGTGCTGACGCTTGCTTGACGTACCACAAATGCCAGGTTGCTTATCAATTAGAAGCATCACAACCAAGTTCAGGCTTGTTCTCATCCATTGTCCATATGCATGCAGTGGATATCAATTTCAATTGGGAAACTTGGTTGACAACTCTCTCCTTAAACCAGGGTGGTGAGTTTAATTGCGGTATCCTATTATTTTTGAATCTATTGAATTTCAGTTACCTAATCTAAAGTATCAGCATTTTCATTAAAAAAATTCTAAGCAATCTGAATTGTTCAGTCTAATCTTACTCTCATCCAAAATCTACTTGCATACTTTTTCCATGGAAGCCATTAGATAGATAGCTGAAACAAAAAAACAAAGTCGCTGAGAACACTCAGCAGGTCAGGCAGCATCCATGGAGAAAGGAAAGTGAGTCAACATTTTGGGTCCACGACCCTTCCTCAGATATATAGCTGTCCTGACTAAGATTGTGCTGTGCTCACTGGAATTAATAATAATCTTTAAATTTGGTACAGTGCCCTTCACATCAAGAGGTCATCCCAAAGTGCTGCACATGATATACTGTAAAGTGGAGTGACTATTTTGCAGGCAAAGTTTCTGCTAATTGAAACCATCACCTCATGAAAGTGCTAGTCTTACCAGTAAAGTGAAGAATGTAGTTACTCCAGTGGATTAATGCTCAAAATGTTAGCGCTGTATTCAGAGTCAGTCTAGTAAGGAATGCAATAGTAAAGCTTGAGTAAAACGTATTTGTCTGGCTCACATTTATCCACTTTATCTCTGCTTCAATCTTTCTTTCTGTAGCACTAGTGCAGTATTGCAGTATTATTTTCTTCTTTGTGTGACCACAATCATGTCCTCTCCTCACTGTCCTACCGAATAAAAAAAAACTATCTATTTTATGGTATACTTAATCAGACCGCCAACACAGCATTAACTCAATCACTGCTGTTCCCATGACGAAGAGATCAATAGCTAGAGCTGTCTCCATTTTTACGACACAATGATTTCACAAGGAATATAAAGTTCATTTATTATTTTAAATATTTATGCCAACAAACTCAAATGATTGTACAATAACACAATATATTTACAGTTCATTATTTTACTTTACCTTTGCAGGAGTTCTTTAAATTTGTGACCCTGCGGTGAAGTGTGAACTGACACAAATTTCCTTTTAAGTAGTAAAATTGAATAAAAGATTAGCAAGCTTATGCATATCAAAGTCATATGTTTCATCAAATTATTGCTTATGATGGGTTAGTAATTAATGTTTATGACAGTTTAGTAAAGTTCACTGCAATGGTTCGATCAGATCAATATAGTGGTTTTGATGTAGGAATCGACTTGTTAACGTGCATCGGCCCATGTTGGTTGTAGTATAAAATAATATAATAATCAAATGCAAGGATTACTATTATTATTATATCCCTCTTTCATTGAGTTGATTGGGGTTAGCGGCTCTGCTAAAACTCAGCTCGATCTCCTTTTGTTGAGACTTATCCTGACATTTATACCTTGTAAAAGCATACACATTCAGCTTGTAAAGCCATCTGGAATTCAGCGCCAATAAAAACATCTTTTGAGTCAGACAGTGTCTTCCCATTACCGATATCCATAGTTGTCAACATCCCATTGCATTTATCAAAATTCGAAAAGTTTATTTCAAGCAAATCTGAGTACCACAGATTTAATGTCCATGTGTAGCTAACAATAAGCAATCTGCCCACGGAGAGACCCTTACCAGCGATGATGCTGAAACTTTGTCTGTAAACATGCTTCCACTCGTTTTCCATTGTGCTTGTCCTTCATGCATTTGAGTCATATAGTCAGCTTTTATGAAGTAAACAGGTTCATTGCAGTCTTTGCAATTTTCTTTGGTCAACTTAGGACCACTCAGAATTCTGGGATTGCTTACACCTACACTTAGAAATGTTTTCAATCGATGCACTTCAAGTGCAAACTAACCTCACCCTAATTGGCAGGTATTGATAAAACTAAGTCTTTTATCTTAAAAGGGTTAAATAGGTAGATAATGTGTGAGAAGAGAGACAATCCAAATCTGAGGTTTAATTGATGTTTCGTGAAACTATCAATGAACCATTTATTTTTATTGAGTAAATAACAGCACTTCCAATGCCATTGGTATCACATCTTATCATCTAAAAGTTACTATGACATTCAAATGGTTAGGGAGTCCTGGTTCCTCAGAATATATTTGCAGGAGAGCTAACCTCATTAAATGCACATATCGTTTTGATTCCTCATGAAACTGGATTCCATGAAAAACACATTAACTTAACAAACATTTATAGATTATGATTAATGTCATCCCAGCTATGTGAAGAGAAACATTTGACATTAGAATTTATAAATTCTTTATGGACAGAAATAAATATCAAAATTACATTAAGGCAATTGCTATCCTGGAGAGCTTGGCAGCATAAACAAAGGCATGGTTAGATTTTTCATGTGTGTTTTTTTTTGTGCACTAAATCACTCAAACAATATCCATTTTATAGCAACCTGCCCATTAATAAATACCATGCTATTATAGATATTCCAGTCAGCCCAGCAATGATCCTCACATATTCTATTCTAGGTTAAAAATAGGATCATTTCCACACTTGCTTCTGTGCCGTACATTTCAATGTAAGTGTTTATAGTGGTGCTCATTCAAAAGCATGAAGAATTTCTCACATATCGTTGATAGTTTTGGTGCTAGAACACTAGGAGGCAACACTAATATCCCTGAGAATGCATAATAGGAAAGCTAACAGCTTGGAATAGAAGGGATAGTGTTGTAATGAATTGATGTATTGATGTTCTATACCGTTGAATTATTAGGATATGGATACGTAGTTTAACATATAATGAACGCCCATGTTCCCAGATCAATAGAGATTCCCAATGTTGATTCAAATCTCCTTTACAGTGATTTGTTTCCTCTATTAAGAGCTTTCAGGCTTCCAAATTAATTGTGTGATCATGTCTAAATCAGCCATGATCTTATAGAATGTTGGAACAGGCTCAAGGGGTTGAATGGCTTACTCCTGTTCCTATATTCCTATGTTTCCTGTGTATGATTTCTAAACAATTACCATGGTTAAAGTTGTGTAACATTTTCCGTACAAGTGCCTATTTAGGGTCTGTTGTGTGGTTAGCATTCAGGGAAGAGAAATTGAATATACACAATGCGTAAAATTGACAGTGATGAGAAAAGTTAATATAATATGGAGTTCAAATAATATCAAGAAGCAGGAGGTCATAGTGAAAGAAAAGCATCAACCAGTAAATGTAAATGTAAAAAAAAAGTTTAAAATTTTTTTTAAAAAAGGAAAAGGCAGGAAACAATGCCAAGAAAGTTGAAATGTGGAACCTTGTGGAATAATTCCCCCTCAACCAGGCCCTTCTTGAAATTACCTAACGTCAAAGAACATCATCAAGAGAGCAACACTTCTGCCAACTCGGAGTGATTCCATCACCCAAAGGATAATAGTCATTCCACCATTCCTCGTCTTGGGGCAGCCTAGTAACAGGGGACCTCTAGTGGAATACTTAGGCTATTACAACAGGATGTCAGAGGGCAGTTATGATTGGTAACAGTGGTTAACAAGTAAACAAATACAGAGATGAGAGATGATCTTTCTAAGGGATTCCATTTTAAAACAAACCCTAGCGCTGAGTTAACTGTAAACTACACCTTTACTATTATCATTTATTGTTGAATCAGAGTACAGTATAAAAGATTCTCTAGTTCCAACTGCAGAAATTATGTCATACTATAGACCTGAAATTATATGTTTCCAATGTTTGTTTTTTCAGCATTTTAAAATAATAATAATAATCCTTGCATTTGATATAGCGCTTTTCACGTCGGGAGGACGTCCCAAAGCGCTTCCCAGAACACACTGTAAAGTGAATTGACTGTATATTTGTGGGCGAACGCGGCAGCCAATTGCGCACAGCAATGTCCCACAAACAGTCATAGATTGAAAATGACCAATTTATTATTGTTTTTTTGTTTTGGAGGGATTATTATTAGGCTCTGTGTGGAGTAAGGAAACTTGCCCAAGGTTTCGCCCTCTGCCTGGAATTGAACTCAGGTCTCTCACTTGCAAAGCGAGTGCTCTAACCACTGAGCTACAGGACTCCACAATAAGCAATGTATATGCAAATAAATGGAATCCAGAATATAGTTGGGCAAAATAGTCCCAAATCAATAGAGATTCCCTATGTTGATGCAAATCTCGTTTACAGTGATTTGTTTCCTCTATTAAGATTTAATTGGCTGACACATTTGCCTACAAAATGCAGAGGAATGACACTTTATAGTAAATTCTGTGAAGCACTTTGAGATGTACTCCAGATGTAAAAAGGGCTATATCAAGTGCAAGGGTTATTATGATGTGCACGAAAAGGAACATTCAGTCTTTGTTAATGCACATTGTTATACATTGCTTCATGTTTAATGGCACAATAATTTCTCACCAGCTGTTTGAAATATAAATATATTAAGTCTGCAATACAGCTAACTTCCTGCTGATGGCATTGCTGAGAATAATCATTTCAAGAACCACTGCACAAATGCAAACCCATTCCAGATTTACAATACTGAACTTTCGTCGGTAATTCTGAAGTATTTAAAAACAATTGCAGGGAGTTTCCTTTTTCTCCTTTTACTTTTTTAGTGGAGTCCTGAAGTTTAGTAGTCAGAGCACTCACCTCACAAGCGAAAGGAATCAGGTTTGATTCCCGGATGGGGCTAAATCTTAAGCAGGTTTCCTTACTCCACACACCTCTGTTTACCTAGCAGTAAGTAAGAATCCGGTTGTTAGTCGATTGGCAGATTGCTTTCTGGGATAATAACCCCTCCAGAAAAAAAAATTAAATGGTCATTCAATCCACGACTGTTTGTGGGACACTGCTGTGCGCAATTGGCTGCCGCATTTCACCCACATATCAGTCAATTCACTTTACTATACATTCCGTGAAGCGCTTTGAGAGTCTCAATGACATGATAAGGAGCTACATCAAATGCAATGATTATTATTATTCTAAGTTTTCTATGATTTGTTCCCTTTTTTGAAATTCTGAAAAACTTGTATCATTTCTGTACGATAACTATTTCTTCTAAAGTATCCATACTTTTGCAGTTGAGGTTGGAGACTATGTGTTCACACTGTCCTCTATCAAGGAGGCTCTTTTGCAGCAGTGGCAGATATAGCACAATCTCTGATTTCTCCTCCTATCTCATCCTTGCCTCCCATAATCACATTAATGGTCAGAGACAGAAGCATCTCTTCTAGAAAGCTCAAATACTGAATTCCAGTTAAACATGCTTGTGGTACTGATGTATGGTCAAAGGACATTCAACTTTAATGAGTTTGTATTGTAGGATCGTTCATTGGAAATTCTTTTCAAACAATTAATAATTTATTGAAGACTTTTCATTGGATTGATTTTATGAAATTTTCCTTGATAAATATCTATAAATTTGCCCAAAGTATTTGAATTTATTGAACTTAAGTTAGAAGGTTGTTTTCATTTATCCTTCTCGCTTTTGTTCAGTTTCCTTTAATGGATACAATTCTGTTTTCTATTTGATTGTTCACACACTCACTTTCTCTTATTTCTGAAATTTCAAACAAGTCTCTTAGTTTTAAAAAGAACAAAACCAGGAGGGAGAAGGAAGCACTACAGTAGTTAATCCCTGTCCCCCCCCCCCCCCCGCCACCCCCCAACACCCATGCTCAAACAAGCAAAATAATATATCACACAAGTACAAATTAAATCAGTTTATCAAGCCAGTAGGGACAAGCAGCAATGCAACACTCTGTCTCATCTAATCAAGGTAAATAACACAATTGCCCAAATACAAATTAAATCAGTCTATCTCTGTAAACACAGACAAAAATTAAATCAGTCTATCTCTGTAAATGTCTAATACGCTTCATGTTTCCTTTCTTCTCCGAGCTGACAATAGGGAAGAAAAAAAAGTTCCAGGAATCAAAAAAAAGGACCAAAGATTTCCACAGATAAGACATCAAAGTTATCGCAGCACTACTTACTGTATGTATCTTTGCATTTTTGACGACTTCTAAATGACTAATATCTTCTGTTCCACCATCAGACCATAAGATCTTTCATCAAAGATAAATGTTCCTGGTTCTATACAATGACAACTTGGGAGGATATGCAACTTTCTGGCAACTGCCAGTTTCCTCACAGATCACTCCACTAATACCTGGGTTTAGTCTTATTACTCTACTCTTTATTACCTCTATACCCCTTTTGTGGAGTTTATATTACTTTCAACCTTTAGCAACAACAACAACTTGCATTTATACTGGGTAGCTTCCCAGAGCCCTTGAGGTTGGCGGAGTTTGACAACAACCAGGAGGAGAGGAAGGGGCAATACCATAGAGGGCCACGCTCGGGCCCCGACACCTGAATGTTCAGCACTTTGGGACGTCCTCCCAACGTGAAAGGCGCTCTAAAAATGTAATTTTGTTGCTGCTGTTGTTGAAGCAGGAAGTGTTGATTCCTTCAAACAGATTAGATTAGTTTTCTTTTTGGATTTAACATTATGGGCTATAGTACATAGATAGTTCGGAACAAATGTGCATGCGACTGCCAGAAAGGTGGAAAGCAAACTAGATGGACCTTGGTCTTCTTTTTGTCTAATATTTGTTATGCACTTATGACAGACCAGAGATATCTAGGCCATGGGTGATGATGAGGTCAAGGAGGTGGACAAGGTTGTGGGTCAGGGAATTAATATGGAGGGTGAAGTTTAGGGTGGAGAAGAGGGCAGTGAAGTCAGAGGAGATGTGGCAGGAGGAGATGAGGTGAAGGTTGACGTCGCTCATGATGAATAGGCATTCAGTGCAGAGGGACAGAGATAAGAGGAGGCAGGAATATACAATACAAAATTACATTTTTATAGCGCCTTTCACGTCGGGAGGACGTCCGAAGGCACTGGACAGTCAGGGATTGGGACCTGAGCTGGAGCTCAGGATCGGGGGAGGCTGGATGGCAGGGAGGATACGAGGGTGGCCGAAGGCTCGGTCGAAGAGGAGGGTTTTGAGACACGCCTTGAAGGAGGCAAGGGAGGGAGAAAAGCGAAGGGAATGTAGGATGGAGTTCCATAGGGTTGGGATAGAAAGGCTGAAGGGTCAATCGCCAATGGTGGGGTGGGCCAGGCGGGGGATGTGGAGCAGGTCAGAGACTGCTGAGTGGAGGGAGCAGACAGGTTGATATGGGGTCAGCAGGTAGCAGAGGTAGAGAGGGGCAACACCATAGAGGGCCTTGAAGGTGAGGATGAGGATTTTGAACTCTATCCTCTGGGGAAGGAAAGAGCTAGGAGGCTTGGGGGGGGTCGCTAGACGAGGAGAATTTTAAGGGAGAGAGAGAATGTAGGGTGATGCAGGTTTCTGTGAGCCCTAGGATGTCCATATGCAGGATAAGGCGTGGATGGTGAGGGCTTTGTTTGAGAGGGAGCGGACGTTTTGGAAGCCATTGCGGGTAGGGGCGCTGATGGGAGAGGGTGGAGGGGCTGAGGGAGGCAGGGGCATTGTGGAGGTTGCAGATTGTGGGGGGGAAACTGTGAGATTGGAGGGAGAATGGTGCGGATGTGGATTGAGGGAAGGGGGGGTTGCCTTCTGGAGGCAGGGGAGGGTCTTGTGGAGGGAGTGGGAGATTGGGCAGTCAGGATGGCTGCTATGGGACAACCATTGATGCTTGCCGTGATGAGCACGGCAGAGGATGCCCAGGCTGGAGCAGAGGAAGGCAGTGGAAGAGTCCAGGAGAGAGAAGGCGAGGAGGGCAGTGGGAGAGAAGGAGTGGAGGGTGGGAAGTAGAAAGGGGAGCATTTTGAGAGAGGTTGGCTCAGATCAGGGGCAGCAGCCAAAATGCACACTCCGAGAGATGTCGAGCAAGCAATCAGCGGGGCATGGAGGGGGCTAGAGGAGTCAGCACCGGGGGATGAGAGAGGGGATAGAACTCATAGTCTTATTTATTAGGTTAGACAGAGCCCTGCCTACTAAATAAGGGCTTGAGAGAGAGAGAGAAGATGAGAGAGGTGAGTGAGGAATGGGAGAGGATGGAGATTTCAGAAAGAAGATGTGAAGCGTTTTGGGATGTAATCCTGGCATGAAAGGCTTCTATACTCCACTCCTTCCCCTTCTGCACCGAATTCCCACTCTTACTAAATTCCTGTTGTAGAGGCCTCACTGTTCCCAGCTCACTCTGTTCCCAACTTGCCCTGGAAGACGCTAAGCTCGAAAGTAGCACAGCAACCTGTCTTCCCATTCCATTATATCAGCTTTATTCAAATACTGATGTTTATAAATTATATAAAAGGTAGAATTTTATATATTATATTTTGTAAATGTGTGCTAATTAGCTACTGACTTCATAAGTTTCTCATTTCTCCCCTCATTTTATGTTTTGTTGTATTGCTCAATCAAGTTAAAATAGTTTTACTGTGGTTCTTGCCAATGTTCTGTAGCCATGATATTGCCACGATGATCTTGATACTGACAGCAATGAAGTTAGATAAGTGCATATTTATACTTGTAGAACAACAGGATTTAATATAGCCACTTGTTATCATGTGGGCAGTTTTCAAACATGTACAATAGATGTCAAGAGTTAATAGCTCAGTAATATAGAGATATAATCGCGTTATAATACTTCATTCAATCAACGATCAGTTCCTGACTGACTATGTATAACAATGGCCTTTTATTATTTCTGAATATCTACCTGTCAAGTGATTTTACAGTCATTTTTCCATCAATGATATGGACCCAAATGCAAAAAAAATCAATTTAGACCAATCCTTTACTCTATGAGCCACTGGTCTGTGAAAGCTGAATGGATAACAGAAGTGGTTGAATAGACATTGCAGTTCACACAGCTGTTATCTATCATTCCAGGCTTCACTGTTCATTTCACCCATTTTACTAAGTCATTTTCTTAATTCAGATTTTAATTACTATTGCATTTCAAATATAGATTGACTGAGCTACAGTTTAAGATTTGCTGACACTGGTTATTTCTAATTAGTATTTTTGAACTTCCCTGGTCTTTGGTTACTTAATGTGGTGGAAAGAAAAAGCTGATAAACAGCAATATTTATTAAATATGGGTTGGTGAATATCAAAGAAATTCCTCCCGATTCTAGATTTATTCTATCTTTATAGCCTTTCTGAGGGTTCAGAATTTGACAAAATGTTGAATACAGTCTAAGAACTTACAAAAAATCAGCTTCACAATTAAGTCTGCCTTTAAGATTGCCTCAGCTAAACTCACCTCCAGTGTGTGGATGTTTTCTGAAAATAATAGATGTCAATGAAAAATGATCGCAAATCTACTTGGAAGAAAGACCTGTGAAGTAATCTCCCTTCTATCTCATGTACATACAAATCTGTATGCATAAATCTGTGCATTTTATGACTGAGTGATTTAATGCTCCAGAACAGAATTAGTTCTTGGCACCATTGCAGTAGTGCGATGGACACATTTTATGGTATAAGGGAAATTTCTGATTGACATTTGCCCCCAGAATGGTCTATCATTGAAATGCTTTGTTCTTCTTCAATGGCTTCAATCTGGCTCAGATAAGAATTGCCCAAGCCATCGTGTCCCTATGGCTACAGTTAAATGAATGTTGTTAACAGCTGTAAATAATAATAATAATAATCCTTGTATTTGATATACAGCCTTATCACATCTTCGAGATGTGATAAAGCGCTTCACAGAATATACTGTAAAGTGAATTGACTGTAAATTTTGTGGGCAAATGCAGTAGCCAATTACGCACAACAGTGTCCCACAAACAGTCACGGATTCAAGCAACCAATTTTTTTTGAAGGAATTATTACCCCCGGAAAAGCGATCCGCCAATCAACTAACAACCGGGTTTCTACTTACTGCTCGGTAAACAGAGGCGTGTGGAGTAAGGAAATTTAAGGTGTGGAGTAAGGTGTGGAGTCCTGTAGCTCAGTGGTTAGAGCACTCGCTTTGCAAGTGAGAGACCTGAGTTCAATTCCAGGCAGAGGGCGAAACCTTGGGCAAGTTTCCTTACTCCACACAGAGCCTAATAATAATCCCTCCAAAAAAACAAAATAATAATAAGTTGGTCATTTTCAATCCACGACTGTTTGTGGGACATTGCTGTGCGCAATTGGCTGCCGCGTTCGCCCTCAAATATGCAGTCAATTCACTTTACAGTATATTCTGTGAAGCGCTTTGGGACGTCCTCCCGACGTGAAAAGCGCTATATCAAATGCAAGGATTATTATTATTATTTGGCCAATGTTTTGTCCTGCCGGGAATTGAACCGAGGTGAGTACTTTAAGCACTAAGCTACAGGACTCTACTGNAAAAAATTAGAAATATTTCTGAAATGAATGACGGGAAAGTATGTCAGAGCTAGTTAATAAAATCTTTTGTTCTATGTGGGAATCCAGTAACATTTAGAGTCCTTTTTAGTTTACATTGACCGAATTCTGTTTTTTGTGTGTGCTGGTACATATGCAGAATATGTCACATATTCATCATGGAAAATGACTGTAAATGATAGCATTATTCACGTCGCTGGCAACTATATTTTGTTCTGGCTCACCACCCTCCTTATCTGCTCTATTATCCATTTGTTATTGATTGTTGGCTTGAAGTAACATAACGACATGGTACCATATTTTGCAATCAGCAATAGGCAATGAAATATTTGCAGACCTTCTTGGGGCTGCCTTTTGTGATTTTTCCTGTAGGAAATTTAAACATCTGAATCTTATTTTTAATGTCAGATATATGATTTACGTCATTGCTTAAAGATATGTGGGCTCCTTTATATCAATGTTGTGCTTCGTTTAGTTTTGTTTGGCGAATGCTAGGCGGCTGTAGTTATTTTAGATGTACTCTGAAAAGAAGTAATTTGTTACAAAAGGTCACGATGATATCTCTGAAAAATAATCTAAAAAGCAAGGCAGTTGGAAAATGTGAGATTTTTTCTTAACATAGCCAACTTGATACTCACAGTATCTGTTCAATATTATAGTTTAGCAAGACAACTCATAAATGCCAGTCATTGATCCTCTGCTGTGTAATTTTATACACTTCAAAGCAACATAAATAGCACAGAAAATTTGTTCTTTCCACCTCTGCTTTTATCAACTAGAATAGCCACTTAAGGGCTTAATTATGCCATGAAGAGATTCATTAACAATTTGCCAAAATGCATCAGTATATAAAAACATTCTTGCAGGTAATTTAGAGCATGAAAGTGCACAACAAAAATGAATCATTGCGCAATGAATAATATTTTACCCAATGTCTGAGCAGACACTGTACACAGAGGAAAACTCAGAGATGTTCTTCACTGATAAACCGGATGGACTGAGTAGAAGGATCCATTTCCAAAGTCTCAGTTATTGGGTTTGTTTGTTTGGCTGTTTCTTAACCTCTCCAAAAAACAATGTAGTTTACACTACAATGCAGCATCTAAAAATGATATTGACTAATATTTTGTTTTAGATAAACTCTTCTGCCACAAATTCTCAGTCATACATTGCTAATTTTGGGAAGACATTAATTTTTTCTGTACTTTATACCTGACTCATTATTTACCATTTATATTTTAAAGTAATTTGAAAGAAATGTACTGGATTCCAATTCAAAAATTGTATATCAAAAGCAAATAAACTCACAACTAGTTTTGCAATATATTTCTTAAGATACAACTTAAATATATCTTCCAGAAATATTTAATTCAGCTTTTGTCATTCTATTTAACAATCTCTTTTGATAGGGTGAATAATTGTTTTTTAATTTCCCCGCAAAAACAGGCCTGTTAAATTGATGAAACTGGAGTGTTGCATGTCACATACTTCAGTTGTGTGTCCCTTTCTATACCGCTGGCATGACTTTAACTTTGATTCTGGCAACAGGGATTTGGAGCAGGAATCCTGATTTACATTTCCTACTCTGAATGTCTTAGCAAGGTCTAAGAAGTAATTTTGCTGTGCACAAAATGACTGCTGCGTTTGCCAACAAAAAACAGTCACATAGTAATGACAGTCAAACAGTTTGAAATATCTCAACAGGTTAGGCATTATCTTTTCTCTCTCTCTCTTTCTCGACGCAATTATACAAAGTAACTGTCTCTTGAATAAAAGTAAAAATTTTAAAGGAATATCCAACAGATCTGCCAGTACATTTTAAACTTATTTGTTTTTAAGTTTAAATGGAATTGGTTGCCATAAAACCCAATTTTACCCTGAAGCCAATGGCAAATGATTCCATTCTGAACCACCTTCTGGAGGTGATATGAGGAGCTCAGAATTAAATCAATGCCCCTAATACCTGATTTATACTGTGCTTTTACTTAGCTACGACAAGAAAATTGCACTGAATCGACGGTGCAAGTGTGGTATAAAATAGAGAATTAGACTCTTATTTACGGTTCCAGTGTTTGTTAATTGCAAATGTACACCCTCAACTCCAGGATTATTGGCATCCTGACCCACTGTCTGTCCGACGAGGGACAACTTTCTCCAACGGAACGTCAGCAAGACTGAGGCCCTCCTGATTGACTCGCGCCAGCGTCTCCGCACCTCGGGCGCTGGCAGCATCTGCCTCCACACCTCACAATCAACCTCACCAAACAGTCAGGAACCTGGGTGTCTTGTTTGACCCTGAACTGTCCTTTCTCCCCCACATTCACGCCATGACTGCCTACCACCACCTCCACAATATTGCCAGACTCCACCACTGCCTCACCCCTCAGGCTGCCGAAAGCCTTACCCACGCATTCATCACATCAAGGCTCGATTACAAAACTCCCTCCTCATCGGCCTTCCCAACTCTTCCCTTCACAAGCTGCAAATCATCCAAAACTCTGCAGCTCGTGTACTCTCGCCCACCAGGCTCCGTGACCCCATCACTCCCACCCTCGCCCGACTCCACTGGCTCCCCATCCCTCAGAGGATCGAATTCAAGATCCTCGTCCTCACTTTCAAGGCCATCCATGGCCTTGCTGCATCCTAGCTCTTTGACCTGTTGACTCCCTACTAACCTGCCCACTCCCTCCGTTCAGCAGGCTCCGGTCTGCTCCATGTCTCCCACCCGACCCGCCCTACCGTCAGTGACCGAGCTTTCAGCCTCTCTGCCCCCACACTCTGGAACTCCATCCCACAGTCCCTTTGCCTTGCTTCCTCCCTTGCCTCCTTCAAGGCCGGTTTCAAGACCCTCCTCTTCAATCGTGCCTTCAGTCGCCCTCCCACCTCTCTGCCTTCCCTCACCTCTACACACCCCATCAAAGGGTTAAAATATGACCAATTTTACATATCCTTGTGCCTTTCCCTTTCTGAGAATTTGCCCATTTTCAACCCTCCATTGGTTATTGTTTCCAATCTGTTTAACTCATGACCCCAGTTAGCAAAGGCAGCATGTTAATATGTTATTAACAGCAAAATGAAACAATTGACTGTGGAAATGAGAAAAATAAAAAAAGTCCCACTACCGAAATACATTATTATGAAATTTTTGCTTCAGTTTATTTTTTAATAATATCCTTGCAGTGCAATAAAGCTGTTTCAACATAAGCAGTACATTTGGCACAACTGATATTCTTGGTTAATATACAGTGATCAATCAATTGACTGACTGCTACCATATACTAGTAAATATTGTTTTAGGTATAGGGAGGGTTTTCAATATTTATTCACTGAAAATGCCAAATAAATGCAACCATTTCTGCAAACTTGTCACCTGGAACAAGTCATGAAAACACGTTATTTCAAATATAATCAAATTTGTTGACAGCTGTGGAGCAACTAGCTCTAGATTTTCATTAATAAAATTGGAGGCCTGCTGAATATTGGTATAATTTAGCATATCATTCACTCGCTTTGTTTTTTTTCTATCACTCAGTTAATCCTGATCAAACTTGGTAATAAGAAACCTTCCCATATTGTGACTTCAGCAGAAAATTCTTGTTTGCAGGATTTGTGGTGATACTGCATCGTAAGAGTTTGAGCAACCTAAACCTGCTTTAAACATTACACATTTAATAATACTATTTCTTTCCTCTACATTTTATTCCCTTTTCACCAGCTTTGTTTTGCAACCCATTCTTCACGTAGAATTCTAGAAAGTAAGAATTGGCAAGCTACTCCTATCATAGGCAGAAGCAGAGCTGAGACCCATTACTTATGCACACTTTCTTGCAGAAGTCACTCATTGGAGATCAGGAGCAGGAACAATGGTTAAGGTTGCTCCTTTCTAGCTCTAGGGCACTAAGACTATTTATGGTTCTTCCATCGTTTTCTTAGCTGAGATCAGCTCACGGAGCACAGACCAGGGATCAAGGTTAGGACTTTTCTGATTCATTTGGCTCAGTAAGAATAATAATAATACAACAAAATTACATTTATAGAGCGCCTTTCATATCGGGAGGACGTCCCAAAGCGCTGAATGGTCAGGTTTCAGGGTCCGAGCATGGGGGAGGGGTGGTGTAGGGGTGAGGGAAGGCAAAGAGGTGGGAGGGATACCAAAGGCACAGTCCAATAGAAGGGTCTTGAGACCGGCCTTGAAGGAGGCAAGGGAGGAAGCGAGGCGAAGGGACCATGGGATGGAGTTCCAGAGTGTGGGGGCAGAGAGGCTGAAAGCCCGGCGACCGGTGGTAGGGCGAGTCGGGCGGGAGACATGGAGCAGATCGGAGCCCGCTGAATGGAGGGAGCGGGCAGGTTGGTAGGGAGTCAGGTCAGAGAGGTA
Organism: Callorhinchus milii; assembly: GCF_018977255.1. Classification (NCBI taxonomy): domain Eukaryota; kingdom Metazoa; phylum Chordata; class Chondrichthyes; order Chimaeriformes; family Callorhinchidae; genus Callorhinchus; species Callorhinchus milii. The sequence continues at coordinate 7,168,568 of NW_024704754.1, forward strand.
GGAGGGGGTAAGGCCATGGATGGCCTTAAAGGTGAGGACAAGGATCTTGAACTCGATCCTCTGGGGGATGGGGAGCCAGTGGAGTCGGGCGAGGGTGGGAGTGATAGGGTCACAAAGCCTGGTGGGCGAGAGTATACGAGCTGCAGATTTTATAATCCTTGCATTTGATTTAGCGCCTTATCACATCTTAGAGACATCTCAAAAAGCTTCACAGAATATATTGTAAAGTGAATTGACTGAATATTTTGTGGGCGAAACCAGGCAGCCAATTGCGCACAGCAGTGTCCCACAAACAGTTGTGGATTGAGTGACCCAATTTTTTTTTAAGGGGTTATTACCCCCGGAAAGAGATCCATCAATCGACTAACAACTGGGTTCCTACTTACTGCTAGGTAAACAGAGGCATGTGGAGTAAGGAAACTTGTCCAACATTTCGCCCTGCCCGGGAATCAAACCCAGGTCAGGTTCCCAGTACATACCATATAGAAAATTAACCTACTGACCAATTTAGCGAACCCGTTTAAAACTACAGGATATCTTAAAACACACAGAGTACTTGACTGCAGGCCAAGGACACTCAAATTGCACAAAATGATTTAGATGAAAGTTCCTGGGATCCATTACTGTAAAGCGCTCTGAGACGCCGTCTGGCATGGAGGGCGCTATATAAATCCAAGTTGTTGCTGTTGTTGTTGTTGTTGAAAGTTAATTATTGGGTTGGATTTGATAGTTTAGAAAGAGAAAATAAATTAACAAAAGGGATTTTTTCCCCATAGTAATCAATTTGCTTTTGATTCTACAACATATATTGGCAACTGAACTCATTTAAAACGTAGCTTGATGCAGTGATGGAGGGATGTTAGGGTAAGTGTTCTGGTAGAGGGATAAGATCAGATAAACTGAAGGGCAGTCTTCATCCAGACTAATCTCGTGAAATGGTGATAAAATGGTAGTTTAGAAACAGAAATGTGAGTACCACAGTTCCCAGAAGTTTATATTTACAGATTGCTAATTCCAATCGGAGGAGCCATTTTAAAATCTCCAGCACTGTCTGGGTGACAAAGATATCATTTCCTGCACGTCAGCAGTATCCCAACATTAAATAATTGCATAAAAATGAGAGTTAACTTAAATTGATTCAATATGTGAAAACTACTTGTCTTTATCCTCAACATATGATTGCTTAATCATTTTCAATCTTGCATTTGACACAAAGACAGTGAGGAAATGACAACTCTATAAATATAAACACATTCAAATACTAAGCATACTTGTGTAAATCAACCCAATGAAATATTGAAGTTCGATGAGAGAATCAGCAAGATAGTAATCCCCATGGAATGAATTGGCTTCTTCGTTTTTCTGGCTGGATAAACCACATATTGAAACAAAAGTATATGTGGTTCACCCAATCAGTTCTTCAATGAAAAGGGAGATTTGACAGGTCTGCCACTGAGACGTCTGCAAAATAGGTTTCAGATCAATGCTTGACAGACAGTGAATCACATAAAAGAGCAAGTTACAGAACGACCTTGTGACTCATACAATCACAATGGCTTTAGGTAAAACAGGCACAATTGAATTTTCTGTCTGATGTGTTGACACCATTAAAGAACTAAATGATAAATAAAATAATCCTGGCATTTGATATGAATAAATTACATGCATTGGCTCTTGTTTCTCTATTGGATGCTACATTTCATAGTTCCCTTTGCCTCCAGGAACTGATTTTAGACCAGACATTAAATGTTATTTTTTAACTTCCTATCCTATCCAGATCATTCAAAGAAAATATCGAAACTTTTAACTTCTGAACTTATCGCATTAAACATTATAAAGCACTGCCAGGGTTATGAGAAAGGACGCAGGGATCAGAGCTGTCCTATGTTACAAGCAACGTGGCATTTTCACTCCTTTTTGCTTTGGAAATAGCGGGTTTGTTTTCATGCATTGGATCAAATGTGTTTCCTTTTCAGATGTGAACTTTATCTTCTTCACCCCGGCCTCCACTGCACATACATTCTAGTTTCACAAGAATGACGAAAACACACAAGTATTTTTTTTCTTAAACGTTTACTTAATCTTTAACCCAAACTAATAAAAATGCTTGTTTTGACAAAGTGAGGAAATAAAGAAAAGTAGTTGTATACTATCAGTAAATGACTGTTCGAGGCATGCAGCTTAGTTGTGTACTTGATCAGTCCAAGAACCAAGACATTGATCTGACCTTGACTACATGTGGATTCAGTTCAATGTTCAGAGCACTGTTTGAGTACATGGGGGTGTGAGAACAGGAGGGAGCAGAGGCAGCTAACTGTAATAGAAAGCTGTAATACTACACATGTCAACATGGTTATGGGAAAGTACAGAATATCCTCTCAGGGATGGACTTCAGTGTGAGGGCCATTCACCCTGAAACACTATTAATAGCTGAACCAAAAATTATGCATTTCCTGGATTTAGGATGAACACGTTTTTGGAAGAACGCAGTGTTTCCCAACTGAAAAGATCAGCCAGTGCTTTGCTGTGCTGTCAGAAGGCATAAAACAGCAGCCTGATCGACTCATCCCCCCTTCATCTACTGTGTCTCCTTTTGAGGACATTTATTACGTGCTTTTAACAAGACATCTCTATGGCACAGCTAAAGTCACCACATGTGGAACCCTTATAGCAAACTAAAAGCCCAAACTAAAATTAAAATGCACTTCCCTTTCCCACAAGTAATATTCATGGCAATCATGGCATTTGCCTACAAAATACACAGTATTTACACTTTACAGTAAATTCCATGAAGCGCTTTGAGATGTCGTCCTCACATGGGAAAGTACAGAACATCCTCTCGAAAGACGATGCATTAAATTCGAGGATTATGCTTTTTAATTTTCAAGTAGACATTTGGAATCATAGAACATAACACAAAAGTAGCAAATTAAAGTATGTTGCAGTATGTTCTGCTTATGAGCTGCTACAGATAATGATATGAGACAATGTAAAAATCTGAACTTGATGGTTTGAATAATCCCATGATTGTTTGGTTAATTATGTGCTTTTTATGCTGTATTATTTTTTCCCATTATACTTCTGGGACAACTCATCAAATTACAACAGAACTAAATAACAATTTCTATTCCTGAAACCAAAGGAAAGTTTTCCATTTCCTTTGAACGGATCATGTGAATTGTAGAAAATTCAGCTCATTCATCCCTATATGGCCTACGGCCCCACAGGAAATGTGTGGAGCCTTATTCAGTCATTCATTCCTGCAGCTATTAACCCACGGGAAACAATAAGAAGTCATTCAAAGAAAGGAAAACAAAAGTACTCCCAATGACTCCTAGGTCCCCATAGGATTGTGCTGCTAAAACCATTGCTTGATACCTCTTTGTGGTTCAACCAAGTCTCAGTCGAACTTTAATTTTCTAAGAGTATAATCTTGCTTTATCATTTATGACATCCAATTGAAGTATAGTTTATATAGGCTGTGATATCCTAAGGACCTCTCCATAAAATTATAATAATCTTTAATATAGCGTCTTGTCAAGTCATTGAGAATTCTCAAAGCACTTCACAGGATATACGCCTTCACAGAATATACGTCCTCCCGACATGAAAGGCGCTATACAAATGTAATCGTGTTGTTGTTGTATACTGAAAAGTGGATTAACTGTATTTTGTGGGCAAAATGCGGCAGCCGATTGCACACAACAATGTCCCTTAAACAGTTGTGGATTGAGTGAACGAATATTTTTTTTTGAGGGATTATTTCCTCCAGAAAGCGATTTGCCAATCAACTAACAACCGGGTTCCTACTTACTGCTATAAATTTATTTTTATTTATACAAAGTTCCGCCCGAAATATAATGCTTGATATTATTAACCTAGCAGTAAGTAGAAACTCGATTGTTAGTCGTTTGATGGATCACTTTTCCAGGGATAATAATCCCTAAAAAAACAATAATAATTTGGTCACTCAATCGACGACTGTTTGTGGGACAAAGCTGTGTGCAATTGTCTGCCGTGTTTCGCCCACAAATATACAATCAATTCACTTTACAGTATATTCTGTGAAGCGCTTTGAGGTGTCTAGAAGATGTGAAAAGCGCTATATCAAATGCAAGGATTATTATTATAAATATCTGACATTAAATCAAATTACTCAGTGGAACATTTTGTAGTGGTCATTTACATTCTAGATTACATTTTCAATCTTGTGTAATTTCAGAACGAGGATCAATTGTCTAATGAACAGACTGTAATCATAGAATCATAAAATCATAGAATCATACAGCACAGAATGCCATTCAGCCCATTGTGCCTGTGCCGGCTCTTTGAAAGAGCTGTCCAAATTAATCCACTCCCACATAGTACTGCTACAGGGTGAGAGAGAGAGAGGCTTCGTAATTGGGATGAGAGAGGCTTCATTCAAAACGAGATTATCAGTTATCAGTTTCCTTATCCTCTATAACATCGCTTAATGTCAACAACAACAACAACAAGATTCCATTTATAAAGCGCCTTTCACGTCAGGAGGACGTCCCAAGGCGCTGGCCTCCGTTTGTCCTACAGCTAAGCCAAGTTTCATAGCATTGTTGGCAGAGTGGCAGAGATGTTGGCAGTAACAATTCACCATTCACTGAAAAAAGTCTGTTACTGAGATAATAATAATAATAATAATAATAATCCTATACATGATACATCTCCTTATGTGTATTTGTAGGTGAACGGAACTGCCAATTTGTGCACTTCGGTTTAACGTCTCATCTGAAGTGTTGACAAGCTTTATAATAATAATAATAATCCTTGTATTTGATATAGCGCATTTCACGTCGGGAGGACGTCCCAAAGCGCTTCACAGAACACACTGTAAAGTGAATTGACTGTATATTTGTGGGCGAACGCGGCAGCCAATTGCGCACAGCAATGTCCCACAAACAGTCGTAGATTGAAAATGACCAATTTATTATTGTTTTGATGGCAGTTTTGACAATGCAGCGCTCCCCCAGCTGTGATCTGGAGTGTCAGCCTAAATTATCAACTTAAAGACCCAACGTGGGGCTTGAACGCATAGCCTTCTGACTTAGAGGTGAGTTAATAATGATATTATTATAATAATAACAATCCTTGCATTTGATATAGCGCATTATCACGTCGTTGAGACGTCTCAAAGCGCTTCACGGAATATACTGTAAAGTGAACACGAGTAATATATTATAGAATTAACATGGGGAATAGCAATTATTTAGTTTTTTTAAAATCTTAACATGGTGCTGAGTAGGTCACTACGCTGTTAAAGATGCAATGATAACTGAAACACAATATGCTGTTTAAATGACTGGTTAGGCCAGGGGAGCTCAAGGGGATTGCCATTCGGCTTCATTTTAAGCCTGTTCTGGTGCCAGGTATCACTCTATTCCAGTAAAAATTGGAACAAAAAGTACCAGAACATCTCAAGCATGTTAACTAAACAAAACAACTGAACATAGTTGGGAGACAAATTAGGAACATGGCGGAAATTCACTCGAATTTGCCCTAAGCACACCCGCTGTTTTTAACCAGGGTGAACATAAGTTCACTCAGTCTTCAAATCTAGTCCTCTGACTGCAGGATCCAGCATGAAGTGTTTCCTGTTTTTACTGTCATCTGCCATTTGTCATATTTACATGTTTCTAATTTTGGACTTTTATGCTACAAATAATTCAGGGCTTTTGTGCAAAGAAACACACAGAGGACTCTCGTGGTACATTGGAACAACAAGTGCCATAAAACAGAGTTACAGTGCACGGGCTAGTGATTACTATTCCCCACGTGATCTTAATCAAGTCTCTGTTGCCAAAGGGAATGTTAATGCTATTGTTATGCAGCCACCTCTAGATACTCAAACAAATCTCATAACTGACTATGGAACTCAGTTGTGGAGGCCTTGGGAGCAGGTATCTAACCTCTCCTTTTGGCTAGCGATTGTACTTGATCTGGAATACTCAAAAGGATAATTGGGAAGAAATAAGAGGCTTTAATTTACAGAAGAAGGCACTGTTTTAGCTGAGGAGAGACAAATGGGCAAAGAAAACAATAGAACAAAATTCAAGCTATCGATTGTTAATGGAGTATGGTAACATTGGGGTAAAAGATATGTTTCCTATATTTCACGCAGAATCTGTTACAAAACATGGCACTTTTCTATCATTGTCACAAAGGAGTTTTGAATAAAAATTGAGTTAAAAAGAGAACTGGCATTAACAAGATTGAATATGTTTTGATGTAATCGATTTCATCAGCGTGCTTCTGTGGTGAGGCTTTCTTCCATTTTGGCAAGTGGATGTCTTTCCTGTCGAGTCATTAGAGGACTGTCATTGGAGACTGCATTCCACTCAGCCACCTTCATAAGCATGGTAAAAAGATCCTGAATGGAAGAGTAATTAAATAATAAAATAGGCACAAACTTCACAAAAAAGTAGGATATAACAGAGCTTATATCCCATCATTTTAAGAACAACAGAATACAAATTTGCATTTAAATAACACCTTTTAGATCGGGTGGACATCCCAAGGAGCTTAAACAATAATTGCTTGAAAGTTAGCAGTAAAATGTTATCCTATTGTACCTCAGGGATGCAATAGGCAAAATTAAAACGTTTTAACAAAAACCCGTGCTTTTGTACTTCACGAGCAAAGATACCTGCAAGCATTCCCTTCAACTGGTTCAGGTTGTTCAATTCACTGGTGCTCGGCTGGTAATGAAACTGTCTGGAGATTTCAAGCACCAGCTGGTTCACATTTTGAAAAGTGGCTGGAGTCTGGCATTCTCTTCCACAGTCCGCCCTCTGTGGGGGATGATGGATGTTAATTTTTCACATTGTGTCCCATTTTGATTAGAAAAAGCTTTGCAATTATAAGCTAAAAATAAGTTTGCAATCCAAACATCAGGGTAAGATTATCATTTGTTGGAAGAGAGAAAAAAGTATGTAATTTTAACTAAAGAGAATTCTTGTCTCTTTACATCTCAGCTTTCTCTTCAGTTTTCAGTGCTCCGAGATCCTACCCAACCACGTGAAAGATGCTAAATAAATGCAAATTGTTGTTGCTCACTCCATGTCAGTACATTTTATTTGCCTGATTTTGATATGGTGCAGATTGCTCTACGCTGCTAATTGTATTTGCTTTTTCCTCTCATTTAAAACAAAATAAGATGACTATAGAGTAGTTTTGAGAGAAATTCCACCTCGCTGTAGATTGACTCTGTTTTTTACATTTTAGAGCTTGCAGAATTTGGCAACTTACTGAACTTAACCTTAGTTTTGATATCTGTCGTTTCTTAAAAACATCAGCCTGTTCAGGTGGATGTTAAAGATCCCATGGCACAATTTGAACAGAGAAGGGGGTTTCTCTCCCCCGTTGTCTTGGTCAACAATCTCCCAAATAAAATTGGTCACTCACTCCATGGCTGCTTGTAGGACACTGCTGTGCACAATTGGCTGCCCCTTTATTGTATATTTTGTGAAGCAGAAAATCAGCATCAAGATTAAAGCTTTAAGAATTTGTCAAAACACACTCCACACTCCAAAATGCTACAGAGATGGAGTATATCTCGACCCAGCTGGAATTTGACAATAATAATAATCCTTGTATTTGATTTAGCGCCTTATCACGTCATGGAATTTCTCCGCACTTGCCTCTTAAATTATTTTTTTTAAGTTTTAATCAAACTCAATTTGCAAGATTTAAAAAATATCAGATTTTGTATAAATTGATATTGTTTGTACACTTGCACAAATATTTTAGATTGTTTTCTTTTCATGTGTTGGCTGAAATTTGAAACACATTTCAGTAAAATATCCTCCCTTGCATTCTCATTACAAACGTTTACTCTATTTGTTAAAACTTCTGCTTGCAATTATTGTTTTGCAAACCAGCTGGTATTTTGGGATATTGAACGCGGTAAGTGTTATATATATTCAATCCAGAGAAAAGACATCTGCTCTTCATTTAGAAGTCCATAAAAGTGTACTTTCGACAATTTGGTCTAACGTTTGTGACAATCACGTGCAACGTTTTTGAGAAATCTCAATCGTTTAAAAATAAGTCAACAATTTTGACTTATACTTTCAAGCGGTTTATCAGAAACAGTTTGTGAATAGATGCTCGGGTTGTGTCCGGCAAGCTTCATGTTACTTGTCCTGCTCGGACCAATTCCCCATGAGTGCTTGGCTTTCACGTTAAACAGGAGTCGAGTGGGAAGAGTTTGAAAAGATAAAACGTTGTAGTCAATTTTAAAATTGGTCGTTCGTTTCATACTAAGGGTCATTGCTGTGAGCAAGTTAGTTCCCATGTTCCCTAAAAAATACATATGTATTACCCTTGACAGCACTTAGCTGTGAAACCCTTTGAGGTGCTATAAACAAATAAAAGAGGATTTATTATAACAACAGCAGCGACTTGCATTTATATAGTGGCCTTCACGCGGGGTAGGGTCCCAGAGCGCTTTAGAGTGGCGGACTCTCACAATGAGCCAGGGGGAGAGGGAGGGGGAGGTGACCGTGAGCAAAATCAAAAAGTAAAGTCTTATTTTTATTTAAATGTAACTGTTCAAGAAAATGCAAGCTGAAATTTAAGAACATGATATGAGCCCAGAGATTGGTGACTTGCAGTAGATCTAGAAGATGATGGGGGGAAGAAAATCCACAATGAAAATCACGCTTCAGAGAAGCTGCAATCAAAGACCTTGTAAAAGAGCTTTCACAACTCTGCATGGAGTCGTAGTTCAGTGCAGTGCTACACAGTGAGGCCATCTAAGGGGTGCTACCCATGGATTTTGGAAGAAAGCGGTAGTGGTCCAATTTGCTGCTCTCTTTTCTTCTAACTCTTCGCAACGAAGGCTGATAAAAAGGAGCTAAGGTGAGAAAACAAGTATTAGGAGAATAATTTACAAAGGAAAGGACACTGATTATTTCTTTTAACTGCCAGAGTTATAGAGTGAACTAAAAGTCATTCACAAGGAACTCGGAGCCCATTTAGTGGAGTGGAGTCCTGTAGCTCAGTGGTTAGAGCACTCGCTTTGCAAGTGAGAGACCTGAGTTCAATTCCAGGCAGGGCGAAACCTTGGGCAAGTTTCCTTACTCCACACGCCTAATAATAATCCCTCCAAAAAACCAAAAACAATAATTAAATTGGTCATTTTCAATCTACGACTGTTTGTGGGACACTGCTGTGCGCAATTGGCTGCCGCGTTCGCCACAAATATACAGTCAATTCACTTTACAGTGTGTTCTGTGAAGCGCTTTGGGACGTCCTCCTGACGTGAAAAGCGCTATATCAAATGCAAGGATTATTATTATTATTATTATTATTATTTAATTGAGAAAGCTTTTCCTGGCAAGGTCATTGGGAATCTTTCTCTTTTTATGAATAAAGTTTTGTTTTGAAATTTTCTAAACTTATTTCTGCCTGGTCAACTGACTGACTGATTGACTGACTGACTGATTATTTGCCAGGAAACCCTTTGGCTAGACTGAATTAAAGCAAAATCTTCCATGATCCAAGTGCCGAAAGATTCTTCCAGCGAGGGAATGAACATGAGAGTGTTTCTGAAAAGAGACAGCTTCATAAAGATATCATAATCATTTTGCATTACAGTATTATGTAGTGCATGCAATTGCAGTTTGGATAAAGATCTATCTAAAGTAGTCATGGCATAAATTGTCATTCCTGTGGTCTTTTTTTGGATTGAAAAAGAGAAGATCACACACTAACACGAATAAAAGACTGCCAGAGAAATATGACATTGGTCAAAAAAAACATGCACGAGATTTGTTTTGATTGATTTGACATGCATACAATCCAGAAAAAGTATAATGTCTCCTAGTTTCAAGTATACACAGATGGCAGATTTTTTTTTAAAGTTTATTGTACACATCTGACCAAACTTAGATCTTATTTGTTACAACCCATCATAGCAATTTGAAAATATACAGAATATTACACAAAGACCCATTCTGTGTTCACGTTTGCATGGATTATTTGCACATTGAAAGGCTGTTACTGTTTTGATCATTTCTTTGAAGCTGGTTTCACAGTGACAAAATAGTCTGTGCAGCCAGATTTTGTTTTGAAGAGTGCAATACATCTGCATTGATGTTGTGTTCGTATAATGGATTGCGGTTCCTGACTGCTAGGAGAGTGGAACTTCCGAACTCATGCGTGCTGCATTGTTGGAGGTGCCGTCCTTCGCATGAGACTTTAAACCAAGGTCCTGTCTGTCTGTTCAGGTGGTTGTTAAAGATCCTGCAGCCCTATTCAAAAAGAGTAGTTTCTCCCAATGTCCTGCCCGATAATTCCCCCAGATAAAATTTGTTATTCATTTCATGGCTGTTTGTGGAACACTACTGTGCTCAAATTGGTTGCCGCATTCATCCACAAAATACAATCACTCCACTTTACGATATATCCTTTGAAGCGCTTTGAAGCTGCTTTCACACCTATCACCAAGTGAATTTTCTCACCATCTTCTAAATCCTGTGGCTGGGATCCAAATGAAAAACCATTGGCAAGTAAAAGCCTCAACTACTGTTTATTTCAATAACTTGTCAGGGAACTTGTTTATATTTCTAGCTGAGTATTGATTAGTGGTTTAAACATTAACAGATATGAATGAGGGCAATGTTTTGCTACTGAGTGATGGCAATGAGATATGATTGAGTTCGTTTCCTTATTTACGGATTTCAAAATAGTTTGATAATTTTCTAGAGTTAACATGAGATGACCTAGAGTTGTGCAATTGAAGTTTGTCCCTGTGGCAAATTATTTAAAAAATGCTGTGGTTCCACTGGAATAGTCCTGGCAGTTCAGTGCTATATGGGCAGCGGTAGCAGCAGAATACATGGTGAAACCCTGGGCTGTTGAATAATAATAATAATAATAATCCTTGCATTTGATATAGCGCTTTTCACGTCGGGAGGACGTCCCAAAGCGCTTCACAGAACACACTGTAAAGTGAATTGACTGTATATTTGTGGGCGAACGCGGCAGCCAATTGCGCACTGCAATGTCCCACAAACAGTCGTAGATTGAAAATGACCAATTAATTATTGTTTTGGGTTTTGGAGGGATTATTATTAGGGTGTGGAGTAAGGAAACTTGCTTAACCAATTACAGCTAAACATACTCACAGAAGACCTTCTCTGCTAACCAACAGCAAAACAAGGCAATTTGGGAAAGGACAATAATCTTCCAGACCCAGCAAGAAATATACCAGCCTTCAAGAACTAGGCTACTCGTACATGGCTTTATCAGGGTTTATGTACTCTACCACTGTATTAAAAGTGATGCAGAAAAGATAGGCTCATTCATATGGCTCCCAAATAAAAAAGTGGCCACACTTCTACAAGTCTTAAATTGTGAGTTTCAGTATGCAATTCAGCATTATATTCTCCGGAGAGCAAGTGCCCAGCCCATTCGACAAAGGAAAAATTTCATGTACAGGCAGCATGTACACATAGAACTTAGTAAGGTGTCCCCCCAAAAAAGAAAAAAAATACTTTGGGGACAGAGCAAGTTATTTTCTGAGCTTGTTGAAAATATTTGAGCAGGACTCAAGATTTCACTGCACTTTGGAGGTGCACTGTAACTGCATAGGGAAATATTTTCTTTAGTAGAGACAATTATTTGAAGACAGGGCTTCATCACTAACTAACATGTATTCAACTTGACAGAAGTGGTACCAACAGCAAAAGGAGAAGTTTGCCTGGAGGCTCCCCTGATTCCCCCCCGTCAGCGCCTCCACACCTCAGGCATCACCATCCATGAATGCACACTCTACCTTGCTAAGCCAGTCCAGAACCTTGGTGTGTAGCTTGACCCTCAACTATCCTTTCTACCCCCATCCATGCCATGATCCGCTCAGCCTTCCCCCACCTCCGGAACATCGCCCGTCTCACACAGCAGGCCGCCAAAACCCTCATACACGCATTCATTACATCAAGGTTTGACTGTGCAAACTCCTTGTTTGTCAGCCTCCCCAACTCCTCCCTTCATAGGCTGCAGATAAATCAGAACTCTGCAGCCCATGTCCTCTCCCGCATCAGGCTCCATAACCCTATCACCCCCATCCTCACTCGACTCTATTGGCTTCCCATCACACAGTGGATACAGTTCAAGATCCTGGTCCTCACTTTCAAAGCCCTTCATAGTCTTGTTCCCCCCTACTTCTGCAACCTTCTAACCCCCTACCATCCTGCCCGCTCCCTCCGCGCAGTGGGCTCCAGCCTACTTCATGTCCCCCACCTCACCCACCCCATCATTGGTGGGCGGGCCTTCTGCCACTCTGCCCCCACCCTCTGGAACTCCATCCCACAGTCCCTCCATCTCACCCCCTCCCTTGCCTCCTTCAAGACCCATCTCAAGACCCTCCTCTTCGACCGTGCTTTTGATCACGCTGCTTCCCCCCCCCACGCTCCAGCCTCCCAATCCCAATCCGCAGCTCAGGTCTGAAACTCTGATTGTCCAGCGTCTTGGGACGTCCTCCCGACGTGAAAGGAGCTTTACAAATGTAATTTTATTGTTGTTGTTGTTGTTGGAGTTCCTAGGGTGATGGTAAATGTAACACTCAATATTTCAGTGAATTTACCTCCAGTTCCCTGCCAAAATTAACAGCAGCGATAATTCACATTTATATAGGGAGGGTATCTCAAGGCTCTTCACACAATTGACTGAAGAAAAGGATACTTGTATTCAGTTCACTGGCTTCACAGAATGTGCCAAGTATGCATTTGCTTCAGTGTGTGTTTGAAGCATGACTGTAACAACACTTGATATAATATATTTCAATATAAATTTGATTGTGGCTGCCCCCATTTCCTGTTTTCTTTTCCACCCAGCTATAATTTCATTAGGGCTCTATTGCCTTCTTTTGCTTTTCACATTGTCTCCCGCGGTTTCCATTTCATTCATCCAGAGCAGACGTCTTGTTTTTTGCATCCCTTTCCGCTCGCAGCACAGATTTTTATGGTAAGTTCTTAGGCAGCCTTACACTGTATGCTTACACTTTAAGCCCTCTGGTTACTACCCTGTGTGATGGGCGCTATGTGAATGCAAGTTGTTGTTGGAGCATGCTTTCTTACGTGACTGAACATGACACTCTCTACAGCAATACAGAGCACATTGGGAACGGAAGCAGTTCATGAACTCAAATGGCTGACTGTCTGGTTTACGTTTCTTACTGAACACACCAGATGTAACTCCGCACGTAACCCCATCAGTGTAGGATTATCTTGCCAAAAACCTAAATAGATCTTCATGGTTATGGACACTTGGCCTTTGTTAGGGCATCTTTTAAAAATTCTTTTAAAAATTCTCTTCGTACTTATTCACTTGTCTAAGAAATCATCGTCTTTCACCAGGAAAATGGCCAAATAGGAAGTCCCGTGTCGCTACTTTTTATATAAACACCTTCTTGAATTTCAGCTGCTATCCAAAGAGATTTCACTAATACGCTGTAAATTTCGGGTTGCAAGCACAAAATCTACTTCCAGACATACAAGCTTGCCAAGTCTTTACGAACATCAGAAAAAAAACAGTTCTTTGAATATTAATCTATCTTGTCATGCACGTGAATATTTTTTTTAAATGTTGCTCCCAATACATCTGCATTTCCCCGTGCCTTTCATATATCTGTCTGGTTTGTGTGTTCTGGATGACTACAAAGTGGGGACAAACTGATTTTATTTCCTCAGATCCCAATGAAGGTCACAACTTTTTGACACAAATCTCCAAACCCACTGATGAGAAAAATCCACAAGGCTCATGATTTCTTTTCGTAGCAATTCTTTTGAGACTTGAGCTTGGAGTTATTGTATGGCAAAGCAGTGCAGCAGGTTTTTAACACATGTAATTGTCGTGAAAAGCAGTATTTTTTTCCCTCCCATTTTATGTACAAAGAAAGAAATTCGATTCACTATTTTCCCCTCAATGTGGTCTCTATGCCTAAGTATTCACCAATATGCTCTATGTAGGGACTCATGAAATGCTTAATATGCAGTAAGGTCAATGAACCCATCTAGTTTCAAGCTATAAATCAATTAAATTGATTTGAAACTGATTGAATGCCACCGAATCCCCACCTGATTCCTGTATTGATCTCAATTGCTGTGTACTATTTAACTTTCTACTGGTAACTTTAACACAGCATTAAAACGTCTCCACATTGTGAGCACTGAATCAGACATGGTTTTCTTGCGTGCTTGACTGCAGGATGCAGGGCAGGAATGCTTGTCTCATGCTTAGATGAGTGTGATTTTACAACTCAACACAACGTGTGGTCATTCACAACACAACACTTGGCCATTAAGCTTCATGGCTGTTGGGGGGACATTGTTGTGCGCAAATTGGCTGCCAAGTTTACCTACAAAATATGCAGTCGCTGCACTTTACAGTATATCCTGTGAATGCTTGGTGATATCCTCCTGAAATGAAAGGCACTATATCAGATATTTTGTCTTATGGTCAACTTCATCCTGATTGTGAAAAATTCTTAAATTCTGTCAAAATTTGGAAGCTGTTTTTCTTCACCTCCAAGAACTGGCTTCCAATGAAGACTGAATATGAGAAATAATTTCTGGTGTCTGTCCTGAAATTGCTCTGAACCTGTGCCCTATTATTTGGAACGAAAGATCATTAACAGGACTTTCACAGAGCAACAAAATCTTCTATAACCTATAACATGGTGCCTTTCCAAAGTCAGGACATTAGTAGGTCCTGAAATTCTACATCTCCTCATACACAGTAAGGAGGAGAAGCCAGGAATGCTCCTGCCTCTCTCTCCCTCTCTCTCTCTCTATATATAAATATACTGTGAGAAGCGACAACACAGCAGATCCCAAAGAGGAAGAAAGAGTGAGCAGATGTCTTGCAAACTGTACAACCTAGAAAGTTATATTGGATCACTTCCACCTCACAATGGTCCACGCTGGCTTGAAACCCAGACTAGTAGCTCCTGGGTTCCTCCAGAGGTTGTAAGAATTGGTAAATTAGCCTGTTACACTATTTATATTACATTTATAGTTTAAGCATGTCTGTATACACAGATCACTTTCTTCCAAATGTAATTCAAGTTTAAGTTTTATTGAGTAACTCCATGGTTGAGTTCCCATTTTACTGCAGTGAATTGGGATCTAGCACAGTGAATATCACACAAAACCAGGATTGTACTACAGCACAGAGTGGATTCCACTACATTAATGATCCTTGCATTTGATATAGCGCTTTTCATGTCTTCTAGACTTCCCAAAGCGCTTCACAGAATATACTGTAAAGTGAATTGACTGTATATTTGTGGGCGAACGTGGCAGCCAATTGCGCACAGCAGTGTTCCACAAACAGTCATGGATTGAAAATGACCAATTTATTACTGTGTTGTTTTGGAGGGATTATTATTAGGCGTATATTTACAGTGTATTCTCTGAAGCGCTTTATAATAATAATAAGAATCTTTGCATTTGATATAGCACCTTATCACATCGTTGAGACGTCTCAAAGCACTTCACAGAATATACTGTAAAGTGGATTGACTGTGTATTTTGTGGGCAAAACGCGGCAGCCAATTGCGCACAGCAGTGTCCCACAACAGTCGTGGATTGAGTGACTAATTATTTTTTGAAGAGATTATTATCCTCAGAAAGCGATCTGCCAATCGACTAACAACCGGGTTCCAATTTACAGCTAGGTAAACAGAGGCGCATGGAATAAGGAAATTTTTCTAAGATTTCGCCCTGACCGGGAATCGAACCTAGGTCCTCTCGCTCGTGAGGCAACCAATACTCACATTTGGACATTTAGAGGATTATGCACAAGGATTTTTGAGGGGTTTTCATTCAGAAAAGTATTCAATTGTTAGAATTATGCATTAGATGGCCACAATTGCACAATTCTGTCAGTATTGTCGCAATCTTTTCCCAAGCCTCATTTCATTCTGAATACTTTTTTATATCAAAAAGCAGATAAATTATACTTTCAGGAGGTAAAATTTTAAAGTTTTACTTTAATTGTAAAGTTCCCTTTAAATAAACTTGAAAAAACCCCACAAGATTACAGAACTGGGAATATTCAAGACTTTTCTTTATAAAATTCATTACAATGAAAAAAATCCTTTCAGTGCCCCTCTAGACCCATTCCTAACTTTGAGACGTCTTGAAGATGTGGTAAGGCGCTATATCAAATCCAAGGATTATTATTATTATCCATAACACAGTTCAAACATTCAAAAACTTTAGGATTTTCATTTAAAACCATCGGGAGAAAATTTGAACCCAAAGCTCGAACTAATGAAATTATTATGCTTTACAATAATCTTATCTTTTGCATCCTTTTATGTTTTTGGCATGTATACAAATACATTTATTTAATAATGATAATCCCAGCATTTGATATAGCGCCTTATCCCATCTTTGAGATGACTCAAAACGCTTCACAAAATGCAATGGAAAGTGAATTAACTTTATATTTTGTGGCAAAATGCGGCAGCCAATTGCGCATAGCATTGTCTCACAAACAGTCGTGGATTGAGTGACCAAATTATTTTTATTTATTTTGAAGGAATTATTACCCACGGAAAAGCGATCTGCCAATCGACTAACAACCGGGTTCCTACTTACTGGTTGGTAAACAGAGGCGTGTGGTGTAAGGAAACTTGCCCAACATTTCACCCTATGAAAAGCATAAGAATTCTGTGCTCTTGTCCAGGGTCAAGGAGAGCTCTGCAGGGGCTGTTTGGGTTTGCAGAGTTCTGATAACTGGTGTTCGTTTCTATTGTATTGTTGCAATGTCTGTCAGCTCTCTAATAATAAAAACAATCCCTATCGAGTTGATACAACCTGCAATTAGGTTGTGGAGGCCCAAATTGATGTCCTGTCAAAACCAACTGCTCAAAGGGATTCACAGTTGTCGGCTTTCGGTGTAATTGACTTCACAATTGTGTGACTCAAACAGATTTCATACCGTGCTTCTCACAGCAGTGAATCCAATCCCATTTACATCTATATAGTCGGGAGGACTCTCAAAGCACTTCATAATGCTGCGGTGGGAGTACAGTGGATTGGGGAGGGCAAGGATAACCAAAAGTGCAGTCAAAGAGGTATGTTTTGAGATGTGCCTTGAACGAGTGGAGGGAGTGAGTGATTCGCAGGTTGGGAGGAATCCACCATGAGAAACGATGGACGAAACATTCACAGCTCTTATAAGGAAGTCGTGGCTCTTGGACAACAAATCATGCATTCATTTGGCAGACGGTTTGCTTGTCACCAAAATATGGCATATTGGCAACCCCACCAGGAAGACGATGAAATTCTGGGATTGTTTTCATTCTTGAAGGAAGAAATGGAAAAATAACCCCCAAATTGATAAACAGCAGAGATTAGCGAGTCCCTGGCACCGAGTTTATTAATGGAATCCGTAATAAGTAAAAATCCAACATTGATTGGAGAAGAAATAAATGAAACAATCCTTTTCCCATAATTACAGCCTAGGAATAAAAAACACAATTTCCCACGAACCTTAGATGAAGTAGCCTATAATCATTGTGCCGTGAACTCCGAATTGCTAAGCCCTCTATGTATAAATCCCTCAGTTATTACTGGAGAGGATAAAAACAGCCCAATTTCAATGAGTAAAAATGTAAAAAGTACTGTCACGTTCAGCGTTTTCCCATGTTTCAAATACGTGATGGAATTAGGATCCAACACAGCATGGCATACTAACAGCCGCTATATAACAACACCAATTACATTATTGGAGTTAATATGGGAGCTAATATAGAAACAAATGATTTATATATAGAGAGAGGTGCAGACAGAAATATAGATGTTGATGCTTCCAACATTACTTTAACGATAGGGCTATTGAAGGGTGAAAGGGTGGTGGAAGCCAATTCAATAACAACTTTTAAGAGAGAACTTTATAATGATTTGGGGAGGACAAGTTTGCAGGGCTATGGGGAGAGAGCGGGGGAGTGGGATTGAATTGGATAGCTCTTTTCAAAGAGCCAGCACAGACACAATGGGTCGAATGGCCTCCTTCTGTGCTGTATAATTCTATGACTCTATGATAACAAGGCTAAGCACATTTTTTTGTATACCAAGTGAGATAGATTACAGACACGGCAATTAAAGTAGGAATTTAAATCTTGAGGAAAGGCAAGAGGAATTTATTGAACGAGAACCTAGAAGTAAAACTAAACCTTATATGGTCCGGAGTAATTGCTGCAGATCATCAGTCAAACTGTGAAAACCAGAGAAGTGAGCTTATTAAGATAAATGCATTCATTGTGCTCGTTATGACTATAGCGTGGTGTATTAATTGTCCTTTTTATATAATCTCCAGTGACATATAACTGATTTGTAACGTTAAACCGTCCATCTCTATTTTGGAAGGAATTTTCTCCGTCTCTCTCTATCCCACGCGTCATTCCTTAACTAAAGCTATGAGCAGCCAATCTGTTCTCTGGTTCTGACCCAGCTCCAAGATGTGGAGTTGATGCCTGTTGATTACCCTCTTATTTTCCATCAGGAGATGTTCTTTACCTTCATTTGGTGACTCCCTAAAACCATGATTGCCAAACCACAGCGGGGGACTTACAGGAGCCAGGTTCAGCTTCCTTAATTGAATTTAAATTTTTTTTAAAAATATTAATAATAATTTGGTCACTCAATCCACAACTGCTTGTGCGCAATTGGCTGCTGCGTTACCCCTACAAAATATGCAGTCAATTCACTTTACAATAAATTCTGTGGAGTGTTTTGGGACGTCCCAAAGACATGATAAGGCGCTATATCAAATGCAAGGATTATTATTAATACGTTTTTTTAATGTGAGTGAAAAAACCCTCAAATCTGCATTCCATGAATCTTCAAGCAATCAACTATGGATCTATTGAGTTAGCTAATAATACAGGGACTGCAGTATTTTACATGTGGATAAATTAAGAAAGGAATGAGCAATCTCTCTTTATTCCAGCCGCACTTCATTTTGCTCTTTGGAAAGGACATTTGTGATTTAAAGTTATGTCATGTTAAAAACGTTTCTGTCTTCGATCTTCTCCATTTTCATGTTGGTTCAGGTCTACCGGGACCAGCAACCTTGCCTAAGAGAGCATTATTGTTTTCTCAGCCCAATTCTGTCCTCAAATAACATCTACACAGTGTTCAGTGGGTATTACTGCTTAGTAATCAGGGGCAAGAACTCTGGCAGATTATATCCTTCTTATCCTTGGGGCACTGAGGTCAATTGGAACCACCCCACACTTTTGCTGAGTTCAGATAATTTATCACAGATTCAGAATAAAGCCTGGAATTATCTAGAGCTGCATGTCTCATGCCTTTGCCAAATATGTCAACTTCTGTAATAATAATAGTAATAATAATAATCCTTGCATTTGATATAGTGCTTTTCACGTCTTCTAGACGTCCCAAAGCGCTTCACAGAATATACTGTAAAGTGAATAATGTACAAACATCAACAGTAACATTAATAATAATAATAATCTTTACACTTGAGATGACTCAAAGTACTTCACTAAATTTCTGTGAAGTGTAGTGACTGTGCAATTTGTAGACCAATGTGACAGCCAATTTTGCGCACAGCGAAGTCCCCACAAACAGCCATTAAATGGTCCTATAATAAGTGTCCAATCGTCTGACAATCCAGAAGATGCCAAGTCCAAATTGATCTGAACAGTCACCACTATACAGTACAAATGTATACACATTTCACATCCTCCCGACGTGAAAGGCACAAAACTATTTTGTATTTTGTATTGTAAATACATTGTAAAGTACAATATTCTTGTATTTGTCAGGCTTTCAGTCTATCTGCCCATACTCTCTGGAAATCCATCCTGGAGTCCCTTTGACTTGTTCCCTCCATCACCTCATTTAAGGTCCATCTCAAGACCTACCTCTTTGACCGCACTTTCAGTCACCTTTGGAGAGCCAGATATTCAGTGAGCATGTTTCACCCCAGCAAGTTGTAGCAAAGTATTCAGATTTTTCTTTGCCGAAGAGTGGAACTGAAGCAATATACATTTGATATTAGTTTTAGTGAACTAAAATACACTTGTGTCTTGGTTATATTTGGACAGGACGCTTATTTTTACCCAGAACCTTTCTCCCCCATATGGTTTTAATGTGATTTCACCCACACACTCTACTTTTTGGTCTCCAAGTATTTCAATGGACAAACATTCACTACATATGCTTTATACAATTCCATACACATCAATGCAAACTTATATCTCTGGTTAATGTAAAACAAAAGCAAGCTTCCCATACAATGAACAAAGACAGAAATATGAAGCAATTTGTGTTAAAAGAAGAGCTTTAAAATGCACAAGCAATATTCAATATTTACAACAGTGGCATAAAATAGAACTATTTCTATTGACAAACGTTGAGTACTTTGCTGCTCTTCAGAATACAGGCTCTGTGTACAAACTCCTCTTTGGTTCCACCTCTATTCTATTGAGTGAGTGATAGAAATAGAAGTTTAATACTTTCAGTAAATGGTATAAATGCAATATAATGTATTGTTAGGCTAACATTTCTAACAACACTTTAAAACACAGACGTATTACTGTGAATAGGCTAATTTTAGGATGCAAATGCCTAGTTGTAGATAAAGATCACTTTAAATGCTTTTTGATATGTTAGTGAATTTGTATTGGGAATTTACAAGATTCCGAGAATAATAATAACAATCCTTAGATTAATCCTTAGATTAATTAATTAATTAAATTAGATTAAATGGCGGGCCTTTCATGTTGGGAGGATGTCTCAAAGTGCTTCATGCAATGTTTTAATGTAAGTGGAGTGACTGTCTGTTTTGTAGGCCAGTTAAGCCAGTATTCTGCGAACAGTCACTTCAATGCCTTTGACGTGTTGGTTTAATGATTGCCATGGGTGGGTTGTGTCCTTCTGCTGTGACCGAGTTGGGAGGGGTGAAGTTGTCACATACAGTGGCCAGTCTATAGTCTGCTTTGATCAACAATGTGATACATAATCACTGGTGATAATTAGTACAACACATGGGATAACTTTCCAGAGATGTTGAGAATTGCCACGCATTGAATTTTTGTCTTACAAGACACAGACGTTTCAGTGAGAGAGCTGTTTACGACAGAAAGGGTTCATTATTTTACACCTTGTGGCACTCGGCAGAAATCTTAATTCAGCAAACGAAGCTAAGGGAACAGCGATGGGACTCGCAAATTTTCAATGGGAGGTAGGGGGTGGGGAGAGGTCGATTGGGCTCTCGAAACCATATGTTGAACCAATCATTTTTAAAGGTAAATTGAACTTTTCTTCAGTGTGGGAAAGAAGAATCCTGGGAATCGCAGTGATACAAATGTAAACATTTCCACAGCAAATCATTTCTTTGCTTCAATGTCATTGACCTCACATTCCAGAACATTACATTTTGCACAAGTAGGCTTGTGCTTTTTTTAGGTGTAACATCTGAATCCATATATTAATAATAATAATAATCCTTGCATTTGATATAGCGTCTTATCTTGTCTTCGAGACATCTCGAAGCGCTTCACAGAATACACTGTAAAATGCATATTTTTGTGGGCGAAACATGGCAGGTAATTGCGCACAGCAGTGTCCCACAAACTGAGTGACCAATTTATTATTTTTTTTAATTTAATTTTAAGGAACTGGTTGAGTGACCAAATTATTATTAATTCTTTTTGAAGTGATCAGCTAATCGACTAACAACCAGGTTTTACTTACTGCTAGGTAAACAGAGACACATGGAGTAAGGAAACCTGTCTAAGGTTTCGTCTTGTGCAAGTATAATACTAAGCTTGAACTAAAAGTAAGTGCAGATATGGACTGAGATCCAAAGAATCCAAAAGGTGTGAATGAGAATTCCTAACATGAAGTTGCCACTTTGTGTAAGAGTAAAGTTCCCCACGGGAACTAAATTGATTACAGGCATTGGTTGCAGACAGGATTTAGGGAGTGTATGTACCTGGAGGCTTTCATTGGGGAATCTGAGACTTGGAATTGGGAAAAGATGCTTCAGAGAATTGTGGATCACAGCAACATCAAATAAATCCTTCTCCTTCCAACTTCACTCAGGGCAGAGTTCCAGCTGTGCTCCCACGGCATTAACCCAGTGACTGGGGGTTGCAAGCAACTAGGTGGAAAAATACCAAAAAAGCTTGGAGATGTGAACAGAAGTTTGGGACTGCAACTTGATCCAGCTGAAAATTGAAGATTAGTGTAGATTTTGCCTCGTCTCAGACTGTGGGACTGTTTTGTAAAAATTCAAGATTGCTCAGAAATTGTGGAAAACCAATAAATGCATTCTTAATTTGGAAGCTATTTTTCCTGCAGTTTTAATCAGAAAAAAAACTTCCAAACTTTCCACAATTCTGCTCAGTCTTAGATTTTAAGACAAAATAGTCTTCAAGGCTAAAAGCGGGCGGAATTTCAGAACTTCTTTGTCCGGATCGTGCAAACTGGCTTTCAGCCATCTTGAACCAAAGTCAGTGAAAGAAAATTGTGTTCTTTCAATCTGACTTCTTCATTTAAATTTTCAAATTGTCCTACATTTCTTACTTTAACAGCCCAGTGAATACAGCAAAGTATTCATTTAAAGACATCTCTCTTCAATCTATGCTTCAGGAAACTGTTCCAGATTTCTTCTTCCAGATTTGCGGACAAAACAAAAAAGTAACAAGATATTTTCAACTGATCAATGGCAGTCTCGGTCAATAGACAGCAAATGCTTCAGCTATTTCTGGTTCTAGTTTTCATCAGTGTTGTTGTTTGACTATCTGACGCTAAAGAGTCAAACGTTTGGCTCATTCAAACACATCAACTCCAATTATCTTTAGTAAACTAAAACTCCCTTGAGAAAATATTCTTAAAATAGTTCAGACTTTCCCTAAGACTTCTTAATGTTTGTTCAAGAGCCCCACAGAGACTTCAAATCTGTCTCACTCAATCCAGTCAGTTGCAGGTGCTTTGGAATCTTGCCCTCAGCACGTGCGTTTGGGATTGTTGATTTTCTATTTTCTCCTCATTGATTCAAAGCTTCGTTCCTCAGACAAGGTGCTATGTTCTCTTTGAATGGGTTGAATACCTTTCTTCCCATGGACTAACCAATAGTGTTCAGAGGAAACTGTGGTGTGAAATATGGGTAGTTTTATAGTTGAATGTTAAGCCTTTAACACATGCAATCAACTTAATAGTAACAAATTAACAGCCAATACTGAAGAAAAGTGTGTTTAGACAAGCCTTGGAGGAGACAAGGAAGGGAATGAGGCAAAGGAACTGTAAAATGGAGTTCCAGAAAGTTGGGACAGAGAGGCTGAAGACTGCCAATGGTGGGGCAGGTCGAGCAAGGGGCATGGAGCAGGCTGGAGCCCACCTAAAACACAACCACGCACATCAGTACGGCTGCTGAGATGTCCACACGCACATCTGATAGATCACCTCTATACCTAGAGCAATTTCAAGTCACTGGCTTATAGAATAGGCAATTTCTGCTGTTCGATTGTAGCTCGTTTTCTGTGATCATTGCTAAACCTACCTATTTGCAATGAAAGATCACTTTCATTGCAATGCAACAGTATTAAATGTCCCAGCCTTTCAGCCATCGATTAGCTGATACTTTCTGTTGTGCTTTAAAGATGAGACTGAATATTTCTGCTAGCAGATCTGTTTCACATGAGAAAGCATTAATACTTATGGTAATGGAAGCCCAAGCTAATAAGGAAATGGACAATTGCCAAGTGCTGATAATTCCCATAGTAGTTTCCTTTCTATACGATGACATGTGAACAGCATCCTTTGGTTTGTTCTTTCCATTTTTGACCGTTTTGCCAGATTCATTATTTAGATCATTGAAAGTCTCACAGCATTCTCTTACCACCAAGAAAAACAGACTGTACGAATGCAAAGAAAACAATGGCATCAAATCCACTTTGAGCTGCACTGAAGCCGAGACGAAATGAACTTGTAGATGGAAAAGCAATCAGAAAATTAGATATTTCGCGAGCCATGCCCTCCTAAGGCAGGCTGCTACTCCAGCACAGTACTGAACAGCACTGGAATGTCAGAGCCGGCCTTCACATGCATTGCTAACTCCTTCCCCCCCGCCCCCCCCCCACTCCCCACACACACACAAAAATGCGGTCACTCAATCCACGACTATTTGTGGGACACCTGCTGTGCCCAATTGGCTACCCATTTCGCCAAAAATTACAGTCAATCAAATTTACAATATATTCTATGAAGCGCTTTGAGACATCTCAACAAAGTGATGAGGTGCTATATCAAATGCAAGGATTATTGTTATGTTAACCAAATTCCTATCTGGTTCAAGTGGATGTTCGAGTCTGCCTGTTCGAGGCCTACTTCACTTCCTCTCAGCAAATGGTTTCTCTTCCCACCCAGCTCGGTCACTTCTGGGGTACCCCAGGCTCCATCCTTGGCCCTTTCTTTTCCTCATCTACATTCTCCTGCTTGGTGATGTCATCCACAGACACATGGTAAACTTCCACATGAATGTGGATGACACACAAATCTACTTTGCCTCCTCCAGCTGCAACTCCAGGCTCACTGATGTTCTGGCAGCTTGTCTGGCAGACATCAGAGCCTGGATGAGTGCAAACTTCCTGCAGCTGAATGTGTACAAGATGGTAGCCATACTCCTTGGCTCCTGTCAACGTCTTCACTCCTGTGGATCTGACCTCCTAAACCTCCCCAGCCTCTCCCTCAGAATCACCGAATCAGCGCGCAGTCTAGGTGTCTGGTTCGACCCCCAGCTGTCCTTCCTTCCTTGTCCCTTGTGCCCTCTGCTCCACCATTGAAGGTCGCGCATACAGCCACTATGCCCCGAAATTCTGGAACACTCAATACCTCCGCCTTGCCCACTCTCTCCCCTTTTTCAAGTCCCGCCTGAAAACCTTCCTTTTCGACCGTACTTACGGTCACCTCCCACACCCTCACCCCTCCCCCCCCGGTTCGGAGTCAGGCTCCACCACTGTTAAGCGATCTGAAATGCTACCCTGCATGAAGCTATATAAGTGAAAATTGGCTCTTTGGGGGATCTCTTTAGTGTAGTTACTACACTCAACAACATTTACCTGTTCAGTGATTTAAACCATGTTATAGGAGCTGTGTCAAATTTACGGTTGCTCAAACCAGATTTGTACGACGCTCTTTGCATCGAATATTGCAACATTAATTCCTGATTTATTTATTGCTGTTATAAGTCTTATAATAACAAATAATAATCCTTGCATTTGATATAGTTCTTTTCATGTCTTCTAGACGTCTCAAAGCGCTTCACAGAATATACTGTAAAGTGAATTGACTGTATATTTTGTGGGTGAAACACAGCAGCAAATTTCACACAGCAGTGTTCCACAAACAGTCGTGGATTGAAGTGACCAATTTATTATTGTTTTTTTTTCTTCAGGGATTATTATCAGGCGTGTGGAGTAAGTAAACTTACCCAAGGTTTTGCCCTGCCGGGAATTAAACCCAGGTCTCTCGCTTATGAGGATAGCGCTCTAACCACTGAGCTAACAGGACTGAAAAAAGTCAAAAAGACAATGAGAAAAAATTACGTGAAAAAATTCTCAGGAAAAACATGAAAAAATGCTAAGATAAAACCACAAAGAGAAAAATAAAATTATAATAATAATGATCCTTGCATTTGATATAGAGCCTTATCACTCCATTGAGACGTCTCCAAGCGCTTCACAGAATATACTGTAAAGTGAATTGTATATTTTGTGGACAAAATGTTTCTTACATATATAAATAAGTATAAGATGAGTTCTCATCTCATCAGTGTTATTGGTCAGGCTTCTTGGTACCACTCAATGACCTTATAGTGGTGCGGTGTCGAGACCTAGAATGTGGCTAACTTTAGTTCTCTGGATTTATGCTCTGTATTTTTAGTTACATAACATCTCATCCTTTGCCTAGACATTCAGAGTTTCCAGATGCTTTCAATTACTACCCAGCTACAAATCTTTTTTTCCCTGTTTCAACTTCTGCTAACAGTGCACAAATAAGTCTTAAGGTTTAACACTTTGTGCATTTTTGTTTGACAAGGATGGGTACCATTATGATCATAGAATATATGATCTGTCATTCATCTCTTCGGTTATTCTAAATCCATTGGAATCATGTGGTCCTGCCCATATATTCCCATTTTTACCTAATTTTTGTATCATAAGGTTAGCATCCTGCTTAATATCCTCTAGCCAGGTTTTTAAGAATATTTTGAATACCAGTATCAATTCCTGTGGGACACCACCAATCGCTCTTGCCAACCGTGAATCATATTTTATATACAGGATAACAACTTCTCAAGATGTTGTTTGATCATTTGCTTTGACATTACACTTATAAATCTCGATTTGACCTTGTAAAATATGTAAAACATTTCAATTAAAAACAAAGAAAAGACAGAGTGTCTGGAAGGTGAAACAAACCTTATAATAATGATGATGATGTTCTCAGTTATGAGTAAGGCATGAAGTAATTGGTACCCTAAATCATCACGTGTTTCATTTCGAATNAAAAAAACACTAAATGTACTAAGCAGATGACTGGAAAAGGATTGATTTTCACCTTTAAGATTGGCAAAGAAGTGTGGCAATTAGGTCTTTTCTTGGGATTTAGTTGTGGTGTTCAGACATTTACTGCTTTGGAAGTCAGATCTAAAGATACAATTCTGGTTGTGGTCAGTATTAAATCAATCTCAGAGACACATCA
This sequence comes from Callorhinchus milii, assembly GCF_018977255.1. Classification (NCBI taxonomy): domain Eukaryota; kingdom Metazoa; phylum Chordata; class Chondrichthyes; order Chimaeriformes; family Callorhinchidae; genus Callorhinchus; species Callorhinchus milii. Next base: position 7,195,351 of record NW_024704754.1, read on the forward strand.
ATAATAACAACTTGCATTCATTTAGCACCTCTCATGCAGGGTAGTATCCCAGAGAGCTTGACAGTAGTGGAACATAATGCCAAGCAGGGGGGAAGGGGGAGGTGACCGTAGACATGGTTGACGAGGAAGGTCTTCAGATGCGACCAGAATGGGACAAGGCGGATGGATTGAGGGAGAGAGATGAAGAGTTTCGGGGCAACATCTCACTACTGCAAGGGATGGAAACAAATCCTGGTCCACACGGTTAGGGATAGGATTCACATCCACATTGGAGGGGCAGAGGCTCATGTGGAGTATAAACACCAGCACGGACTCATTAGGCCGAATGGCTCTGTTTCTTTGCTGTAATGTTTCATGTAATGGTATGCACATATTAAAAAAAAAAGCTCTAGACTGCAAAGCCAAGGAACTGTTCAAAATTCTCTGTAAATTGAGAACAAATTGCTAGTTTGGTGATCTGCAGCTCCACATTACAGCATGGGCCCTGCTAAGGCCCGCGAAGATCTGCTTTGCATCTAATGCAATCTATTCTAAACACCAGCAGGTGGTGTGGAGAATAGAGTGAAACTTTTCAAGCTAATAGAGGAAGCTGTACAACTGTTGCTTCACACGATCACAAGAGAGGTTTGGGTGAGGAAGGCCCTTAGGCCCATTTGATCTCATCCATCTAGAATATCCACAGTCCTCCCATCACAGCATCAAACTGTTTCTTAATCTGGGCCATGAGCTGCCCTTATGCTCTCCTCTTTCTACTCCTTACTGAAAAATGCAATGATAACATCAGCCACAAGTCTTTTCTACACATCTAGTCTTCTGAAATAAATGTTAACTATAAACTGATTTTTCTATTGCTACACAGTTCAAGTCAATCAATTGCCTGCAATAGGTATAAAAATTTGTCAAGATCTAATAAATTGGTGGAACAGGCTCAATGGGTTGAATGGCCTTCTCCTTTTCCTGTATCTATGCTGAACCTGACCAGAGCCTATCGTTAGCTGCCAAAGTGAAACAACAATCCATTGATTTTTACAATTGTCGAATGATTTTAGGGGCTGGGCAATATGAGATTAAAAATACATTTTAGTATTTTATTTCTTAAAACAAACAAACAGGACAATTCCTTTCAAAGCAAATGCACTGGAGGAATTTCTAAAATATTTATTTTTGATTCTCTTCTTGAATGGAGCAATATCATATTCTGCCTACATGCAGCCTGGAAAAGAGTTATAATAATAATAATCCTTGCATTTGATATAGCACTTTTCACGTCTTCTAAACATCTCAAAGCGCTCTAGTTACTCAGTTTAGAAGATGCATTTGACATCAATGGGAAATTTCTATCTAAAGGCATTAGGAACATCTAACTACAGTAGTTAATAGTCCAAACAAACGAAAGACAGTTAGAATTTAGTGGCTCCTTTGAAAAACTGTCTCTGACTGTGCTGGTGGTCACCCCAACTCCACCTCCACACACAGGTAGGTAGCTGTGACACATTTCAAGACATTACCCTTCGTGAAAAGGTGTTGCATAAATACAAGTTCTTGAAGTTGTTGTGTGTCAAAAGCAAAGATTGATATTTTACCGCAACTGATGTAATAGTCCTTTTATGGATTGCAATATATCAGATTGTTTATGAGGCCTCTCAAGTCTATCAATAACAATAGCCCTGTAGAGGAATGTCTTGGTATTGTGTTCAGTCCTGGTTGCTGTCCAGTTGCGTAAAGAACATAGACAAACATTGATCACATTGAACACACACTGGCCCACAAAACACACAGTCAATATGCTTTGCAGTAAATCCTGTGAAGCATTTTGAGACTGATGTGTAAGGTGCTATACCAAATATAAGCATTATTATCATTTAACCTTTGTAGTTGCATTGGAAGCGACTACAACTATATACAATACTTTGCACAAATCGTGTGACGTGTGATGAACCACATTATGGTTGTCAAGGTTGTTACCAACTCATTTGATTTCAAAAAAGTAGAGTAACTCTCTCTGAAACACCATCAATAGAACAATCTAAAAGAAAGGCAATTTCCTAGCTCAGTCACAATCATAATTTAGCTTGAAGTTCCCTTTAACACTCCAGAAACTGGCTGCTCATTTGAATTAGTATCTTGTGTAACTCAAATTATATATGGTAGCAATACATCATACGGGAAGCAAAGCAAGCAGAGATTTCTAACAGGAAATCTCTCTGAGCCACACAAGACACAGCGACAGTTCCAAGCATGAAAGTTGCATTAATCTGTCACTATATTCAGCAGAGGTTTGTGTCAATATCAAGGAAAGCTGTCATTAAAGCACTCTCGTTGCCAAAGATAGTTAAGTCTGGCACCCTTACTTCAGATGAGTATGACTAATTTGCAAAATGTAATACATTACATTGACTAAATATAATACATCTGCTGTTTCTGGAACAAACAATAATGGGATCCTGTCACAAGTCCACTAAAATCTATTGAATTTCATGGAGTCCTGTAACTCTGTGGTTAGAGCACTCGCAAGCTAGACATATGGGTTCAATTCCCGGCAGGGCGAAACCCTGGGCAAGTTTCCTTACTCCACACACCTGATAATAATCCCTCAAGAAAAAAAAGCAATAAGAAATTGGTCACTTCAATCCACGACTGTTTGTGGGAGATTGCTGTGTGCAATTGGCTGCTGCGTTTCGTCCACAATTATACAGTCAATTCACTTTACAGTATATTCTGTGAAGCGCTTTGAGACATCCAGAAGGCATGAAAAGTGCTATATCAAATGCAAAGATTATTACTATTATTACAACATATTTATTTAAAAGGAGAATACATTACATGATATTACAGTTAATGATGGATTTGATTTTAGAATATTGTACAATAAAACAAAATGGGTTTGCAATATATGATGGAAAGGATTTCTTCCCAACATGCAGCCTTCAATCCAACTTGATCCGCTTGGATCTTTTGAACTGAAGTGTTCAGGTGATAATGTTGGACAAAATTGCAGGTTGAGTATAGCTACTCATGTACAAGATACCCTGGTTGTGTTTCACAGTTGATTCTGTTTGCAGTTGCACAAGGTTCATTACTGACCAGTTACCTTGAAATCGAGTTTCTGTCTTGTACACATGTTGCAGGTTACTGGGCATACATCGGTAAAAGATGGTTGGTACAAGTTATGTTGGGATCGAAGAGGTACAAGTTCTCAGGGCTGACTACTTTCATATGTGAGACATCTTGGCAAAATATCAAATGCAAGGATTAGTATTAATATTATTATTATATGTGAACATAGTGGAACAACCATTCATGCTTCCTATCTTGTGAATTCTGAAGAGAATTTCAACTTTGGACCTTTGCCTTTGTTGTTCTGGAACCAGTTGCCGGGAAATACCCAGGTTAAAGACTTGCTAATTACATTGAGCAGGGCCAACAATATTACAATAAGATGCTCTAGCAGTCTTATGAGGAAAAAAATGAAGTCCACCATCAATTCAATTTGGTGCCTATAAAAGTTCTATATCTGTCCACTCCAAGTCCTGAAAACACATGGTTTGCTAAGTTGTTATTTTATAAATTAGTGAATGCCAGCTGCCTATGATAACGTCCTATGCCAAGAGAATGAAGATGTATTGGAGGTGACGGTGATACATTATGAATAGCATTAAACTGCTAACTAATCAGCCGCTGACAGACACTGTTCACTATCCATGACACAAGATAATTAGCAGTTTCCATCTGTAATCTGTGCACCATCTGCCACTGTTGGAAGCTGTGTCTCCCTTTTTTTCCAGCTGCTAAATTCGATCTTCGAATGAAACATTAGATAAAGTGCTGGACGCTGGATCCAATGTTTACTGCAGGAAGTAGAAAGGAACACAGTGTGCTGCAAACAAGTCTCTGTTCAATCAAAATGAATTAAGAGCAAATGAGATAACACACGGATTCATTTTCAACTCAGTACTATACAAATTTACATTTATATAGAGGCCTTTCATATTGGGAGGACGTCCCAAGGTGCTTGAGAGTCCTGGCTTGGCATCTGAGCTGTGGGTGGGAGCTGAGGAGGTGAGAGAGGGGAAAGATGACCGCAAGTCTTCAGACTGACCTTGAACGAGATGAGGGAGGGAGCAAGTCTGAGGGACTCCAGGATATTAATATTAATATCATAGCACTATCGCCTCTGAGTCAGAAGGTTATGGGTTCAAGCCCCACGTTGGGACTTGGAATCACATCATCTAAGATGGCACTCCAAGGCAGTGCTGGGTGTGTTGCATTGTCGGAGATGCCGTCCTTCAGATGAGACATTAAAGCGAGGTCCCGTCTGCCTGTTCAGGTGGATGTTAAAAGATCCTATTTCTCCCAGTGTCCTGGCCATCAATTCCTCCCCCAAATAAAATTGGTCACTCACTCGATGGCTGTTTGTGGCACCATTGTTATTCACAACTGGCTGCCACATTTTGCTCACAAAATACACAGTCAATCCACTTTACAGTATATCGTATGAAGCACTTTGAGACGTCTCAACGATGTGAAAGGTGCTATATCAAATGCAACAATTATTAATATTATATTAATATAGTGGACCAGTTTAAGGTTGCAATATGGGAATGGAGACATGGAGTCAGGTATTGCCTTTGCATGATCAGTAAGGATTTTGCCTGTAAGGGTAAATTTGTTTCCAATCACCATCAATCTCTGATTCCCCCCTCCCTCTGTATAATGCTACTCACACAGCAGTCCCCGCCTTTGCCATTAAACTCCATTTACAGGAATTCACTTGTTAAATATGATGAATTGCCAATTGTCCACAGGGCATTCATGATTCTCCAATTAAAATCTCAATATGCAACAATCTCTGAGAACCTGAGAAAGAGAAAGCTATGGACAACTTCATGTGTCTGAATCTGTTTGGTTTTGTTCTAACAGAAAAATACAGCTCAGGATAAACATAACTTTCAACTTATGAACCATACTTGTCTCTCTCTCCCCACCCCAACGATTGCTCAATAAATCATGTGATCCAAATGAATTGTATTTAGAACATAGAAATGGGTTTAATAAAAAATAAGAATCATTTAGATAAAACAGGGAGGTTATATCAACCCACCAGTATCTCCAAGTCTCTGCCAGTGCCTCAATGAAGCTGAAAGAGCAGTGGACATTGGCTATAAACCTCTCTCTCTTTTGCTTCCCAAAAATTGACACTCACCTTCAGTTACTGGTGGGGAGGTTGAACATTAGGCATTGGGGGATAGGGGGATACTGCATTTGTCTTAAAGATGTTAATCTGAGATCCTGTCTGCCTATTCAACTGAAGGGATGCTGAAGATCCCGCAACTATTCAGAAAGAGAAGGCCAACAATTCTCCAGACAGATTAATCATTTAGTTTGTGGCTGTTTGTTGGACTTTGCTGGTGCAAATAATTACTCTAAAAACAGTACTTTGAAGCTTGGAGACATTTGGACATGATACAGGACTATAAAAATACAACTTTGTTCATTCTTTTGTTCCTTCATTCATTTTTCCTATCTTTCCTCATTTCCCTATTTCTTTCCTACTTTCCTTCCTTCTTTATTTCCTTCCAACATCTTGTGCTTCAAAGCTTTCTATAATAATAATAATAATCCTTGCATTTGATATAGCACTTTTCACGTCTTCTCGACGTCTCAAAGCACTTCACAGAATAGACTCTAAAGTGAATTGACTGTATATTTGTGGGCGAAATGCAGCAGCCAATTGCGCACAGCTGTGTCCCACAAACAGTCATGGATTGAAAATGACCAATTTATTATTGTTTTTGTTTTTTTGGAGGGATTATCATTAGGCTTACACCAGTTGTTGAACAAACACTGTCTCACTTAAACTTTATCCTTTGAAACCAAATTTATTACCATTACTTCAATTTCACGCACGGTATGAACTGCTCACTCCCACCAAAACAATTTCATACTGACACTAACGTGAACTATAAGGCAATACATTCAAATCCTGGTCGTAACAAAATGTGAGAATGTGAAGATGATATTTTAAACCTTAATCCTCACCTCCAACAAAATCCCTGCATAACTTGAAGGATAACAACTTAAACTCAGTTGAGCCAGCTCAGGGGATCTTACAAATAAAGGTTAACTCAGATTCGCTGCCAGCTATAGCTCTCCCCAAGCTGTTGCTATATGTGGAATTTGTAGATTGTACACTTGACAATAAAAAGAGATCTGCTCATTGTGGAATTAAACTACCAGATGTCTTTTGAGGTATTGTTAAATCCCAGTTCTGTTAAACCAACTTGTATATTAAACTTCTACAATATTTCTCATGTCAGCAAGGTTTCAATACTTTATACTTAAAGAGTGATTTTCGGTTCCTTCTCATCCCAGTGAAGTGCACAAAGAATTTAATTTCAAGCTATCACGTGCAAAGGATAATTCAATTTTACAGTAGAAAAGTAACTGAAATAATCTCGATATAATGATAATAATTATCCTACTGTTTAATAGTCGAACACTATAATTACAAGGCAACCTCGTTATAGCTTTGTGGTCTGGAGCAGTAGCCTCAGATCCCCATAATAATAATAATCATAATCCTTACATTTGATATCAACGCCTTATCATTGAGTCGTTTCAAAGTGCTTCACAGAATAATACTGTAAAGTGAATTGCCCAGGTTTTCGCCCTGCTTGGGAATCAAACCCGGGTCTTCTCACTTGCGAGGCAAGTGCTCTAGCCAATACGCTACCGGACTCCACAATGGTAACTGTTGCTAATTAAAGGAGCATGAAGTGGATAACACCCAGTTAGCAAGTGTGAAAGCGTCACATTTGACACGTCTCGGTGACTTCAACACCAAGACGTCAACTTACAGTCTCATACTGGAGTAAAATCATGACATTTCTTAGCAGAGTCGATGCATTGCTGAATTTGCTAAGAAATGCCAGCCAATTTGTACTACCAAAAAAAATCTACTGTGTCCAATTGTTTTGTCATTTCCTTCCCATTGGTATTTGCCTCCGTTCCTGGTGCCCAGACCTCTTCATGCTGAGGTACCGTTCCACAGGCACTGGTGCTCTCTCTGGGACCCAACCCCAACTGATCATTATTCCATTTACACTATTCTGTTTTTGGGGTTGATACCACGCACCATCATAAGCAGTGCTTCTTGGCATCACGTAATGTGTTTGTCATGATATACAATGTGTAATGCAGACATGAAGGGCATTCCTGAACCACTGAACTACGTGTCCCAGATGAAATTTCAGAGAGATCGCAGGCACATGCCTTTACAGATAACCATTTCATTCACTTAATAAATAGGCTGTGAGTGTCGAAGAACGAAACTTCAAAAGAAATCAGTACTTACATTACTTCTGCTGCTGCTGGAGGAGTCGTGCAAAACCAGATCTCACTTAGTGTTGAACTAGCCAACTGACAATGAGGAATAATTGGCAGTAGCTTTCTTGCTTTTTACGATAATTTGAATCTAGTAGAGAGAAGGGCATCCTTTAGGCATTGACATCCCAATGATATTCTTCCAAATGTAGGAGAAAACATTCTACCTGGGTCTTGACACTTCCTGATGCCTATCCTGAAATTGCAATTTCAAACCTCAACCCCTGACCTCTTGTTCTGCTGTCTCAGTGCGTCCTTAAGTAAATCATTGATCAGTTGCTCCAACATTTTAGTCAAGAAATAGCTGATATATGCAAAAGATTTCTACCATTAGTTTACAGTCTACTGGATACGGTTATTAGCACCATTAATAAGATCATCAATTGGAACTTCTCATCTGGTTCAGCTACTTAATAGCCTTCTTTATGCCGCTGTGTCATTGCCAGCATAGCAGAAATCAAAGCAAAGCGGCTTTTAATCTTTCCGCCGTGATGGATTCTAAATACATTCCAGAGGTGTCAAAATGGGCTCTGTGCTCCCCTCAGGGCCACATGGGAATCCTGTCTATTCAGAGCAAATGTAGACAGAATATGCAATGTTTGCTGCGCATGTTAATACACTTTTTCCCCAAAAGCATAGACATTACAACACGACAGCTGGATACAATCATATTATGCCCATTCCCTGCAACATTAGCTGTGTGTAATTGGCTGCTGCATTTTTGCCCACAAAATAGTCAATCCACTTTACAGTAAATACCGTGAAGCGCTTTGAGTCATCTAAGGCACTGTATTGAGTGCAAGGATTATTATTGTTATTGTTTGCAGAAATCACTGTGAGCTGCTTTAAGGTGCTGAGACTCTATTTCAACTACAAGTCACAGAGGGATCTCAGTATGTCCCTTTAGACCGCGGGGCTCTGTATGGATCGGTTGTACTGTAGATCCAGGGTATTGCACCTCTGACTTCCGCCTGGGGCAGAGCGTGCAAGTGCGGGAATGGCTGCCCACTTCCTGCCAGGTTTGGTACCAGGTGAAAAGCGCTATATCAAATGCAAGGATTATTATTATTATTATTACCTCAGCAGTGACCTGACAACCTGGAAGCACTAACCAGCTGTCTCTCTATAGCGCGACCGCGTTATAACATGGCGTCTGATATTTTGACCCGCTCTACGCCCCATCCACCCAGTAACATGTTCTAACAGGGTCTGACTGTATGAGTGTAGTGCTTTTAACATGAGATGCACACCAGGCACAACAGTGTTGAGTTAAGAGTTGGCTGCTGTGTGTGATACCGTCTCTCTGTAATGACTGGCCGGATGGATTTACAGCTCAGGCCTGAGATAAGGTTGATCCTGACTTTGGCAACAAACAAGATGCCTGGAAAATCACAAGGAGATGATAACCTCACTCTAACCTGACGGTAAAAATAAAGCCTGGTTAAACTGAACTTTGGAATGCATTGCTTATGAATGCAATCCACAAATATTTTTCAAGGTTACGCTAATTATATTTCTAACCTCGGAAAGGTCATATGCAGTACAAATGAACTCTGCTCTGAGATCCAAATCCAAAATTAAACTCTACCAGGCAGTCAAAGCACGTGACTTCAAACTGATATCAGGAACTTAACCAAATTGTAAATTTGTAATGCAAGTTGCTGTCATTGCATTTTTTTGTATTTATTCTATTGGAAATTATAATAATAATTCCTGTCTGACGCAGGCAGAAAGTGGCACCTATGGCAACCTTGTGATCCAGAGTCAGACAATTTTGTAGGCGAAAGCTCGCTAAAAAATAAGGTGGGGAGGGGACAATCAAGGTAAAATAAATATTGATATTGTCCGTCTAAATTAATTTATGTAAAAAATTAAGCACACCTAACAATGCAGAACTGTAGCATAGCAGCCATAGCACAGGAGGTCAATGAAAAGATAGGAAGAGCGTGTAGTTAATGTTTAGTAGGTGTCTCTTTTTACTTTTGGTGTGTCAACTATTTGTGACGAAATGGAAGGCAAAACCATCAAGAGGGTCCTGCCCTCCCATAATGTCTTTCAGCCAAGTATATCCCCAAAGGGTGATGTGAGCAGCTGATTCTGTCAACACGCTACATTGAAAAGCTTTGAATAACAGATGATGAGACATGATTTCTGTTGTGAAAATAGTTTCCATTGTATAACAGCCAAGCCACCTCGACAAATACCACATGTTTTTGTTTCACAGAACAACGCAAAATTAAAATATTGCCACAAAACATGTTGTAGATTGAATCAACTTCAGACAACTTAACAATAAAGCTCAAAGAGTTGATATTCAACACACAAACACAGAATGTTTGCATTAATTTTTTATTAATGACCAACAAAATTGGTCACTCACTTCTTGACTACCCCGTTCGCCTACAAAACACAGTACATCATGTGAAGCGCTTTAAGTCATCTTCCGACGTGAAAGGATACCAAAAAGTAAAGATTATTATTTGTCATTTTTATTATTTCATCCACAGGAAAACACAACCAATCGTTTTCCACTCGCTGAGAGCAGCTATAATAATTCTTGCCTTATCATGTCATCAAGATATCTCAAAGTGCTTCACAGAATATATTGTAAAGTGGATTGACTGTGTATTTGTGAGCAGAACTTATTGGCACTGGAGAGACTGACAGAATCTTTCGTCACAGGATGAAATATTGGATCAGGCACTGTGCAAACCTTTGTATGGCAATTTTCTTGGTTGACAGATTGATTACAGCCAAAGCAAGTGCGAGTGAGACTGGGAGCGGTGGGTGCAGGGGACCGCGGGTGGGGTGGGGGCGGGAGTCGGGGGAGGCAGAAGGCTGCAGGATGGAGTATGTGATTCAAGAGGGGTGTCTCATAATCTATAACTAGTAAGAATCAGGAGCACAGACCTGAGGCTGTGAACCTATGTAAAAGATATTGAACTCTTAAATGCCAGACTAAAATGATTTTTATTTTGCAAGCCAAAAACAACTAAATAATAATGAATAATAATAATAATAATACGTGCATTTGAGGGTTGCCTTTCATGTGTCAAAGTGCTTCACAGAATAATCTGTAATGTGTAGTGACTGTGCATTTTTATCAGCAAGTTTAACAAGTCTCACTGGAGTGTTCACTGGAGCTCGTGACATGCAACCCGGCACAGACACGATGGGCCGAATGGCCTACTTCTGTGCTGTATAATTCTATGAACCAATTGGCCTATGATCACATAGCATGTAATGCACAGTCTGATCATCTTTAAGACGTCTGCGGAAAATACTATTAAACGCAGTTGAAACAGTGTAAAGAGCAGTTTTATGTAAGACTTACTTCCTGCTTCGTGTGTTTCACCTTTTACAGCATGGTGTATAGTGACCAATCTGTGTAGCAGAGCATTATGAAAATTGCTTTCAACTTACTTTCAAAGCAGATTTTTTTTCTTATAATATATAATAATAATCCTTTCATTTGATATTCATTTGAAATGATCATGTCAAGACATCTCAAAGTGCTTCACAGAATATGTTGTAAAGTTAATTGACTATATTTTTCTTGGCAAAATATGGCAGCCAATTGCACACAGCAGTGTCACAAAGACAATCATGGATTGAGTGACTAATTGTTTTTAAAAAAGGATTATCACCCCAGGAAAAGTGATCCACCAATCGACTAACAACCGGGACCCTACTTACAGAAACTTGTTTAAGGTTTTGCACCGCCAGGTCCTCTCACCTACGAGGCAACTGCTCTATCCAATATATTACAGGATTCAACTCACTGAACGTGACATGACAACCGTCTCACATAAGGACAAACTGGGACAGTATTGGCTGAATGAATATTAATATATTTGAGACTTTCCCAATGGAAACCTCCAGTCAGACTAGAGATTACATTGTACGTTTTCCTTCCTGTACAGTCTATTCAAGACTGAGATAGTTAGATTTCTTATTGCAAAAGGGATTAAGGGATATGGGGATAAGGCAGGGTCAGGTTATTAGCTGGAGTTAGATTAGAAGATCAGCCATGATTGAAAGGTGGGGCAGGCTCGAAGGGCCAAATGACCTACTCCTGCTCCTACATGTTATGTTATGTTATGTTACAGTAGGTATATGAAACATAATCTCCTTAAACACAATTATGATGTTGATCAACTCATTCGAACAGAGGTCAGTTTGGCTCAGTTTAAACCCCACATGGGGACTCTGAGCTCACAGTCCAGACTAACGCTCAACTGTAGTGCTGGGCGAACACTGCATGGTTAGCCATGTCATCTTTTGGTTGAAATGTTAAGCTGGGGTCCTTCCTGCTTTTACAGGTGGATGTTAAAGATTCTGTGACACTATTTGAACCGAGATGGGAGTTTCTCGCAATGTCCTGGTCAACAATCCTCTATAAAAGTTAATCATTCACTCCATGGCTGTTTGTGGGACTTTGCTGTGTCCAAATTGGCTGCCACATTTGCCTAAAAACACAATCACTACTCTTGACACCTGTAGGATATTGCTTTAAGAAGTTAAATGACAATTAAGAAAGAGCCTGTGAAATAGAAGCAGGAAGTATGAAAGAATCCTGGGCAGGGAACCATGGTTTGGGTTTATTGCTGTAATGATTCTCACAATGCTGTTCTATTAAGTTACTAATTTCTTCTCTACTTCCAATACTAATGGTTTTGTAGGTGGTTTGTAAAAGGCAAGAAAATGATATTGTTAATATTCGGGCAAGAATGAGACTGGAGTTAACAGGCTACAGATCTAGATAATGGAATACTCTTCAGAATGCTATGTCTCTGGTGCTGTGGCATTGGAAGAATTCACTGATGAATTCCCCTTTGCTTTTGAAAGGGAATTGGATAGGTGCTTAAGAAGGAAACAATTTCCAGGGCCATCTCTCTTTTAAAGAGCCGGCACAGGCATGATGGCTGAATGGCCTCCTTCTGTGCTGTAAGATTTTACGATTCTATGAAATTAGGGCTATAGGTCAGAAGTTCCTATCTCCCTGAAGCCATCCCATTCTTCATACCTCAATCCATTTGGTATTTTCCTCATGTTTATTACCTTTTCTCCAACAGATTGATTAATGTTACAGGGTGATTTGTTTTTTTCTCTTGGCTGTTTTCATGCATCAATATGTGATCAGGTTTGATGTATTAGCCAAAGCGCTTAATTGCTAAATATTTCCTTCCTTTAATAGAATGGACAGAAATTCAGACTTAACTGGTTATTTGTCTGATAGCCAGCACCTGGAAGTGATTTACGAGTGCACAAACAGTCAAGGAGCAAAACTAGTTTTAACATCAACCATTCTGTTGGAATAAGGACTCTGGTTGACAATTTGCTGGCAGCATGCTGAAGCTTTGGTTATCATAAAGCAGATCAAATGACCTTCTGGTGAATTGAACTCTTGGTCTCTTGCCAAACTTAACAGAGATTTCCCCGACCCTACTGGTTTAGCTACTGAGTTTGTTGCTATTCAGGACACACATGTGTTTTCCACATCCCCTCTCTTTGACCAAAATGAGCTGAATCTCTTCCAAGACCCTGAGAACCTAGGGAACTTACAGGAGCAGCCAAAATAAGTCACCCCCTGTACTTTAAATTCCACCTGGGAAATACTGAAAAAGGAAGAAATGTGGAAGTGATGGACTGAACTGCCACATACAGTGGCTTTCACGTGAATAAACAAACTTCTCAAAGGGCTTTGCAGAATTTCATTCCAAGTGAATTGAATTGTTGTTTAAAGGCAAATTAGGCAGCTAGTCAATCAAGAACCATAGAGATGAGCAGCCAACTAATTGGGACATTAGGAATACTTGTTGGCCTTTGATTCGCCCTCAAAACAGTCACTATACTTCATTGTAAATTGTGTAAAGCACTTTGAGACTCCTCCTAATGTGAAACATGCCATACTTAAATGCAAGGTTTATTGTTATTAGTAGTAGGAGTAAATTCTGGATGCTCTAAAACATAAATAGAACATATGTAGCTTGATCCAGGTGGAATTTCTCCCCTTATGAATCGTGGCAGTCCATGCTGTGTGGTTTTAGAGTTAATGATCTAAAGGAAAATGGAAAATAAAAAGTGAAAGTGCAACCACATGTGACTACAAATCAAAACACAATTTGATTCACTTGTGGTTAAACTTATCTCGGTGTGGTGGGTTGGAAGGAGGGAGATTTATTGCTTCTCATATTGCTGTGTGGCTCAAACAAACTCAGAAAAGAGTCTGACAAAGTGCCAAATAAGGAGAGCAAAACTGCACACAATACTCTAGGTGCGGTCTCACCAAGGCCCTATACAGTTGCAGCAAGACTTCCCTACTCTTGTACTCTAAACCTTTTGCATTGAACGCTAACATGCCGTTTGCCTTCTTAGTTGCTGCTGCACTTGCAAACTAACTTTTTGAGACTGGTGTACAAGAACACCCAAATCCCTCTGAACACTAACACTATCTAATCTCTCCCCCTCTAGAAAATAATCTGTTTTTCTATTTTTTCTGCCGAGGTGAATAACTTCACACTTCCCCACATTAAATTCCATCTGCCACCTACTCGCCCACTCCCCTAACCTATCTATATCCTGTTGCAATCTTTTTGCATCATCCTCAGAGCTGACCCTCCCACCTAGTTCAGTGTCATCCGCGAATTTAGATACGTTACATTCAATATCCTCGTCTAGATCATTGATGTAAATTGTAAATAGCTGAGGCCCAAGCACTGATTCTTGTGGCACTCCACTAGTCACATCCTGCCAATTCTAGAATGACCCGTTTATCCCTACTCTCTGTTTTCTACCCGTTAGCCACTCTTCAATCCATGCTAATATGTCCCCATTAATCCCGTGGGCCTTAACCTTGTGCAATAGCCTTTTGTGTGGCACTTTGTCAAATGCCTTTTTAAAATCGAAATATACTACATCTACTGGTTCCCCCTATCTAACCTGCTAGATACATCTTCAAAAAACTCTAAAAGATTAGTTAAGCATGACTTCCCTTTTGTAAAGCCATGTTGACTCTGCCTAATCTTGTTATGGTCTTCCAGGAATCCCATAACGACATCTTTAATTAAGGACTCAAGAATTTTCCCTACCACTGAAGTCAGACTAACTGGTCTATAGTTCCCCATCTTTTCTCTCCCACCCTTCTTAAATAGTGGTGTTACATTTGCAATCTTCCAATCAATGGGAACCGTTCCAGAATCCAGAGAATTTTGGAAGATCAAAGACAAGCCATCCACTATCTCAGTAGCCACCTCTTTTAAAACCCTAGGATGTAGGCCATCAGGTCCAGGAGATTTATCAGTTTTAAGACCTGACAATTTACCTAAAACCATTTCTTTACTAATATTAATTCCCCAAGTTGCTCGCTAACATTGCCTTCTTGGTTCCCCTCTATTCTTGGTAGGTTTTCAGTGTCTTCTAAGGTGAAGATAGTAGCAAAGTACTTGTTTAATGACTCTGCCATGTCTTTGTCCCCTACTATAATTCCCCCCGTCTCTGCCTGTAGTGGACCCACATTTACCTTTGACAGCCTCTTCCTCTTTATATATTTATAAAAACTCTTGCAGTCTGTCTTTATGTTCTTCGCTAGTTTGCCCTCATATTCCATTTTCTCCCTCTTAATCACTTTTTTGGTTCTCCTTTGTTGATCCCTAAAGTTCTCCCAATCCTCGGGTTTACTACTCATCTTAGCTGTTTTATAGGCTTCTTCCTTTAACTTTATACTTTCCCTAACTGCTCTAGTTAGCCACGGTTGAGCCACCTTTCGCATGGCATTCTTATTCCTCAAAGGAATACGTGCTCGCTGGGAATTTTGCACTATCTCCTTAAACGTCTGCCATTGCTGGTCTACTGTCAAATCCTTAAGTCTAATTTTCCAGTTTATTTTGGCTAAATCCTCTCTCATACCAGCAAAATTGTCTCTACTTAAATTTAAAACCTTTGCTTCGGACTTAACTACTTCTCTCTCTAACTTAATGCTAAATTCCATCATATTATGATCACTTTGCCCTCGAGGAGCCTTAATTTCCAGTTTGCTGATCAGCCCTGCTTCATTGCACAAATAAGATCTAATATGGCCTGTTCCCTGGCTGGCTCCTCGGCATACTGATCTAGATAATTATCCCTAATACATTCTATAAACTCTTCCTTTACTTATTTTTCCCAATTTGATTGTCCCAATCTATGTGCAGATTAAAATCACCCACAATTAATGTTTTTCCTTTACTACATGCTCTGCTAATTTCCTGATTTATACCTTGAGAAATACTGTGACTGCTGTTCGGGGGTCTATAAACTACTCCCACTAGAGTTTTCTGCCCCTTGTTGTTACGTACCTCTACCCATACCTACTACTTTCTGCTTTTTTGATTTAAAATCTTTCCTCTCTACTGTTTTTATCCCATCCTTTATTAGCAGGGCCACCCCCCTCCTCGTTTACCACATTGCCTATCTTTCCTATACACCACGTACCCTGGAATATTTAGCTCCCACCCTTGATCTCCCTGTAACCGTGTCTCGGTGATGGCTACCAGATCATACCCGTTTGTTTCTATTTGTGCATTTAACTCATCTATCTTGTTTCGAATGCTTCGCTCATTCAGATATAGCACCTTTAATTCTGACTTCTATTCACCAGTACCCTATCCCTGGGCTTCCTTTCCCCGCTTGACACACTTTGCTTATCTCCCTGGTTTATCTGCTCTCCCACTTTCATCGGTCCTAATTTTAATTGTGACGGATTACATGTGATTGAATTTACCCCCCCCCCCTTAGTAGACCTGTCTACCTCCCTATTTATTTGTGTTGCCAGGACATTTGTCCCAGCCCTGTTTAGGTGGAGTCCATTCCTTTGGAATAGCTTCTGTCTCCTCCAATACTGGTGCCAGTGGCCTATAAACTGAAACCCCTGCCCTTCGCACCATTCTTTTAGTCAGGTATTCAGTTCTTTAATTTTTTTTGCCTGTACCAATTTGCCCCTGGCTCAGGTAATAAACCCGATATTAATACCTTCGAAGTTCTACTCTTTAGCTTAACTCCCAAGACCCAGAACTTGCTCCTCAACTCATCCCTACCTGTATCATTGGTTCCTATGTGAATCATAACTATTGGATCCACTCCCTCCTGCTTCAAATTTTTCTCCAGCCCAGAAGTGACATCCTTCACCCTGGCCCCAGGAAGGCAACAGAGTCTTCTTGTCTCCTTGCTACGGCTGCAGAAAAGTGTGTCAGTCTTCCTGACTGTCTCATCCCCAATTACCACTACATTCCTTCTGATTATTCCCAGTGTGGCCTCCTGTATAGAGGTGTTGGGGTAAGTTTGCCCATCTTCCTCACAGACTTCCTTGTCCACACAGGTTGCAAGTATTTTATACCTTTTGGACAAGGTTAAAACCTGGAGTTCCTCTGCCCCTCTCTTTCGGGTTCCCTTACGTGCCTGTCTGACTGTCACCCAGTCCTGTCCATGGCTGGCAACGGAATGTTCCCTGGGACTCGTCTGAGTGTCTGGCTCCAGGATGAAACTGTCCCGGAAGCTCTCCCCATCTCTAATGCTGCGCAGTGTCTACACCTGAGACTCCAGCTCAGCTTCCTCAGTTGCAGTCATTTGCTGCAGATCAGATGAAGTCACCCGGGCTCAGGTTGCCCTCCATCAACTCGCACATACCACATTCCTCACACATCACCTGCCAGGTCATCCTCTCCTCTCACTCTATTTATTCCTGTATTATTGTCGTTTAGAAGATATACTACCTCTCTGTACCTAATTCCCACTCTCACCCAATTCCTTCACACTCTGACCTCGCCTCACTCGGGACGTAGCTCACTCTGGGCTCTCTGCTCGAGAAGCTGTTCTTTTCTGGATTTCAACTCATCAATGCAAAGGGTGTCCACTTTCTCTGTTGGCTAATCGTAAGGCAATTGGATAATAATAATAATAATAATCCTTGCTTTTGATATAGTGCTTTTCACATCTTCTAGACTTTCCAAATGCTTCACAGAATATACTGTAAAGTGAATTGACTGCATAATTGTGGGCGAACGCGGCAGCCAATTGCGCACAGCAATGTCCCACAAACAGTGGTAGATTGAAAATGACCAATTTATTATTGTTTTTTTTTGGAGGGATTATTATTAGGCTCTGCGTGGAGTAAGGAAACTTGCCCAAGGTTTCGCCCTGCCTGGAATTGAACTCAGGTCTCTCACTTGCAAAGCGAGTGCTCTAACCACTGAGCTACAGGATCCTGATGCTTCAACTATATAGAGCCTTGGTCAGACCACATCTAGAGAACTGCATCCGGTTTTGGGCAACGCACCTCAGGAAGGATATATTGGCTTTGGAGGGGTTGCAAAACAAATTCACCAGAATGATACCAGGGCTAAAAGAGTTAATTTACAAGGACATTACGAGGACAGGTTGCATAAACTTGGTCTCTATTCCCTTGAGTTTAGTAGTTTGAGGGGTGATCTGATTGAGGTGTTTAAAATAATAAAGGGATTGGATAGGGCTGATGCAGAGAAACTATTTCCTCTGGTGGGGGAATCTGGAACAATGGGGCATAATCTTAAAATTAGAGTTAGGCCATTTAGGAGTGAAATTAGGAGGCAGTCTTTTCACCCAAAGGGTAGTGGAAATCTGGAACTCTTTCCACCAAAAGGCTGTGGATGCTGGATCCATTCACATTTTCAAGACGGAGATAGATAGATATTTGTCAGGTCAGCGTATTAAGGAATATGGGGCAAGGGCGGGTAACTGGACTTGAGGTACAGATTGGCCATGATCTTATAAAATGGCAGAACAGGCTTGAGGGGCTAAATAGCCTGCTCCTGTTTCTATGTTTCTATGAATGCTCCCAATCTCGTGTCCAGAAGTTACTGGTTATGAATCAATTCATTTTACAATATATTCTGTGAAGCGCTTTGAGATGTCTCAACAAAGTGATGAAGCACTCTATCAAAAGGATTCTTATTATTATTATCGGCACCACACTGCCAGCTATCAACTCCAGAAAGTAAAGTTTAGTCTTTTTTGGGGGAGAGGGGTACATTGGATGTATATTGGATGATATTCTTTACTCAGAGAGTAATCAATGATTGGAACAGGGTTGCCAGGAAAGGTGGTAGAGACCAGGATACTGGACTCATTTAAAAAGTGATGGGGGGATGGTAGGATGGCTGTTCTGGAGGGATGTGATTGGATGGATCGAAGGGCTTTCTTCATCTGGACCAATTTTGTGATCTTGTGATAATTTTGTTATTTCTGCATTTGTTGTTCATAAAAATGGAAATCATTTGATTTCAGGAGGACAGACCCAAAGGCACAACTAACACAGAAATTATTTTATATTTAGGAACAACAAACGCAGAAATTATCACAAGATCGGGTCCATGGGTGAAATGGTGTTTCTGAAGCAGAATTCGCCATTGTGGCCTCTCTCATGTTTCGTACATTGTGATGTTTTCATCGTACTTTGGAAGTAAAGCCTAAAAACTGCAAGACACTCACTTTTCAACTATAAGTGAGTGTCTTGCATTTTTTAGGCAATTTTGATCAGTAAATACCTGTTACAGATTTGTAGCACATGTTAAAAATGAATATTATTTAGTATCAGCAAAATTCACAGGATTTGGGGCTTGTGTGAAGTATAATTCACTAGTCAAACAGCCTGGTTCTATACCGTATCACCCTATATATCTCCCTGAAATGTCCTTTACAGAATGTTCTCCTTACGATAATTGCATAAAGAAGATTTATTTATAATAATAATAATCCTTGCATTTAATATAGCGCATTTCACATCTTCTAGACGTCTCAAAGCGATTCACAGAATATGCTGTAAAGTGAATTGACCATATATTTGTGGGCGTATATTTGTGGGCGTACATTTGTGGGCGGTATATTTGTTATCCTTTGCTGAACGTTACAGTATGTTAGTATATAATCCTTTACTGTTTTGTATGCTTCTTGAAATATATGCCTGGTAGGTTAATGAGCGGACAAGAAAGAATTTTGTGTCAAATTAATTTTAAAATCAATGTGTTTTTGTCAACACTTAATGTTGATTATCTATCTTATTTTTATGATGACAGTACCTTGCAATAAGATATCTGTGCTAGACGTTTTATTACCTGAGAAAATGTATCTGTTTCTATCAAGCAGGTCATTTATCATGTGTCTGCTGCCGTTAACATTTTAAGTGATAGGATCACAAGATCCCAAGAGAGGTTCAGATAAGAAGGCATCGTCAGCCCATTTGATCTCAGCCCTCCAGAACACCCACCCTCCCGTCTTCCCATCACAGCATAGAGTTGTTTTCTAAATGAGTCCCAGTATCCTTATCAGATCTAAGTGTTCACCCACAAAATACAGTCACTACATTTTACAGTGTATCTCGTGAAGCACTTTAAGAGTTCCTCCCAACACGAAAGGAGCTGTGTGAAATGTAACAATTATTATTTATTTCACCAACTGTACTCAGTGCACTCATGGATATCTGTTTATATAAAGGAATTCTTAGTTTTTTAAGTTACAATATAGTTAAATGGATCTTCACTGATCTGCGTAGAGATTACTCATTCCCTTATTCACAAAATGTTTGCTATGCGCAAATTGGCTGCCCTGTTGGCACATAAAATACACACAGACACAATATTTTACTGTATATCCTGTGAAGCGCTTTAGGGGTCTTGACAATGCGATAAGGCACTGTATCAAATGCAAGGATTATTATTCTTGTGGACTACAGCTTGTATTTGTGGAGTCCTGTAGCTCAGTGGTTAGAGCACTCGCTTTCCAAGTGAGAGACCTGAGTTCAATTCCAAACAGGGTGAAACCTTGGGCAAGTTTCCTTACTCCACACAGAGCCTAATAATAATCCCTCCAAAAACCAAAAACAATAATAAAATTGGTCATTTTCAATCTACGACTGTTTGTGGGACATTGCTGTGCGCAATTGGCTGCCGCGTTCGCCCACCAACATACAGTCAATTCACTTTACAGTGTGTTCTGTGAAGCGCTTTGGGATGTCCTCCTGACGTGAAAAGCGCTATATCAAATGCAAGGATTATTATTATTATTATCGGGGACTCAGCTGTTCAGTGAATGTTTTCTTCTGGTTGTCACCAAATAATCTCCTGCATGCTCTCACAACCACCGTCTAAACAAATTCCTGAAGAATTACATTTTATTGTGATGAGCTTTGAGTTTTACTTAACAAAAGATTGTAAATCCAGAATTATGGCTGCAAAATATATAAACAAACCTCATATTTTGATCATTCTCAATCTCAGTACTTCATCAGCCTTGCTTTGTATAAGAATTAAATTTCACAGTTATATTGAACACATTTTTATTACTACCAAACCTAAAGGTGAAGGCCAGAGCTGCAAAACCACACACGTCTTGAAGATTTATTGAGGATTTCCTGTTTTGCCAATTTAAATAATAAAATAATAATAATCCTTGAATTTGATATAACACCTTATCATATCGTCTAGGCATCTCAAAGTGCTTTACAGAATGTATTGTAAAGTGAATTGACTGTATGTTTTGTGTATGAAAAGTGACAGCCAATTGCGCACAGCAGTGTCCCACAAACAGTCGTGGATTAAGTGACCAAGTTATTATTATAGATTCATTCTGGGGGAAATTCGATCGCAGCAACCTAAAATCTTACCTCCTTGGTCAATCGTTCAGACAAGTGTTCCTACAAAAAAGACAAAGCGACTTAATGGGATTGTCTTAATGGAAGATATCACATAGCATATGCATTTCTTTCACAGAAAATAGTGTCGGCAAGACAAAAATAGCTGTTAAATAACAGTTCGCGTTAGAACTGGTCAGTTTAAGATATCTTTACATTATATCAAACTTCACACAACACTTTGAAACAATGATCAACGCAAATTTTATCATGCACACTGACCAATTGTTACTGCTCTTGACTGTGTGCCAGTTTATTGTGAGACAGATGACGAGACACTGATGAATTGCTCAGTGCTGCATGTCACAGAGCTTTCGAGATATCAGACCAGCAATATGCTCCAGTACAAAGTCCCGACTCCAACTTACAGTGAGAGTAACGTAACACTGGGCTAATGGACGCCCACGTGAAATGATATCAATTCAGTCACTTTAGTAATGGAAAATGTAAGGAAGCAGTTCTGGTGCATGTTGAACGAGGGAGCAGCCGGGTTGATAGGATTTGTCAGTAGAATAATTGGTAATTACCAATTGGCTGCTGTGCTTTGCTCACAAAATATAGTCAATTCACTTCACAATATATCCTGTGAAGCGCCATGGGTTGCCTCAACGATGCGATAAGGCACTGTGTCAAATGTGAGGATTATTATTATAAGAGAGTTCAATACATAAGAAAAATAACCTCAGTAGCTCATAACTATGAACAAATGGCCGCACTACCCATTAACCACTGTTGTGATATTTGGTCGGTCTGTTATGAATTAGAAAATTGATTGATTGATGAACTGCTTTCAAATGTCCTGGAATTGATGTGGCCTCAGGAAAAAGTACACAAAATCAAACCAAACCCTACTTGCTACTTTGAGTTGTGAATAACATTGTACATTTCATTATTTCATTGAACTTTTACAAGCTGATTTCAATATGTACTTTGCCCAAATAATAAAAGTATCTATCACAGAAGAATAATGAGTTTTCAAGAAGAGAGGCCATGAAAAAATTAACAAGGTATTAGCTGGCAACCTATTCTGGACAAAGAATGGTCTGAAACAATACATTCTTAGCATCTCAGTGGTTGTGATTTAGAGGGGAGCTGGCAAAATATCAAAGTTGGCTCCCCATATTTCAATATTGTTGAGTAAAGTGGGACATAACTATAACCATATTCAAGTGTGAGCAAATTAGAAAGCAATAAATCTTCAGTGGAGTTTCAGGAATGTCTGCTGGATGTTTGCTTCAGCAGATTAGATAGCATCGGTGCTAACACTTAAATCAGTTTGAGTTTTTTTGCTATAATAATATGCGGATTATTACGGATTAAAAAGAGACTTTAATAAGAAGAAAGGTGAAGGTAGAAATGGGTTATGTTCTCTGTTTCCTTCCTTTTGAAACCCTATTTGGGAAATCATTTCTAAGCACCTCCAATCCTCACAGAAAGAAGCAATAACCTTACATTTGATAAAGAGCCTTAGCCTTAGCGCATCTCAAAGCACCTCATAGGATTTTATCGCAGTCTATGTATTTGCACAAATGCGGCAACCAAAATGCACGCATCAATATCCCACAAACAGCCAAAAAGTGAATGATCAATTCTTATTTCTGTTTTCTTATTTACAGACACACACACACCACACACACACACACCATACTGTCTCCTGGTTTCCTTCAGACTGTATCTATTCCCTGTTTCCTCCCACATAGTGCTGGGGAAGAATATCTGTTAATTGTTAGTCATACTTCAGTCTTACATTTCTACAGTAACTCTCAGCTCCCAAAACTATTTAAAATGTTCTTCAGGAACTTTCAGCTCTTAAGGGGAGGTGCACTGGCTGCTGACATAGGCAAATTCACAATTGGAGCCATTAAGACCAATAGAAAGTGTGTTATTGCACAACAATAGTAATCCTTGCATTTGTTACAGTCATTGAGACATCTCAAAGCGCTTCACAGAATATATTGTAAAGTGAATTTACTGTATTTTGTGGGTTGGAGAGGTAGGGAGGTGCCAGTGAGTGAAGGAATTTGAGCATGAGAGAGAGGATCTTGAAGCCGATCAGTTCAGTGATGGGAAGCCAGTGGAGTTTGGCCAGAACTGGTGAGATGTGGGTACAGCGTTTGATCCGGGTCAGTATGCGGGCGGCAGAGTTTTGAATAAGACAGATGTTGTGAATGTTGGAGCTGGAGAGATTAACGAGGAGTGCATTGGAGTAATCTAAGTGGGAGGTTACAAACGCATGCACGAGGGTTTCAGCTGCATTTGGAGTAAGGTACGGTCAGTGGTGTGCAATAACATAAGAACATAAGAATTAGGAGCAGGAGTAGGCCATTCGGCCCCTCGACCCCCGCCATTCAATAAGATCATGCCTGATCTATTCTAACTCCACCTACCCGCTTTATCTCTATATCCCATAATCCCTTTATCCACAAGAAATCTATCAATCTCAGTCTTGAATATGTTCAAGGACTGAGCATCTACAGCTCTTTGGGGTAGAGAATTCTATAAATTCACTACCCTCTGAGTGAAGAAGTTTTTCCTCAACTCAGTGCGAAAGGGCTTATCCCTAATTTTAAGACTGTGACCCCTGGTTATAGTTTCTCCAACCAGGGGAAAAAGTCTCCCATTATCTATTCTGTCATGCCCCTTAATAATCTTATAGGTTTCTATAAGATCACCTCTCATTCTTCTATATTCTAGAGAATATAGGCCTCAATTGCTCAACCTATCTTCATAACTCATCCCCCTCATCCCAGGTACCAACCTAGTGAATCTACGCTGCACCCCCTCCAAGGCGAGTACATCCTTTCCTAAATAAGGAGACCAAAATTGCACACAGTACTCTAGGTGCAGTCTCACCAGGACCCTATACAGTTGCAGCAATACTTCCCTACTCTTATATTCTAACCCTTTTGTAACAAATGCCAACATACCGTTAGCCTTCCTAATTGCTTGCTGTACCTGCAAACTAACTTTTTGTGACTGGTGTACAAGGACACCCAAGTCCCTCTGAACGCTAACACTATCTAGTCTCCCCCTTCTAAAAAATAATCTCCTCTACTGTTTCTGCCACCAAGGTGGATGACTTCACACTTCCCTACATTATACTTCATCTGCCACCTACCTGCCCACTCACCTCACCTATCTATAGGCAATGTGGCAGAGGTGGAAGAAGATGGTCCTGGTCAGGGACCGGATATGGGGGAGGAAGGACAGCTGGTGGTCGAACCGGATGCCTACACTGCGGGACGGCATTATTGGTTAACAGTTACTAACCCCATTAACTATCCCGTTACTAACCTGAATATATATTTCAGTAAAACTAGAATAGCCCCTGCAATCCAAACTCTATCTGCACAGAGGATAAGGGACAAGCAGGAGGCCAGAGTGAGCTGAGTGTAGGCGGCCGGAGGTGGAGTGGGGAGTAAGCAAGTCAGAGAGCTAGGGAGGTGCGAGGGCATGAAGGGATTTGTAGACAAGTGAGAGGATCCATTCTGTTATGGGGAGCCAGTGCAGTAAGGCGTTTAGAGCGGGTGGGTGATTTAATCAGCTTGCAGGATTTCAAATTGAAAACACAATCATTGTGTCAAGCACTTTGCTGTTTTCATCAGTTATTTTCAGGTCTGCAAATAACCATTTGACTCATCGGATTTCAGACATTTTATATTGTTCTATTTGTAAAGCAGTAATGAATTCATAGCCATGTTCCAAAATGTTACCAGCAATTTTAGAAATAACACCTCAGTATCAAATGGAACACAACGGCTAACTAGAACTTGTTCACACTTTCCTTATTCCTGTGTAACATTAGATGTAATATGTCCACAGCGAAACATGAAGCTTTTCTTCACCACAAAACTATATAAATGCTAATCTCCTAATTCTACATCTGACAATATGCACCTGACATTCCTCGCCTAACTACGCATCTGTTTCCTTCCTTATAATGACTGTATTCAGCACGAGTAATAGCAGACGCAATTATTTTTAGAAAATGGACCTCTACAGATTAAAGGCTCCCTTCCATTCAATAGAACTACACAGGATGGTACTACACGGAAACAGGCCCAGTTTAGACAATCTTAAAATAAGTTCACTGCACTATGGATGTGGAGAGGCCCTGAGTATGAATAGTGAGACTGTTCAGGTGCACGTACATATCTTGCAAGTTGCACTGTTCCCTGCAGTACTGGAGGGTGTTGTTTGAAGCTAGAGCTACAGGTCCGCACGGGCATTCTCTTGTTTTTATTACAGTCTGGGGCTGCGTTGCTCAAGCAGAAACTCCAGATTTACTCTATTTTTGGAGCAATTTATATAACATATAATCTATTTATGTACCCAATTGGCTGCCGCATTTCACCCACAAAATATACAGTCCTGTAGCTCAGTGGTTAGAGCACTCGCTTTGCAAGCGAGAGACCTGAGTTCAATTCCAGGCAGGTCAGGGCGAAACCTTGGGCAAGTTTCCTTACTCCACACAGAGCCTAATAATAAGCCCTTCAAAAACCCAAAACAATAATAAATTGGTCATTTTCAATCTACGACTGTTTGTGGGACATTGCTGTGCGCAATTGGCTGCCGTGTTCGCCTACAAATATACAGTCAATTCACTTTACAGTGTGGTTTGTGAAGCGCTTTGGGACGTCCTCCCGACGTGAAAAGCGCT
Source organism: Callorhinchus milii (assembly GCF_018977255.1). Classification (NCBI taxonomy): domain Eukaryota; kingdom Metazoa; phylum Chordata; class Chondrichthyes; order Chimaeriformes; family Callorhinchidae; genus Callorhinchus; species Callorhinchus milii. The sequence continues at coordinate 7,221,093 of NW_024704754.1, forward strand.
ATATCAAATGCAAGGATTATTATTATTATTATTATATATAATTCACTTTACAATATGTTCTGTGAAATGTTTTGAGACGTCTCAGCAACGTAATAAGGCGCTATACCAAATGCAAGGATTATTATTATTATTATTATTATTTCAGAGTGTCTGGAATAATTGAGTTCAGCCTTAATTTAGCAGCCTTTTTCTTCTCTCTCGGCAGTTCTTAAAAGAAAGTAACAGATAAAAACACTTCAAAATTAAGGTGTTTTAAGCATTTACCAAATTCTGGATACAACACAATACAATATAAATTTACATTTATATCCCATCTTTCACGTCAGGAGGACGTCCCCAGGTGCTTAATGTAAAAAGTAAGGAGAATAAATCTGATCCGTGGTGGAATTTCAATGAACTGTTTGATAATGTTTGTTTTCAACATGGAGACTTAACGAAACACTTGAATAAATTGAATTAATTTGCTATTAATCCAAAATGTGAGGATTCAATGGACCTAAACATTTCAGAAATCTGCCGTGAACATGCATTGCGAGCAATCAGGCTGCAAACTAAATTTAAAAGTCATTAAAATTCAATTTGCGCAAATCAGGTCTGTGCAAGGCTATGGGCATCACATTATCTGCTGCTTGTTTTAATTACTGCAGGGATAGTTGCATATACAAAAAGTTATTAATCTGTTCAATCAGTCACAATTAAATTTAATAATTAAGCTTTTCCTATAATGTAGTCATTTCAAACAACAACTTTCACCAATTTAATAATTTTAACTGCATCTTATCAGTCACATTCATAGTGCTTGGTTGCATATTCTGCAGTGATTGACCCACTAGCTGAATAAGAAGATGCGCTTGACTCTCAAATAAATTGCAGAAGACCATGATAGAACCACCTAATAATAAATCATTATTATTAATGATAATAAAATAGTAATCCCTGCATTTGATACAGCATATTCCATGTCAGCACGATGTCTCAAAGCGTTTTACGCCCACAAAATATAGTTAATTCACTTTACAGTATATTCTGTGAAGCACTTTGGATATGTCTCAAAGTCGTGATAAGATGCTAAATCAAATGCAAGGATTATCATTATTATTGACAGGAAAATATTGCGTTTTGTAGGTAAACGCCCAGCAATAGAACTCTAGGGATGCCGAACGGGGTATTCGCATTTTCACTTTGTGAATCTCGGATTTCGGACTTTTCGGGGATCAACTGTTTGCCTGACACATGTGGAATCCCATCCCCTCATTTAAGAGTATCCAGGCCAAGCATTTCACAGACTCATGGAAATTTCCATTTGTCCGGAACCACGCAGTTTACTGAACAATACCCTGCTCGCAGCCTTATTTCATCAGTTTAATCTATCCCACTTTGCCCTTGGCGCACAGTTTACCCATTTCAAAATCATTCAGCTGTTCGGCTCGCAAGTGAGTAGTAGATGAGAAACATTTTCCAATCATCGGGAGCTGGAGACGGGTTCTCCACACGCCCCACAACGCTTGGCAAATGTTCAAAGCTCCAATCAAACAAATCAACACCATATGTTGGCAGTGAGGTGTCAACCGGAACCAGCACCAGGGACTGAGGGATTATTTAACATAATTAGATGGTCCGGCCAACAACGATCCTGCCTTGACAAGGAACTTAACCCTGAAGGTTTATTGCAGTCACTCAGCTACTACAATATCATCGCCTTGCCCCGGCTCAGTCTATAAATGCACCAGCTCCACAGATTATACATGATATTCTGCACTAAGCATTAGCCATTCTAGGACTTTTTTTGGTTAGCCGGGTGTCTGACACAATAATAATAATAATAATAATAATCCTTGCATTTGATATAGCGCTTTTCACGTCGGGAGGACGTCCCAAAGCGCTTCACAGAATATACTGTAAAGTGAATTGACTGTATATTTGTGGGCGAACGCGGCAGCCAATTGCGCACAGCAATGTCCCACAAACAGTCGTAGATTGAAAATGACCAATTTATTATTGTTTTGGGTTTTTTGGAGGGATTATTATTAGGCTCTGTGTGGAGTAAGGAAACTTGCCCAAGGTTTCGCCCTCTGCCTGGAATTGAACCCAGGTGTCTTGCTTGCAAAGCAAGTGCTCTAACCACTGAGCTACAGGACTCCACAAGCGGAAACCCATCACCATGTTTAAGAGTATCCAAACAAAACTGAGAAATCCATCTTCCCACCTACACGTGGGAAATCCAGAGAATGTTGGAATGGAATGCACACTTTCTCCCGGGAGGGACACATCCTACTTACCTAATTCCAGACGTTTTTAACTGCACCCAACTGAATCGCTGACTTGTCTCAGAGCTCTGCATCAAGGTCAGATTGATTTACTAATCTGACAATGTCCACCTGCCTACCTCCTTGCCACGGCAAAGAAAAATGCAACAGTGTATCACAATATTACATCTTGGTAAATTGTTTAACCTTTAAGCGAGCAACAAAACAATCAATCCCTCCTGCAGTCTGACATTGTGAATACTTTGCCGGGTCTTTTACAACAGCGAGAACTTCAAGACGGAAGGTTAAAAGTCTCTTTATGATGGTTAAGTGCTCTAAGACTCTATCCTGCATGGCGAGCACTATATAAATGTAAGTTGGTGTTGTTGATAAGTTGATGGCTTATGTTGAATCAATGTCTGTCTCTGTCAGATGGTATATAGTTACTGTACTTCACAATGCTTCCAAAGTGCTCCCAGGTACAAAGGGAGACATGGAGCTAAATCTTTGGATAGAAATTAGCACACTGAATGAACAAGCTACCTCAATCCTGATCAGGTTCTTTGCTATAATAATGAATAATCTGAAGGTCTCTCAACTATTTGGCAGTTTCCAAAATATAAAAGTTATTTAATGTGTGAAAATTTTGCCTTTTCGCTTACTGCCGTTTGTCTTATTTCTCTCTCTCTCTCAAGCTATCGCTCTATTCTCCTCTCACACACTCTCCCATGCTTTCTCTTGCTCTCTTTCTCTCTCATGCTCTCTCACTTTCTCACTGACATACTCTTTCTTTCTCTCTCGAGTTCTCTTTCTCTTTATCTCTCTTTCATTTTCTTTCTCTGTTACTTGTGCTCTTTCTGTCTCAGGTTCTCTTTGTCTCTCACAATTTCTTTCTCTCCATCATTTTCTGTCTCTCAGTCTTTTCAGGTATAGATTGTTGCAGGTACACTCAACTAAGCAGCACTTTTGTGTGCTCGTGCCATTGCCATGTTAAGGTTGATGATGTGTTACACTCCAGTTTTTCCTGAAGCCAAGATTTAAGACGGACACAGTGCAAATGGTTTGGGTCAGGATACCAGTGATGTTTATTTTGCAAGGCTCTTTTCTCAGCGTGTCACTTTATTTTTTATTCGCATTGAATAGCCACATAATTCCTTCTGTCAGTTACACTGCCCACATTGTTTATTTATCCATGTGCAGTTTCTCAGATCAAAATGAAGAAATTGTGAGTGACAAACACTAGGAAGGATTTAATGTGGTAAAACGAATTACTAAAATGTGAAGTGAGCCGGGCAAACATAGTGAAACAATGTATGATTATGATATCTAATAAAGCTGTTACTTTGCATGTTTGTTTAAAGTATCTAATAAGAAATAATAATAATAATAATAATAATAATAATAATAATAATGTGTGGAACAGGCTTGATGGGCTGAGTGACCTGCCCATGCCCCTATCCTTATGTTTCACGGAAAATGGAGGCTATTTTAGTGGTGATTTACTGAAAGAGTACAATAGAGATTATGGAGTTGCCCCACTCCTAATTTAATGAGCAAGGAACTATAAAGGCAACTGATTATCATTATAAATAATAAGCATAATCCTTGCCAAAACACATTGACTCACTTCCCTTTCTCCATAGAGACCTGTTGAATGTTCCCAGCAACTTCTGTTTTGGTATCATAATTCTCCCATTTGATTCAGTGTCTTTCATGCCAGGAGGACGTCTCAAAACACTTCACACGATTGACACAAGATATATCACAGTATATACAGGATTCAGTGTTGTGACTGAGCATTTTATAGGCGAACGCAGCAGCCAATTTGTGCACAGCGATGTTCCACAAACAGTTATGATGTGAATGATCAATATAATCAGGTGATAGTTGCACAGGATACTTGGAGAGACTGCCTTCTGCTTTTAAATACAACAACAACTTGCATTTATATAGCAGCCTTACCGTGGGGTATCGTCCCAGAGCGCTTGACTGTGGCAGAGTCTGACACTGAGCCAGGGGGTGAGGGAGTGGGGAGGTGACCGTAAGTACGATCAAAAATGCAGGTCTTTAGCCAGGATTTGAAGGTGGGAAGTGAGGGGACAAGGTGAAGGGATTGAGGGAGAGAATTCCAGTTTTTTGGGGCGTAGTGGCTAAAGGCACGGCCACTGATGGTAGAGCAGAGGGCACGAGGGACAAACAGGAGGCCGGAGCCAGCCGAGTGGGTTGTGGACTGGGGAATGAGCAAATCGCATAGGTTGGGAGGTGCAAAGGGATGAAGGGATTTGAAAATGAGTGAGAGGATCTTGAAATCAATTCGTTCGGTGAATGGGAGCCAGTGGAGCCTGGCAAGGACTGGTGTGATGGGGGTACAGAGTTTTTTGCAGGTGAGTATCCGGGTGACGGAGTTCTGAATTAGTTGTATTTTGTGTATTGTAGAGCTGGGGAGACCAGCGAGGAGGGCATTGAAATAGTCCAGCCAGGAAATGATGAAGGTGCGGATGAGGATTTCAACTGCTTTTATTGTGAGGTACAGACGGAAGCGGGCAATGTGACGAAGGTGGGAAAAAGTGGTCCTGTTCAGGGAACAGAAGTGGGGTAGAAAGGAAAACAGGGGATCGAACCTGACACCTAAGTTGCGTGTGGGTTTGGAGAGTCTGAGGGAGAGCTTGGGGAGTTTGAGGAGTTCAGACTTGCAAGGGAGAAGATGTTGACGGGAGCCAAAGAGTATGGCTTCCATCTTGCCGACATTCAGCTGAAGGAAATTTGCGCTCATCCAGGCCTTGATGTCCGTCAAACAAGCTGACAGGACATCAGCGGACTGGGATTCACAGCTGGAGAAGGAGAAGGAGATTTGGATGTCATCCGCATACATGTGAAAGTTGACCCCACCAGATGACATCACTGAGAGGGAGCATGCAGATGAGGAAAAGAAGAGAATCAAGGATGGAACCTTGAGGTACTCCACAAGTGACTGGGTGGGGCGGGAGGAAAAACCATTTGCCGAAAGTTATTGTTGGTAGTTTGTTAAACAGGACTCAAACCATGCGAGTGCGGTCCCACTAAGGTGGATAAGGGAGGAGAGGCAGTGGAGGAGGATGGCATAGTCGACTGTGTCAAACGCAATGGAGAGGTCCAGGAGAACGAGGCAGAGGGAGTCCTGGTCACAGAGAAAGAAGACGTCATTTGTTACTTTGAGGAGTGCTGGCTCTGTTCTGTGGGTAGGGCAAAAAAACGTCTAGAGGAGGTACGAGTAAGGAGTGGAGGGAAAGATGTGAGCGAAGGTGATTTGCAACCACACGTTCCAAAACTTGAGCTTGTTGGTCCACAAAATACACAGTGAATTCACTTCATAGTATATCCTGTGAAGCACTTTGAGACTTCTCAATGATGTGATAAGGCACAATATCAAATGCAAGGATTATCATCATTATAAATCCAGTTCAAATCCTACCATTGATACCAGCAGAGGAAACTCAAAAGTGAATAAAGCGTTAACATCTATGGAGAAAGAGATCCCTACAGAAGCACTCAGCAAACGTAAATATAACCTATGGAGAAGGTCAGATGCTGATATTTGCCCAGCAAACGGCTTCTAAACTTTGTCATTGCAACACCTGATCTTCAATCATTCTCCAGTGGTTGAGCCAGAGGGGATTTGCCATTGTGCTGTGTGTGTGGTCTCAGGACCTCTCACTTGGACACAAACTCATTTTAGACCCGAGCTGGGAACGGATGGAGAGGTTGCTTCCTTCTGGGAAAGGCCATCCTCGGGTTGACATGTTTGACTTGACATGTTTCTCGATGGCAGAATGCGAGTTCTGTCACACACAGCAGCAGGAGCTTAAAGTGGAGTCCCATAGCATAGTGGTTAGAGCACTCGCCTCGCAAGAGAGAGGACTTGGGTTTGATTCCCGGATGGGGCGAAACCTTAAGCAAGTTTCCTTACTCCACATCCAACAACAACAACAAGATTCCATTTATCGAGCGCCTTTCACGTCGGGAGGACGTCCCAAGGCGTTGTACAGTTGGGTCAGGACCCGAGCAGGGGGGAAATGGTCAGGGTGAGGGGAGGGAAGGGAGGGAGCGAGGAGGGGGTAGAGAGTCGAGAGGGGAACTGAAGGCACGGTCAAAGAGAAAGGTCTTGAGACCGGCCTTGAATGAGGAAAGGGAGGAAGTGGTGAAGGCACTGGGGGATGGAGTTCCAGAGCCTCGGGGCTGAGAGGCTGAAGGCCCGTCCACCGATGGTAGGGCGGTTGGGGCGGGGGATGTGCAGCAGACCGGAACCAGAGGAACGGAGGGTACGGGCAGGTAGGTAGGGGGATAGTAGGTCGGAGAGGTAGGAGGGAGCGAAGCCGTGAATGGCCTTGTAGGTGAGGATGAGGATCTTGAATTCGATCCTCTGGGGGATGGGGAGCCAGTGGAGGCGAGCGAGGGTGGGAGTGATGTGGTCCCGAAGCCTAGTGCGGGTCAGTACACAAGCTGCAGAGTTCTGAATGACCTGCAGCTTGTGGAGGGAGGGCCGGGAAGGCCGGCGAGGAGAGAGTTCCCATAGTCCAGCCTTGAGGTGATAAAGGCGTGGACCAGAGTTTCAGCAGCGTGAGGGGTGAGGTAGTGCCATAGTCTGGCGACATTCCGGAGGTGATGGAAGGCGGTGCCAGTTGTGGCGCGGATATGAGAGAGAAAGGACAGCTCAGGGTCGAACAGAACCCCGAGGTTCCTGACTGGCTTTGAGAGGTGGAGAGTGCAGCCTTGGATGCTGATGCTGTCAGCGCCTGAGGTGCGGCGGCGCTGACGTGAGCCAATCAGGAGGGCCTCAGTTTTACGCACATTGAGCTGGAGAAAGTTATCTCTCATCCAGGACTCGATGTCGGACAGGCAGCTGTCAGGACATCGGGGGTCGTGGAGTTGAGGGTAGAGGAGGAAAGGTAGAGTTGGGTGTCATCCGCATACATGTGGAAGTTAACCCCATGTCTGCGGATGATGTCACCGAGGGGGAGCATATAGAAGGTGAAGAGGAGGGGACCGAGGACAGAGCCCTGAGGGACACCACACGAGACAGTGCGGGGGGTGGAGGAAAAGCCGTTTGTAGAAACAAAATGAAGACGGTGGGAGAGGTACGACCTAAACCACTCAAGGACAGGGCCTTGAAGGTTTAGGTGGGAGGACAAGCGGTGGTGGAGGATAGCGTGGTCGACCGTATCGAATGCTGCCGATAGCTCGAGGAGGACGAGGAGGCAGAGGGAGCCCTGGTCACAGATGGTCAGGATGTCATTGGTGACCTTGACCAGGGCAGTTTCTGTGCTATGGGCAGCACGGAAACCCGACTGAAGCGGTTCGAATAGTGAATGGTTGGAGAGGAAAGAATGGGAATGGGAACAGAGCCAGAGGAGAGGGACAGGTTGACGATGTCTCTGATATGTGGGGCAAGGAGGTGGAGCTGAGAGATAAGGAGTGGAGTGGGGAATGGGTCAAGGGAGCAGGTGGTGGGTTTCAGGGATAGGATGAGTTTGGTGACAGAGGGTGGGGAAACGGGTACGAAAGTGTGTAGGGGAGGATGGGTAGGAGTTGGAGTGTGGGAGGGAAGGGGTGGGGGGTGGGTGGATGTTGGAGGGGAAGTGACCGCGGAGCGAATTCCCTTGATTTTGGATTCAAGGAAATCCAGCATCTCCTCGCAGTGAAGGTTGGAGGAGATGACCTGCGCGGGGTGGCGGGGGGGACGGAGGAGTTGGGATGTGGTGGAGAACAGTAGCCTGGGGTTGTCCGTCGCCTCCAGGATTATCCTGGAGTAGAAGGACGATTTGGCCGAGGCTAGAGTGGAGCGGTAGATTTTGAGGAGGTCCAGCCAACACTCGTCTGTTTACCTGGCAGTAACTAGGTTTTGTAGGGAGTTGTAGAGAGTCAGGCTCCGCCATTGTTAAGCGCTCTGAGACACTTAACAATGCGTAGAGGGCGCTAGAAAAGTGCAAGTTGTTCTTGTTGAGGTGGAATGGGGCCACATTGTCCCATTACAGCATTAGATTTTTTCCAGGGACGTAGGAATTTTTAAAAATGCTGGGTAAGCAGCCGGACAAGCAATGGGGAAGCTTGTCAGACAGCGATATCAATGGCAAGCTATGTGGTTTCAGTTGGTTAGCTGTTGTGCAGCTAACTAACGCAATGCACACTCTGGCTTCCCCAAGCCTTGGTTCTTGATAACCTGTGCATAATACTTTCCACAATTGGATGCATCCCTCCAGGAAAGCAGTGCACATTCCATTCCAACAGACGATCTCTGGAATTTCCGTGTATAGGTGGGATGCATTCCCAGTTTGGCTTGGATACTCTTTAGCATGGTGATGGGTTTCTGTGTGTGTCAGACACCTGGCTGACCCAAACAAATTAAAATAAAAAAATTGCAACAAGAAGATCCTGATTTTCAGAGACTGAAGCTTGTCCCAGATATTTGTTGGGATGAGGAGTGTACAATCTCTCCCACTATTGGTAGGTTCATCCAATTTGTGGAAGAGAGTTTTGGTGACAACAGACATCTGGCTTGACTTCAGCCACACAAATACAAGAATTTTTACCTTTTTTGAAACCGAATTTGACCCTGAATGCTTGAAGATCAACTTCCCACCATTTTTATACAGAGCATTGACAAGAGTGGTTTATACGTGAGATGCCAAACATTTAACCTCTCCGCAGTAAACTGATGTTTTATACATAGCGCAGAACTTTGTTTTCTCTTTTAATATTGTTTGTTGGAATCTCAAAATAATCCTCAAGGGATGTTCAACATTAAACATTACGTTTTGAACCTTGTACGAACAATTATAAGTAATATAATAATAATCCTTTGATTTGATATAGCGCCTTATCACGTCATTGAGACTCTCAAAGCGCTTTGCAGAATATAGTAGATTGACTGTATTTTGTGTGCAAAATGTGACAGCAAATAGAGGTACTTTCATTGTAATGTATGTGGAACATGATATTCAAATAAATTGTTGAGGTTTTGGCTGCCACATTGGCTTACAAAATACCGAGTCACTGCACTTTACAGTAAATCTTGTGAAGCGCTTTGAGATATCTCCTGATCTGGAGACTTGAACCCAAAAGCTTCTAGCTAGATGAGAGTGTTGAAACTGAACATTGCTGACTCCTTTTTTCGGAGAGTTGAATAAGAGAAATCCAGGGAAGGTTTTATAGCAACGTACACGTAAATGATGTGCTGGGTCACAAATTCAACTTTGCCATGCTAACAGAAGTCATTACCTCATTCAGATCATCTTCCAGCTCAAGTTAATAATAATGGAAGAAAGCTAACTTTGGTTTAGAATGGCTACTTGCCACACACTTGATCTATTGCCCTCCACTGTCTGAGAACCACAAAATGGGCTCTGATTAACAGCGAATGGTTAGAGATAGCATTCTTCATTCAGTGTGTGAGATCTAATAAACCATTTGAATGACTGATCAGAAAGCTCCCTGTGAAATCTTGTCATGTGTGACGTGGGAAGCTTAGCTAACATGGAAGGAGTGCATTGTGGAGACAGTGCTCTGTCTGACTGGTGTTTTATTTCTTAATAAGCAACTGAATATGAGTGACACATATCCTCAGGGAGTGTGCTCCAACCTAGTCTACTTTAGAAGTATTCCCACAGATTAGCGTAACTTCTCATAATCAGAAGGAGCTCTGACTCAAGTTCTTTCGTAAGGAATTCTGTCACAATTTGCTACCCGATAGAGCCCCACCTTCCCTTGTTAGTGTTGGTTAATCTCTGGGATCTAGACTGGTTCACATGGAAAAGTTTCATAAATGGAGGTGGTTTTGTGTAATCCTGCCAAAATGTTTGTGCTCATGTCAAGTGAAAAGTATTCAGTTAGTTACATGCTGGAGTAAACACTGTTAGAATGAACCCTGGTTGCATTTCTGATGTGCTCCATGTGGTGAGTTTGGCAAGAACGTGTTCATCATTAAACTTGCTTTGGCCATTCACCAAGAGGCAGGGTTTAAGAGAATCCAGTCCGGCTTTCAGCAACAAGCACAAAATATTTATATGAAGGCCAATAGTCAGTATACGTTATAGATGTTACTGATAGATTTTGACTGTGTCAGCGTTCACTTAAAATCCAAAAAGGAGACTTTCATCAAATGTCAATGTCAACACGTAGGACAATTATAGAGACAGATGCATCACAGAGTTAAATTGCGTCTGGATTTAGTACTATCACAAACAGGATCGGACACAAGAGCCATATTGGTCTCGTTGGTAACACTCTTGGTTTGGAGTCAAAAGGTTACGAGTTTAAGGCCACACCAGACATTGGAGCTTATCTTCTAAAATAAGCTAAGACAAGATGTATCTTTTCGAACGCACTTATCTAAAACACGATAAGCCTGCCTTAAGACCTGTCTTTGTGACTACACTTATGGTCACCATCAGCCCCTCCCCACTCGCCTTCCTAGTTTCCGCCCATTAGTGGGACCTTTTCTCTTTCTCTACCCAATAAACAAACAGAAATTGAAATGCATCACTCCTGATCTGTCAAATAATTGCTGAGGTCAAACAACTGCGTTGGGTTTTCGTGTCAAAGCCCTCAACGAAAACGGTTTAATGGACATTTCAACATGGGCAAACACACCCAGCTCTAAATAATATTCAGAATATTTCCCACATTCCAAGACAAGTTTTTTGGACAAATCAATATTGATCTGAATTGTTTGGGGGTGGGGGGGGGGGGGGGGGGGGTAGGCTTTTATAGATCTCACTCATGTTTACAGTTTCCTGTTCCAAGAAAAGTAGAAGGCAAAACAGGCTCCACTGTGACTGTAAAATTTATGGGAACCTCTTATTCACGAAGATCAGTTGGCTCTGTAATGTTTTGTGAAATATATTAATTACTATGGGAATAATAAAAAAATTACACTTTTTTTGTTTTCCAGGGCTTACATATCACTAAGGGAACTGTATAAATTTACACACTGCAGCAAATACAAAGTGCAACATAACATTTTTTAAAAAACCTCAGAGACTAACATCAGTGTCAGAGAATTGGCAGAACATTTGAGTCCATTGGCATGGCTTTGCTTGCGAATGTTTATGTCTCTTGCCATTGTTGGCTCTATTTCACAAATAGTTTTTGAATTGCAGGCGACTTCAAATTAATAGTGAGGCCTGGCTTTGAATCATTGTTCTGTTCGCAAGAAGTTAGCTTCATATGGGGACAGGGGTGAAGAAAAAAAATTCTATATTTAAATATATTCTTTTTTCCACTGTCGAGACTTAGAACTCTCAGCTCATTTGAATAAATATTTCGTCAATTTACATTTTGAATGATGGTCAGATGAGATTTCAACTAAACCCTTCAAGTATCCTTTAGAAGTCTTATTTGTGGAATGTTCTCAGCAATTCAAGGAAAAATCTTCCCTGGATGGCCTTCATGTTTTCATTTAGTATTTAGTCGCTTTCTCAAAAAATTCTATTTTTTTGTCAGGTGTTCCTTACAGCTTCTCATTGACTGCTCCCTTATGTCTCTCAACTATTCAGATGCTTACTGACTGAATGTTGTCCAATGCTCTTAGATATTTGATTAACTGGCCTACAATTGTAGACTTATCTCTTGTTCCTTCTTCATTGAATTGGGATGACATTTTCTAATCTCCATTCTTTACGTAAACTGCGATAATTATAATATTCTCTATAGTGTAATACTATAATGCCTCACCCATTCCCTCTCAATCTTCAGTAGTAACACAACTCACACTCTGGGGGTTCCCAAGCTTTGGCTCACACCATCCTGCATCTAACACTTTCCAGGATTGAGTCTGCAGAGTCGGTCTCTCCGAGTAGAGAGGTGCACTACTCCATTCTAGATCTCACAATCACTGGAAATGATCCACTGTTGTTTCCTTGAGTATTCAAATAGAGAAGGGAGTTTCTCTTTCCAGGTGCCCCCACCAACAATCCCACAAATAAAACTAATTAGTTGCTTCACTTCTTGTGTATGGGCTAATTGTCTGTCATGTTTGCTCACAAAACACACAGTCAACAACAACAACAAGATTGCATTTATAGAGCGCCTTTCACGTCGGGAGGACGTCCCAAGGCACTGGACAGTTGGGTCGGGACCCGAGCAGGGGGGAAATGGTCAGGGTGAGGGGAGGGAAGGGAGGGAGCGAGGAAGGGGTAGAGGGTCGAGAGGGGAGGTGAAGGCACTCCATTTTGTAGTGAATCCTCTGACACGCTTTGAGTAATCCCCTGACATGAAAGGCGTTATACCAAATATAAGCATTATTATTATTGTTGTTAATATAAAGCGAACCAGAGCCAAAATGACAAGACCATGAAATTTACTATTGTCTCTATGTGCCTTGGTTAGTTTAACATTTTTACTGACATCTTAATCTTGCTGTTTCCAATTTCATTCACACGAACGTCCTCTTTCCAATTCTCTTAAAAAAATTCCTCGTTTCATTTTTCTAGCATTATTTTCTCACTAATCCTCTCCAGACCTCAATATTTTTGTTTCACTTGCTCCTAGCTATAACCTTTATTACTCTATCGGATTTAACTATAAATCCTGCTACATGAAAATAGAACACAGAGAATAAAAAGTGCCACATGTGATGGGAAATTGTGATGGATCATTTTAGAGCCTGTTAAAAGCTTCAGTAGGTGAAGAGTCAATCTGGAAGAGGGTTAAGGAGACAACTTCGATTATGACGTGATAAGGTACTACATCAACTGCAAGGATTATTATTATTGTTGGTATCTGTTGTTCTTCCCAAACAAACTGATCAGGAGAAATTCCACCCAAATCTAAATTTACTCAAAGATCTTTCTCCAAGATCTATATTTATATCTTCAAATGCAAATTAGATAGATTTCTTTTAGAAAATAATATTTGGGATAACTGTATCCCCAAATATTATTTTCTAAAAGAAATCTATCTAATGATACATAGTAAGTGTCGTATGCTTGGAAGAACCAGACAACTTTGGATCTAAGGTTCCCAAAGCTTTCCATGAATCCATACATAATTAATTGCTACAACAACAACAACATGCTATCAACATCTCCATTACTGTAGATGGTAGAAAGTGAATGAGATGGAACTTGGTCTTTTTTTTGTCTAGCTATTCCCATGTTCCTATGTACTCTATTTTCATAGCATTTGATGTAGCACCTTTCACATCAAGAAGACCATCTCAAAGCGCTTCACGGGATTTACTGTAGAGTGTAGTGACTATGCATTTTGTTAGCGAATAAGGCTGCTAATTTGGGCACAGCAATGTCCCACAAATAGCCATGAAGTGAATGACCAATTGTATTTGGGGGATTGGTGGTTAGGATACCTGGAGAGAGAATTCCCTCTTCATATCAAAAGGTGACTTTTTTTGTTTGAAGATTATAATTTGCCCAGATGAGGGTAAGCAGCAGCAGTCACCCGACCACAACAAAACACCAGTCACTACACTTTACAGCCTATCCCTTGAAGCATTTTAAGAAGTCCTCCCACTGTGAGAGGCACTTTATTAAATATAAGGAACATGTAAAGATCATCCTGCTTCAAGTGGCATAAACACTGAATTTAGCAATCCTCCTCCCACTTTAGTATTCCCCCATAACTTCTAACTCCAAATCAGACTAGTAGTGAATTAGGTGAATGTGAGCCCCTGACCCATTGTGCTGAGAAAAATATATTCCCACACAGTTTACAAACTTAAAACTTTTTCAACTTGACTTCCAGAAATGTCTTGATTTAGCTCTTAATGGGAATCATTGTACTCCATTACATTTCTATTAATACTCATTCCTGTCTGAGAATTTATTGATACTCATACCATGATTCAATAATGGATAGCATATGTTCAATCGGTCATGAGTTATGCCTTGTTCCCATGGAGATAAAACTCAATCATTCACAAGCCTCAAATCCAATTTATTTAAAGGACCTGTTCACCTTTGCTATAATCATAGATCACCTGTGCACCACAGTTTGGTTCATTTGTGTTCCACTGAGTAAAACTGAGCTGTTGGAATTTGCACCTCATCTAACCTCAGTTTGAGCCTAGGGCAGTTCTCTTCTTTCACCTTCAGAAAGTTACTTCCATTAATAACAACAATAATAATCCTTTCAAGGATATAGTACTTTATCTTGTTGAAAAATCTCAAATCTCCATGGAGTTTGTGAAATGTAGCGACTGCGTATTTTGTAGATGAATGCAGAAACAAATTTGTGCGCAGCAAATGTCCCACAAACGGCCAAGGAGTAAATGCCCACATTTTCAGCAAAATCATTGACGTACCATCATTGACGTACCATCATTGATACTCCTTAACAGGAAACTGATTTGCTCAAATAGGAACACCTTCCGATATCTGGCCGTGCATCAAGCAACCCCATGGGAATTTTGCTTTGACGTGATCTAGCTCCATGCAGCGTTCCCACTGGCACAAAGCGATTGCAAAGAGATTTCTTATTAAGGATCCCTGGCCATAAATTCTCCAATTCAGATCCGTAAATTGCCCCTAAATCCATAAGCATATCTACACATAGCCCTCACGGTTAAAAAGATTTTTTATTACTGTTTTTATCATTTCAGCCATGTTACATCCATAAACTATAATAGCTTTCCGACTGTTGAAGTGATTTCCACCAACTTTACTTGTTTCAGCTACATTCAAGTCTGGCTTTGAGGAACTTTTGGGAAGTAAAATTCTACCCGAGTCTACATTCTATCTTGGCTCTACTAATGGAACATTTCGGAGCAAATTGTTACCCTCAATGTTAGCTTCGAAGTCAATTTTCTTAAAAGCACTTCTAAACTTTAGGCTGTGTTTGAGAATTTGCCAAATTTTGGAGCTCAGAAAAGTTACATTAATAAAATAAATCAAGACTCAGGTGGAATTTTATTTTGAAGAGCTGTTCCTAATTTACCAAAGCCACTTGGATAATTTGTAGCAGCACTACTGAAGTGATGTACGGGGCAATCCAATACCTCTGCCCACACTTTAAGTATTGTATTTCTGAGTGAGAACGACAACAACAACAACAAGATTACATTTGTATAGCGCCTTTCACGTCGGAGGACATCCCAAGGCGCTGGACAGTGAATAGCATTTCAGACCTGAGCTGGGGTCAGGGGGGAGAATGGAGGAGAGGGGAAGTGGAGTGGCCGATGGCATGGTCAAAGAGGAGGGTCTTAAGGCGGGACTTGAAGGAGGCTAAGGAGGGGGCGAGGTGGAGTGATTTAGGGATAGAATTCCAGAGGTTGGGGGCAGAGTGGCTGAAGGCTCTCCCGCTAATGTTGGGGCAGGTGGATCAGGGGACGTGGAGCAGGCCGGAGTCAGCTGAGCGGAGGGAGCGGGCGGGTTGGTAGGGGGTTACGAGGTCGCAGAGGTAGGGTGGGGCGAGGCCATGGAGGGCTTTGTAGGACCAGGATCTTGAACTGGATCCTCTGAAGGATAGGGAGCCAATGGAATCAAAGCAGTGACTCCTGCTTCCAAGCACCGATCTGGTTTTCCTTCGTTGCACCATTCTGGGTCTTCTGTGGAAAGCAGGAAAGAGTTGTTTTAAGGGCCTTGTTGTTACCGAAATGCTTTCTCAAGGTCTGATCATTGATATTTAATCTTTCGGGAGCTCAGTTTCCCATTCAGAAATCCAGACTAAACTGCCATCTACATCACTTCAACATTGCTGGCGTGGATTATCCAGGTGAAGTGGTTATGGGGATAGGGGATTGAAACTCCAGCTTGCTTTAAGAGCCGATGCAGACTCAGAGGGCCGAATGGCCTCCTTCTGCACTATGATTCTATGAGCTGAATCCTAATGCTATCACCTTTTCATCCAGGAAAAAAAGCCAGCAGAGTCTTCCAGCAGGGAAACAGTGGAAAATCCCACATTTGCTAACCACATTTGTTTCTTGCTAATGTTTACTGGTAAACACCACAATATATACTAATAAAACGACAATGTCTGTCTGTGCTTCAAGAAGGATCTCAATAACCAATTGACGTAGAGACATGATTTATACCTCACCTGAAAGGTCTTGCTCCAGCGAGTGACATGGGCATATTTGTTTTCAGGTATTTCTTATCGTTCATGAGTTATTTTCAGTTTTGCATTTTTCACTGCAGTTACACCTCATGACTACAGAGTCAAAGTGGCGCTGTGACATCATGTGTCACAGAGCACGTAAGTATGTACGCATGCACTGCAGTTACAACTGGTGGCTGCGCCAGCATCTGTGGCATTCTGCATCCCTGCGTCACGGAGCACGCACATAGCCAAGTGGCGGGAACAAAATAAAGAAGACAGATGAAGCTAAGCCGAGGCAGCAACAACAAAATTAAATTTTTAAAGCGCAGAGTCCTCCCACTGAGTCCTCCCACAGGATCCTCCCAGATGAGTATAGATACAGATGAAATAATGTCTGTCTGTGTGTCAATCTACGTTCCCTATTGGATGCTTTGGTTGCAAGCAAAGCTGTAACGGGTACAGTTAGTGTTAATATATAATATTAACCTTAAAATTGGAGCTAAACCATTAAGGAGTGAAATCAGGAGGAATTTTTTCACACAAAGGGTAGTAGAAATCTGGAACTCTCTCCCCCAAAAGGCTAAGGATGCTAGATCCATTCAAATTTTCAGGACTGAGGTGGATAGATTTTTGTTAGGTCAGGGTATTAAGCAATTTGAGATAGATCCTTGGAGCGCTTAACAGTGGTGGAGCCTGATGCCATGCCAGGGAGAAAGATAGTGACCATAGGCATGGTTGAAGAGGAAAGTGTCGAAGCCAATGGATATAAACAGGTGAGATCAATAAATGAAAGATTTTCATCTGCTCAAGATGAGCATTTAATAAAATTGATTATGAACATTACACCGCTCGTTCGAACAAGCAGGACCTTGTGACATCCTATAGGCTGTCTGTAAAATTTCTACGGGTATTGTTTTGGAATCCATAACAAATTCCCAGGCTTTTTATTTATTTATGGGTTGGTTGTATTATATTGATTGAGACTTTCCATTAAGTTAAACCAGCTGTTCTGCATTGTGCTTCTTTGGAAAAGCTTTTGCGAGTTTCACAATCAGAATCATGACCAGCAAGTAAATTTCAAACGCAACTCACCATTTGGCAAGAAGCATGGCCTGAGTTTGATTCTGTGTATTTCTCAGTATATAAGCAAAGTGTAAACCCTTGTTAGAACAGAATACTGTACAAAATGTGCCTGTCTTGTATTTCCAGTAAATCATGCCTAGTACTAGGATTATAGTATAATAATAATAATAATCAGCATGGGGCACGAGAACGTGTGGTTTAATTGAGATCATCCTCTCTCCAACTGCAAAAGATTTTGATTTTTCTTTTATTACTAACTTATATAGTTCCTGGAAATAACTTGGAAATACTTAACTATTTACGAGGCATTTTGCTGCCCATTTATTTTTCCTTTTCACTGCTCAGTTTTAGCCAGAGAGCAAAATCCATCTCATTTTCATATTGGTGAAAGATCAATTGCGTTGGTAATTGAATTAACAACACAAATGTGGCAATAATCCTTGCGTTTAGAATATATAATAAAATAATAATCCTTGCATTTGATATTGCAAATGCAATTATCGCAATTACCATATCATTGAGACTTCACAGAATATATCTATCGTAAAGTGAATTGACTGCATATTTTGTGGGCAAAAAGCAGAAGCCAATTGCACACAGCAGTGTCCCACAACAGTCGTGGATTGAGTGACCACATTTTATTTGAGGGATTATTACCCCCAGAAAGCAATTCACCAATCGACTAACAACCGGGTTTCTATTTATTGCTAGGTATACAGAGGTGTATGGAGGAAGGAAATTTGCCTAAGGTTTTATTTGGATAAGTACCTTTTCACTTTGTCAACATGTATCAAAATGCCTCAGAGGATATTACTGGAAGGTGCAGTGACTGTGTTATTTTTTAGATAAAAGAGGTAGCAATGTATATGGCATTAATAGTGAACTGCAATGTTGCTGCAATATTGCCCATGCGTGCCATTACTTCCAACTTTACCACCAAATTTATAGGTGGAACAATCATCGCCCAGAGGTTTTGCATTGAGTTACAGCGATGTACTGTTCCTAAACACATTTACAAGAAGAACCAGAACAGCTCATTAACGCTAATTCATGTGGCACATTTGATTCAGTGACTGAAAAACAGACATGATGAGATTACTAAACTGGATGTGACTGAAGTATCATGGTCTGTGCTGCTGTACTCTTAGTTGGTTTGTTGGTTAAACTTAACAAGTTCACCCTAATGCATCAATACTATGGGTCGGGCATTTTGTTAGCAATCTCTAGGGGCGGACACCTTTGTTGGTGCATAAAGCTTTGAGACGTCTTATATTCTGTATCAAATGCAAGGATTATTATTCTCATAGAGAGCAGGATGAGCGTTAACAAATCGTCAGCCTGTGAACTCCACTGAATGGTACGTTTTTCTATCATGAAAACAAAGGCTAGATCAATGATTAACATGTGCAACTACCTCGTTGTGCCAGCAGCGCAGGTGGTGGAACAGAACAGTACAAAGAAAAGGAAAAGCTGCTGTCAACTGCTAGAGTTCCTGGCTATTAGATTTAAAGATATACACTCAAGGGATCTTGTGGAAAGTGGGATATTTTTGCTGGCTGATGATTAGGGTCGCGTGATGAATTCTCTGCAACTGAGGTCAATTTGAAGTGAAATAGCCGGAGGCGTCGTTCACTTCCTATTTGTTGCACATCCGAGCCAGACAGCAAAGTTATTGAAAAGAGAAGATAGAGAGGGCGGATAGCAAGCAGAGCTGAAACCAATATCGCCCAAGGATATCATCTCAGGGCATCTTTACGTCCACCTGAAAACGCAGACTTTTTTGTTTCGAAGGACTCATGAGAGGTTGAAATCAACTGCTCCCACAGTGTTTGGCTATGAAATGGATCCTTTTGCTTTTGTTAACATTTCCCT
This sequence comes from Callorhinchus milii, assembly GCF_018977255.1. Taxonomy (NCBI): domain Eukaryota; kingdom Metazoa; phylum Chordata; class Chondrichthyes; order Chimaeriformes; family Callorhinchidae; genus Callorhinchus; species Callorhinchus milii. Next base: position 7,240,319 of record NW_024704754.1, read on the forward strand.
TGTAATCGACAACCATACGTAATTCTACCTGGTGCTCATTTCCTTTTGAGGGCATATCGTTTGCACTAATTGTAACAATTGACCATTTAGCTCAGGGCGGTTCAACTGGCAGCCCGCAGGCCACATCCGGCATGAAATTATGATTTCATCCAGCCTGCCAGCCATTTCCAACTTCATTATCCAATGAGCAAATACAGGTGACATGCAGGCCCCGAGCCAATTAGGAGACGGTCACCGGGGTCTCAGGCTCTATCTCACAACAGGACTGGTCAATCAGGATAAAATATTGCTTATGCGGCCTGTGAATGGTTTCTCAAATCCGGCATCTGGTCCTCAAGCATGTAAAAGGTTGGACCACCTTGATTTAGTTCATCCAAATACATTTTAGGGGATCGTAGGATACAAAGAGTTGGATATTGGTGTCAAGTTTAATCATTGCACATGAAGCTCTTGGCAATATTGGCTCTGTATCAAACACAAGGAATATTTTTTATTGCAATGATTTGTCTGCTCCTCCACAGTCACTTCTCCCCAACCACTGTGGCAGGGATTTACAGTAAAGTAGCCATCTGCTCTACTGGGGCTGGTCTTTGAGTGGTGCCAAGAGCAGTTTAATGATCCTCATGGAACTTGTAATATTGGCCAATATGCTTTTGGTCTATCTGTGGGAACAATTAAGCCTTGTGTGTTTCTTGAGCTGAGGGACAGTTGCTAAAATAAATGTAGTCTTCCCAAACATTCTGCCTGCAGGGATCAGAGTATCACTCCATCACCAATACTTACTTCACACTGGGATGTTCACCCACTAGAAGGCCCACTCCAATATGCTTGCAGCCATCTTCAGGCTGTTTGTCAGCCACTGTCAGTTTTCTTCTCTGGCAATTTGTCCTTCAGCTGAGATAAGGCCAGGCATATTCTCGCATCAGGGTGGTGACTAGTTGTGCACATTACATTCTGTGTCATTGTTGTGAAGCTATCAAGGATAACCACGCCCAACAACACACCAGAAAAAACACCCATCCTACTGTTACTGAGCTGATAAAGCAAGGTAATCAACAAAAACAACAAAACTTGCATTTATTTATTGCTCTTCACCCGGGGTAGCTTCCCAGATGACATCGCCAAGAGGGAGCATGTAGATGAGGAAACAAAGGCGGCCAAGGATGGAGTCTTGGGGTACCCTGCAGGTGACTAGGTGGAGGCCGGAGGAAAAGCTTTTGCCGTGATGTATTGCTGGCGGTTTGTTAAGTACGACTAGAACTATGTGAGTGCAGCCTCCCTAAGGTGGATGAGGGAGAAGAGGCAGTGAAGGAGGATGGCGTGATTGACGGTGTCGAATGCAACGGAGATTTCCAGGAGAAAGAGGAGGTAGGGGGAATCCTCATCACAAAGAGAGAGGATGCTATTTGTTACTTTGACGAGTCCTGTCTATGTGCTGTGGGCAGGTTGAAAACTGGACTGGAGGGGTTTGAGTAGGGAATGGGGGGAGAGGTGCGAGCGAAGTTGATCTGCAATGACGCATTCCAAAACTTTGGCCAGGAAGGGCGGGTTTGAGATGGGTCTGAAATTTGTGAGGCAATTAAATTGCTTGTATTGTATTATTGTACCGAGTGCCAGCCTGGCTCAGTCGGTAACACTCTTTCCTCTGAGACAGGCTAGCACTCTGTACAAGTCCCATGAAAGGACTTTGACCTCATCGTTTAGGCTCACATGACAGTGCAATGCTGGGGGAGCGCTGCATTGTCGGAGGTGCCATCCTTCGGATGAAATGTTAAACCAAGATCCCTCTGCCTCTTCAGGTGAATGTTAATGCTAAAGTTCCCATTGGAAAAGAGTATGGTGTTTCTCCACTATTCTGACCAACAATTCCCATGGATTAAATTAGTCACTCACTTCACTGCTGCTTGGGGGATGAAGCTGTGTGCAAATTGTGTGTCATTCCACTTTACAATAAATCCTGCAAAGTGTTTGAAGAAGTGATAAGGTGCTATAAATGTAAGGATTATTAGTCATAGAAACAGCGAGAAGATCTAAAGGAAATGTCAGAGCGAAAAATTACATTCAAAAACAACTCTAAACATTTTGCAATAGAGCATGTAATCATTACCATATTCTTTCAGAAGTTCATCTGGTTCACATAATAAGTAATATATTTTTAGTATATTTTTGGTACATTTTAGGCAGGAACACAATGTCTTGCAATATATTTAAGACATCTATGTTGCATTCAACGCAGTGCGTTGTTTTCAATCGACAGAGGATTCAAACAGCAATATTTAATTAAACCCTTGTCAAAATATGATGCCCTGCAAACAATTATTTTGTCCCCTGACTTATATTATTACGCAATTGATTTCCATTTTGGTTGTGTTCCTTCATAAAATTTTATGTATCTCTATTTGAATTCAGTGACTGAATCAATGCTTTAGCAATTGAATGCTGAATCGATGATTATGGGACAGGGTAACCTCAGTAGCAATTTATTTTCAAAGTCAAGGTTGGAATTAAGATTCTCTCACTATATCCCACTGTAAAAACAAAGGCAAGTCCTTCACTATGTGAAAAGCGATGTATTATATGCAAGGATTATTATTTTTGATGTATTTTCTGGGCCGAGAACCTGCCTGTGGTATGGCACTGCAGTGCTTGAATATTGCCAAAAGTACTTTGCAGCCTCCACAGGGTGTCCACAAAATCTTCCCTACAGTCACACTGACCAACAACTGAAACATATGGAAGAATGATGATAATTGTATTTAGAAGTATTTCATTGCATTGTATTCAGTACAAGTGTTTAATGGAGTCGTGGAGTCCTGTAGCTCAGTGGTTAGAGCACTCGCTTTGCAAGCGAGAGACCTGAGTTCAATTCCAGGCAGAGGGCGAAACCTTGGGCAAGTTTCCTTACTCCACACAGAGCCTAATAATAATTCCTCCAAAACCAAAAACAATAATAAATTGGTCATTTTCAATCTACGACTGTTTGTGGGACATTGCTGTGCGCAATTGGCTGCCGCGTTCGCCCACAAATATACGGTCAATTCTCTTTACAGTGTGTTCTGTGAAGCGCTTTGGGACGTCCTCCCGACGTGAAAAGCGCTATAGCAAATGCAAGGATTATTATTATTATTATTAGATGTCCAGAGGATCAGTGGATGTGAATTCAGTAACTGAGTCGATGCTTTAGCAATTGAATGCTGATTATGGCATGCTCAGTATCACATCTTCCATAACATGGATGGAGTGACAAGGCAAAATAATAATAATAATCCTTGTATTTGATTTAGCGCCTTATCACATCTTCGAGACGTTTCAATGCGCTTCGCAGAATATACTGTAAAGTGAATTGGCTGTATATTTTTGAACGAAACACGCCAGTCAATTGCACACAGCAGCATTCCACAAACAGTCGTAGATTGAGTCACCAATTTATTAATTTGTTTGGAAGGAATTATTACACCTGGAAAAGCGATTCGCCAATTGACTAACAACCGGGTTCCTATTTACTGCTAGGTAAACAGAGGAAGTAAGGAAACTTGTGGATAGCCTTTTGAGTGAAAACAGATCTCCATTCTTTTCAGATCTATTTCAGGACATCAACGGAGCATTTTCGTGGCTTTCTGTGTTCCTCAAATTAAGTTTTGCAGCTGGTTGTTTCAGCTTTTTGAAGGCTGGCTGTTTCACTGTGAGAGATGTGGAGAGGGGAATCTTGTCATTCCACACTGTAGGCCTGAAATTCCAGCCTAGCCTTAGCCTGTAAGACCTTTTTGCCATCAAAATGTAAGTTCGCACAGATTTGTGGAAAATTCTAAAATGCAGCCTTAATTTGAGAGCATGTTTCTATATAATACGTAATGCATAATATGATCTAAGTAGGCCGAGTGACCTCCTGTTGTGTCGCACATTTCTACGGTTCCACACAATGGTGCGATAAGGCATACTAAAGGGAGAGAACATAAGAACATAAAAATTGCTAGTTGAAAGAAGACCAGGTCCACCCAGTTCACCTTCCACCATCCTGGCAGTCACATGCACATGTCATGTCCCAAACTATACACTGTATCCCACGATATTATTTCCTAAAATAAATCTGTCTAATTTGCTTTTGAAAGAAAGACCAAACACGGTGGGGTGATGACAAAAGAATTGAGTATTTTGTAGGTGAAACGTGGGTGAAATCAATTCTGCACAGCAGTGTCCCACAGTCGTGGATTGAGTAACCACATTATTTTACTTACTTAATTACAATGACTTAATTGCATCTGTAATAGCCTTGATAGAAGTGCATTGGTCAAGGTGCCCAATACACTCCGGTTAACACAAGGTGAATAATAGGGTACGAAGTTCCATGTCTAGTTATTTAAGATATCTGTAATCTGAAACTGGGGCATCTGAGAGACACTAAACATCATAACTACACTTTTTTATCTCTTCTGATCCAGGATCAACTCCAACCCAAGGAAGTGTCAATTGCAGTCTTCACTTGTTAATGAAACATTTGTGGTCACAGTGGAATTCAGGTTCAAAACAAAAACGGTCTCATATTTGGCGTCTTCTAAATATGGCCTCAGAGAATGGGAATATTACCTAATAGAGACTGTGAGTGTCAACACAGGCCATGTTTCATTGTTGACATGTTACAGTGTAAATGTTTGTGCAAAGTGGTATTGTTCGAGTTACACTTGGCCAATGAAACGGTCACAATCTGATTCTAAGGGAATCCTGGGCAGATGCTGATTGGTTTATGGTCCTCCCAACGTGAATGACGTTATATAAATGCAATTAGTTGTTGTTGTTATGTCTCCAAATGTGCTTACCTCTTTGACCATGCTTTGGCTCATCGTTCCTCTCCCATCCGCCATCCTCAACTCCCCTCTCTCAGCTCAGGCACCCAACCTGCAGTGTTTGAGACGTCCTCCCGACATGTAAACTAAATTGATTGCTTAAATAATCGTTTGCTCTGAGTAGCGATCAAAACTCCCCACTTCACTCCCCCAAGCACATGATTTCTAGGAGGGAATAACATTGAGGAGGGCAGGGGTTAAGAGAAATTAATTGAATTCGTAGTTTGTCCTTTTACAATTTAAGGTAACGTGAGAGTAGAGCGAGACAATCTGTACGTTTAGTTATGTTTGTAGCACTGTTAATAGTACCATCTGTTTGAGAGCTGTGGATTAAGCATTTTTGACTTGCATTTCCACGTGGTTCTCTTTAACTAACTGAATCATGATACGCAGAAGTGAAAAAACAGAAAATGCAACTTCAGAACCTTTTTTGAAATTTTTTTAAAAAAATAAGATTTCGGTGACCAGTTTGCATAATAATAATAATCCTTGCGTTTGATATGGCGCTTTATCACGTCATTGAGGCATCTCAAAGGACCTTACCGCGTCATTGAGACGTTTCACAAAATATACTGTAAAATAAATTGACTGTATTTTGTGGGCAAAATGCGGCAGCCAATTGCATATCAGTCAATTAACTTTACAGTATATTCTATGTAGCGCTTTGAGACGTCTAGAAGACGTGAAAAGTGCTATATCAAATGCAAGGATAATAATAATAATTTAATATCTCAAATATTAGACCAAAAAAAGGCTGTGCATTAACATTGTTAATGGAACGATTACAAATCTGGCTGTTTGTTAGCACCAAATAGTACAAGCTTCACATTGGACTTATTAACCCTTCTGAAAGTGTTAAGCACCTCCTTATGATCTGATCATCAAGGGATATTAGGTTTCCACCGGTATTTGGTTTTATCTAAGTGACTGGACAAATAGATACTTTAGTTAATAAATAAATATATTGAATAGTTACATAAAGATATCATATAAAGTTGCATGGATAATTCTTGATCTAAAGTCACTTCTGCACTGGGTCAAACTGAATCTCCTCTGGAGAGGGAAAGCATGGAACTGAGAGATACTAGGAACATAAGAACATAGGAACAGGAGGAGGCTGTTCAGCCATTTGAGCATGTTCCGCCATTTAACTAGATCATGGCTGATCTGTACCTCAACTAATCCTTTCAATTCCAATTTCCCGCTTTCTCCCCATATCCCATAATACCCTGACCTACCAAAAATCTATCAACCTCACTCTTGTAGGTGTGGATGGTTCCAGCATCCACAGCCTTTTGGAGGAGAGAACTTCAGTGAAAAAATGATTCCTGATTTCACTCTTAAATGGCCTGGTTCTAATGTTAAGACTATTCCCCCTTGTTTTGGATTCCCCCATCAGAGGAAATAGCTTCTCTGTATCTACCCTATCAAATCCCTTTATCATCTTAAATACCTCAATCAAATCGCCCCTCAGCCTTCTAAATTCAAGGGAATACAATCCAAGTTTACTCAGCCTTTCCTCGTAATTTAACCCTTTTAGGTCTGGTAACTTCTGGTGAACCTGCGCTGCACCCCCTCCAGGACCAATATATCTTTCCTGAGGTGTGGTGCCCAAAACTGAACGCAGTCTCCAGATGGGGTTCGACTAACCCTCTGAAGCATCATTTCTTCCCCTTTGTATTCCAGACCCCTTCAGATAAAGGCCAACATTCCATTCGCCTTTTTGATTACTTTTTGCACCTGGGAACTAGTTTTTAGTGATTTGTGGATATAGACATCCAAATCTCTTTGCTCTTCCACTTTGCTCTTTCCTCTGCCTAAATCCCTTTGTAACTCCCTACTCCATCTCTACAACTCACTGAGCCTCCTAGCTTAGTGTCATCCGCAAACTTGGATATAAAACTTTCTATTCCTTCATCCAAGTCATTTATATATGTATGGTGAATAGCTGAGTTCCCAGTACAGACCCCTGGGGAACACCGCTTGTCATGTCCGCCAATCAGAGAATGTTCCCTTTATCCATTCTTTCTGTTTCCTGCCTCCCAACCAATTACCAAGCCACATCACAAGGTTACCTCTGACTCCATGCGCTTCCATTTTCGCTAATAACCTTTTGTGTGAAACCTTATCAATGCCTTCTGAAAGTCCATGTAAACGACATCCATAGAACCTCTCTTATCCCCATTTTAGTGACGTCCTCAAAAAATTCAACTAGATAAGTCAGGCACGACCTACCCTTCATAAATCTATTCTGACTCTCTTTGACTAGCTTCATATCTGTCCAAGTATTCAGTCACTCTGTCCTGATGATGGATTCCAGTATTTTCCCTACAACTGACGTTAAGCTGACAGGTCTGTAATTCCTGGTTTCGCCCTCCCTTCTTAAATAAAGGAGTGACATTTGCGATTTTCCAATCTAAATTCCCGAATTTAGTGAGCTTTGGAAAATTATGAGAATGCATCTGCAATTTCCTCTCCTGTTTCCTTTAACACCCTAAGATGGAAAGTATCAGGTCCTGGAAATTTGTCTACCTTGAGTCTCATTATTTTCTCCATTACAATTTTTTTATTTATCTTAATTTTATTAAGCATTTCTCTTATTTTTAGGTTCCCCTATTCAGCTGGTATTCTGTCCTCATCCTCTACTGTAAAAATGGTAGTGAAGTATTTATTTAACAAGTCAACCATTTCCTTATTTTCCGTTACAGTTTCACCTACATCTGTCTTTAACGGACCCACATTCCCCTTAACCATTCTCTTTCTTTTAATATATTTATAAAAGCTTTTACTATTGGTTTTAATATCCCTTGCAAGTTTTTTTTTCATACTCCCTTTTTGCTCCTCTTATTATTCCTTTGTTGCCTTTTGTAATTCTCACAGTCCTTTGCTTTCCCACTTTTTCTTGCATTTGAGTAAGCCTTTTCTTTTAGCTTGATACAGTCTCTAACCTCTTTTATCCGCTATGGTTGCTTTACTACATGATTGGAGCTTTGCATTTTAGGGGTATTTACTTGTTCTGTATTGTAACAAATACTTGTTTGAATCCTTCCCTATAGGTTTACCCACTAACAGTTCAGCCCAGTTTACTGTGATCAATAGTGCTGTAATAGTGTCTTTGTGGAGTCCTGTAGTTCAGTGGTTAGAGCACTCGCTTTGCAAGCAAGACACCTGGGTTCAATTCCAGGCAGAGGGCGAAAGCTTGGGCAAGTTTCCTTACTCCACACAGAGCCTAATAATAATCCCTCCAAAAATCCCAAAAAACAATAATAAATTGGTCATTTTCAATCTACGACTGTTTGTGGGACATTGCTGTGCGCAATTGGCTGCCGCGTTCGCCCACAAATATACAGTCAATTCACTTTACAGTGTGTTCTGTGAAGCGCTTTGGGACGTCCTCCCGACGTGAAAAGCGTTATATCAAATGCAAGGATTATTATTATTATTATTATATTAATATATCTTTTTATATTGGGACGTCCTCCTGACGTGAAAGGCGCTCAATAAATGGAATCTTGTTGTTGTTGTTGTTATACTAATGTATTCATTGGCATGTAATTTACTCAGTGTAAAAATAAATGGAATTTGTTGTCACGAATGTTCAATGGTCATAACTTTTCTAAGGTTTTATTGTACTGTCTTGCAGTGGGCAACAGAATGGAAAATTCGATATAGAATGTGTGCAGAGGTCAGTTTGAAATGTAGAGCTCTGAGTTTTATTTGACAATCTCTGCAAAGGCACCACAAATGAGCTCTCCCTTGTTCAACTGATCATAAGAGAGAAATAAAGCTAGAGTAGCAGACTGACGAGGCAGAGGCAAGCCAGCATGGAAATGTTCAAGAACACTTGGTAAAGAACAGTTGGTTCAAAGTATGAAAGAGAAAAAAAGCTTTACGCAATTATTGGAACAGCAAGAAGGAACCTTGAAAACTTGCATGTTTTTCAAGTGGCAACAGATACCAAACATCTTGTCAAAAGTGCCATGGACTAGTCTGCACAGTCCCCAGCGCTCACAATAATTTTATGACCTTGTAATATTCTGGGACGTTGCCACACAATGCGAGGGTTAATTCACAAGGTTTACAACAGGACATCTCAGGACCCAGACTCGGGTCAAGTTACAACACAACTCCCAATAAACTCTGATATTGAATCCATAAGTGCATTCAATTTGATAAATAGCCATAACTGTGCAGTAATCCCACTCCTACTTCTGTGAATGGACTTTCATTTAGTTTGTGGTCATTCGCCCACAAATTACACAATCAATCCACTTTACAATACATTCTGTGAAATGCATTGAGACATCTAAAATACAAGTATTATTATTGTTTCATAGTATGGGGAATAAGGCCTATTTTCCTTATGGAACTCGATTTACCTAATAATAGTAAATCATCATCATAATAATAATAATGATCCCTACATTTGATAAAGTGCCTTTCATGTCAGGAGGATGCCTCAAAGCATTTCACATGATTGACTGCGTTGTGCTGACAAACACAGCAGCTAATTTTTAAACAGCAATGTTCCACAGTAAGATGATTCGATGGGGTTGTTTGTTTCATATTGTATCTTTCAGTAAAATATTCTCGTCCTGTCAACTTACTTAGAAACTGCACTTTGTAATTTTACTTTGATCCTTGCATTTGATATAGCTACTTATCATGTCATTGAAACATCTGAAATCGCTTTATAGAATATACTGTAAAGCGAAGTGATTGTGCATAGCAGTGTCCCACAAACAGTGCTGGATTGAGTGACCAAATTAATTAATTAATTACTCACTCACTCACTCACTCATTTATTTATTTAGATTCACTAACAACTGCGTTCTTACTTACTACTAGGTAAGCAGGGATATGTGGAGTATAGAAACTTGCCTAAGGTTTTGCCCTAGTTTAATTCCATCTTGGCTATTATCCTGAGAGCATGGGGGAGGGTGAGAGAGAGAGTATGCTTGAGTCAGATTATTACACAATGTCCAAAAACTGATCATAGAACACATTATTGTTTTTCTTTACATTTCCAGGAATTATCCAGGCAACTCCTGCGGCAGCTTTTGGATTATTTACCCACAAGTGTAATATATTTTGTCCCCTGATATTCCTTGCTCTGCAAGATGTGACATACAGTGCCAGATGTGTAGTCTGAAAACACTGTGGTTTCATTTTGGGAAAATGAAATGAACTGCAATTGCAGCAATGCTATTAAACATCTGGGATCAATATCAAGAGTTGTGACTGTGCTGAGTAAAGGCCTGTTTTAATTATGTATGGAAAGATTTGTGCAACTCAAGCTACATAAACATTTTTTGTCTCTTAATAGTGAAATATATCAACCCTCCCAGGAGAAAACTATCTATTTATAAAAATGGGTTTCTTGCTAATAGTCAGAGAAAGCAGCACTAACAAGGCCCATTGAGAACTTAGTTTTGTTCTATATAAACTGTCTACTATAAAGTTATAATCCTTACATTCGATGCAGCGCCTTAAATCTCAGGAGGACGCCTCAAAACGCGTCACAGAATATATTGTAAAGTGGAATGACAGTGTATTTTGTGGGTGAAACATGGCAGGCAATTGCACACACCAGTCTCCCACAAGCAGTCATGGATTGAGTGAACAAAATGTTTTTTTGAAGGGATTATTACCCCCGGAAAGGGATCTGCCAATCAACTAACAACAACCAATTTGCAGACTGCAATGTCCCACAGCTATGGAGTGAGTGACCAATTTCATTTACAAATGGAAACCCATGCAAATTTCATGCGTACATATACCTTCACATATGGTTTTACATCATCTAATAATTTTACACCAGAGTAACTATGAGAGTATTTATTCCAAAAAGAGATCATAAAATAGAGTGATCATGGATATCAAAAGGATTGGATTTCAGAGCAAATGGAGTGTGGGGAATAAAGGTAAATCATGTGCTCTTTACAGAAAATGTGTTATTTCTATTGGTGTCAAATGCAGTCTAGTGGAGAATTTCTTTCTCCTATAGGAAAAGCCGGCTTTTCTGGACTCTGGGGTCATTTTATTGTGTAGTATGAAATGTCAGGTACTGTTATGAATGACTGATGTTCCTGATCTGACCTGTTGTTGCCAACACCATGCATTTGCCGTTTTCCAGATTTTCTTTTAAACTAAATGATACAAGGATCATGTTATCCTCTAAAATCATCTCTTTTACAGAGATGATGTGTCTATTTTTTTCCTTTTGCTGGGTGTACAGAGAACAACTGGACTGATAACTCCTGAGTTGGACGGTAATGTTTACATTTTAAGGGCTGCTTGATATGCGTGGTGAAATATTATTCAGAAATATGATCCTTTCACCTCTGAAAACTCGGTCAAAGTCCACATGAGTTCAACAAATTGTTTTTGCATTTCCTTCATTTGCTGCTATCAAAATGCAGGTTTCAGCAATCATAACAGTCAGACAGTTTTGCTGTGAAGTATAGTAACTGCATTTGTAGGCAAAACATGGTAGTCAATTTTCACATAGCAACGTTCCACAAACATCCGGGAAATGAACGACCAATTTTATTTTCTTAATTGTGTTTTCTGCTTCCATCTTATTTCAGATAACGACAAAAACATGCTTTTATACAGTGTCCTTCACAATCCATAGCGTCTCGTACCTCTTAAATTATTGGTTTAGTTGGCTTGGGGCAAAGCAAAATGGATTGTTTTCAAGGTTTTAACGTAATAATAAAAATAATCCTTGCATTTGATATCACGTCTTTGAGACGTCTCAAAGCACTTCATAGAATATACTGTAAAGTGAGTGACTGTATATTTTGTGGGTGAAATGGAAGATTGTAACTGTATGGTGTAAGGAAATAGAAAGCAGTTTGCTAGAATCCCAATAAATCCCCATGATATGGGAGCAGCGTCTCTCTACTAATGCCAGTCTCCACTGATGCAAAAATAACATCTTCTGAGCAAGAATGCCATCATCAGGCACCAGAGGTCAGCAAGTTCTCATTGATGGATGGAATTTAGGGGAAAGAATTCAGTAATTGAGCTCAGTTGGTACTGTCTAGCCAGATAGATGACTAAATGTTGAGGTGACGTCAGATGGATCAAAATTGCCAGAGTGAATTTAACGAACATTATGTGCAAAACCCACAGATGATTGTTGCCGTGACCTGTTTTATTGGAATGTTTTTCAATGAGCCAGAAAGGCTTGAGTTCAGAAAGGAAAGGAAACTATCTTCCGTCATGAAAGTACCATGTTGCGCTGCACGCTACAGTAAATTGCACATAATTTGGGCAAATGCTTTGTGCCACGCATCAATTTGTGGACAACGAGCTTGATTTACTTAATGCATCAGGGAGAGGACACAAACAAGTTCACATGTTCACTTTGCCCACAAAAGGCAATTACCTGAGTCAGCTGATAGCCGCTTCCATAATAATAACAATAATAATAATTCTTGTGTTTGATATAGCACTTTATCACGTCTTTGAGACGTCTCAAAGCGCTTCACAGAATATACTGTAAAGTGAATTGACTGTACATTTTGTGGGCACAAAGTGGCAGCTAATTGCACACACAGTGTCCCACAAACAGTAGTGGATTGAAGTGACCAAATTAAACGAATATTACCCCCAGCAAATAACTGTGTGACCGACACAGCTGTCGAGATCTACTTAACAAACTGCCAGCACTTCATCTTGGTCAACGGCTTTCCCTCTTGCTCCCACCCAGTCATCTGCAGGGTACCCCAAGGCTCCATCCTTGACCTCCCTCTTTTCCTCATGTATATGCTCCCTCTCAGCAATGTCACCATAGGGTCAACTTCCACATGTATGCAGATGACACCCAAATCTACTTCTCCTCCAGCAGTGACTCCCAGTCTGCTGATGTCCTGTCAGCTTGTTTGACAGACATCAAAGCCTGGATGAGCGCAAATTTCCTATAGCTGAATGTTGGCAAGACAGAAGCCTTACTCTTTGGCTCCCGTCAACGTCTTCCCTCCTGCAGGTCTGAATTCCTCAACCTCCCGGGCTCTCTTTCAGACTCCCCGAACCCGTGCACAACTCTAGGCATCAGGTTTGATCCCCAGCTTTTCCGTTCCCTGACCAAGGCCCCCTTTTTCCACCTCTGCCACATTGCCCGCCACCATCTGTACTTCACAACCAACTCAGCCGAAACCCTCGTCCACTCCTTCGTCACTTCCCAGCTGGACTATTCCAATTACCTCCTCGCTGGTCTCCCCAGCTCCAACACACACAAAATCCAATTAATTAAAAACTCCGCCATCCGCACAAAACTCCCTACCCCCATCACATCAGTCCTTGCCAGGCTATACTGGCTCCAATCACTGAATGGATCGATTTCAAATCATTTAGTTTCGCCCACAAAATATCCAGTCAATTCACTTTACAATATATTCTGTGAAGCACTTTGAGATGTCTTGAAGACATGATAAGGCGCTATATGAAATGCAAGAATTATTATTATTCCCTCGCACCTTGTTACCTATCCGATCTGCTTTCCTCCCCACTCAATAAGCCACTGCCTCTGCTCGGTTGGCTCCGGCCTCCTGTTTGTCCCTTGTGCCCTCGTTTCACCATCGGTGGCTGTGCCTTCAGCCACTACACCCCGAAACTCTCGAACTCTCTCCCTCAATCCCTCTGCCTTTAGCCAGAGTATGCATTGAGATAACTGCTGGAATCTAACCAGCTAATACCCCAAAGCTTGACATTGAGCGCACTCAATGTATTACTAGCATATAAACACTCAATCTGCTGATGTGTGTTACTGACAAATGTTACTGCTCCACCCCATTGCAGTCTTTTATGGAGTTGATCTTCTAACTCCATATGGACCTGTCTGTTCCCTCTGCTCAGCAGGTTCCAGCCTGCTCCATGTCCCATTCCCAGCCACCCCTCCATTGGCGGACCAGCCTTCAGCCTCTCTGGCCCCACATTTTGGAATTCGTTCCCACAGTCCCTCACCTCGCTCCCTCCCTTGCCTCCTTCAAGGCTCATCTCAAGTCCCTTCTCTTCGCCTGCACCTTCACTCATGCTTCTACCCCCACCCTCCCTCCTGATTCCAGCCACCAGTTCGGTCCAAATCCCTGACTGTCCAGCACCTTGGGACATCCTCCAGAAGTGAAAGACACTGTGTAAATGTAATTCATTATTGTTGTTGTTTATAAGGGGCATTGGCGCATTCAAATTCATCCCTTCGGTTGCTCATAATTGCTCTAAACGATAAATTAAAACTTAATTAACTATTGGCTTTTCAGCAAATAATATTTTAATAGCTGATTAAGTACACACAGTAAGGCTGTTCCATACACAGCTGAAAGTACAATTACGACAAATTAGTTACCAGAGGATTAAAACAGAAAACACAAAATCACTGTAGGCCAATAGATCGTCGATTGTTCGAATTCAAGATCCTCATCCTCACCTACAAGGCCATTCATGGCCTCGCTCTCTCCAACCTACTATCCCCCTATCTACCTGCCCGTACCCTCCGTTCCTCTGGCTCCTGTCTACTCCACATCCCCTGCCCCAACCGCCCTACCATCGGTGGCCGGGCCTTCAGCCTCTCAGCCCCGAGGCTCTGGAACTCTATCCCCCAGTGCCTTCGCCGCCTCCTCCCTTTCCTCCTTCAAGGCCGGTCTCAAGACCTTTCTCTTTGACCGTGCCTTCAGCTCCCCTCTCAACTCTCTACCCCTTCCTCACCCCCTCCCTTCCCTCCCCTCAACCTGACCATTTCTCCCCTCCTCGCTCCCTCCCTTCCCTCCCCTCACCCTGACCATTTCCCCCCTGCTCGGGTCCTGACCCAACTGTCCAGCGCTTTGGAACGTCCTCCCGACGTGAAAGGCGCTCTATAAATGGAATCTTGTTGTTGTTGTTGTTTCCCGAATAGGGATACAATTGAGAGGTTAACTTCTCCTCAGAATCATCAACCCAGAGTTACATTGCTCCCACTTGTATCTTATTTTTTATTAAGGGTTTTTATGAAGTGCTGCTATGTTGTGCTATTCTACTGATGTCCTGTATATTGTATGGTAACTACTGTTTGCGCCTTATACTATTTTAATAATAATCCTTGCATTTGATATAGCACTTTATCGCGTTGTTGAGACGATTCAAAGTGCTTCACAGAATATATCTTGAAGTGGATTGACTGTGTATTTTGTGGGCAAATTTTGTTTTGTCATGGTTCATCTGTCTCATTGCATCTGAAAATATATAACTGCTCAAGAAAGCCTGGTCTCCGTCCTTTGTTTGCAATAACCCAACAACAACAACTTGCACTTATATAGTGCCCTCCATGCAAGGTAGCGTCTCAGAGTGCTTAACAGTAGCAGAGCCTGACTCCGACCTGGGGGGAGGGGAATAAACCCCTTTATTAATGAGATTATTTTGTTGGCTGGGTGTTGTGCTGGATGCATGTTGCATGTTGCACCAGTCAGCCTTCGGAGTGAGTTAAATATTTTGATTTTGGATGAGGGCTTTACACTGAAATGCAAACTCAAAGCCACCACCTGCTCCCTCGATCCCATCCCCACCTCTTTCCTCATCTCCCAGCTCTACCTTCTGGCCCCTCTCCTGTCCGATGTCATCAACCTCTCCTTGTCCATCAGTTCAGTTCCCACCCCCCTAAAAACAGCCATCATCAACCCCATCCTGAAAAAACCTTCCCTGGATCCATCCCTCCTCTCCAGCTCCCGCCCCATCTCTAACCTCCCATTCCTCTCCAAGGTCCTGGAACGAGTCATCACGTCCCAGCTCCGCTCCTTTCTTTCTCGCCATTCCCTCTTTGAACCTCTCCAATCCGGCTTCCGCACTGCCCACAGCACGGAAACAGCCCTGATCAAAGTCACTGATGATTTTCTGAACATCTGTGATCAGGGCTCCCTCTGCCTCCTTGTTCTCCTCGACCTCTCTGCCACCTTCGATACCATTGACCACTCCATCCTCATACACTGCCTCTCCTCTTTACTTAATCTTCGCGGATCTGTCCTTGCCTGGATTGAATCCTATCTCTCTCACCGTCTCCACTTTGTTACCTCAAACGGTTTCTCCTCCAGCCCCCACACCATCACATCTGGTGTCCCCCAGGGCTCTGTTCTTGGCCCTCTCCTCTTTAATATTTACATGCTCCCCCTTGGTGACATCATCCGCAGACATGGGGTCAACTTCCATACGTATGGGGATGAAACCCAACTCTATCTTTCTGCCTCCACCCTCAACTCCAGGGCCACTGCTGTCCTGACAGACTGCCTGTCGGACATCAAATTCTGGATGAGGGCAAACTTCCTACAGTTGAACGTGAACAAGTCTGAGGCCCTCCTGATTGGCTCACGCCAGCGCCTCTGCACCTCAGGCTCTGGCAGCATCAACCTCCATGGTTGCACACTTCAACTCACCAGCCAGTCAGGAACCCTAGGTATCTTGTTTGACTCTCAACTGTCTTTTCTTCCCCAAATCCAAGCCATGACCTGCTCTGCCTTCCCTCACCTCCGTAACATCATCCGACTCCACCATTACCTCACCCCTCAGGCCGCTGAAACTCTTGTTCATGCCTTCATCACCTCCAGGCTCGACTATGCAAACGCTCTGCTGGTCGGCCTTCCCAACTCCTCCCTCCACAGGCTGCAGATAATCCAGAACTCTGCAGCCCGTGTCCTCTCCCGCACCAAATTCCGTGACCCCATCTCCCCCATTCTCGCCCGACTTCATTGGCTCCCTATCCTTCAGGGGATCCAGTTCAAGATCCTGGTCCCCACCTACAAAGCCCTCCATGGCCTCGCCCCACCCTACCTCTCCGACCTCCTAAACCTGACCAACCCACCTGCTCCCTCCGCTCAGCCGGCTCTGGCCTGCTCCACATCCCCCGACCCATCCGCCCCACCATTGGCGGGAGAGCCTTTAGCCACTCTGCCTCTGGAATTCTATCCCCCAATCACTCCGCTTTGCCCCCTCCTTAGCCTCCTTCAGGTCCCGCCTCAAAACCCACCTTTTCGACCATGCCATTGGTCACCCCCCTTCCCCTCCCCTCCGTTCCCCTCCCTGACTCCAGTCGCGTCTGAAATGCTGTACACTGTCCAGGCCTTGGGACGTCCTCCCGACGTGAAAGACGCTATACAAATGTAATCTTGTTGTTATTGTTATTGAAACTGGACATGGATACAAGTCATTTCCAACTATGTTACTGCAATTAAATTGATTCAAAACTGCTGTCTCCCTTGTTACTGAAAAGTTCTGTAATGCAAGTTTTTTTTGTATAAACACTATTAGAATATAACGTTCCATGACACCCCCTCTTCCCCTCCCCCGCCCTGACCTATTTGGTGATATCATCACTCAACAGTGAAGGAAGCCAATGAAAGGGAGCTTCACCCTTTCTTGAAAGATAAATTACTGAGCTGATAGGTGTTCACTGTTAAGAGAGAGGGAGAGACAGAGAGAGAGCATAACCAATGTATTCCAGTTAAAAATCCACTCCATGTTGAGTATCACTTTCCGAGGCAAATTCCATAAAATTTCAGTTGCCAAACAAATGTATTTGGCCCACATAACAGAATTTTCAGAGCTCAGTTTGTGAGGAGGAAAAGTTCACAAAGCCTGTGCAATTTTCCCAAAAGCATATCATAAAAACGATAATATTAATCCTTACATTTAATAAAGCACTTTTTACTTCGAGAGGATGTCTCAAAGGCCATCACAGGATATATTGTAAAGTGTAGCCAAAATGCACACAGCACAATCCCTATCATCCCCATCCTCGCCCGGCTCCACTGGCTCCCCATCCCGCATATCAACCCGTCCGCTCCTTCTGCTCAGCAGAGTTTGGCCTGCTCCACATCCCCCGCCCAGCCCACCCAACCGTCAGCAACCGGGCCTTCAGCCTTTCTGCCCCCACCCTATGGAACTCCATCCCACATTCCCTGGAACTCACCCTCCCTTGTTGAGACATCTCAAAGCACTTCACAGAACATATTGTAAAGTGGATTGACTGCTTATTATATTCCAACGCCTTGGGACGTCCTCCCGATGTGAAAGGCGCTATACAAATGTAATTTTGTATTGTATTGCAAATAGCCCACGTGTAGCCACAAAGTGAGTGACATAGATCACTTTCAACCCAAATGTACTTTAACATAACATTTTGTTTACATTCATCTTTCTCCTTTTATTGCACTGTTGATAGCAATTAGATTTGAAGATATGAGTCCTTACTTTGAATAAACAGATTGGGCTAACCCGGCGAACAGAATTTTATGAATTAATTTTATTAAGAAGTAATGTAACTTCTTACAAGATGAAGGGCTTTCTTTCATTACAATATAAAATGTCTCTTCTAGCTCTGCATTTTTGGAAACTTTAGCTCACTAAATCAGCCAGAACAGATACCAATCCTTTCGCAGATCAAGAGAAAGACTTTCTGCTTGTTCTTTCCTGATAAAAAAAACATTGATTTGAGAGGAATCTCCCAAACAGACCACACAGCTGAATAATTCAGTACAGGCCCATTAGAGATCTTTCATAATTTAAAATAAATTGTTCAGTAAAACACAGAGGGGCAAGCGAACATGTGAGGTCTGGAAACGAAATGGGGAAGCGGATTAGTCAGTGTGTCTCAAGAGAGGTAAAATGGAGGTCAGGAGATGGGATTAATAAATAACACAGCCAATAAAGTTCAGACGCTGTGCAAAATTAATTCAACAGTAACACAGTACACAATGATTATTGTATAACATTTGTCTATACGATTGGTTATGCGATGGTTCTCGAGCCTTAATGTATACCCAGGTAATGACAAAGTGTGTGGTGTACTAGGTGGCTTCTGTGTTGATCCTTCTCTGTGTCATGCAAGTTCCCTCTCAGAGTGAAACTCCACTAAATGAGAATTAACAACAGCAACTTCTATTTATACAGCGCCCTTCACGTGCGGTAGTGTTCTGGAGCATTTATTAACACAACGATAGGTTATCCCAATGCCTTGTATTGCAACAATGGGATGCTTCAATCAATGCCCTTCGCACCACCAGATAGTTGACTTCCACAGTAACCTGTTTGTGTATCTCCCTCCCTCCATGAATTTAGCAGAGCCTCAAGATGCACTCTATGGAACATTCAATAGTGTTTTATTGGTCCGTAAAACCCTACGCTTCACTTACACTGCCCAGAACAAGATAAACAGTCGCAACTTTAAGAAATAGAAAAACCCTATAACAATGTAAAAACTATAACTTTGACACTACAACAACAACAACAACAAAATTACATTTGTATAGCACCTTTCACTTCGGGGGAACGTCCCGAGGTGCTGGACAGACAGAGTTTCAGACCTGAGCTGGGGGTCGGGATCAAGGAGGGTGGAGAGCAGTGGAGGAAGCAGGGAGATCAAAAGCATGGTCAAAGAGGAGGGTTTTGAGATGGGTCTTGAAGGTGGCAAGGGAGGGGGCGAAGCAGAGGAACTGCGGGATGGAGTTCCAGAGGGTGGGGGCAGAGTGGTAGAAGGCCAGCCCGCCAATAACAGTAGTGAAGCAGGCCGGAGCCTCCTGAGTGGAGGGAGCGAGGAGGATGGTAAGGGGTTAGGAGGTCGCAGAGGTAGAGCAAGACCATGGAACACTGTGAAAGTACGGACCAGAATCTTGAACTGTATCCTCTGTGTGATGGGAAATCAGTGGAGTCAAGCGAGGATGGGGGTGATAGGGTCACAGAGCCTGGTGCGGGAGAGGACACGGGCTGCAGAATTCTGGATGATCTGCAGCCTATGGAGGGAGGAGTTGGGGAGGCCAACAAGCAAGGAGTTTGCATAGTCAAGCCTCGATATAATGAAGGCGTGTATGTGGGTCTCAGGAGCCTGCGGAGTAAGACAGTGGCAGAGCCAGGCAATGTTGCGGAGGTGGGAGAAGGCAGAGCGGGTCATGGCACAGATGTGGGATAGAAAGGATAGTTGAGGGTCAAACAAGACCCCAAAGTTCTGGACTGGCTTAGTAAGGTGGAGTATACAACCATGGATGGTGATGCTGTCAGCGCCTAATGTGTGGAGGCGCTGATGGGAGCCAATCAGGGGAGCCTTGGTCTTGTTGATGTTCAACTGAAGGAAATTAGTTCTCATCCAGGACTTGATATCTGTTTAAATGAAGGTGGTTGCTTGAATGGGATTGCATGTATTTCATGTGAAGCACTTTGAGACGTTTTCCCAATGGAAATAACGTGCCAAATGTAAAGATTTTTAGTGTAATGAATCTATGTAACATTCTCTCTTTATCTTTCCTATCTATATGGCTTTTACAGTCACTGTGCAGCAAAACAAAACTTTTTTCTGCAATAATACGTGATAGATCATCTGATCACCCTGAAGTGTCTCAAAGTGCTTCATACTACAGGGTTCAATTCACACTTATTGCTCCCATTATAGCCAAAAGATCTCTATTATTAGCGCATGGGCTAAAATAGATCTTACTTCCTGCAGGGTGAAATGTTGGCCAAGTTTCCTTTCTCCACATGCCTCTGTTTACCTAGCAGTAAGTAGAAACCCAGTTGTTCGTCGATTGGCAGATCACGTTTCCGGGGATAATAATCCTTAAAAAAAAATTTGGACACTAAATCCAAGACTGTTTGTAGGCCACTGCTGTGCACAATTGGCTGCCATGTTTTGCCCAAAATATACAGTTAATTCACTTTACAATATAATCTGTGAAGCTCTTTGAGACGTCTCGAAGATGTGAAAAGTGCTGTATCAAATACAAGGATTATTATTATTATTAATGAATCACTTTAAAATTGCAGCAGCGAATATTATTTGCAGGGACCCACGGAAGCTAATGTTCACAGGCCATGTCCAGGTGTGTTCCACAAACAGAAATGAGGTGAATATTCAATTCTGGGATGGGACAGAGGTTGAATTTGATGATACGGAGGGATTTGGCTGGAAGATGGATCAAACTTCAGAATAATGTTATAGAATCCATGGCTAAACACCACAGAAGGTCCTCTCTGCCCCAGTGCCATAAATCAAACTGTTTTAGGAGCACTCTCAAAAGTTCTTAATTCTGACCCAAAAGATATAGGTTTTAATAGATTCTCCCTAAATTGCATCCACTTTCATTACTGCAGCCGCAAAGACTTGTTCTCTTGCCTTTCCCAGCTATTCCTGTTTAGGAGTTATCAGGAAGGGTGGTTGAGGCCAGAACGTCCTGTCCTTCTCTGTCTTGCCCTCACCTTGTGCATATTTCGGATTGATCTTCTTGCAACTTGGTTCCTCTTCGGCACATTCCCTGAGGATACATTCCACATTCCACATTCAGTTGAGTCGGGTCTAGAAACTGTAGCATATGTTGAGGTCAATAAACAATGCCTTAGGAGGAGAGAGAGGCAAGTACGAATGACTGAAGTAAATTTGAACCAGATGGGACCTGCCTTAAGAATTATCAAGTCACCGAGTCTGGACATAATTGGTTTACATTTTGGAAATACCAGAGTCATACCTGAGGGCTGAAGAAAGAACCACTTTTATAATCTAATCTTCACAAGGAAACAGACATGATAATTTAAGCAAATTCCAGTAGGATTACATCAAAAAGCAGCAAATGTTGAAGATCATTTTACGAGACCCAACCAAAGTTCAACTATACAGCGAAAGAGTATTTATTCACAAGATCCCAAGATTGGTTTGGATCAACAACATCCTTTGACCCACTTGAACTCACCCTCGCAGAATGCCCACTCTTCTATTCTTCCAATACAACAACAACAACAAAATTATATTTGTGTAGCGCCTTTTACGTCGGGAGGACGTCCGAAGACGCTGGACAATCAGTGTTTTGGACCCCAGCTGGGGATCGGGATTGGGGATGATGGAGAGCAGGGGGAAAGCAGGGTGATCAAAAGCACAGTCAAAGAGGAGGGTCTTGAGATAGGTCGTGAATGAGGCAAGGGAGGGGGCAAGGCGGAGGGACTGCGAGATGGAGTTCTGTCGGGATAGCAGGGGTCCTGGAGTTAAGGGTGGAGGCAGAGAGGTACAGTTGGGTGTCATCTGCATATATGTGGAAGTTGACCCCATGTCTGCGGACGATGTCACCAAGTGGGAGCAGTGTAGATGATGAAAAGGAAAGGATCAAGGACAGGGCTCTGAGGAATGCTGCACGAGACGGTGCGGGGGCTAGAGGAGAAACTGTTTGTGGAGATGAAGTAGAGGCAGTGTGAGAGGTACGATCTGAACCATTCAAGGACAGAACCGTGAAGGTTGAGGTAAGAGGAGAGGCGGTGGATGAGGATGGAGTGGTCAACGGTATTGAGGCAGCAGAGCGGTCAAGAAGGACGAGGAGGCAGAGGGAGCCCTGGTCGCTGATGGACAGAATGTCATTTGTCACTTTGACCGGGGCTGTTTCTGTGTTGTGGGTGACATGGAATCCTGAATACAACATCAAGTCATTTCTTTCATGTGTTCTAGCATCCTGTCCTCAAATATCTTTCCTGATAAACACTTCCCAGTTGCTAATTAGCCTGATTGTTTTAGTTATGATACGATTGACCCAGCTCAAATTATTACATTGGTAAATGAGGGATGTCCAGTGAATCCAGCAAACCTATTTCAAAATTTTGCGTATGATGCTTTTGAGAGAAGGCAAAGACACAGAAGATTAATGGAA
Organism: Callorhinchus milii; assembly: GCF_018977255.1. Lineage (NCBI taxonomy): Eukaryota > Metazoa > Chordata > Chondrichthyes > Chimaeriformes > Callorhinchidae > Callorhinchus > Callorhinchus milii. The sequence continues at coordinate 7,262,802 of NW_024704754.1, forward strand.
AAGTTATCTGGATGATTCAGAATTGTCTTGGCCACAGAAAGCAAATGAATGACTCTATATTTCAGAATTAGCAACTTGTGATGTATTATTAGCTTTAAAGTTTGCACAATAGGATTGCTCGCCTTTGGGTAAAAATCAATGGCGATGCTCAAATCCTGAATGGAGTGCACCACTTACCTTGGGTGCCAGGCCAGTATTAAGTGCCTTGGGATATCCTCCCGACATGACAGGTGCTAATTAAGTGTAAATGTATAATGCATTGTACCTGCAGAAAGATGTTACTTACTGGTTGTCCCCGGAAAAAAGTTTAGTAATAATAGTAATAATAATCCTTGCATTTGAAATAGCGCCTAATCACACCATTGAGATGTCTCAAAGCACTTCACGGAATGTGTTGTAAAGTGGATTGACTGTGTATTTTGTGGAGGAAACGCAGCAGCCAATTGTGTACTGTAGTGTCACACAAACAGTAGTGGATAGAGTCTATTTTTTTTGAGTGATTATTAACCCCAGAAAGCGATGCGCCAATCGACTAACAATTGGGTCCCTACTTAGTGCTAGGTAAACAGAGGTGTGTGGACTAAGGAAACTTGCCGAAGGTTCCGATCCATCCGGGAATCAAACCTGGGTCCTCTCACTTGCACGATGAGCGCGCTACCACTGCACTATGGGACTTCTTCCATGGGTGTGCATGCTGAGGGCATTCAATGGCTTTATGATGTGTCTAATAAAGGACAATAAAGGGTGAAGTTTGCAGGAGGTCTAATTCACAGAGAAAAAGGACTTTTGTAAGTCTCTGACTAAGTAAACTTTGAAGCCATTCATTATTTGCTGTATACAAGTTACTCAACAAGATGTTTATGCACTGACAGTCAAGATTGAGACAGCGTATTAATGCTTCCAAGCCTGAGAGATAACACACCAAAAAAAATTATATTGCTTTATGTTTCAAATTAGCTGTGGCAGTCCAATCTATTTAGTCAAAAGTTATAAGCTTTTACAATTGTAATAGAGTACAAGTGCAATACACTGACATTATTTCAAATCTCAGTTCTCAAGGGTTGGAGGCACATCCATCGCTGAAGCATTCCAAATTGGTGGTCATTACTTCTTCCATAGTTCCATTGATGGTGCTATGTGGAGTCAGGTTCACCTCACAAGTGAGAGGACCCGAGTTTGATTCCTGGGCGGGGTGAAACTTTAAGTTTCCTTACTCCACACGAATCTGATGTCTCTCAGCAAGTGGGAAGCTGGTTGTTAGTTGATTGTCGAATCGCTTTTTCTCCGTAATAATCCCTTTTTTAAAAAAAAGTTTGTTCACTCAAACCCCAACTGTTTTTGGGACACTGCTGTGCGCAATTGGATGCTGCATTTCGCCCATAAAATATACAGACAATTCACTTCACAGTATATTCTGATGTCTCAATAACATGAAATGGCACTATATCAAATGCAAGGGTTATTATTATTATTAATCGTTTTACTGTCTATTCCAGCTTACGCTTGCTTCAGTGGAACTGTTGAAGTCAGCAGTCTGCTATATAAACTGAGTAAAACAATGGTTGCCATTGCTAATAATCAAGCTGCCCACAAACACAATAGATTTACATCCATACGGTTCAGCAGCAGGTTTTGGAATTGGGTTGCAGCATTGTAATAGCTGTTTAATGATTGCAATTATCAGCTCGGATGCTGTTTCTGAAACATATCCAAGGTTCTTGGCTTTTAACTGTAACAATCAAACCATGGTCATGTTTTGCTACCTCCACTGCGTCAGCAAAGAACAAACCATTATTTGCTTCATTACCAGATCGGCATGAATTCAGATTTTAAAACATAATTGAAAATATTCTTTGCACGTTGCAGGATATGGATTTTCTTAAACAGGCAGTGTCATCAGCGCCCTTCTCAGGATAGTGTCTGATAGTGTTGCACAGTACGGGGTTGGATACCAAGCAAGAGAAAAGGAGGAAGGGGAGGTGAGCATAGGACCAACCGTTTGAACTATTTTAAAGATTTAAAGATAGATAAAGAGAGGATGAGGTGGAGGGATTAAAGAAGGGAGTGCCAGAGATGAGGGACGTATTTTGCAAGACATAATGTAATAACTCTTATACAAAGAGGAGAGTGTGACAGTGAGGTCAGTGATAGTGACTGTGTCTCTGGCCAAAAGTTATATTTTTATTTTAGTTTTAATGGAGGCTATAGTAAACACAACTGGTCTCCAAATGTTTAATCAGATGGAAAGGAGCCTGGAAAATAGAGCTAACTGATTCTGGTTTCTCAAAGGGTTTAGCCAAATTGTTATTAATCCTTGCAAAGCGCCCAACTCTGAGATTTATTGCCTGATCAAATGTCCAGGATTCTTAACCTCTGATCCCCCTCCACTCCCGCTTCTCAGTTCAGGACTACATTTGAAACATAAATTAACAGACAAATTTAAATCTTGTAATTTTTTTTGCACTTGATACATGTACTATGTATGAATTGCTCATGTAGGTAAATAAATAATCCTTGCATTTGATACAGTGCCTTTCATGTCAGGAGCATTATCTCAAAGAACTTTTTAATAATAATAATAATCCTTGCATTTGATATAGCACCTTATCACATTTTCGAGATGTCTCAAAGCGCTTCACAGAATATACTGTAAAGTGAATTGACTGTATATTTTGTGGGCGAAACGCGGCAGCCAATTGCGCACAACAGTGTCCCACAAACAGTCATGGATTGAGTAACCAAATTATTTTAAAATTTATTTTGAAGGAATTATTACCCCCCGGAAAAGCGATCCGCCAATCGTCTAACCACCTACTTATTGCTAGGTATACAGATGCATGTGGAGTAAGGAAACTTGCCCAACATTTCACCCTGCCAGGAATCGAACCCAGGTCCTCTTGCTTGTGAGATGAGTGATCTAACCACTAAACGACAGGACTCCACAGGACTCTTACTGTAAAGTGTATTGACTGTCTTCCCTGTAGGCCAAGCACAGCAGCCAATTTGCACGTGGCAATGTTGAATATTCAAACTTTCAAAATAATTGTATGCAGCTCGATGTTTGCTTGAGAAACCAGCCCAAAATTCACCCAGTCCTGTAAAACCATTTTATCATTGGGAAGAATTGGGGGAAATTCTTAAATCAGGACTTCAACTGGCAAGTGCTTGAAAACTACAGTTTACATTTATATGTCTATTTACATTTATATATTTATATTTATTTATATGTCTCTCTGCGTGGAGGGCGCTCAGCTGTTCTTTCTCCCCCATATCCATGCCATGACCTGGTCTGCCTTCCCCCACCTTCGCAACATTGCCCGATTCCGGCACTGCCTCACCCCTCTGACCGCCGAAACCCTCATACACGCATTCGTCACCTCAAGGCTATCTAAACAAGAAGACGTGAAATGCACTATATCAAATGCAAGGATTATTATTATTATTATTATCAGGCTCAACTATGGAAATTCCCTGCTTGTCGGCCTCCCCAACTCTCCCCTCCACAAATTGCAGATCATCCAGAAATCTGCAGCTCATGTCCTCTCCCGCATCAGGCTCTGTGACCCCATCACCCCACCCTCGTCTGGCTCCACTGGCTCCCCATCCTTCAGAGAATAGAATTCAAAATCCTCGTCCTCACTTCCAAGGTCCTCCACAGCCTTGCCCCCTCCTACCTCTCTGACCTGCTAACCTCCTATCAACCTGTCGCTCCCTCTGTTCAGCAGGCTCCGGCCTGCTTCATGTCTCCCGACTATTCAGTGCCTTGGGACATCCTCCCATTGTGAAAGGCGCTTTACAAATGTAATTTTGTTGTTGTATAAAGCATCCTTAATGTCAGGAGGATGTATCAGAGATTTAGTCATTCACATCTCGGCTGTTTGTGGGACATTGTTCTGTGCAAACTGGCTGCCATGTTCACCTAGAAAATGCAGAGTCAATCCATTTCTTGGTATATTATATTAACAACAATTTGCAGAGTTATGGGGAAAGAACAGAGGAGTGGGATTAATTAGATAGCTCTTTCAAATACCCGGTACAGGCACATGGGTCGAATGGCCTCCTTCTGTGCTGTAAGATATGATTTTATGATATTCTGTGGTGCTTTGAGACGTTCTCTCAACGTGAAAGGTATCGTATCAAAAGAATTATTTTATTCTGTAATGAAACCATGGATCCTAATGCAAATTCTCTGCTTTTTCTCTGTGCCCTTTCATACTCTTCTGTTCTATGTGCTTAGCAACCCCATGTATAATGTGAAAAGGTTAACTGAACTGCTATACAAATGTAATCTTGTTGTTATTGTTATGCAATTGCCATTATCCAATGGTTCTTGGAGGAAATCACAATCATGCAATTTTCTGATGCCAAATTATGTGCCACTTGTTACATCTCAATGTGGTGAAAAATTATTCTTGCAAGTGGAGATCCAACACATTACATTTAGTACTCATTCCAGAAGGCTGTCTCTCACTTCTTATGAACAGTTGTTAGTAAAACCTGATTTTATTGAAGTGATATTTTCTCTGGAACATAAACCTTGCTGCAGTCTTTTATGAGTTGTTTTTATTGCGTGTTATTTTAACATCTCAATGAACTACCAACTACTGTGAAGGTTTAGAATACAGACTGGTATTTGATGTGCACTAGTTAACTGATGTTAATAGACTTTGGTAGAGTTTTACAGACACTGTAAATAATAGCCTGTCACTGACATACAACTGGGATTAAAAAACCTTTACAGAACATTTTGTGTCTTTCTTTCAATGCTGTGTTATGGCTTAATGGCATAGCTTAACTTTGCCATTAAGAAGCATTATTGTATAATTGACCAACAACATAATGGTAGGATGTCAAACCAACCAGGTGATTATGGGTTTGCACCTTATCTAAGCAAACCTAAGAATACTTGGAGTGGGCATTGCTTTGATGGGACATTTTGATGTTGCAGTAATAGAGGGAGGAAAAACCAGCACCTCTTCCTCCTAATGTAATGTGATCTCCAGTGTTGGAGGAATGAGGTAACGATTAGACAAGCTAGTACACTTCAGTCTTGAAAAGAGATTTATCGCTCACCTTTCAAGTGAGAGACCTGGGTTCGATTCCCAGGCAGGTGAAACAATGGGCAAGTTTCCTTACTCCACACGCCTCTGTTGACCTAACAGTAAGCAGGAACCCAGCCGTTAGTCAATTGGCAGATTGGTTTTCCACGGGTCATAATTCCTTCAAAAAAAAATTAATATTTAAAAATTATAATAATTTGGTCACTTAATCCACGTGGGACATGCTGTGTGCAATTGGCTGCTGAGTTTCGCCCACAAAATACAACCAATTCACTTTGCACTGTATTCTGTGAAGCGCTTTGAGATATCTCGAAGACGTGATAAGGTGCTATATCAAATGCAAGGATTATTATTATTATTATTATCTAAGGGGACTTTATGTTAAAAAAGACTGTCTGTCCTGAAATTGTCCTTTGCAATCCTCTTGTTCTGCTTTTGTGGCATAGTTGAAAGTTTTTGTTCAGCGTTTACTTTTTTAATCCGATTTAAAATCTGATCTTATAACGTGCACTCTGGTACTCTGAGACATCTCTTTTCAAGACTGAAGAGCCCTCCCTAGCTTGTCCAATCATTGCTGACAGCTCATTCCTCTAACGCTGGGATCATTCTCGCTGCTTTCCTCTGCATTGCCTCTAGGGGCCACTTGTGTCGTGGAGACCGGAACTGTGTGTGCAGTGTTGAATGTGCAGCCCGACTTGAGTAAGATTTCTGGGATCTGAACTCAAGCAATTTAGCAATATAACCCGGTACCCTGTTTGTCTTATTCATTGCTGCCTCACACTGTTTTGTCACAGTGAGCGATGAGCCAACTAACTCCTCTGAGTAATAGCGGAGGTAGGAGAGCGCGGGGCGGAGCCGAGGCCTGACTGTGTATAAAAGCACAGCCAAGTGAGGAGCCACTCAGTCGGGAGCGGATGTAGGAGGGGGGGTGGGAAGTGACGGGGCAGCGCGATTCACAAAGTGATGTCGGCGTGACGTCACAGTTAAAAAAAACTTTTTTTTTAAAACCAGCAACAACAACAACAATGGCCTGTCCCCTGGCACTGCCATCCCGGCTATGACCTGGGAGGCTGAGCCTGAGGGCTGATGCCGTCCCGCTGATCGCTCGCTCCCGGTCTCTGTGTGCGCATTTTGGCTGCCGCCCTGTCCCGAGCCTCCCCCTCCACTCCAAATGTTTCTCCTCCCACTCCTCTCTATCCACTACTCCCCCTCTGTCCTTCTCCCTTCTCTCCCACCGCCCTCCCCGCCTTCTCGCTCTCCTCGACCCCATCACCACTTCCCTCTGCTCCAGCCTGGGCATCCTCCGCCGGGCCCATCGTGGCTCCCGGCACTGGCTGTCTTCACTGGATATAAATTCACCTACCCACAACCGTGGTCATGCCCTTGACATCATCATCACCCACGGCCTTGATATTTCCAACCTCAGCATTGTGGACAAGGCCATCTCGGACCACTGAGCAGCAACCCCGCGTGTCCAATCAGTCACTCCTTCCGCTCAAACCGCCTCCTTAAGGCAAACCCAACTCCCCCTTCCTTCATACGTACCTTCTCCAACTCTCCACTCACACCACTCTGCACAACCATCTCTCCTATACAACCCAAAATCCTCTCCGCACCACTCTCTCCTCCCTCCCCTCCCTGCAAACTCACCCGCATTTCCCTCTAAAATGTCCGTTCCCTCTCAAATAAAACGCTCACCATCCACGACCTCATCCTGGACAAGCACCTTGACATTCTTGGGTGCACCGAAACCTGGCTCTCCCCAAACCACCCCATCCCCTAGTGGAAGCCTCCCCTCCAGGCTACACCTTCCACCACACCTCCAGTCCAAACCAACCAAGCCTCCCTTGGTCTCACCCCCTACTCCTCTGGCTGCTTCCCCTCCTTCGAGCACCTCACCCTCTTCTACCACTCTCTTCCTTTGAAAATCCTCCTTGTCTACCGTCCCCCTACGCCTCCCGGCTCCTTCCATACAGACATCTCTACCCTCCTCTTTTCCCTGTCCCTCTGCTCCGAGCGCCTACTCATAATGGGCGATTTCAACCTCCACCTAGACTCCCCCTGCACCACTTCTGCCGATTTCACTGCCCTCCTCTCCTCCCTAAACCTTACCCTCCATATAAATTCACCTACCCACAACCGCGGTTATGCCCTTGACCTCATCATCACCCATGGCCTTGATCTTTCCGACCTCAGCATTGTGGACAAGGCCATCTCGGACCACTTCCTCATCTCCTTCTCTTCTCACATCCATCTCTCCTCCACCAAGCCCTCAACCATCCTCTACCGCCCTTGGAAAAGGCTACCCCCTGAGACCCTCACAAAGGCCCTCTCATCATCAAACATCCTATCTGTCTGGCCTTCCACCCACGGAGATCCTGAAGCAGCCGTCCAGCTGCTCCATGATCGCCTCCCCTCCACCTTCAACTCCCTCGTCCCCCTAAAATCCAGGACCATCTCCAATCCCACCCGATCCCCCTGGTACAACAACCATCTCCGCTGCCAAAAAACTCAAACCCATCTGCTCGAGCGCCGATGGCGGAAAACTGGCCTGAAAGTTCACCAACAACTGTGGCTCAAGCATCTCCACAGCTACCGCCATTCTTTGACAAGCGCAAAAATGGCCTTCTACTCCAACATTATCTTGGAAGCTAAACACAACCCTAAAATCCTTTTTTCTAACATCCACTACCTCCTCTGTGTGTCCCCTCAGGCCTCCTCAATCTTCGTATCAAATGCCAAGTGCGAGGAAGTCATGGACTTCTTTTCATCTAAAATACTTAACATCCGCCAGGCAGCCTCATCCACCTGCCCCTTGTCACCCACCACCACACCATCTCTGTCCCCCTCACCTTTCTCATCATCTGCTCCTACCACCGCCCCATTCTACATTGTTTCCTCCCCATCTCTCCCTCCTCCCTCTCACCCACCATCACCTCCATGAAACCCACCACCTGCTGCCTCGACTCCCTCCCCACCAGCTCCCCCTCCTCTGCCCACTACTGGCTGACATCATCCACCAGTTCCTCTCCTCTGGATCAGTCCCTGCCTTCCTCAAAATTGCTGTCATCACCCCCCTCCTGAAAAAACTCTCCCTAGATCCCTCAAACCCCAGCCATTGCCGCCCTATTTCTAACCTGTCCTTCCTCTCAAAAGTTCTAGAACGCGTTGTTGCCAATCAACTTCGCGTACACTTCTCCTCCCACTCCCTCTTCGAACCCCTCCAATCCGGTTTCCGCCCACAGTACAGAGACTGCGCTTGTGAAAGTCACAAACGACATCCTCTCTATCTGTGACCAAGGCTCCCTCTGCCTCCTTGTCCTCCTGGACCTCTCTGCGGCATTCGACACAGTCGATCAGGCCATCCTCCTCCACCGCCTTTCCTCCGTCATCCACCTCAGTGGGACCACACTCGCCTGGTTCGAGTCCTACCTCACAAACCACCAGCAATACATCTGCACAAACGGCTTCTCCTCCTGCTCTCACCCGGTCACCTGCGGGGTATCCCCAAGGATCCTTCCTTGGTCCCCTCCTCTTTCTGATCTACATGCTCCCTCTTGGGGATGTCATCCGCAGACATGGGGTACATTTCCACATGTATGCGGACGACACCCAATTCTATTTTTCCACCTCTCTTTGCGACCACCAGTCCCCTGATGTTCTGTCAGCTGCCTGTCAGATCTCAGGGGCTGGATGAGCGCAAACTTCCTTCAGCTAAACGTTGACAAGACGGAAGCCATACTCTTTGGCTCTCGTCAATGTCTAAAATCTCATGGCTCTCACCTCCTCCACCTACTTCACCTCCCCTTAAAATTCTCTGAACCCGTACGCAACCTAGGCGTCAGGTTCGACCCCCAATTATCCTTCCTCCCCTACATCCGGTCCCTCACCAACGCCACTTTCTTCCCCTCCGATGCATTGCCTGTCTCCACCAATATCTCTCCCCAAAAGCCGCTGAAACCCTAGTCCATGCCTTTGTCACTTCTCGGATGGACTACTCTAATGCCCTCCTCGCCGGTCTCCCATCCACTACCATCCATAAAATTAAAATCATTCAAAACTCTGCCGCCCGCATTCTCACCCGCACCAAACTCCGTTCCCCAATCACCCGAGTCCTTGCCAGACTGCACTGGCTGCCTATCCCAGAGAGGATTGACTTCAAGATCCTCACCCTTGTATTCAAGTCCCTGCACTCCTCTGCAGCCACCGACCTCTCTGACCTCCTTTCTCCTCAAAACAGCACCTGTTGCCTCCGTTCCTCCGAGTCTGGCCTCCTCCTCGTCCCCTGAATCCTCCGCTCCACCCTCGGCGGCCGTACCTTTAGCCACTATACCCCGAGGCTCTGGAACTGCCTTCCTCACTCCCTTCATCTCGCTCCCTCCGTCTCGCTCCCTCCCTTCCAATTTTCAGATATCTGCTGAAGACCTTTCTTTTCGACCACACCTTTGGTCACCATCCCCCCCCCCTCCCCCTGGTTCAGTCCCGGGATTCGTTACTGTAAAGCGCTCTGAGACGCCGTCCGGCGTGGAGGGCGCTATATAAATCCAAGTTGTTGTTGTTGTAATATCATTTCCAGTCTCTGTGCCTTTTGTTCACCATTATATTTTGACTCCAAAGTTCAATGTGAAACTTTAGGTGGCATCATTGATAGAAATCAGTGGGGAGTGGGGTTGGGGGTAGGAGATGGAAAGTGAATCTTCAGAAAAATGAAACAATTAAAATTAACTTATTTGTTAGATGCTCATTGAAACGGCCATCACTGAAGCAAACTTAAAAAGCGGATAGAAAGCAGAGATTAATAGCTCTATCAAAGTAAATACAGCTTGGAAGAAGCAATAACCACAACTTTGGAACAAAACTCTCCAGAGATATAAATGCCCGCAGCCTGTGAGAACGGATATTTGAAATAAGATCAACAAATTGCTCTAGAGTTTTATTACAATTTCACAGTCTAGGCTGACACTGTGGGGCTGACACAGTGCAGTACTAGGTGGGGGGGGAGGGGGGGGGGGCGGGTGGTGAGGGCACTGCATTGTCGGAGATGTCCTTCAAACAAGATATTAAAACGAGATCTTGTCTCCCTGTTCGGGTGGATGTAAAACTGCTGAGGCACTAATTGGGAAAGAGAAGGGAGTTTCTCTCTCCCGGTGTCCTGGCCAACAATCCCCCCAGATAAAAGTGGTCATTCATATCATGGCTGTTTGCGGGACATTGCTGTGCCCAAATTAGCTGTGGTGCATTTGTTTATAAATACCCAGTCACTACATTTCACAGTAAAATCATGTGAAGCACTTTGAAATCATGCGATAAGACATGATATGAAATTAATGATTTTTATTATTATTATTTTTACAAGAGACCCATTCCTAACTTTTTTGTAACCATGTAAATAAACTTAGCATTATTATGAAACTACCCTCTCTGAGCTAAAATGCCATTGTCACTTGATTGTGCCATGAAGCAAGTCAGACTTAAAAGGTTAAATACTCAGATTATGTGCCTCCTAAACATGCTATCCTACAATTGCTGTGCACCAATTCGTCCCAAAAACACAGTCACTACATTTTACAGTATATCCTGTGAAACGCTTTGAGAACCCCTCCCAAGTGTGAAAGTAGCTGTACCAAATGTACGGATAATAATAGTAAGAAAAATAATGTTTATTATTATTATAAAAGCGCACCTTGATGTGAATTTAGTCATTATGCATTGGGGTTTGATATTGTGCCAGTAACAAATGGCTCGCTCCCGTTCTGTGTTTCACAACACAGCTCAAGTCAAAAGCTTAAAAAAAAGACATGAGTGAAAGTTAAAGGATGGGAAGCATGTCCCTGCACTGTGTGTGGATGATAAATGAGAATGACTCATGGAATTAACTGTCAGCTGATGCCAAGGTATGTTTTCTGGAAAGACATGATGTAGATGAAATAAGCTTTATTCATTGCTGTAGGATTATCACCGACTATATCAAATGACATTTGCTTCCATTCAAAGTTCCATTCAAGATCCACTTTCTTGTCTCAAAGCCACGTGCAGTACTTTACTGCAAAATGTTTTCTCAGAGGAGGTTAACACGTTATAAATCCAAACTGTTTTATTGCATAAACGTTGCAGGTCAAAGTTCTGTCTAAATATAGACCGAGGTATTAGACATCATGAGCTTTGTTTTATTTTTGAAAAAATTGAGTGACACTGATTAAAAGCAGGAGCAACATTACTGGGAACATAATAATAATAATAAAATGCCTTATCACATCATTGAGATGTCTAAAGCGCTTCACAGAATACCGTATACTGTAAAGTGAATTGACTGTGTATTTTGTGGGCGAAACGCGGCAGTCAATTGCACACAGCAGTGTCCCACAAGCAGTTGTGGATTGAGTGACCACATTATTCATTCATTCATTCTTTTATTTATTTATTCGTTTATTTGGAGGGATTATTAACCCCAGAAAGCGATCTGTCAATCAACTAACATCCGGGTTCCTACTTACTGCTAAGTAAGCAGAGGCATGTGGATTAAGAAAACTTAATTTTGGCCCTGAATTGAACCCGGGTCCTCTCACTTGCGAGGCGATTGCTTTAACCACTACACTACAGGACTTCACGTAATGTAAAGTGGATGGACTGCGTGTTTCATTTGATTTCTTTTTCCTGGTGACTTTGTAGACTCCTAATCATCTCGAAATATCAAGTGTATTTGCTTGGAAATTCAACTCACAACAAACGGTTTTGAGCAGCCAGATTGTGGCAGAATAAACTTATAATTTGCGCACCATTTCCATGCAATTACAGGCCAAGTTTGGTTGTGATATGCGCTGAGTGATATGAGGGTTTGCTGAACCATTGATTAAAAGCAATTGTTTTGGTACAAAAATGGAAAATGCTTTGGTGTGTTTAGTAACCAGTAATAGAAATATAAATACACAGTTGATTCTCTTTATGTTATATTCTGTGAAGCACTTTGAGACGTCACTATATCACGCAAGGATTATTATTACTATTAATGTTTTTATCTCTATTTTTCCAACTTATTTTTATATTTTTGGAATAAATATGTAAGTATAATTGAGGAATCTACTGAAGACTATATTAAGAGAGATAAATGTGGTCTAATTTATAAACATAGCAATAATTATAGAATAACTCCCATTTAACTCCCTTTCCACTGTTGCTTAAGTTAACTTCACTCTGAGAACTGTTTACTTCTTATTGAGAACCTAGGTGAAGGGTCAAGACCCAAAATGAAGGAAGTTGATGAATGATATAAGTACAGAATAGAAGTGTTGGATGAATAGTGGAGGAGGTCACTGTAGTGGAAAAGAACCAAGTGGGAGAGAGAATGTGTCCTTAGGGAAGCCTGGATTCAATGGGAAAAGCAACCCAAGATGAATCATTAACTACAGCACAGTGATTTAAGAGGAACTAGACAGATATAAGCAGAACCTTGGTGGAGGACTATCAAAGTGCCCGGTGCCAAATTCTGTAAAAGGATTTAGAAATGTCCAAGGCAATAGCAAATGAATCCCAGACATTTGCAAGAGTAGAGTTCAATGCAAAGCAAGACATTCTGAAAACCGTAGGCCAGAATTTTCACAGTAATTGGTAAATTTAAGAGATGTCATAACTTTAGAACATAAAAGCAATAAATATTTGTAGAATGAAATGAACGCTTTTCAAAGGATTAGGAGGAACCTGAACAATGGACACGGGGAGGCTGAAGACACATGTCAACGGGCACATCCATTGCAAACATTGGCGTTGGATAAACAACAATCTCTCCAGAATCTCTTTAATGTCATGATTTGTTTACATGGCTACATATACTGTTTAATCTTATCTTTTTCACATCTAAAGACAATAATAACTCCCTCGCCCTTTCTGTTAAATCACCTTTCTTTGCTATTAATAGGGCAGCAAAAAAGCAACCTTTTTTTTCAGGTCTCTGCCACTGCTGCTCTGTAACCAGATTACAGTGACTTACTCTGTGCTAAGGTATTAGCCCTCCTTTTTAACATTACCACTGATGTTGTAGTTAAGATCTCAAACGGATAACATGGGGAGTTCAGGGTTTGAACCCATATGCTATCATAGTGCATTCGAACAACAACAAATTACATTTGTATAGCGCCTTTCAAGTCAGGAGGACTATCCAAGATGCTGGACTGTCAGGGATCTGCACCCGAGCTGGTTTTTGGAATCAGGAGGGGTGGAGGGCGGGGAGGGTAGGGGTAGGCGAGTGACCGAAGGCACAGTCAAAAAGCTGCTTAAAATGAGTTTTGAAGGAGGCAGGGGAGGGTGTGAGGTGGAGGGATTGTGGGATGGAGTTTAAGTGGGTGGGGGCAGAGGCTGAAGGTCCGCCAGCCAATGGTGGGGCGGGCAAGTTGGGGGCCGTGAAGCAGGCCAGAATCTGCTGAGCAGAGGGAGCGGACAGATTGGTAGGGGGTTAGGAGGTCGCAGAGGTAGGAAGGAGTAACAGAGAGGGTGGATGAAGGTAGTGCAGTCGATGTAGTTTATATGGATTTTCAAAAGGCGTTTGATAAAGTGCCGCATAAGAGACGTGTAAACAAAACAGAAGCCCACAGTATTAAAGGGACAGTGGCAGCATGGATACAGGGAGACAGAAAGCAGAGAGTGGTGGTGAATGGTTGTTTTTCTGACTGGAGGAAAGTGAGCAGTGATGTTCCCCAGGGGTCAGTGTTGGGACCACTGCTATATAAGTGATCTGGACTTGGTATAGGGAGTACAATTTCCACATTTGCAGCTGATACTAAGCTAGAAAAAGTAGTAAACAGTGAGGAGGATAGTAGCAGACGGTAAGGGGACATAGACAGACTGGTAACATGGGCAGACACGGGGCAGATGAAGTTTAATGTGGAGAAATGCAAAGTGATGCATTTTGGGAGGAGGAATGAGGAGAGGCCATATACGCTGATGGTACAATCTTAAAGGGGGGGAACAACAACAACAAGATTCCATTTATAGAGCGCCTTTCACATCAGGAGGACGTCCCAAGGCGCTGCACAGTTGGGTCATGACCCGAGCAGGGGGGAAATGGTCAGGGTGAGGGGAGGGAAGGGAGGGAGAGAGGAGGAGGAAGAGAGTCGAGAGGGGAGCTGAAGGCACGGTCAAAGAGAAAGGTTTTGAGACCGGCCTTGAAGGAGGAAAGGGAGGAAGCGGCGAAGGCACTGGGGGATGGAGTTCCAGAGCCTGGGGCTGAGAGGCTGAAGGCCCGACCACCGATAGTAGGGCGGTTGGGGCGGGGGACGTGGAGCAGACCGGAGCCAGAGGAACGGAGGGTACGGGCAGGTAGGTAGGGGGATAGTAGGTTGGAGAGGTAGGAGGGAGCAAGGCCGTGAATGGCCTTGTAGGTGAGGATGAGGATCTTGAAATCAATCCTCTGGGGGATGGGGAGCCAGTGGAGGCGAGCGAGGGTGGGAGTGATGTGGTCCCGAAGCCTGGTGCGGGACAGTACACGAGCTGCAGAGTTCTGAATGACCTGCAGCTTGTGGAGGGAGGTGGCGGGAAGGCCGGCGAGGAGAGAGTTCCCATAGTCCAGCCTTGAGGTGACAAAGGCGTGAACCAGGGTTTCAGCAGCGTGAGGGGTGAGGTAGTGCCGTAATCTGGCGATATTCCGGAGGTGATGGAAGGCGGTGCCAGTTGTGGTGCGGATGTGAGGGAGAAAGGACAGCTCAGGGTCGAACAAAACGCCGAGGTTCCTGACTGGCTTTGAGAGGTGGAGAGTGCAGCCTTGGATGCTGATGGTGTCAGCGCCTGAGGTGCGGAGGCGCTGACGTGAGCCAATCAGGAGGGCCTCGGTTTTTCGCACGTTGAGCTGAAGAAAGTTGTCTCTCGTCCAGGACTCGATGTCGGACAGGCAGGCTGTCAGGACATCGGTGGTCGTGGAGTTGAGAGTAGAGGAGGAAAGGTAGAGTTGGGTGTCATCCGCATACATGTGGAAGTTAACCCCATGTTTGCGGATGATGTCACCAAGGGGGAGCATATAGAGGGTGAAGAGGAGGGGACCGAGGACAGAGCCCTGAGGGACACCACATGAGACAGTACGGGGGGTGGAGGAGAAGCCATTCGTTGAGACGAAGTGAAGACGGTGGGAAAGGTAAGAGCTAAACCATTCAAGGACAGTGCCTTGAAGGTTGAGGTGGGAGGACAAGCGGTGGAGTAGGATAGCGTGGTCGACCGTATCGAATGCTGCCGATAGGTCGAGGAGGACGAGGAGACAGAGGGAGCCCTGGTCACAGATGGTCAGGATATCATTGGTGACCTTGACCAGGGCAGTTTCTGTGCTATGAGCAGCACGGAAACCTGACTGAAGGGGTTCGAAAAGAGAATGGGTGGAGAGGAAAGAGCGCAGTTGGGAGGCGACAACTCTTTCCAAGACCTTGGAGAGAAAGGGGAGGTTGGAGATGGGCCGGTAGCTTGATAGCTGCGACGCATCAAGGGAGGGTTTTTTCAGGGTGGGCGTGATGATGGCAGTTTTTAATGGAATGGGGACAGAGCCAGAGGAGAGGGACAGGTTTATGATGTCAGTGATGTGTGGGGCAAGAAAATGGAGCTGGGAGATAAGGAGTGGAGTGGGGATGGGGTCAAGGGAGCAGGTGGTTGGTTTTAGGGATAGGATGAGTTCAGTGACAGAGGGTGGGGAAACGGGTACGAAGGTGTGTAGGGGAGGATGGGTAGGAGTCGGAGTGTGGGAGGGAAGGGGTGGGTGGTGGGTGGAAGTTGGAGGGGAAGTGACCGCGGAGCGGATTCCCTTGATCTTGGATTCAAGGAAATCCAGCATCTCCTCGCAGTGAAGGTTGGAGGAGATGACCTGCGCGGGGTGGCGGGGGGGACGGAGGAGTCGGGATGTGGTGGAAAACAGTAGCCTGGGGTTGTTCTTCGCCTCCAGGATTATCCTGGAGTAGAAGGACGACTTGGCCGAGGCTAGAGTGGAGCGGTAAATTTTGAGGAGGTCCAGCCAGATTTGTCGGTGGACCGTTAGGCCAGATTTGACAAAGGTGCGCTCAGCAGCCCGCACCTGGCATTTCAGTGAGCGGAGGTGGGTGGTGTACCAGGGGGAGGAGCGGGAGTAGGAGACAGTGCGGGAAGTGATGGGGGCAAGAGTATCGAGTGTGGAGGAGAGGATATTGTGGAGGAGGGAGAGAGGAGAAGAGGGGTCGGTGAGGGTTGAAGGCCAGAGGGAGAGGAGTTCAGAGGACTCCAAGGCATCGGTTAGGGATTGTGGGGGTAACTTCTTCCAAGGGCGGTAGAAGATGGTGGTGGGTCTGGTGGAGGTGGGGAGGGGGGTGGAGGTGGTGAAGGAGATGAAGTAGTGGTCGGAGATGGCCTTGTCGGTAATAGTGACATCCGAGACACTGAGGCCCCGGGTGATCACCAAATCGAGTGGGTGGCCGTGACTGTGAGTGGGGGAGTTTATGTGTAGGGAAAGGTTGAGTGAGGAGAGCAGGGAAGAGAAGTCTGTGGAGATGGAGCAGGAGGGGGTGAAGTGTAGGTTAAAGTCGCCCAGGATGATGAGGCGATCAGAGGAGAGGCAAAGAGATGTGAGGAGTGTTGAAATGTCAGAGATGAAGGTGGGAGAGGTTTTAGGGGGCCGGTAGAGGAGGAGGATTTTAAGGGAGAGGAATGAGGGGTGGGAGAGGGTGAGGTGCTCGAAGGAGGGGAAAGAGCCAGAGGAGTAGGGGGATAGGGCAAGTGGTGTCCTTGAGATAAGGGCAACACCACCGCCACGGCGGTTGGGGCGGGGGATGTGGTGGGAGGTGTAGCCGGGTGGCGTGGCCTCCGTGAGGGGGAAGGTGTCGCCTGGGGTGAGCCAGGTTTCTGTCAAGGCCATGATATCAACGTTCTCATCAAGGATGAGATCGTTGATGACCAGGGCCTTGTTGCAGAGGGAGCGGACATTTTGCAGTCCGATGTGGAGGGAGCGGTTGACAGAAGGGTGTGTGGGAGGGGAGGGGGGTCCAGGTTGTGAGGCAGGGGTGGGGGGAATGGGGATGAGGGAGGAGAGGTTGACTCCCCGGGTCTGTGCCCGGGGTGTGGGTGGCGAGAGTGGTGGGGAATGGGGCAGTCGGTGTGGCTGCTACTGGACAGCCAACGCCGAGTGCCACGGTGAGCCCGGCGGAGGATTCCCAGGCTGGAGCAGAGGGAGGTTGTGGGAGGGTCAAGTGGGGATAGAAGACGAGAGGGACGGAGAGAGAGGAGGAGAGAGCGGGAGAGATGGAGAGGGGGGAGGGTTTGGGGGGAGAGAGGAGGGGGGAGGGAGGGAGGGGGTGAGGGGGCTCGGGTCAAAGCGGCAGCCATAGTGCGCACGCGGGGACCGGGAGCGAGCGGTCAGGTGGATGGCATTATCCCGTAGATTGGGGCATCGAACCCAACAGGACCATAGTGGGCTCTGATGTGAGCCCCGGGGGGGGGGGGGCGCAGGGTTTTTTTTTTGTTTTTTTTTTTGTGCGCGCGCACTCACCTGAAAACTAATCTATGACGTCGCAGTTCCCCCGCTCCGTCCCCTCCCCCTAGCTGCACTCGCTCCGGCGTCGAGTTTAAGTACCTGGGTCAGTAGGCCCAGGCTCCTCCCCGCGCTGTCCTGCTGCCGCTCCCCGACTGGAACAGAGAGACCTGGGGGTTCATATAAGTAAACCTTGAAGGTGGCAGGACAGGTAGATAAAGCTGTTTAAAAAAATGGGATACGAGGCTTTATAAAAAGGGGCATAGAATACAAAAGTCAGAAAGTTATGATGAAATTTTATAAAACACTGGTTTTGCCTCAGCGAGAGACTGTGTTCAGGTCTGGGTACCACACATTAGGAAGGATGTCAAGGCATTGGAGAGGGTGCAAATGAGGTTTACAGGATGGTACCAGGAATGAGGGACTTCAGTTATCAGGAGAGGGTAGAGAAGCTCAGATTGTTCTCCTTGGAGTAGAGAAGATTAAGAAGAGACTTAATAGAAGTTTTCAAAATTAGGAGGCGATTCGATAGGGTGAACAAGGAGAAACTATTTCCACTGGCGGGTGGGTCAGTAACCCGAGGACCCCAATTTAAAATAGTTGTTAAAAGAAACAGAGGGGAGGTGAGGAGAAATGTTTTCACACAGCGAGTTGTTCTGATCTGGAATACATTACCTGAAAGGGTGGTGGAAGCCGATTCAATAACAACTTTTAAAAAAGAAGTTGATCATTATTTGGGGAGGACGAGTTTGCAGGGCTATGCGGAGAGAACAGGGGAGTGGGATTGATTTGGGTAGATCTTTACAAAGAGCCGGAACAGACACAATGGGCCGAATGTCCTCCTTCTGTGCTGTATAATTCTATGATTCTATAGGAGCAAGGCTATGGAGGGCTTTGAAGGTGATGACCAGGATCTTGAACTGTGTCTTCTGAGTGTTGGGGAGCTAGTGGAGTTGGGCAAAGATAGGGGTGATAGGGTCGCGAAGCCTGGTGCGGGAGAGGACACGGGCTGTAGAGTTCTGGATGATCTGCAGTCTGCGGAGGGAGGAGTTGGGCAGGCCGACAAGCAGGGAGTTTGCATAGTCGAGCCTGGATATATTGAACACATGGATAAGGGTCTCAGCAGCCCACAGTGAGAGATAGTGGCGGAGCTGAGTAATAATAATATAATGATCCTTGCATTTTGATATAGTGCTTTTCACGTCTTCTAAACATCTCAAAGCGCTTCACAAAATATACTGTAAAGTGAATTGACTGTACGTTTGCGGGTGAAACACGGCAGCCAATTGCGCACAGAGGTGTCCTACAAACAGCCATGGATTGAGTGACCAAATTATTATTGGGTTTTTTTGAGGGATTATTATCAGGCATGTGGAGTAAGGAAACTTGTCCAAGGTTTCGCCCTGCCAGATATCAAACCCAGGTCTCTCGCTTGCGAGGTGAGTGCTCTAACCGCTGAGCTACAGGACTCCAATGTTGCGGGGGTGAGGAACTTCATCTTTGTACTATTGCTTACAATTTACAATATATGCTGTAAATCACTTTGAGACATCTCAGCGATGTGATAAGGTGCTATATCAAATGCGAGGATCATTATTATTATTAGTCCAGCATTAGCAATTCCTACAAATCCAGTTTAAATCCTGACTACCACAAAATTGGGGAAAAAGCAGTCCCGGAAGGAAAAAAATTATCAATACAGTGTTTCATTCATTAAAGTTTCATGTAACAGACAGCAATGCAAATAAATGCAAATACAAGACATAATAATCCTTGTATTTGATTAGCACCTTATCTCATCGTTGAGACATCTCAAAGCACTTCACAGAACATATCGTAAAGTGGATTGACTGCTTATATTCCAGCGCCTTGGGACATTCTCCCGACGGGAAAGGCGCTATAAAAATGTAATTTTGTTGTTATTTATTGTCTGCTCCACATCCCCTCAGAACTCTGCAGCTCGTGTACTGTCCCGCACCAGGCTTCGGGACCACATCACCCCCACCCTCGCTCGCCTCCACTGGCTCCCCATCCCCCAGGGGATCAATTTCAAGATCCTCATCCTCACCTACAAGGCCATTCACGGCCTCGCTCCCTCCTACCTCTCCGACCTATTATCCCCCTACCTACCCACCCGTACCCTCTGTTCCTCTGGCTCCGGTCTGCTCCACATCCCCCGCCCCAACCGCCCTACCATCGGTGGCCGGGCCTTCAGCCCCGAGGCTCTGGAACTCCATCCCCAGTGCCTTCGCCACTTCCTCCCTTTCCTCCTTCAAGGCCAGTCCCAAGACCTTTCTCTTTGACCGAGCCTTCAGCTCCCCTCTCGACTCTCTACCCCCTCCTCGCTCCCTCCCTTCCCTCCCCTCACCCTGACCATCTCCCCCCTGCTCGGGTCCTGACCCAACTGTACAGCTCCTTGGGACGTCCACCTGACGTGAAAGGCGCTCTATAAATGGAATCATGTTGTTGTTGTTGTTATTTATATTTTGTGGGCAAAACACGACAGCCAATTGCGCACAGCAGTGTCCCACAAACAGTTGTGCATTGAATTACCGATTTTTTTTTCTTTTTGCAGACATAATATAGGTGAACTTTATATGATGCATTTTGCTGGATAATATAGGTGTATTTGGTAGATATTTTTGCATACATTTCACAATTATCACTGCCGTGAAAGGCCTTTTTTTTAGGACCCTTATCATTTTGTAAAAGAAGCGATGTATTTTTCAGGGTGAAAATGAGAACAAGAACCAAACAGCATGTTCCAGAATCTGTGGAACTCCAGCTGTGCCCAACATCGCAGGCAACACATAAAGAGCCAGTCAGAAGTCTCCGCCAACTGGTAATGCAACAATTGCTTATCACTGGCATCAAGTTATTACACCTACTTCAAAAAGACTTTCATTACCAGCATTTGAAACTGCGGAAAGGAGAATTCCAACTCTATAGCTTTCTAAATTCGTCCTGTTGCATTAAGTAGACAATCTTAACCACAGGTGGATGCTGCTTCCTATGTTTATTTTCCGCTCCATCAACATTGAGAGTAATTACAAAGTGCCAGGGTGTGAAATATAGCTTTTAAAGCCTCAATCATATGTTTCAAAGATTGTTTCATTTTATCCCATGTAATCTCTGCTGTAATATACTTAGATTGGAGCATAAGTGAGCTACAGTTGATTTGTGCAGTACAAAGTGAGGCAGATGCTTATTTTTTCAAAGAAAAGGCAATCATCATGAAATTCCAGGCTTCTGGATGTGAAGCACCCATTGAGGATTTAAACCAATTTAAACCTTAATGTGGAGTCCTGTAGCTTAGCACTCGCCTCGCAAGCGAGAGGACCTGGGTTCGATTCCTGAACAGGGTAAAACCTTAGGCAAGTTTCCTTACTCCACACACCTGTTTACCTAGCAGAAGTAGGAAGCTAGTTGTTAGTCGATTGGCAGATCTCTTTTCCAAAGATAATATTCCTTTAAAAAAATGTAAAAATTATAATTTGGTCACGCAATTCACGGCTGTTTGTGGGACACTGCTGTGCACAATTGACTGCTGTGTTTCGCCGACAGTTCACTTTACAGTTTATTCTGTGAAGAGCTTTGAGATGTCTCGAAGACATGATAAGGTGCTATATCAAATGCAAGCATTATTATTATTATTATTATTATTAACAGTAGTAGTAGTAGTATTA
Source organism: Callorhinchus milii (assembly GCF_018977255.1). Taxonomy (NCBI): domain Eukaryota; kingdom Metazoa; phylum Chordata; class Chondrichthyes; order Chimaeriformes; family Callorhinchidae; genus Callorhinchus; species Callorhinchus milii. The sequence continues at coordinate 7,284,011 of NW_024704754.1, forward strand.
GGCAAGTTTCCTTACGCTACACGCTTGTGTTTACCTAGCAGTAAACAGGAACCCAGTTGTTAGTTAATTGGGGGATCAATTTCCAGGGATAATAACTCCTTCCCTAAAAATATATAAAATAAACTTGGTCACTCAAATAAACTTGGATTGAGTGACTTTTTTTTATCTGGGGGTTTGTCAGCCAGGACACCAGGAGAGAGAAGCTCCCTTCTCTTTTCAAAATAGGGCCTTGGGATCTTCAACATCTCTCTGAAGAGGCGGGTTTGGTATTGTGTTTCTGAGCTATTACAGCATGAGACAGAATTCCCAGTTACTGTGTAATAATGTGACTCCTTACACAGTAATAAGCTTGAACAGCCTTGAAATTTGTTGAACACCGTTTGCTAACGATGTGCTAATGTAGAGACAGGTCGCCCGGGGAACATACAACAACTTTCATGTCAGGAGGATATCCCAAGCTGCTGGACAGTCAATGATTTGCACCCGAGGTGGGAGTTAGGATTAGGAGGGTTGAAGGCAGGGAGGGTGGGTGATGGTAGGAGGGTGACCAAAGATGGGGTTGAAGAGGTGGGTGTTGAGACAGGCCTTGGCAGTAAGGAGGTGGGGGGGCGGGGCGGGTGGTGAGGCAAAGGGATTTAACATAGGAGCTGAGTATAGAGGAAGGGGCCGGCATGGATAGAGGGTCAATGTGCCTAGTAAATGGCTATGATAATAACCCAGCTTCTTTTCCCTGTGTCTCTTTCCACTCAGGAACTCCATCTCCCTCTTATTATCCCTGCTCTTCATCCCTCTTCAATTCACCTGCTCAACACCAATCCCCAGAGTGCAGTTATTAAATGCAAGGATGATTATTATTATTATTATCAGTGGCATTTTGCTGTATTTTTTCCTTTCTTCTTTAATAAATCACATATTGCAAAGGCTGCTTTCTGACAGTGACTTGTGGTAAGAAGTGGTTGGAGAACTGAAAAAAAAAGAGGCTGTTTGCAAAGCAAAAGAAGGCAGCAGTTTTGTAAGAATTGTTCCCCTGTCTGAGAGTTTGAGTCCTGTTAGTGCTATAAGAGCGCCGTCTAATGCCATGGAGGCAATGCTGCTGAACACCACCTCTTTTTCAAGCCCTAACTTACAACAGGAGAATTTTTTGAATGAATTCAAACCAGTTTTCCGGGGCTATTTTTATAGCTGTTATTGCTGCAACAGGTCGTTGCTATAAATATACACATATACATATTATATATGAAATGCAAGGAATATTACTATTATTATTGCAAACAGAGACAGGTCAGGATTCTCCAACCGGTTTGAAATCAATCCCAATTGGGCAGTAATGCATCAATCATTGCTTAATATTAATCACATTTAATATGAGTCATTTCTCAATTAATATTCATCGTTTTGATGTCTTTGGCAGTCACCACCTGCATCTCCCCAGTTTATCTCTGCAGTTCTGCTGAGGAGAGGTCGTGTTGTGCAGTTACTCTCTGCTGTTGCTGTTTGTCAGCTGTTTCAGTCTCTATCTGATCGCCTGATACACACACAGACCCTCTGTATGGACTGCATTTTGGTGCCAAGCAAATGTTTTTAACACAAGAGAGAGAGTCAGAGAGAGAGAAAACAACCGACTTAAAAGAAACAGCGCAGGTGTGTGTGTGTGTGTGTGTGTGTTGTGGGGGAGAGAAAACATCAATTCCTTTTGGGTTAATTTTAACACATTAAATTGCAACGAAAAACCAGAGAGGAAAAGTTTCAGTCCTGCACACAGCTCAAGTCTGGGTCCATTCCCCTTTGTGAAACATCTCGGTTTGCATTTTTTCACAGTCGATTGTTTGTAAGTAATTTTCTTCTATTTTCTTAAAAAATAAAAGCTCCCAAGTCAAATCTGCTTTCAGATCTGTTTCTAGCAATAATAATAATATTATAATAATATTATAATAATAATATAATAATAATATTATAATAATAATAGCTATCTGAACAAACCAGTTATTTGCAATCCCATACCACTATTTCCTTAAAAGTGCTTTTTTTTAGGAAATTTGATATTGAAATGTGAAAAAAAAACTGTCGAGGAAATCAAACATCGAAATACGGTGTTTTGTCCCTAAAAAAGCGAGTGTGGTCTTACCTTAACCTCAGTGAGGGGCGATGTCCCTTTAAGACTTGTTACATTAGTGTGTGAGGGGCTGAGCTGAGCTGAGTTGGGAGGCTCTTTAATTCATTGCCCCCTCCCCAAACACACACTCACTCACCCCCACCCCAGGCTGGGATACCCTGTGGCTCTCAGGCTCTCACAGTCTCAGAGAGAGAGAGATCCAGTCAGCTTTAAATGCTCCTTTTTTGTATTGCTGAAGATCTTGTATGTGAATCACATGTGTATATATATATAGAGAGAGAGAGCACCAGTCAGACAGAACTCAACCATCAAGACGATTGCAGCTTCAGGGAGTTACTGTGTTCAACCAGAACTAGAGCAGAACAACCAGACACCAGGGAGGAAGAGGAGTGAATCACTTCTGATCTGAGCATCTGTAACTTTTTACTCTTCAGTCTTTTAAAACTCTTCAGTCCTGGAGATCGCTTGTGCAGAGCAACTGGAGGCTTCAGTGATTAGAGCTTGAGTGTGTTACTAACTGGGGGAAGAGAGAGAGGAAAAAAAACCTTGGTCAACTCTTGGCAAGAAGGGGAGAGAGGATTGGTGGGGGGAGTCCCGCTTTCTAAAGCTTCTCACTTGCTCTCTGGCGCTGAGATGGAGATTGCTTTGAGCTGCTATGAGGAATGAGAGCCGGTATGGATCCGGGGCAATATGATGGAGATCCGGGCTTGATCCAGAACCTCTCCTATTATTCTGTCTTGTTCAATGGGAACCTGACTGGCAACATCTCAAACGGGACTTTCCAAAATAGGACCTCATCTCCAGCACTGGACCCCGGCCGAGCAGCCACATTGGGGCTGGTGTTGGGACTCTTCTTCCTGTTCGCTCTGGTAGGCAACATCTTGGTCATTCTGTCGGTGGCTTTCAACCGGCACTTGCAGACCACCACCAACTACTTCATCATCAACCTGGCCATCGCTGATCTCCTCCTGAGCACCACAGTTCTGCCCTTTTCTGCCACACTGGAGATCCTGGGCTACTGGACCTTTGGGAGGATATTTTGCGACATCTGGGCAGCTGTGGACGTGCTGTGTTGCACAGCTTCCATCATGAGCCTGTGTGCCATCTCCATAGACCGCTACATCGGTGTGCGCTACTCCCTTCGCTACCCCTCCATCGTCACCGAGAAGAAAGCAGTGTTGGTGGTGGTGGGAGTCTGGGTCCTATCCATTGTCATCTCCATAGGACCTCTCTTGGGTTGGAAACAGCCAGCACCACCGGATGAAAGAGACTGCCAAATCACTGAAGACCCAGGCTACGCTCTCTTCTCCTCCCTGGGCTCCTTCTACATTCCCCTGGCTGTCATCCTGGTCATGTACTGCAGAGTTTACATAGTGGCCAAGAGGACCACAAGGAACCTGGAGGCTGGGATCATGAGGGAGAGATCAGATTCCAGCGAGTTAACCCTGCGTATCCACTGCAGGAACATTCAGGAGGACTCTCTTGGAGTGTCCAAGTCCAAAGGGAACCATATCAGAAGCTCGTTGTCCGTGCGCCTCCTCAAGTTCTCCAGAGAGAAGAAAGCCGCCAAGACTCTCGGCATCGTAGTTGGCATGTTTGTCCTTTGCTGGTTCCCATTTTTCCTTGCTCTCCCCCTTGGTAAGTGCAACCTGTCAATAGATCTAGCTTCCTTCACATCTGAACCGGGGCTCCATCCCCTTTCAACCCTTAACTATTCAGTGTTGCCCATAACTATTTGCATTTCGCCCACAAAATACACTCCAATCCACTTTACAGTATATTCTGTGAAGTGCTTTGAGACAGTTTAATAATGTGATAAGGCGTTAAATCAAATGCAAGAATGATTATTGTTAGTGAATTCTGCATAAATTGAGGTCATTCTATGTCTTATCTTTTTCATGGGAATATTTTGCCCATGTTGTCTAAGTGCAGTACTTCATCTCAGAGGGGGTAATAATAATAGTAATCCTTGCATTTGATATAGCGCCTTATCACGTCTTTGACACATCTCCCCCCTTCAGTAGGGGAGGAAAGCCTTGTGCTTTCTTAGCATTTTGAGCTAAACCCACGTTTTTATGGCACTTACAAAAGGGTGTTTGTACCGATTCAACATATTAGCATTCCTCTCTCTCTTTGGACCTGAGTTAGATTCAGTTGTATGTACAGTACTTTGGAAGCAGGCAGTTATGAATGAAACCTTATTAGATGCTAGTGAAACATTTCAGTCCAGCTGCTCACTGCTGGGTCACTTATTCACTCTAAAGGGAATTTGTCAAACTTATAACTTAAGCAGCTATTGCAAACGAAAACATAAGAAAATGAGAATGCAAGAATTTTAGTGAGTTTTTCAAAAAAGACTCTGTTTTGCTTCCTTTACAATTATATATTTTTTGCAACATTGTTAATGGCTATTTTGCAGCCAGTCTGCCATTTACGTTTTTGTTTTTACGACTGTTTTTGACGCAGATATTTCTGAATTGCTACATTGAACATCTTACTTCATATATTTCCTGTTTCCTTAGTCATTTGGAGATGCCCAGGAATCACATAAAGCAATTAAAACCTTTGCAGCAGTCATTGCAAAATAAACATTATCAGCCTTATTTTGTGGCTATTTGCAAGGTGTTTTTTCTTATCCGTGTTTCACACAAAGCAAACTCCTGTCCTCTCCTTTAATCAGATTTTTAGTTTGATTTTGCAAATTAACCAGTTTGCGTTATATAGCGCCCTTCACGTGAGATAATGTCTCGGAGCCCATCTCAGTGATGGGATCGGATGCTGTAAAAAAGGGAAAAGAGGAGGGGTGACTATAGGTGCGGTCAAAGAGGTAGTTTTTTTTTAGGAGGGATTTGACAGGGGTAGAGGGATTCTGTGCCCGGGGCCAGTGGCATTGTTACTGAACACTTGGCAATCAAAAGCAATGTTTCCAGGCGCAAATCAAACATCAGCAGTTAACGTAAATCATTCACATTAAAGAAAGGCTAAGGTCACCCATCATCACGCGGGTGGATGGGTGGGGGTTGTTTAAGAATAAAAAAGCAACGTGTGTTTTGAAAGGCAATTTTTATTTCCATGAAACTTACACCTACGCTGAAATTAGACACATCAAATGAATGAATGACAGGGAATGTGTTTGTTCCAGAGGCAACATTTAGCTACACTGCCATTCCCATGTTCAGGAGCACAAAGGGTAGAATTATATTGTTATTTGATGGATATGCGGTTTTGCAGTTTCCTGGAAATCCACCCCATTCCCATCAGGAATATAGCTTCTGCTTATGGTTCATGAAACTTTATTTTCAAACAATATGTATTAAAGATAGTCAAGCATTCTGGAGCGAGGTATAATCAATGCAGGCTGTTGTAAAAGTACCATGATTTGAAGAGATAGTCTCGACTGAAGTCCTTTGAAAAGCCAAACCAGGAATTCAGATTTGTTTTCTTTTGTCCATTTTAGTCTGTGTTTTGTTATAAAAAGTTAGTTGTTCGCCTACTAAAGATTGTGTACAATCAAAAGACTGTACACAATCCGACAAAAAACACACTTTGAGATGTGTCAAAGACGTGATAAGGCGCTATATCAAATGCAAGAATTATTATTATCATTACAAAATACAGTCACTCCACTTTGCAGTATATCCTGTGAAACACTTTGAGACATCCTTCTGACTTGAAAGGCGCTGTAACAAAAGTAAGAATTATTATGATTATTTTTGTTCAAGAGATGGTTCCTGAGACTATCACTTATAATAATATTATTATATTATTCTGACATGGCAAAACTATCAGAATTAATTGCTGAATTAATCTAAAATTTGCTTATGTCAATGCTCAAATTAAAAACAAATATGAAACAAAAGTGTGATAAAGGTTATTTAGAACGGATTGATCTTGACGAGGCAGCTCCTGCTGCTCTTGAAATTGTTTTCAATGTTTAGATCTTTGCAGTGGTAATTTCAGGCTACAAACTGATTCCCGTCAACAAATATTGAAGACATCATCCTACAAGAAGGGTGCTATAAAAGTGCAAATTATAATAATAATAATAATAATCCTTGCATTTGATATAGCGCTTTTCACGTCGGGAGGATGTCCCAAAGCACTTCGCAGATGTTGTTCTTGTTTTTCTCGTCAAATATTCACCCAATTACTTTTTAAAAAAATATTTTTACATAGTGTTAGCTACAGTCACAACTTGTAACATGACCCTTCTGTTTATTTGAAGTAGCTGTGGTCATGCTTTTGCTTATAGAACAACATTCACTTACATTTCGAGTCAATTGCCATTTTATAAAACTCTACAAGACATTTATTTTTCTACGTGAAACAAACACAAATTATTGTTATTATTATGATTATTATGTTTATGATTATTATTATATTGTTGTTGTAATCACCCTCTGCAGAAACACCATTTTTTGTTCGCCTCTCCCTTAACCCTTTCCAGTGACAATCCTTAAACGTGTTGCCGATTCACTGAGTGAGCTCTCACTGTTTATTCTTCTCAAAATCTTTCCAAATGTTAAAGAACTCTATTGGATCCACTGGTAGGCTCCTCTGTTGCTGTGAAAAATAATATTTTGCCTTCCTAACTACCCAGCTCCTGCCAAACCTGATCCCTGCTGTGTGTGCAGCGGAAGTGATTTTGATGCCCTTCCAGAGGGAAACTCAACCCAGCTGCAGGGGATCTTTCACTCGATTCCTACCTTCGCTCCAGTTCAAGATACATATCATAAAGCGAAGGCAGCTGGAAATCCCACTCTGCCCTGCATTGTGACCTCAAGCCTTTCTGTCAATCTCTCTGTATTCTTATGATAAATTATCAGGTCTGCAGTAAGCCCAGCATCAATCATACAATCCATAAAGTATTTTAATGCAATGATGCAGCCATCATGAAACTATCTCGAACCCAGTGATAGATTTCTTTCGCTTTCGGTCACGAGCAGTGTCTTGTCGCCAAAATAATATTGGAAACAGTAGAGTGTAGCCCTAGGAGCTCAATTGATGTTTTTTCCCCCAACATGTGAATCTCCGTGAATCACAGACAGTGATTGACAGTGAATCAAACTCAGATCCTTTCGCTTGTGAGGCGAGTGTGATAACCACTAACCGTGGTTTAGTGGTAATAGTGGATACGGTAATTAACACAATTTTGTTGACTTATTATAATGTAACAGAAATGTCAGGTTCTTGAGGTGAACGATTTACCTTTGGTTATGTTCTGTTTAAAACGTATTAATGTTCTACAGGGAGCTATGTATCTTTAGAATGAACTGCAGTATCTTGCAAATGATCATAAAATTGAACTTCTGACCATACTTCCAAAGAAATATGGCCATTGCTGTAACCACTAAACCACGGTTAGTGGTTATCACACTCGCCTCACAAGCGAAAGGATCTGAGTTTGATTCCGAGGCAGGGCAAAATCTTATGCAAGTTTCCTTACTCCACCGTCTCTGTTTACCTAGCAGTAAGTAGGACGCGATTGGCAGATCGCTTTCCGGAGGTAATAATCCCTTTTTTTCGTGGAGTCCTGTAGCTCAGTGATTAGAGCACTCGCTTTGCAATCGAGAGACCTGAGTTCAATTCCAGGCAGAGGGCGAAACCTTGGGCAAGTTTCCTTACTCCACACACCTAATAATAATCCCTCCGAAACCAAAAACAATAATAAATTGGTCATTTTCAATCTACGACTGTTTGTGGGACATTGCTGTGTGCAATTGGCTGCCGCGTTCGCCCACAAATATACAGTCAATTCACTTTACAGTGTGTTCTGTGAAGCGCTTTGGGACATCCTCCCGACGTGAAAAGCGCTATATCAAATGCAAGGATTATTATTATTATACTGCAAAGTAGAAACAGAAACAAAAGTCGCTGGGAACACTCAGCAGGTCAGGCAGCATCTATGGAGAAAGGAAAGTGATTCAACATTTCGGGTCTACGACCCTTCATCAGAACTGGGGCATGTTTGGGAGGGAGAGGCTTTTAAGGGCTAACAGAGATGGGGGAGGCAGGGCAAGGAAGACAAAGGAGAAAATGAGGTAGAGGACAAGGGAAGATGGGTTAAAGAGGTGTTAATGATGCAAAACAAAGGGGGTTGCAACAAAACGGGAAAGAAATTTTAATAATGCAGAACAAAATGGATGGGGGAAATTGCAACAAAATAGGCAGACCAGAGAGAGAAAAGGTGTGTCTGGGACCAAGATGATGTGGTAATGGTCACAAAAAAAGGGTAGGGGGAAGGTGAGCTGTTATGGTCTGAAATTGTTGAAATCAATATTGAGGCCAGAGGGCTGTAAGGTTCCTAGTAAATCTGCTATATTCAATTGCACAGTCTTTGCGATAAAATCCGTTTGATGGAACTATTTTGATGACGTAATGAGATGCCATATCAAATACAATGATTTATTATGTGATTAAAGATGCTGTAGAAATTGGCTCCACCATGAAACATCTTGACCATTGATGAGAATGATTGGGGCATGGGCATAGGCATGGTCAAAGAAGTAGGTTTTAAAGTCAGAAATGAAAGGGTTTGGGGGGAGAAACAAGCTGAGGGTCCCTCGATGTGAGTTCCATGGGAATTTTGAAAGCTCAGATGGAGAGTAAGAACATGCTGAATTAATGCAGCACCAGCCAGACCATTGTTCTGTAACATTCATGTATTCATGCCGTCTTTTAGGCTTTCCTTGTGGATCAGTGTCATTTGGCTAAGTTATAGTGGCAGATTGTTTGGATGTAATCTGCCGTTCTTTATCACAAACAAGAGCATGAGGAAGTCCTTTCCCAGCAAGTCTCTGTGTGGACGACAGCCAGACTCAGGTGAGAAATCACCCTGAAGATGTAGGATCATCTCCATGAGCTTTGGTTACAGGCTGAAAATCAGAATGTTTTCACTAATTATTACATCAAGAAGCATCAAACATCCAGACAATGGATAGTGAAGATCACACAGCAAGATGGTCCCAAGGAATGAATTAAAAGCAGTGAAGCGAACACTTTAAGGCCTGAAATTCCATTGAGTCTTGTCCTGCAAAGGCCATTTTGTCTTACATTTGATATAGCGCCTTATCATGTTATTGAGAAATCTCAAAGTGCTTTACAGAATATATTGTAAAGTGAATTGATAGTTTGTGGGCAAAATGCAGCAGCCAATTGCACACAACAGAGTCCACCAAACAGTCATGGATTGAGTCACCATTTTTTTATTTATTACCCTGGAAAGCAATCTACCAATCGACCAACAACCAGGTTCCTGGTTACTGCTAGGTAAACAGAGGCATGTAGAGTAAGGAAACTTGCCTAAGATTTCACTCTGCCCAGGAATCGAACCCAGATCCTCTCACTTGTATGGCGAGTTCTAATCACTACGCTACAGGACTCCAAAAGCCCCTGGAACCAACCACTCTGGATGTGAGCAGTGAATTCAGTCCTTCTCTGTATGACTCAGCCAGACCCTGAGTAAACTCTTTAACCCATCTGAAGTTTGGTGCACGTATTGAAAACAGGCAAATTTAAAAGTTTTATGCACTGAAGCTCACTCCATAAAACACAGCAAAACAAAACTATATCACCTAAGTTTTTTACAGTCTCTCTGAAGCACGGGTCTGACTGAAGACAATATTAGTTATTTTTAGCCTTTATATACATAACTGACTTGGACTTTGGTATAGAGAGCAAGATTTCATAGTTTGCAGATGCCACAAAACTTGGGAACGTAGAAAACAGTAAGGAGGATGGTAGCAGACTAAAAGGGGGACTTCATCTGCTATGTGTCTGGTGAAATGGGCAGACACATGGCAGATGAAGTTTAACACAGTGAAATGTGAGGTGATGTATTTTGGGAGGAAGAATGAGGAGAGACAATATACAGCAAATGGTGCAGCTTTAAAGGGGGTTCAGGAGAAGAGAGACCTGGAGGTTCACATACACAGGTCTTGGAAGGTAGCAGGACAGGTTGATAGAGCTGTTAAGAAAGCAGATGGGATCCTTAGCTTTATAAACAGAGGCATAGAGTACAAAAGCAAGGAAGTTCTGCTAAACCTTTATAAGTCACTAGCTGTACCCGTTGTAGCTTCGCTTGCAACCAAAGGATCTAATATGGAATGCAGATTGACACACAGACAGACATTTCATCTTTATCTATACCCATCTGGGAGGATCCTGTGGGAGGACTCATTTTGGCCGTGCTGTTCTTTGAGTGGGCAACTCATTTTGCGTGCTGTTGCAGTTCTTTCAGCATTGAAATGCAGTCGCGCTGTTCTTTGTTCTTCAGTTTCATTGTATGGGCTTCACTCTTTTGTCTAGGATTTTTACTTGTCCTTGAAAGGTGTGATTTTCGCTTAGGCATTTTTATACTGATAAATATAAATGTATAATTTATAATCACAGGGACGTCCTCCCGACCTGAAAGGCACTTTTAAAATATAATTTTGTTGTTGTTGCCGAGGCTTAGCTCCTTCTGTGTTCTTTATTTTGTTGCAGCAGCCACTTGGCTACGTACGTCTCTGTGACACACGTTGCCACAGCGCCACTTTGACTTGGCGGCCACCAGGTGTAACTGCAGTGAAAAACGCAATATATTTTAGGTCTTAACTCATGAACAATAGGAGATATCCAAAAACAAATATACCCATGTCATTCCCAGATGCAAGACCTTTCCGATGAGGTACAAATCATGTCTCTACGTCAATCGGTTATTCAGATACTTCTTGAAGCACAGACAGACATTGTCGTTTTTTTAGTATAGAAGATTGGTTGGAAGATGGTGTCCCATTCTGGGCACCACACTGGGAAGGATATCAAGAACTTGGAGAGGGTGCAGAGAAGATTTAGCAGGGATAAGGAACTTTAGTTATGTGGAGAGGCTAGACTAAACAAGCTGGGGTTATTTTTCTTAGAGCAGAGGTTAAGGGGAGATTTAAAAGAGGTGTTCAAAATAATGAGGTTTGATAGAGTAAATAGGTTTGATAGAGAAACTGTTTCCACTGGCAGGTAAGCAGGGGACATAGATTCAAAATAATTGGCAAAAGAACCTGAGGGGAGATGAGAATTTTTTTTACACAGAAAGTTGTTACAGTCTGGAATGTACTGCCTGAAAGGGTGGTGGAAACAGATTCAATAACAATTTTCAAAAGGGAATTGGATAAGTACATAGGATTGAAAATTTGCAAGGGGAAAGAGCAGGCGAGTGGGACTGATTTCTTAGCTCTTCCAAAGAGCCAGCACAGGCACGATGGGCCGAATGGCTTACTTCTGTGCTGTAATATTCTATGATTCTATAAATGAGTGTTGTTCTGGGAAGCATGATGCATTTCATTCAGAGAGTGATTTGCTATGGAACTGCCCTGGCGTAATGGCAATAAATGTTTGAAGGGATATAGTTTTATTCTTTTTACTAGTACTGAAATAGCAAACAGCTGTTAGCAGTGGCCTGTATTAAAGCCATGAAGAAGAGGCCTGGTACAGCATGTCCAAATACCACAGTCTTTATTAACAAGAGGAGTGAATCACAGTCATATTTCAAACCAAGGAGACAATCAGGCTGTAAAACAGATGGTTGTGTGCGAGGTGCATTTCATGCAAAAATAATGATAATAATTATTGCATTTGATATAGCGCCTTATCACGTCGTTGAGACGTATCACAGCACTTCACAGAATATATTGCAGAGTGGATTGACTGTGTATTTTGTGGGCGAAACATGGCAGTCAATTGCGCACAGCAGTGTCCCACAAATAGTCATGGATTGAGTGACCACATTTTTTTGAGGGATCATTAGCCCTTGAAAGCGATTCATTAATCGAACAACAATCTGGTTCCTATTTTTACTGCTAGGTAAACAGAGGCGTGTGGAGTAAGGAAACTTACCTAAGGTTTCAACCCGCACAGGAATCGAACCCGAGTTTTCTCGCGTGCGAGCGAGTGCTCTAACCACTATGCTACGGAACTCCACTGGGGACTTCTGCTTGTAATAGAGGACTAAAACAACAGCAACAACTTGCTTTTATATAGCGCCCTTCATGCGGGCTAGTGTCTTGAAGGGCTAATATTTATCTCTCTATTATGTGCCAGAAAGGTGAAGGCGAACTAGATGGACATTGGCCTTTTTTCGTCTAGCATTTCTTATGTTCTTATATTATTTGATACAGCGCCTTTCACATCAGGAGGATGTCTCAAAGCACTTTGCGGGTATTGCTGTGACACGTAGTGACCGTGCATTTTGTGGTTGAAGTAGTATTATTTACAACTACCTTTTCGTTCCCTTTTGCCATTTAGGGAAGTAATTCTCTCCACAAAAAATCCCTTTGTCTCAACCCCTCTCTCTCTCTGTCTTTAAAAACCTCCTGATAAACCTATCTCTCTACCCACAATCAGCTCCCTCCTCCCCCGTCTCTCACACTCCCTGCTCAGCGCACCATCTCTGTGAAGCACCTCGAGATGTTACTTTCCATATAATAGCATTTTCAGACTCTGAGACACTACCCCGCATGAAGGTATAAATACTAGTTGCTGCTGATGTTCTTGTTGTTGTTGTTGTTGATCCACTTTATACCCATCCACAGTCCCACAAGGAACACTCTTGTCTTTGCCTTTTTTGCCTTTTTTTTGCCTTTGCCTTTTTCTCTAAAAGGCAAATCGAGGTTGTGTCATGTGATAATTATCACAGATGTTAATTATCACTCCACAACACTCCCCATTTCCCACTACCAACATATTGTGCAATAAACATGATTGTCCATGTTCCTCAGTGATTGCGTCCAGAGTAGATTAATGTCCAAAGGAAACTTTGGTTTTCCTGATTGAGAAAAAAGATAATTGAAGCATCAGTTAAATAAGTACAGAAATCAGATGCTTTTGGCATTTTTCTGAAAATCTCCCTTCTCCTAGGGAGTCTCTCAGTGTTTTGGCCAACATTCCTCCCGCATCCGAATTTGCCAAAAACAAATTAAGGGCCATTAATCTTGTTAATGTTTGTGAGATGTGCACAGTCACTGTCACATTTTGGCAAATATCAGTAACTGCATTTGAAGATAACTTGCTGATGTGAGACTTCTTTCGTAAGGTTCGATATGGAACCTTACGAACCTTAAGAACCTTGTTCTTATTAATCGTCGAAGAGACCAGAAAAGGCTACAATTCGATAGTTGCTAAAGAATGTTCCTCCGTGATTAAATCTTAATTAGTAGAGTAGAATTATTTGTACTTTGCAGCATGAAACATCATATTCCCAAAATATGGAAATATGACAGCCACTTTTACTGGCAAGATATTTTGCACCCCCATTTGTTTTCAGAGATATATTTTAGAAAAAAGCTAAACACAGAAATTATCCTTTGTATTACAGCAAGCCCTTTTTAATACTGTTTGTCTGGGCATTTTCTGCTTGGTGACAACAAAGACATCGGAGATGAGAGAGAGAGGGGTAGAATCTGGTTTGCGATCTGATGTGCAAAGCAATTAAAAAAGCTATAATATAATAATATTAATTCTTGCATTTGATATAGTGCCTTATCACTAGACCCTAAGCGCTCTGAGATGCTGTCCGGCATGGAGAGCGCTATATCCAAGTTATTGTTGTTTATCACATAATTGAGAAGTCTCAAAGAGCTTCACAGAATATATTGTAAAGTGGATTGACTCTATTCTTCGTGGGTGAACTGCCATTAAATCTGTTAAATACAATATATTTACATTGATGCTGTGCGCCTCCCATCTGGATAATGGCCCAGAGTACTTTTACAGAACAACTATAGTTGAATTACATATAATATTATTGTGATATTAGAATAATTACAATGAATTTCAAATAATAACATTGCGATGCAGGGCTATTTCTATAGCCATCTGCATTCTCATGCTGCTCCCTAGTGGTTGACATACAGAACTCAAGCTGAGCTAGAAACCAAACAGATCAGTTTGCAGTTATATAGCGCCTTTCATGAATTGTAAGTAACTGTATTGTATCTGTATTTGATGTTTATCCTTAAATTCTCCAAGCACTAGCATAAAACATAGAAACAAAGACTGTGGTTTTGCCTGGGGAGATGGCATTAAGACTGTGATGTCCACAGATCCTATTTGTATTGTATTGTATTGAATCTAGTTTAGGAAATTGAATCTGTCTCCCAGCTCCAGTCAACATCTGCCTCCCCCACTCAGTAACAATTAACGTTCTTTTTTTCCTCTCTCTGACTGCTCCCAGTGGTAACTCCACTCACTCCTTTCCTGCTCTAGACAGTCAGTCAGCACTTGCCTATCTTTCCCCATTATTGGCGCTCAATACATAAATCATTGGAAACATTATAAATTTGGCATAGTAACTGTGCATTTGTCGGTAAAGCACATGAGCCGATTTGCACACAGAAAGATTCTATCAACAGCCATGGAGTGAGTGACCAATTTTATTTTGGGGGTTGTTGGCCAGGACACTGGGGGAGACAAGACACTCAATTCTCTTTTCGGATAGTGCATCAGGTCGTTAACAACCCCCTGAACTGAGCTGTCGAGACCTCACTTTTAGCCGAGAGGAACTCCTTTGTCTTAAAAGTTAAGCTCGCGGTGAACTGTGAAATGGAAGGTGATTTTCCCGCAGTTCTTAAAAAGAAGCAGTTTCTAGGGCTGAGTTTAAGAATTTTCCAATATCCCCTGCATAATCTTACATGTTAAGACTCGCAGGGTAAGTCACAATGGCATTTTGAGTTGCAGCTCAGCTCTCGTATAATAACGCCTCCCAGGGGAAGTCAGGGTTATTTGCGCTATTGTAAAACTGCAGTAAAACTCGTATAAGTCTGATCTATATAAATCATATAATCGCCCAAGGCATACATCTGCCTAAGTCCTGTTCAAGAATTTATATTTTATGCAGGTTTGACATAACTCACATTTTGAATAAGTCATATTAAATGTATGGCCCCAACTGATATTTACCTGATATTTACTCAAACCTGACTTTTATTTTTTTACCATTAATTAGCTAACAGTCCAAGATAGCCATAACTCCCATATTAATATGAATTGATCTGTCCTTCTGTCATGCATCTCCAGGTGATCATTACAATGTATTTTTTTAAATTGCTGGGACAATATTATTGCGTACCTAAGCTTTCCACAACATTGTGCACCCGGTCACACATCCGCATAGGCAGTGAGAGTTATGGTTGTCAAATTGCTACTCACTATGATTGAGGTTTGATTTCTTTCTTTCTCCTTCCATATGGAGATCCTAATATTATGCATGTTGCTGTGGGGTTCTGTTAGCATTTAGATTGGATCCAAACCAACGGTTTCAAATCAGTTCCATTTCTCTCACGGCGAGGCAATCCTACAATGTGCATTGAGTTGGTAAGTGTGTATGACGCCATTTAAATAAATCAGCCAACAGCTGCTTTAAGCAACAACACCAAAAAACACCTCCAACTAGCTGTCAGAATGATTTGCGAGCTTTAATATACATTAATGTCCCTCTAGGACAATTTAATGTGCTTCTCACACAAGGCATTACCTTCCACCAAAACCTAAGTACTGTACGGCATTAATACAGGTCAACAACGTTATAACCCACCCCCGTGTAAGGTAGGTCCGCTTATAACACTGTTATGCAGTACACTGACAATGTAGTCTGTGAGACATCTCAAAGTGCTTCACAAAATGTACTGTAAAGTGGATTGATTGTGTATTTTGTTTGCACAACAATATCTCACAAACAGCCATATGAGTGACCAATTTTATCTGGGGGTTTGTTGGCCAGGATCACCAATAGCACCATGGGAACTTTTAACTTTTAACTTTTAACATCCACCTGAACAGACTTGGTTTAACGTCTCACCTGAAGGACAGCACCTCTGACAATGCAACACATCCACAGCACAGCTTTGGAGTGTTAAATGAGACTACGTGAGTTCAAGTCTTGAACCCACAACCCTCTGAATCTCTGAATTTGGTATTTGCTTGTGAACAAAAAGAAACGTAAGAAACGTGTTGAGACCCAGGAAAGTAACCTCGAACTTTATTGTCTCTTCCAACAGGTTCGTTCTTCCCTTCTTTGAGACCAACAGACACTGTCTTTAAAGTGGTGTTTTGGCTGGGCTACTCCAACAGCTGTTTGAACCCCATCATTTACTCTTGTTCCAGCAAAGAGTTCAAGCGAGCGTTCATCCGGATTCTGAAATGCCAGTGTCGCCGCAGAAAGCGACCTGCCTGGCGCATGCACAATTACAACTGGAAAATGAGCTCACTGGAGCATCACCATAAAGATTCCGCAGAGGACGGCTCCGTTATTTTCAACGGTAGCGCCCGGAAGGTCATGGTCACCGGCAGCCCCAACTTCGTGGGCAAGAGTCAGCGGGAGAACGTGGAGATGTGTGCTTGCCGAGACTGGCGGCTGCTCCCGTCCTTTCACCACAACCCGCTCCGAGGCAAGGGGACCAAGGAAATGTGCGAGTTTCCCGGCAAGATCATCAACGGACAGTACGGGATCTGCACAGGGTCGGAGGAGAAGAGCGATCAGTTTGCATGTCAAGCCAAGCCCGAGGGGTGGTTACCAGCAAACGTCAGTAACAAAGTGACTCGAAACGTCCTCGAAACAGATATTTAAAGGGGCTCGGCACCTTTACCACTTGTACAGACCTGGTTGTGAAATTGCTGTTGTTTGCTCCATTGTTTACAAGAGTATAAACACACATATAATTATAAATGCTATATAAATGTTTCACTCTCCTTTCTATATGTTATTATAATTTATTGTTTTGGATACAGTATATATGTATATATGTTGCTATGAAAACCATCATATCCTCAGGAAAGTGTCTGCTTACCTATACGCATGGCCCCTACTTCATCTGAAACCTGTATGCACAAGTGGGGCTGTGATTTTGAGAACTGCTTTTGGCCAGTGTTAAATAAAAGGATATCGCACCTAAGGCAGTTGTGTTCTTAAAAGCAAGGCCCGTTTCGAGATTAATCTTTTTAACCGCACTTTCGGTCACCTCTCCCCTCCCCACCGCACTTCCATCTGGGAGGCCCAGACAACAGTGTTAAACGCTTTTTGAGATCTTCCCTTGACATGAAAGGCGCTGTGTAATTGTACATTATATTGTATAATGGATACAACCATTCAATGAGGGATGAACTTGCTCCACATAGTCTTGAAGAAGCAAAATAAAGTATTAAGAAAGCCATAAACCATGACTGCTTTCATATCTCAAATAAACTAACTAAATAAAATAATCTAAAATTCCGCTTAACAAAGATGGTGCTAGCTGGACAAGCAGCGGGAAGCTTTTTGGACAGTACTTTTAAAGGGAGGTTGTGTGGTTTCAGTTGGTTAAATTCAAGCAGTTATCCCACCACATAATCTGGAGATCCCCAAGCCTTAGCTCATGCCAACCTGTGCCTAATACACTCTGGAATTAGACAAGCAGGAAGAGAGTGTACATTCCATTCCAGATACAGGAACATGTCCACACATACATGGAACTCAGCTTGGTGTCAATGCCAATGTTCAGATGTGCCGCTTTTTGCTCTGGAGTAAAGATATAATTCCCTTTTCACATTCTTGAACATGCTATGGTGCAATGGATTTACAAGTTAATTAATCAACAACTAAATTTATCTGATTGGAATGAGTTCAAATTATTTGTCATCAATTTACATCTGAGCTCTGTTAGCTACTGTTGGTGTGTTTACAATACAAAATGACATTTGTACAGCGCCTTTCACGTCAGGAGGACATCCCAAGCCGATGTATGTATGTTTGACTCATTCAGACATCCAAAGGCATCGGAAGCCTGAAATAGTATTTTGTATATTGTATTCCCACCCTATTTGTCCCTCCATCACTGCATCAAGCTGCTTTTTAAATGAGTCCCAGTGTCCTGGACTCAACCACTCTGCAAAACGCAGTCACTCCCTGTGGAGTGCTTTGAGAAGTTTCAATGCTGTAGGCACGAAAAAATGTTTTTTTGGTCAGCCGGGGGTCTGACACATGCAGAAACCTAGTACCTCACTTAAAGAGCATCCGAACCAGATTGAGAGTCCCACTTGTCTGCCACTTACACATGGAGATTGCCATTATTAAAACAATACACTGAGTGATAGGTGGTTGAACAACTCACAAGAACAAAAGGCTGGGAGACAAAGATATTATAAATCGTGTATTACTCAGACATTATTGCCGTCATTAGTTGGACCACTTACACCTTTAGACATCTTCCCTGTCTGGCCTATGGAACACCTTGAATGCTTCAGACAATGACTTGAGGAACTACGTGTTTTATAATAATCCTTGCATTTCATATAACATCTTGGCACGTCGTCAAGACATCTCAAAGAACTTCACAAGATATAGATTAAAGACAAGAATTGAATCTATATTTTGAGGGTGAAATGATGTAGCCAATTGCGCACAGACAAACATTCGTGGATTGAGTGACCAAATAATTAACACCAACAATAACAAGATTACATTTGTATAGCGCCTTTCACGTCAGGAGGACATCCCAAGGCACTGGACAGTGTACAGCATTTCTACATTAACATATGTTTGGCCCATAAACAAAGCATCACTGATGAATTTGTTTAGTTCTATGACTACTTTAGAACTCATCTCCCATTATGACATTAAAGACATTTCTGAAATGAGTCCAGAGCAGCCTGGCCTCATGTCCCATCCCACCCCAGGTCACTTCCTGTAGCTCTATAGGAACTGGAATTGAGAGAAACAAGGTGGAACACAGCGGAAAAAGACAAACAAAAACCTGCATGTGTAGGAGCGAAACCACCAGCAAGGGAGGTGTGCAACTTGTGGGTTAAAAGGGGAGCATGACATTTGGTTTCCATGATAGAGTTGCAAACACAATGGAACCCAGGACTTGTAAAGCACAAACACACCACCTCACCTCCACCGCGTATAAAGACATTGTGAATGGACCTTCCCAGTTCTCAAATTGTGATTGACATCCAATAGGTGTAGGAAATTAGATGAATAATAAATGTTTAAGTACTGCCAGAGAGATTGCGTTGAGCTCCCAAGCTGTCACGTTTAAGAAACTTGTTTATAGTTACACAGTCCCATTGATTTTTAATGAGTTCTGTGGTGTGTCTTGGATACCAGTATTGATTTGCTTTGTGCAATTAGCAGAAGATGCATTATTTGTTTAATAAGGTTAAAAATCTGCTGTAGTTTATCCACCTCCAACACAGTACCAGTTTCACAGAAGACAGTGTAAATCATGTGATGTTGACTCATGACGGATAGAGGTTAATGATTTGCAGCTCGGATTATCAGGAGCTACAAGCAGCGAAGCAGAGAGAAAGGTATCAGCCAGTGCAAAGAGCAAATGGTAGCTTCTAGTGAAGGTATTTCAGGCTCTGCCACTATTAAGCGCTCCGAGACGCTGCCCCACATGAAAGCCGCTATATAAATGCAAGGTTTTGTATTTATCCAGCAAATGAACCTCCAGCCTTACCGTTTGGGAATCAGTCTCGGACCTTTCAAGAGCTTTGGTGAAACTAAGCAAGGAAGACCACGAGCACGAGATAGAGGGACAGACGTTTAAGAAGCTGATGTTTCAGAGGTATTTTTGAATAACAGCATGCACTGGAATAGCCACGGGCCATTGTAGATTCTGATATTGACTGAATTGGATGTGTGGGACTCACTGTGACTGGGAGACAATCACAGGGGATGGATACAAGCCATAGTCCTCCTTTCAATTATACTCTATCTTGCAACTCTTCAGAAAGCGTGCCCTACACAGCAAGGCAAGTGATTCAATGCGTGACTACCCTCAGTGTTCTCACCATCATCACACTCCTTACTGTCCTCGGCAACGTCCTCGTGATTGCTTCAATCGCCTACTTCACCAAATTGCAAACTCCCACCAATGCCTTTATTCTGTCTCTGGCCACGGCAGACATCCTTGTGGGTCTGGTCGTGATGCCCTTCAGCATGGTCAAAGCTGTCTTTGGCTGGTATTTCGGGCGAATATTTTGCAAAATCCATTCCATCATGGACGTGATGCTCTGTACCTCTTCAATCGTCAACCTCAGCTGCATCGCCTTTGACCGCTATTTTGCCGTGTGCTACCCATTGAAATATCGCTTCACGATGTCTCGGAAAAGGGTAACATTTCTTCTGCTGATCTGCTGGATTCTGCCCGCTTTGGTGTCCATTGTGCCCTTGGTGTTGGACCTCCACGTCATAGGTTTGGAAGACTCCTTTGAGCAGTTAGATTCACAAGATTGCGTGTTTGTAGTCAACATCCCTTACTCTGTGACTGCTTCCATTATTGCCTTCTACCTCCCCATGCCAGTCATATTGGTTGCATATGCCAAAATCTTCCTTGTGGCCACAAACCAAGTGAGAGAGATAGCCGCAAGGCAGCAAGGAATGAACTTGGAAATGATCCAGCAAAATTCATCCATAAGGAAAGAAAGGAAAGCAGCTAAAACTCTGGGGATCATTATTGGATGTTTCCTGCTCTGTTGGGTGCCTTTCTTCACTTTAAACATAATCGATCCCTTACTCGGTTACCAGGCAGACTCAATTCTTATTGAGGTCTTTCTGTGGCTGGGCTACCTCAATTCGGGGCTTAATCCTTTTTTATATGCTTTCTTCAACAAATCGTTCCGAAGAGCTTTTTCGATGATAATCAGTTGCAAAATAATTACCAAAGATTGTCATTATAACAGCTTGGCTGGCTCTACTAAACTCAACACACGACTTAAGACCATTTCACGTCAATTCACTCTTACCAGTGAATTGTTTGATGAAGAAGAATAAATACATTGCACAGATGATCAATGTATGAACTGAATGGGACGTGAATGTATTCCCGGCCGGCGAAATGTTGGACAAGTTTCCTTACTCCACATGCCTCTGTTTACCTAGCAGTAGGTAGAACCCTGGTTGTTAGTCAATTGGCGGATTGCTTTTCCGGGAATGATTCCTTCAAAAAAAAATCACTTAAATCCACGACTGTTTAAGTCGTTTTGCCCACAAAATATAGAGTCAATTCACTTTATAGTAAATCCTGTGAAGCGCTTTGAGATGTTCTTCCTGCTTGAAAGGCGCTTCATCAAACGCAAATATTATTTTTGTTAATTAGCTTTTGTTAGAGCAGTTTCAACGACAGATTTGGAAACCAGTTTAGCAGCGTGATTTTTTAAAGTGTATATTTAAGATTCGGGGTCACGTATTCAGGCCTATTTTATGCACTGAGAAGGGGATATCAGTGCTCTGGTATTGTCACAAAAGGTGGGACAACCCATGATGGCTTTGCTCCTTTATCATTTCAATGTGGAAACACCCAAATGCAAGAACATTACAAAACTTTTATATCCATTTTGGGTGTCAGCCTGGCCCAGTTTGTCATGTTCTCACCTCTGACTCAGATGTTGTGGGTTCAAGCTCACGTCGGGACTTGAAACTTATAGCTAGGCTGACGCTCCAATTTAGTGCTGGGAGTGTGCTGCAATGTCAGAGGTATGAGATACCTGTTCAGATGGCAAAGAGGCAAAGACATGGAGTAACAGTGGGCTGACTCAGGTGAAGTTCTCCACTTAGCATCCACTCCTAGCATAACGTTCGCAGATGCAATGCATGGGCAGGAAGAAATAGGGGGTGTGAAAGCGACGTGATCCTGTGTGAAGGGCTATACAATTGTTGATGTTTTTGTTGTAAGCAAAGCACTGTGAAGGAAGGCGATAGATTAAAAGAAAAGTCAATAGGAAATTATAACGTGGGGCACCTTGACCAAGACCCACTGAGGTGTAGGAAGAGGTGGAAGGAACCAGAACTTCATTGTAACAGGAGCACTGTGTAATTGACTGAACTAAGAAATAACCTCTGATTTATACATGATGGAGGGAATAGAGTGTAAGAGAGGGGAATAGGAGGGATTGAGGCCTGTGTGGAGTATAAAGACAGGCACAGACTAGTTGGGTCAAACTACTGTTTCCGTCTGTCTATTTATATCTTCTCTTCTCTGGATATTCTTCTTGTTGAACTTTGAATCTTGGCAACTTTGTGTACTTTGTTCTGACAGCCAACGTTCACTTGTGAGCATCAAACCGTGAGCGTCAGCAGGATAACTGATTGCAGACAACATCACAATTGAGTCTAACCCTGTCCTTATCCGGGTCACTGTACACCAACTGGGATCAGGCAGCATGATTCATACATTTCACTCTCTAGCTCAGAGACATTCATGCTGATCACACTGCCCTGTATTACTACACTGGCTGAGGTCAACAAAACTCAGCACAAATAACAACAACTACAACAAGATTCCATTTATAGAGCGCCTTTCACGTCAGGAGGACGTCCCAAGGCGCTGTACATTTGGGTCAGGAACCGAGCAGGGGGGAAATGGTCAGGGTGAGGGGAGGGAAGGGAGGGAGCGAGGAGGGGGGAAATGGTCAGGGTGAGGGGAGGGAAGGGAGGGAGCGAGGAGGGCGTAGAGAGTCGAGAGGGGAGCCAATTACTTGCATTTTATATAACGCCTTATCACATCGTTGAGATGTCTCAAAGCACTTCACAGAATATATTGTAAAGTGGATTGACTATATTTTGTGGGCGAAATGCGGCAGCCAATTGCGCACGGATTGATTGACCAAATCTTTTTTTGAAGGATTACTACTCCCGGAAAGCGATCTGCTAATCGACTAACAACTGGGTTCTGACTTACTGCTAGGTAAACAGAGGTGTGTAAAGTAAGGAAATGTGTCTGAAGCTTTGCCCCACCTAGAAATCGGACCAGATTGCAAGGCGAGCACATAAAACCTGCTGCTACATTGCACTTGCAAAACCTTTACCCTGGAGGCAATTGACTGAGCCAGACTAACAATTTTAAAACATAAAACTTTGTAACTATAGATTTCTGCAAGAACCTAGTTAACATTTCTGTTTAGATGTCACTTAGTGTACTGCCTGTTTTATGCACTTCACATGTTGCTGCTGTTACAGCAACATCTCCAAGGCAATATTTGGTCAGCACAAGCAATGAAGTTAATAAAGAGAAAGACCCAAACAGATCTTTGAAACCTAACACGGAAACAATCATATTTTGTGATGTGGATCTGAACATTGCCCACGATAAATCGTAACTTATTGTTTGATAGAAACATAGGAACATAGGAACTGGAGGAGGCCATTCAGCCCTTCGAGCCTGTTCCGCCATTTAACTAGATCATGGCTGCTCCGTATCTCAACTAATCCTTCCAATTCCAATTTCCGTTTTCTCCCCATATCCCGTAATATCCTGACCTACCAAAAATCTATCACCTCACTCTCAAAGGTGTGGATGGATCCAGCATCCACGGCCTTTTGGGAGAGAGAATTCCAGATTTCTACCACTCTTTGAGTGAAAAAATGCTTCCTGATTTCACTCTCAAATGGCCTGGTTCTAATGTTAAGACTATTCCCCCTTGCTTTGGATTCCCCCACAAGAGGAAATAGCTTCTCTGTATCTACCCTATCAAATTCCTTTATCATCTTAAATACTCAATCAAATCACCCCTCAACCTTCTAAACTCAAGGGAATACAATCCAAGTTTACTCAGCCTTTCTTCGTAACTTAACTCTTTTAGAACTGGAAACATTCTGGTGAACCTGCGTTGCACCCCCTCCAGGACCAATATATCTTTCCTGAGGTGTGGTGCCCAAAACTGAACGCAGTCTCCAGATGGGGTCCGACTAACCCTCTGAAGCATCATTTCTTCCCTTTTGTATTCCAGACCCCTTCAGATAAAGGCCAACATTCCATTCGCCTTTTGATTACTTTTTGCACCTGGGAACTAGTTTTTAGTGATTTGTGGATATGGACATCCAAATCTCTTTGCTCCTCCACATTTCAATTGTTTAGTGTGTTTGAAGCACCGAAAAGTTATCAACGTGAAATACGTCATTCTATGTACTGGAAAGTACACAACACAACAGGAGTGCTAAGGGAAGGGAATATCTGGTCACAAATACAGGAAAGCTAGAAACTTATACGAATTGAGAGAAAATGAGTTCTGCTTGTCCCATTCATAGCTCAATATTACTAATAATAATCCTTACATTTGGAACAGCACCTTTCATATTGGGAGGATGCCTCAAAGCATTTATAATAATCCTTACATTTGATATAGTGCCTTATCAGGTCGTTGAGACGTCTCCAAAATGCTTCATAGAATATACTGTAAAGTGAATTGACTGTATATTTTGTAGGCAAACGCGGGATAAACTGCAAAGTGTAGTGATGTGTGGGCTATTATTATTTATAATAATAACCGCAAGAATTATATTATAACTATCTAACCAAACAAGTGAAAACTGAACACATTAATTCAACAAAGAAAGTCAACTGTTTAAATAAATGATCATTTGGCAGTGCCATCTAGTGGATATGGAAGGAAGGTGGATTAGAATTTACAAAATAAAGTTAATTTTCACCAGGGTGTTCACAAAGTCCTGTTCTCCCACCCTCACACCTTGTTATTTTTTCTTGCAATGCATTTTTATTTTCTGATGAAGATGAATCGATACTAGTAACTTCATCCTCACTCCATCCATGTCACGGAAGATGACACTGAACATGTCGACGTATCATTATCTACCATGAAAATGATGCACTCATACACCGATCCTCTGGACGTCTAAATACAATCACACTTGTACTGAATACGATTAAATACTTCTAAATACAACTATCATATTTTTTCCACGTTTCAGTTGTTGGGCAGTGCGCTGTAGAAAAAAAACATGGAGGTAATTGGACTTTGTGAACACTGTATACGATGGTGCTTCAGGTTAAATGTGTTTGGCAAGCAATTTACATGCCCTTGTTGTTGACTGTGCAATTTTGCTGCTGTTGGTTGCTGAGTCTAATTGTGAGTATATGTATACAGAAGGGGAGTGCTCGTTGGAGATATGGCAGCAATAACACTGAGGAAGGAAGCAGCAATGAACTCAGTAACCACAGACTGGCAAAGTTAGTGGTGACTTCAGAAGGCAAATGGAAAAATAGAGGAAGAACCTAATGTCAGGACTAATACTAGTTTTTCTATTGAACAGATTTCAAATTGTTCTGTTTTGGCATCTAAATAAGATTTAAAGATTTTTTTTAAAAAAACAGCCCTAGGGGCTTTGTGTCCTTTTTCCATCTAAACTGGTTTAGCACTAAACCACCCAGACCGGTTTGAATGTTGATTTCTTGTCTGCACGTAGTCCAAGTTGACACTCGCTCCATTGTCAAGAGGCGCCGTCCTTCAGATGAGACGTTAAAAATTGAGGTCTCGTCTGCCTGTCCGGGTGGATGTTAAAGATCCCGCGGCACCATTCGAAAAGAGAAGGGAATTTCTCTTAGTGTCGTGGCCAATAATCCCTCCGGTAGCATCGGTCACTCACTTCATAGCTATTTGTGGGGACACTGCTGTGGGAGAATCAGCTGCCGGGTTTCACCCGCAAAATGCACAGTCAATTTACCTTACGGAATGCTTTGTGAAGCGCTTTGAGACGTCTCGACGATGTGATAAGGCGCTGTATCAAATGCAAGGATTATTATTAATATTTTAAGCGATAAAAGTATCAATCTGACCATATGCTCATTTTCAGAGAAAATCAGGAGGTAAAGGTGTGCAGTTCAGAATCCACGACTCTCAGTTTGTGCTGAAGTGGAGCATTGATTTATTAGGTGCTCTGTCCAGGAGAGAAACACCCTCAGGGCGCATGCGCCAACGCCCGCCCCTGTCCACTACAACTCCCGCCATGCCCCGCGGCCGGCATCCTCCTCTGATTGGCTGAGTTGAGCGGAAGTGAACCGGGATCACTTCCGTGTCACACAGAAAAAAAAAAGGTGAGAGAAGACGGAGACGGCGCCGCGGAATGTTCGGGAAAGAAAAGAAAGAGGGCGAGAAAAAAGAGATAGAAGGAGCGAAAGAAAGAGGGATAGACAGAGGTAGAGAGGGGGAATGAAAGAAAGGAAGGAATAGAGAAAAGGAGATAGAGAGAGAAAGAAGGAGAGAGCGAGGGGAGGAATGAAAAACAGAGATGAGAGACAGATAGAGAGGGAAAGGGAAAGAGAAGAGGGGGATAGAGAAGGAAGGTAGAGAGTGAAAGAGAAAGAAAAAGGGCGGGTGAGGCTCTCATTCTCTCTCTCTCTCTCTCTCTCTCTCTCAGTCAGAAGGCTGTGTGTTGGAGCCTCGTGTAGAACTTGCCCCTCTCTGCCCGGCGCTGGGGAGCGCAGCGGCGTTGTTGGAGTTGCGGTCCTTCAGATAACAATAATCTTTCATTCAATGTAGAGCCTTATGTCATTGGCGTCTCAAAGATGAAGCATGAATAAACGGATCGAGGTCGGGGCACCCAGGCCGGGACGTGAAAGATCCCAGTGCGTTTCTCCCGATCAGTGTTAGTCGCTCCAAGTCGCTCTTTGTGGGTTCTCGCTTTGTGTCAAATGGCTGCCACCATTGTCCACAAATACAGTCACCGCAATTGACAATAATTGGATATGAAGCGCTTTGAGATATTTGGTGCTGTAAATCTATTGCAATGAAGCGCTTTGATTGAGTTGTCAAAGATGTGATAAGGTGCTGTATCAAATGCAAGGATTATTATTATTTAAGTGGATTCTAATCAGAGGAGGGCAAAAGCAAACTGCTCATGGGGATGCAGTTCTAAACTATTTTCAGATTATTAGCTAGATTCAAACTCCTGGATGAGGGAAGAAGGACTGCAAAGCAGAATTGAAATGCACAGTGCACCTTTTAGGTAGTTCACAGTGGTTTATGAGGAAGTCGGAATGGCAAATTAACGCAGTTTCCTGGTTGAAGAAAGGCAAATAATGGCAGCTACATATCTGTGGATCTTATAGAAGCTGTGTCTACTCTCGTATCTATATGTATTAGCATACTATGCTTGTCATCCCTCAAATGCCTGCTGTCTTATTTGGAGAAACCCATGAATTAATTTTAAATAGAAAAAATAAGCAATGTTATTTGTTTTAAAAAAGCTTTCAAATATATTGATCTTAGGCACTGGTGAATTTCAACAAACTCAAAATTATAACAACAAAGTAGCTTGTGCAGATCCCTATATATTTATATCTGTTTCACACACCCCACCCCCAATTGTTTTATCATATGTCAATCATGTTTGTGATGGGTGTCATACTACGTCTACAATTACTTGTCTCCTCTGAGATGAGATTGTCAGTACCTTGCAGTTGCTTTCTGGCTGATCAGAGATGTGGGTAACATTTCTAATTTGTAATTTATCTCCCATCTACAATTTATTTAATACATAATTTACAGAGAAAGTGTCTGCCTGACTCAGATTGTATGGTGACATAAAGTTTATGATGTCCGCCTCATGTTTAGAATGTCTAACTTGTCCATTTTCAGCTATTTGAATTGAATTCCCTCTCATTCTCTATCAGGATATGGCAGGACGGAAGAGAGAGTGTTACCTCTTGCTTTTTGTGCTAAATTTCGCCCACAAAATATACAGTCAATTCACTTTATAGTATATTCTGTAGAGCTCTTTGAAACATCTCAATGATGGGATAAGGCACTACATCAAATGCAACGATTATTATCATTATTCTTTCTTTCACATTCAATAGATTACTTCTGTAAATGGATCCTGATTCGAAAAACGTGGACCTTTCGGAAAAATTGGGAACTATTCTAAACATTTCAGAGAGTGAAACAAAAGGGCAGGATGTAACATCTAAGAAGTTGAGTTGCGGTGAATCAGCTGACAGCAGACAGGTGCCTGTGGAGAATAGCACTTTGGGAGCCTGCGGGGATACAGAGAAGCCACAAATTGCTCACGTCAGTTGTGATCAAGAAACAGTAGAAGAACACTTCTATGAGTGCAGAGAATCACTGGAGTCTGATGACTGTGGAACTGCTGAGTGTGTGGAGGGTGCGGCAAGTCTGTCGCCTGAGGATGACATTGAAGTAATGAAAACTAAAAAGCTTGAATTTGATGAAGAATATTTGCGAGAGCTGGAAAAAGATCTACCAGAGGAAGAGAAAAAGGTAATTAATTGGTGGGAACAGCAATCTTGTTACAAGTTTCAACTATGGGCTGTTAGACTTTATCATAAAAAGTCCACTCAGCAGCGTTGTTTCCTGTCCCCATTGATGGACAAGCAAGTCCTGACCACATGAAATCATGAAATTTAGCAGTAAGTAGGAACCCAGTTGTTAGTCGATTGGTGGATCACTTTTCTGGGGATAATAATCCTTCAAAAAAACAATAATAATTTGGTCAATCAATCTATGACTGTTTGTGGGACACTGCTATATTCAATTGCCTGCCACATTTTGCTCACTAATATACAGTAAACTCACTTTACAGTGTATTCTGAGAGAGTGATTGAGAGAGGGGGAGAGCTGTGGGAGAGTGAGAGGGGGAGACAGAGAGAATGTGAGAGGGGGAGACAGGGGAGGAGAGAGAGTGTGAGAGAGAGGTGCACAACTGGCTGCTGCATTTCGCCCACAAAATATACAGTCAATTCACTTTACAGTATATTCTGTGAAGTGATTTGAGACGTCTTAGACACGTGAAAAGCGCTATATTAAATGCAAGGATTATTATTATATATAATGAAATTAGAATCTCATCCTAAACTGCATTAGTTAATTATAATACACAAAATACCTAGTCAGTTCACTTTACAGTATTCACTTAGCAAAGAACCGGACAGGAGAAGAGGAGAAAAAAATTAAGTAGTGAATTGTTATGATCTGGAATGCACTGCCTGAAAGGGTGGTGGAAGCAGATTCAATAATAACTTTCAAAAGGGAATTGGATAGATACTTAAAAAGAAAATAATTGCAAGGCTTTGGGGAAAGAGCGG
Source organism: Callorhinchus milii (assembly GCF_018977255.1). Lineage (NCBI taxonomy): Eukaryota > Metazoa > Chordata > Chondrichthyes > Chimaeriformes > Callorhinchidae > Callorhinchus > Callorhinchus milii. The sequence continues at coordinate 7,312,973 of NW_024704754.1, forward strand.
GAGAGTGAGACTTTCAAAGAGCTGGCACAGGCACGATGGGCCAAATGGCCTCCTTCTGTGCTGCCGGATTCTATGATTCTAGTTTAATCACTTAACAGTATATTCTTTGAAGCGCTTTGAGACGTCTCAACAAAGTGATAAGACTCTATATCAAATGCAAGGATTATTATTATTCGTTGCAGGGTTATTGGTTATTGGTGAAAAGGTATTAAAAATAAAGGTAACAGCTGAATGCGTACATAAAGAGTTATACCTTTATGTTTTTGCCCTGGTCTGTAATGCACTGCTGATGATTTTTGCTCTTTGACAAAATTTACATTACAGAAAAGACAAGATGAAAGTCTGAAGTTAAAAGGAAATGGAAATGAACAGTTTAAAGGAGGAGGTAGGTGTTTTCTCCGAGATTCGTGTAATGGGATCAATTACTTTGAAGGTGTCCATCATACCCAGTGGGTAGTTTAAAAACAGCTTTGCCAATATGTATCTATTAAATTGATCGCTTTACTTAGAGTTTAAGAATTATTTTCAAATAGGTTGTAGTTTGCTGTTCCTTCTTTCCATTCTCTTCCTCCTCTCCAACCCCCCCCCCCCCCCCCTTCAATTTGCAGTTGAGGTACTTTTCAATTTGAGGATCTATTTCTATATTAATCCGGTGTGTGTCATCTGGTAGGAAGGTTTCACAGGCAACACACAAGAGCTAAAGATTAGGGAATCAACTTGTGGAATCAGCAAATCTGTGTTGTTTTTTGAGTGGTTCAATTGTGTATACCCATAATATTTTTTTAAATGTATTGCAAAGTTTAAACACAAACAATATCAGAACAGACACAAGAAACCCACACTATCCTGTCACATGGTTCCCTTTTTATATTGGCTATCTCATTACTTCCCAATTCAATAACACCATTGCGAAAGTTAAAATGGCTTTCTTCCAGAGAACACAACAACTGCTTTTAATAGAGCAGTCGCTTGGCAAGCAAGAGGACCTGATTCAATTCCTGGTTAGGCAAGTTTTCTTACTCCACATGCCTCTATTTACCTAGGAAGGTTTAAGTAGGAAACCAGAAGTAAGTAGGAACCCATTCGTTAGTAAATTGGTAGATCGGTTTTCCAGGTGGAATTGTCCCTTCAAAAAAATAAATTAAAATAAATAAATAATAATTTGGTCACTCAATCCACGAATGTTTGTCTCCACTAACGGCTCCTCCTCCAGCCGCCGCACCATTACGTGTGGCGTCACTCAGGGCTCTGTTTTTGATCCCTTTGAAGCCACTCTGTGACAGGGAGCCAGTGGAGTTTGGCAAGGATCTCTGGCTGTTCAATTTAGGTTTGCATTCATTTCCATTGTACACATTGTGTGATAGACGGCAAGTAAACTGTGTATTTTGCCAATTAGTGCTTATGATACCGTATTAATGATGGGAATGCTCTGAAGTCTTTCAAAAACTGCAGTGGTTTCTTAAAGTACAAACTGAAAGGTGCAGGTTTTTATTGAAGCATAAATATGGATAGCTTTTTTTGATAAAGGATTGAGATCAAATGGTGAAAGTACCACTTATAAGAAACAGCAATTTGGATCAGAGAATGGTTACTGAAAATTGTGTTCTAGATTTAAGCAAGAATTAACTGAAACCATCACGCTCTGCCAAGTTGAGGTTGGATCTTGTTTTGAATAAAGTGAGTTTGTGTTCTCCGGATGAACACCATGCAGATTTTAGCTTCCACCATCTTGTTTGCCAGATCATTTCTAACCAGTCTTTAAAGCTTAGTTTTCTTCTGTGTCACTGGCAGTGGTTTTATTTGAATACATTATGTTTTCTGATCCTCTGTGATAATCTAGTGGATTTCACAAGTGTTTCTCTCTTCTGAAATTCACCTCTATTTAGAAGATATAATTCTAGTTCTTTTTTCGACCTCCTCAGGCCTCTACATATGTTTATATCCTTCTTGAATCTCAAATGTTGAAACTGCCAACTTGTGATGTAATCAAATACTCTTATAAATTTGCTTGTTACAAGAATTGACATTTATTTTACAATCAATTGATGGCAAACAGAGCGTAATTGCTCCAGGATTAAATTGTACCTTTTCACTTGCTCGTGGCCAGTAATCAAAGTATCAAATTCTCCCATTGCCTTGGGGGTACTTGTGCAGGCAACTAGAGAGCAACCTGTGGAATCAAAGATGCTTCTTGCTTCTGTTCGCCTCGCAAGGAGAGACCTTGTTCGATTCTCAGCAGGGCAAAATGTTAGGTGGGATTTAAAGATAGATAAATAAAAGTAGTCACTCACTCCATGACTGTTTATGTGACACTGCTGTGCACAACTGGCTGCGCATTTCACCCATAAAAGACATAGTGTACTTTACAGTATATTCTATGAAAAGCTTTGAGATATCTCAACATTGTGATTAGGCGCTATATCAAATGCAAGAATTATTATAAAGAGATTCCAGAGATTAGCGGCACAGTGTTTGAGGACACGACTATCGATAATTGCCTGGAGGGGTCAAGGATGCTGTGTTGAGGGTGGGTGAGCAGACGAGTGGGGTCTGAGCAGACCAGAGGGGTGAGAACCTAAGCTCGATAACAAAATTATTCTTTTTTGCAGTGGAAAGCAGTGTGAGTTGGGCATAAGTTGACCTAGTTCTGTGTTCACTGCTGTCAAACACAGGGAAGGAGGGAATTCCTACTGTGATTCTACTAAGCCAACTCTGACTACGTGTAAAGTGATTGTATAACTGAAATCACATGTTGCAATGTCCATTAAAATGAGGAGATACATAGTCCAGCTTCAACTAATCACTTATTTGACGTTCTCCCGACGTGAAAGGCGCTATACAAATGTAATCTTGTTGTTATTGTATTTGCTGGGTATGTGCAGTGAAGTCCTGTAGTGTATTGGTTAGAGCACTCACCTTGCAAGCGAGAGTACCTGGGTTTGATTCCTGGGCAGGGATCCTTAGCCAAGTTTCCTTACTCCATGCGCCTGTTTATTCAGTGCCTTGGAACGTCCTCCCGACGTGAAAGGCACTATACAAATGTAATTCAGTGTTGTTATTGCTTGTATGCTCTTTCCTTTGTGTTTGGAGCATTTTGTTGGATTTTTACATCTCAATAAGTGCTTGGGGTTCACCAAACAGTTCTGATGTAAAAATATTAATAATCCTTACATTTGATACAGAGTCTTGCATATGTGGAGTCGTGTAGCTCAGTGGTTAGAGCACTTGCCTCGCAAGCGAGCAGATCCTTGAGTTTGATTTATGGAAGGGCGAAATGTTGGGCAAGTTTCCTTACTCCACACGCCTCTGTTTACCTAACAATAAGTAGCAACCCGGTTGTTAGTTGATTGGCGGATCGCTTTTCCAGGGGTAATAATTCCTTCAAAAATAATAATAAATTGGTCACTTCAATTCCCGACTGTTTGTGGGACACTGCTGTGCGCAATTGGCTACCACATTTCGCCCACAAAATATACAGTCAATTCACTTTACGGTATATTCTGTGAAGCGCTTTGAGACGTCTCGAATACGTGATAAGGAGCAATATCAAATACAAGGATTATTATGTTCACACCATGTCTTCACACACTGACTGTGGGTGTTTAATTGTTCATTCCAGGCTCCAGGCTTACATCATGTATATTTTTGCACATTTGACAATATAAGAATACGCATCTCTTATCACAGACTCATACAGCAAAGAAGGAGGCCATTCAGCCCATTGTGTCCGTGCCAGCTCTTTGAAGAGAGCTATCCAATTCAATTCCACACCCCCGCTCTCTCCCCATAGCCCTGCAAACTTGTCCTACCCAAACGGGACATTCATTTAGTGAGTAATTGACTGAAGAATTTGGCATTGCTTAGGAAGGAGAGAGGTATTGACCCGAGAAACCCCATGTAAGGAATGTATAATTAGGAAAAGCTTGTAGAACCAGAGTATAGAATCTTTGTGATAGAATATAAGAACAGAAGAAATGCTAGATTAAAAAAAGGCCAAGGTTCATCGAGTTCACCTTCTACCTTCCTGGCAGTCGCATGCCTATATATCCCGAACTACCTATATACTATATCCCATAATGATATTTCCTAAAAGAAAACTATCATAGAATGATATCATGGCAAACAAATCCTGTGTTTGAAAGAATCAACACTGTTTCAACCATCTCCTGGTCCACAGGTTCACTCTTCGCTCACTGAAATAGTGTTTACGTAGATTTGTTCTGAATTTACTCCCTTCAATCACAGGCCATGTCCTCTGGTTCTACTATTCTGGATAAGTTGGAACAGCCTGTCCTGATCTATATTGTGTAGCCCCTTTAGAATCCTAAAGACAGCAATCATATTGCCTCAGAATTTTCTCTTTTCCAGCATGATCATGCCCAATTTACTTAGTTGCTCCTCATAGTCCAGTCCTTCCATTCCCTTAATCATTTTGGTTGCCCTCCACTGTATCTTCTCGATGTCTCCAATATCCTTTTTGTACTTCAGCGACCAGAACTGTACAGTGACAGGATTACCCCACTATTTCGGCTGCTATTGATCTTTTGATACATCCCAACATCTGGTTTGCTATACTCACTGCCACAGAGCATTGTTGGGAGAGCTTCAATTTATTGTCAATCGGATTGCCCAGGTCTTTTTCATTTTCCATACATATTATTTTCCTTCTGTTCAAATAATAGTTAATTCCAGAAGTTTTTGTCTCCATGTGAAGTACTTCACATTTCTCTACATTCAATTTCATCTGCCGCCGATCTGCCCAATTTCCAAGTATGTTCAAATCCTCCTGTAATCTATCTTGTTCAGCTTCGCAATCTACCGTCTTCATTAGCTTAGTGTCATCTGCAAATTAGCCACTGTGCTTGCGACTCCTAGTTCCAGATCAGTTATAAAAATATTAAACAAAAGAGGTCCCAAAACAGACCCTTGTGGAACTCCATTGGTAATATGTTCCCAATCTGACGACATTCCCTGTGCCACCACCCTCTGGGTACATCTGGGTAATAGGAGGAGGCCTTTCAGCCCATCATGCCTTGTCCATCATTACTCCTTCTGTTTTCGTAACCCTTCTATTTCACGCACATTGTTGCCCTCCTAATATTATGTGGATTTATGAGACGCAACTAAATTCAGGTTGATGGTAAGTGTTGTTGGAAATATTTCCGATACCCAATTCTGATTCTGCGAGCTTCTGCTCAAACGTTTTGAATTTAAAAAATCCTGAAAACATTCTTTGCTTTGAAAATTATGATGACATTGTTCTTATTGTTTCTGAATATTTTGGAAATTAATGGATGAGAGGAATTATCGTAAGTGAATCTTTAACATGGCAAACAAATCCTGTGGCAACAGCCAAGGCAGCAGTTTTGTTAGATACAAAACCCACAGCAGAGCTTGACCTTTTCATTCATTTATCCTGTGCTTATTTTATGAAAACGAAGTGTCCCGAGATTGGCAATTGGCAATTTGGAAATCCACCTATCTCTTGTGTTGTTTTATTTTCAGAGTACACAGAAGCAGAGACTTCGTACACCAAGGCTCTTGAGGTTTGCCCCGCTTGCTACCAGAAGGACAGATCCATTTTGTATTCCAATAGAGCTGCTGCTAGAATGAAACTGGTAAAGCATTTCATGCATTTCCATAGCATGTTTTTTTTCAGGATTGTCTAGAATCATAGAATCTTGCAGCATAGAAGGAGGCCATTTGCCTGTGCCAGCTCTTTGAAAGAGCTATCCAACTAGTCCCATTCCCCCGCTCTTACTCTATAGCCCTGCATTTTTTTCCTTTTTAAGTAACTATTCAATTCCCTTTTGAAAGCTACTATCGAATGTGCTTCCACCTATTCAGGCAGTGTATTCCAGACCATAGCCCTGGGTAAAATAAATTCTCATCTCCCCTCTGGTTCTTTTGCCAATTATCTTAAGTAAAGGATAAAGGGTCTAGGTAAAGTATTTTTACATACTCTTATAAAAGAATTGAACTGCGCTTTACAAGTAGATTTTTTGGACAACTTCTTTGCTGTTAAGAGTTTTATTAACAATAGTGAAGCAGTTCATGTGTTTGGTGTGCAATGTTTGCAAATTGAAGTCAAAAATTAGTGGGAGCGGCTAAATCTGTTTTTTTAAATTGTTTATGCAGTATTCCTTTTCTTTACAATCTGCTGCAGATTAATGTGCTGTCTCTACAGGCATTTAATTCTGCAGCTCACTGTAACTGTCAGGTGCCCAGTCTCTATTCCACAAGGATTCCTAAAAGCATTTGTTTGCCCAGAAAACCCTTGTGCTAGTTTTAATAATAATAATAATAATCCTTGCATTTGATATAGCGTTTTTCACGTCTTCTAGACGTCCCAAAGCACTTCACAGAATATACTGTAAAGTGAATTGACTGTATATTTGTGGGCGAACGCGGCAGCCAATTGCGCACAGCAATGTCCCACAAACAGTCATGGATTGAAAATGACCAATTTATTATTGTTTTGTTTTTTTGGAGGGATTATTATTTAAATGACCACAAGGGAAAAAAACGGCAATAGTTCCGAAAGAATCTTGATGCTAGGAGAAAATAAAATAAGTTTTCAATTCCTTCACAGAAGGATTTATGAAAAAGTCTGTAAAATCTTTGCAGATCCTTCCCGATCTTTTATTATGTGAAAATAGTGCCACCAATACATTGACCATTTTACTGTTGTCTACTAATAAAAGTCAAGAAACAGGTTGTGGAACCACATATTCTTAGTTGGGTCACATTGACCTAAAAAAAATACAATCTTACTGTTGTGTGTCCAAGTCTGCAAACTGGATTAATTCAGCAATTTGACTGCAATTGTGTTATATCGACTGCAAAGCAAAGGCAGGGATGATTAATAATTAAAATAAAATTACGATGGCAAATGCATACTGCTGGAAATTTTCACATCGCTTTTAGGCGCAGAACTATTGAATGTGGCAAGTCAGATTTAGCTTTTCTGATCTCAATCACTCTCTCGGGAATTGGGAGAGTTCTACACATGTGCAGAGTGTGCAGAGTTCCACAAAGCAGAATCATCAACAGTGTGTTGTTTTCTGGGTTGATGAGGCTGGATTGCTCTTGAGGACATGCCATGTAGATTCTGTACAATAGTTTTGATACATTTCAGGTATTAGGAAAGGAGAAGTAAACATCCTAACAAATAATTAAAGTATTTTAGTGTAGAGTTCCAGAGGGCTGTACTGTACAGGAAAGGTTAATGCAATCCTGAATATATCCTGCAGACTGTAGTAATACAATACGTGTCAGTGTTTCTTTGTGAACCAACCAAACTGAGTCTTCCAGCAACTATTTGAACTCAATATTTTGTGCGATAGAATGCATATTATCCCCATGACCACTTGTACACATTGAGCTCTTAGAGAGCGAGAGAGAGAGAGAGGAGTATCAGGACCAGCGTGAGTCGAGAAGAAAATTGGAATTGTAAGGGACAGACTAAAAAATAGGCTGAGCAAGTGTTCTATCTTGTGTTAGACTTTTTGTTTGACTAACATTTCTGTGTTGTTCTCAATGTTTTTACCTTATTCGTGTGGTTTTCTGTTTCAGGAAAAGAAGGAAGATGCCATCTCTGATTGTACCGAAGGTACGCTTTGTGTTTGTAAGAAAGAAAAATCACATTCCATTAGATTATTCTCAGAATGTAAAGTTTTACATTTAAAAGTGCAGTACTTCTTACTGGTGTTATCAGGAATATTGAATATTTGATGACTAGAGTTTACAGTTTATTTAAAATTCAGTAACTAACTAGTTTTTCACTATTTAAATGGAAGAAAATGTCATTGTATCAGGAGCCACTAGGAGGCATTCGGCATTTGTGGGTTTAGTTGTTTGTTGCAAATCTTTTACATTTCCTACCATGTAAGTCACTGTGAAGATGAAACTGAGCAGTTAAATCAAAGTCAGTGCTGTTATAATATATCTCTTCCATTTCATAGCTATTCAATTAAATCCCAATTACATTCGTGCTATACTGAGGCGGGCTGAGCTGTATCAGCAAACAGAAAAGCTTGATGAAGCGCTGGAAGACTACAAAATGGTTGTAGAGAAAGATCCTTCAGTGGTACAAGCTAGAGAAGCCTGTATGGTAAGTATGTGCTCAATTAGGATTGACAGTCTGTGTTAAAACTTTGCCAGTTCTATCTTTTGGGGCCTTCAGTTCCTACATGTGCACAATAGGCTGCCAAGTTTCGCCCACAAAATACACAGACACTACACTTTACAGTATATTCTATGAAGCGGTTTGAGAAGTCTATAAGACGTAAAAAGCACTATATGAAATGCAAGGATCATTATTATTGTTACATGAAACCGATGTGGGTGTAATTCTCTCCTGCATTTCTTTACTTTGATTTCATTTTCTAGGTACAAAGTGCTGAGTTAATTTTTCCCTGTTGACTTCTTTGTCTAAGTGTTGGTTTTCTTTAGCATCAAGATATGTACACTCCGATCCTGCACAGGCATTTTATCTTTCGCTGAGACTCTAGTCAGTTTGAGCTTTTAGAGTGGATTTTGGAATATTCTGTATATTTGCCAGACTGTCACTGAGACAACATTTCTTTGCTATATTCTCCAGCACAACAGTTTCAGAAGGCAGATTTCCTTTAAAATACCTTTTCCCCTCAACAGTACTGCCATCGCATTATTACATATAACTCAGATTTTTGGCTCAAATTGAAAAATCATTAACAGGCAAGCAATCATCAGAATTTTTACTCGACAGTTTTCAATATCTTGCTGTCCATCTGCTTAAGTAATTTGGCAAACATCTTATCAGCTGGCACACTCATTTTGTTTTGGCAGTTGAAGTGTTGAGGGGTTCCATTGTATATGTTGGGAAGATGAACCCTTTTCTGAATGCAGGCTGGTGTTGCAGGTAACACACTCTTTCAGCCTTGGGACCTTGTTTCCAATTCAATGCAGACATGTGACATAGCAGCATAGAAATGTTCTGCATGTTTGGCCCATTATGTCTGTGCTAATGCTTCCTGCTAAGACCAGTTTGACTTGGTCAGTTCAGGGTTTCATACCTGAAAAATTGAGACAGCAAGCTAGGCTTGTATGGGTTCATTTAACCAGTTTATTGAGGCTCAAATAATTTGGGGACACATTTTCATTATTTTGAGAACTTGAGATGGAGCACACACATCAAATTAGCTTTGATCACAAATTCATTGTGACCTCTGCATTCAACTCAGTTACAGTCACATTAAACATTCTACTAATTTTACATACAAGAAGTCAGAATACTCAAATGTTGATGAACTTTTGATCCTCTAGCTCTCAGCCCAGCTTTGTTTGAAACAATTGCATTACACTGCCTTATTCAACATTCCCTGTTTGGGAAAGTTGCTTATCTGGAACTCTTTTGCAAAGCTGCTTAGGCTTTCTCCCTCCCATATTTCTTTCAAAAACCTAAAGAGACGTTTCTTGACCATGCCTCCGCCCACTTTGGGACACTGCTGTGGGCAATTGGCTGCTGTGTTTCGCCCACTAAATGTACAAGTCAATCTACTTTACACTATATTCTGTGAAGGACTTTGAGATGACAATTTGATAAGGTGCAATATTAAATGCAAGGCTTCTAAATTTCTCCCTGGTCTCTGTGCACTGTTCCTGTTGAAGCTTTTGGTATATATATTTTGTGTTAAAGCTTCTACCTAAAGGTTTATTCATAAAAAGCTGTTTTGCTCCAATAACTGATATGCCACTGCACATTTGTATTAAACAATGAAAACACAAATGTCATAATCTTTGTATATCAAAATGTTGCCTATGCAAGGACACAAATAAGGAGCACAGTTCATGCCAGTACATTCCTTTTTTAGGCTATTTTTAGCCAAGTTATGCTGTACATCAGATTTTGAAATTAAACAGTGACCATGTGTTTCACTGCAATCGTGATTTAAAGCTGTTACCTGATCTTTTTCTAATGTTTTGGTCATGAAACAAAATTTAATTTTGAATGTTAGCTTTCTATTCTGTGTGGTGTCCTTTGCCATACTCGTTATTTCTATACAGTATTTTTATTAGATTTATTTTACTGACTAAATTTTGTGTTTCGGCCACAAAACATACAGTCAATTCACTTTATTGTGAAGCACTTTGAGACTTCTCAAAGATGTGATAAGGCTCTAAATCAACTGCACGGATTATTATTAAATAATTGTTGTCAAGGCTCATTTTTTAAAAAAAAGTATCAGGAGGTGTTAGCGAGGCCAATAAACCTTTCCGGATCAAAAACAGAAATTGCTGGGAGCAGGTGGGAAGTGAGTCAATGTTTCAGGTCCACGGCCTTTCGTCAGAACCCACCTTTCCAGATGTTTAATTAACAGAAAAACATTAATTTTTTCAGTGATTTTTGTTTTTTTTCAAAGTTGCTGAAATTAATGTCTCAGTAGTTTGATTTTTGATGGTAATAATAATCCTTGCATTTGATATAGCGCCTTATCAAGTCGTTGAGATGTCTCAAAGCGCTTCATAGAATATGCTGTAAAGTGTAGTGACTGTATATTTTGTGGTTGAAATGCAGCAGCCAGTTCTGCACCTCTCTCACACTCTCTCTCTCTCTCCCCTCCGCCCTCTCACATTTTCTCTGTCTCCCTTCTCAATCACTGTCTCACACAGTCTCTCTCTCTCATTCCCCCTTATCTCTCCCTCAAACACAAACTCTCTCCTCCTCCCACCCCCCATCTTTTGCTTCCTCCCCCCTCTCCCCTCTCATAAGAACATTAAAAAATGCTAGATGAAAAAAGACCGAGGTCTGTCTAGTTTGCCTTCCAACTTCCTGACAGTCACATGCACATATGTCTCAAACTACCCATGTTCTATATCCCATAATGTTATTTTGTAAAAGAAACCTACCGTCTCCCTAGGGAGTCTGTTCCACGGGATCACTAGTCGCTCACTAAATTACTGTTTGCGTAGATTGTTCTGAATTTACCCCACTTCAATCGCAGGCCGAGTCCTCTGGTTTTACTATTCTGGACAAGTTGAAACAGACTGTCATGATTTCTACATTGTCTAGCTCCCTTTAGAATCTTAAAAAACAGCAATCATGTTGCCTCTTACATTTTTTTCCCCCAGCGTAAACGTGCCCAATATACTTAGTCATTCCTCATAGTCCATTCCCTCAGTCGTTTTCGTTACCCTCCTCTGTATCTTCTCGATTTCTCCAAAAATCCTTTTTGCACTGCGATGACCAGAACTGTACACAAGTACGGTCTCACTAATGATTTATAAGTGGCAGGATTACCCCACTATTTCGGCTGCTATTGATCTTTTGATACATCCCAACATCTGGTTTGCTATACTCACTGCCACAGAACATTGTTGGGAGAGCTTCAATTTATTGTCAATCAGGACCCCCAGGTCCTTTTCACTTTCCCTACATATTATTTTCCTTCCGTTCAAATAATAGTCCCTTGCAGGATTTTCTGTCCCCATGTAAAGTACTTTACATTTCTCCACATTGAATTTCATCTGCCACCAATTTGCCCAATTCCAATTCCCAAGTATGTTCAAATCCTCCTGTAACCTATCTTGTTCAGCTTCACAATCTACCACCTTCATTAGCTTAGTGTCACCTGCAATCTTAGCCAGTGTGCTTGCGACTCCTAGTTCCAGATCATTTATAAAAATATCAAACAAAAGAGGTCCCAAAACAGACTCTTGTAGGACTCCACTGGTAACATTTTCCCAATCTGATGACATTCCCTGTACCACCACCCTCTGGGTTCTTCCTGGCAACCAGATACGTATCCATTGTAATATACTTCCACTGATTCCCACTTTCTTTACTTTCAGTACCAGTCTCTCAAGAACTGTATCAATGACCTTATTGAAATCCAGATGTACAACATCCACAGCCTTACCCTTATCAAGCTCCCTTGTCACACCATCAAAGAAACCCAGTAAATTAGATTGGCAAGACCTTCCCTTCATGAACCCATATTGGCTATCATTTATGATTTTATTTCTGTCCAGGTGCTCCATGATTTTATAATAAGTCTCCATAATTTTACCCACAATGGACGTCAAATTTACTGGTCTGTAGTTTACTTCACTTTTGTTACGTTTCTTAAAAATAGGAGTAACATCTCCTTTCTCCAGTCCCTCTCCAGTTTTCAGTGATTTTTGAAAGATTTGTGCCAGTTTTTCTTTTTCCCTTAGTTCCTTAAGGATCTATTTAAAGGCATCTCGGATGACATTTATCCGGCTGCTGAGATTTATTTACCTTAAGTTTGCACAGCTGTTTGGTGACCATGCTGTGAGAGACATGAATGGTGTCGCAACTTTCCTCTGTGACATCCTTGCATTCTCTTTCCAGATTAGATAGGCTACCTATCTCCTCCTTGGTAAAGACTGATACAAAAAAACTTATTTAGCAACCTGAGACGGTTCTATCACCCTTATATGTACACTTATGATATGGCTCTCTCCCCCTCGCAATGTACTGGGTGGCCTCTGTGTTGAATCCTCACTAATGAATGCAAGTTCCTATAACTAGGTGTAACTTGACTAATGAATTCTTCAACGTTGATAGGTACTACCAATTACTATTTAAATTAAAGCAAATTGGGAAGCTTCAGACAATCAGAAGTTTATTTTACACTTCTGTGACCTAGGCTGAACCTGTTTGTGTATTCCCTCCTTTGGTTCACACAGAAAGCTCAAGAAAGCAGTTAAGTTAGCTCAACAGAATTTTATTGTTGCTTCAATGGAATCCACAACCCTCAGCATTAAATCTTAAACGACACAATAAATATCAACAAACACAACTCTGAGATAACAAACATTAATCAACCTTAAATTACACACGCCAGCAGCCACTTGTAATAAAGTTGTGAATGTAAAAGAACCAATGTCTGACTATTGCTCATCAATAGTCAGAGTATGTACAAAATAGTGACCCCGGGCACATGGCGCTCGTTCTGTCATGGGCGTTGAGCCCCTACCGGAATGAAGTAATTGGTGCCTTAGGGTCAATCAGCTCTTCCCCTCAGTTGCCCAATAGGAAACAAATTACACTTCCAATCCCTCATTTGCATATTAGAATGGTAATTACCGCCAAATTGTTGCAATCGACACTTAAGTCAAACTTATTGGCACCATAAATATCAAAAATGTTAAATACATTTAAAAATGCATTTAAAAAATGTATTTAAAGTTCTACTCAATATATTTAAACAACAGACAGGCATAGAAAACAAAAGGGGTGACCATGACAAGCCTGTGCAGCATTATTTGTCATGTTCTCTCCTGAACCCATCTTCAGTGGCCCTATTCCATTACTTGTTTTTCTTTTACTTAATGTAACTAAATAAATCTTTCTGTTATTATCCTTCACATCTCTTGCCATGTTCAATTCAAAGCTTTCTTTGCCATTCTGATGCCTTTTTTGTAGTCCTGGCATGCCTACTGGTATTGAATCTGACTTAATTCTGTGCCATTTTCCTTCATGGCCTTAAATGTCTTTTTTTCCTCTTTTAAGATTTGCTTTGTAGCCCTGTCCAACCAGGCAGGAGCGCCTTTAAGCTTGGTACCTTTGTTCCATTGCCTTCATTATCACCTCCTTGAAGGAACTCCATAGGTTCGTCCACTCTCATTGCCATATTTAAGCCTGTCAGGCCCACTCCAACTAGACTTCTCAAGCACACAAAGTCAGTTCTCTTGAAATTTGGCAGTTTGGGATTTTTTTTATAACCTCATCAATTCTTGTGATTGCATTGTGATCGCTGTTGCCTATTGCTTTTCCAACCTTTATGTTGGAGATTTGGTCATCTCTGTCATTCATTATCAAATCCAAGATGTTATCTCCCCTTGTTGTCTATTTTACAAACTGATTCATAAAACAGTCGTCGTTTAACTCTTAACCAGTAGACACATTATTATCCCAATCAATTTCGAGTAAGTTAAAATTTCCAAATACTATGATTGGTCCCTTGCTAGTTGCATTCCTTATCTCACCCTACAGTTCCAGATCAAGGCTTTCACCCTGGCTTGGGGGTCTATAGCAAACCCCCTGTAATAGCTTATCTCTGTTACCATCTTTTAATTCTACCCAAAGTGATTTTGTGTCTGCCCTTTCCTTTTCCATATCTTCTCTCACTTGTGTTTCAATAATGGAGCTTGTATATAGTGCCACACCACCTTCTCTTCTGATACAGTCCCTCCTAAACAGTTTATAACCTTCCAGATGAGTATCCCATTGATTGGATTCATGTCAGAATGACGGAGGGTCGTGGACCCGAAACGTTGACTTACTTTCCTTTCTCTATAGATGCTGCTTGACCTGCTGAGTGTTCCCAGCAACTTCTGTTTTTGTCTCTAGACCAATGCCTTAGCCACGCATTGGTCTGCCTAATTACCCTCTTGTCTTTCCTCACTAGCAAGTGGTACAGGTAGTATTTCAGAAAATACTACACTTGAAGTCTTTCCCTTTAGCTTCCTTCCTAATGCTCTAAATTTAGCATAAAGCATGAAGGATTTCTCAATCCCTCTCTTCCAATCAGCTGCGTGGTTCATTATCTGCACAGTGGTTGCTAAGGACGCGGTAGTTAAGAGATGCGTTTGCCTTCCTGACAGACTGTAGTAATGGCCTGTATTATTTCCGCTCTCCGCACTGCGGCTCCTGTTGCTGCCATGGGAGGATGTTCACTAGGGAGGAAGGGAGCAGAAGTTGGAATGTTGGAAATGATCTCGTTGGAAAAATCACACGCCAGGCCGGATGGCTGACAACAACAACTTTGCATTTATATAGCACCGCTCATGCAGGGTAGCAACCCAGAGCGCTTGACAGTGGTGGAGAAGGTCTCCGAGCCAGGAGTACCTTAGTAAAGTGTGTGTTTGCAGGGAAAGGGGAATTACCAGCAAAACCTGTATGACTTAACCTGACATTGGAATTTCTCAAAACACGTGTTGGGGTGGCAAGCAAATGCAGCGTTGATAATTGAGTACCTTTTTGTTCACCGGAAGGGGTGAATAACATTTACTTAGCAAGTCAGGTGGTTAATACAAACTAGAAGCATTGCTGTGGACTTGAGACATTTGATGCATAGCTTTTTCTGGCAGATTTAATTTCTTTAATAGTAATCGTAATTCTGACTGTCAGTTTCGTTCACTAACCTTGTTTCAAACCAAAACTAACTTCTGAGCTTCGACGAGGGAATTTACTTGACACAACTTACTTTCATGCATTCATGGGTGTGCTCAGATTAGGTAACCAGAAGTAAGGCCGCATTCATTTTGCAACAGAATTAAAATTGCTGCTCATTCCAGAGGAGGGCCATGCAAGTTTTATTAGGTATTGCGGCTAAAAGCACTTAGCTGCCTGTAGAGAGCCAGTTTGAATGAAAGCGTCTTACTTAAGATGAAGATGTTTGCACTTGCAGTGTCCTAGATACAATACCATGGTTACAAGCACATGTCCATCCAAATTGATTGATTGCCGTGTTCCAAGATACAGTCAAACCCCTTTTACAGGACGCTTTGGCCCCTTTCGAACGTGGATATACCATTGGTCCCCAGTATGCAAGTGCAGTAAGCTTCCTCCACATATCTAACCATATAGATCTACTTTACTAAAATCTGATCACACACCAGAAAACAAAGCGACTGACAATCCATTAATTGTGAGTTAATGGATATCAGAACGTCTAATATTCCATAAGATAAAGGAGCAGGAGTAGACCATTCAGCCCCTCGAGCCTGCCCCGCCATTTAATAAGATCACGGCTGATCTTCTAACCTAATTCCATTTACCAGCCATATCCCCATATCCCTTAATCCCTCTATTCTTTAGAAATCTATCAACCTCAGTCTTGAATATGTTCATATGAACATCCGCAGCCTTCTGGGGTAGAGAATTCCACAAATTCACTACCCTCTGAGTGAAGAAATGTTTCCTCAACTCAGTTTGAAAAGGCTGACCCTTAATCTTGAGACTATGACTCCTAGTTTTAGATTCTCCAACCAGGGGAAACAGTCTTACAGCATCTACCCTGTCAAGACCTTTAAGAATCTTGTAAGTTTCTATAAGATTACCTTTAATTCTTCTATATTCTAGAGAATATAGGCCTAGTTTACTCAACCTCTCCTCATAAGTCAACCCCCTCATCCCAGGAACCAACCTAGTGAATCTACGCTGCACCCCCTCTAAGGCGAGTATGTCCTTTCTTAAAGCCCATCATGTCCTGAGCTCCTAATCTAGGCTGACCCTCAATACAATATTGGGATGTGCTGCATTATTTCTCCACAATTGTCTGTAGGCTGCCTGGAATGATGGATACAATAATGAGTCTATTATATATGTTGATGTAGTTGATTTACCACATGCCATTTCAGAAACAAATCAGGCTGTAAATGGGTGGAAATGTACTGCATCAATTGACTCCCAATGCAAAATGGGGTGGTGTGTTACTTTTTATTTGGCAGAATGTAGAATTGGATTATTAGGTGTCCTGATATCAGGACGTATAACACCAAATCAAAGGGTACAAATATTTTGCTGAATGACAGTCATCTTATTCCATAGACCGTGACACTGCAAACAGATTATATTGCTATCCACAGGGCTGATCTACAGCACATTGTGTGCCAATAAAGGGGCTAAACTATTGCCGTTAATTACTCAGCTGGTCCTAGTCCTAGAATTATTATTTTTTTGCTTTTGAACAAACTGCAGAGGGGAAAGTACAAGATTTGTGGGTATCTTTTTTTAAAAAAAATTTGCAGTAGAATTTAGGTGAAGACGTACAAATTTAAAATGATCCAAAGAGGAAGAATCTAAATTTCTAGCCATTTGTTGAACACCGTTCACTGCTGAACTGTACCGTGTGTAGTTGTGTCCTGATAACATTGTTACCAGAACCCAACTACAAAAAAATAATAAATTGGTCACTTCAATTCACGACTGTTTGTGGGACACTGCTGTGTGCAATTGGCTGCCGTGTTTCGCCCACAAAATATACAGTCAATTCACTTTACAGTATATTCTGTGAAGTGCTTTGAGACGTCTCGAAGACGTGATGAGGCACTATATCAAATGCAAGGATTATTATTATTAAAGAAGAAGAGCTCATTCGTAGATTTGCTGATCTAGATATGATTTGGAAGAAAAATATTGGTCTTTATCAGACAGAACATAATCCAAAAGCAGAAACATTTTTTGGAATCAAATCAACCGGACAAAGTAAAATAAACACAATCACTGTGCTAGTGAATGAGGATGTCAAGCTGAGTTTTGTTGCATGCATGGTTATTATTTCATTCTCCACAATAAGACTTTAGATTTAGAGGAGAGAATACCACCAATGTTATGTGTTGACTACTTGTTATATTGCTTTAATTTCTGATATTGCTAATTATGACCAGTTCTGTGCTGTACCCAACCTGTACCCAAATATAACTTGGCCAGCAAGGTTGCTTAAAGTCACAGGATTTGGAAGGAGATTTAGTAGGTAATTATGTCATTAGATACTATTAAACTCTCTGATAGATGAAATCAGACTGCGTGTGGTCAACTTAAGTGATTCTCAGGTTATTTACTGAATGTTGTAAAGTTTATTTTGTCATTTACTAACTCTTTTCCTCTGTAGCGATTGCCACAACAGATTGAAGAGAGAAATGAGAAAATGAAGGAGGAAATGATGGGTAAGCATTTTTTTGTGTCTGGTGTAAACGGTCAGCAATGAAGTTTGTATTTAAAATAAGATAAGGCAGAGATTAAGAGGAGCAATTAGGGAGAGAAAATATCAATGCAATTTTCTACTTCTGGCACCTAATGTGTGATATATAGCACTACCTAAATATAGTCTAAAGCTACCTGTGTCTCAACTCTTAACATCAAATACGATAATCCATTGTTGCAGCAGGAATGCACTTCCTACTCATTGTTATACAGCCTTTCTGATATTGCTAATTTTGCTTTACCCAACCTAAATCCAACAATAACTTGGCCGACTGTTAAAGTTAATTTTACTTGAGACCCTCCAGGTGAGGTCAGATAACTCAGTATACCAGTAAATGTTGGGCAAGTTTCCTTACTCCACACACCTCTGTTTATCCAGCAGTAAATGGGAACCCGGTTGTTAGTCGATTGGTGGATCACTTTTCTGGGGATGATAATACCTTCAAAGAATAATAATAATAAATTGGTCACTTCAATCCATAACTGTTTGTGGGGCGCTGCTGTGCGCAATTCGCTGCAGCATTTTGCGCATAAAATATACAGTCAATTCACTTTACAGTATATTCTATATCAAATGTAACTATTATTAAATAGAATCTTTTGCTTAGGTCATTACAGAACTAGTAATAAAGTAAAGTAAATGTGTAATGCAAACTCTGTTAGAATGGCTGAAATTCTTTGATCTACGCTACAATTGGTTCCCAACCATGAAAATGCAACGTTATTTTGTGATGACTTTATACCCTCTCTCACAGCTTGCAATGTGGTTCTGACTTGACCGTTATCTGTCGATGGTTATTTTATCCTTTATTTGTGCTTTATTGGATTAATGTGTATATTATTCAAAATAATAAGATGATGGAATGAGTAAAAATCTGTAATTTTATCTTGCGTTTAGCTAATTTTGAACCCCTCAATTAAGTTACTTTGTTATTCCTGTCTTCGACGATTCATAATTGTGTGTGCATTTCCATTTCACAGCTTAGGTAGTGTTTCAATGGCAAGATAATTGAGATTTAGTCAGCTAAGGAAGTAATTAGCCTGGTGGGTTGATGAGCAGTATTCTTTTCAATTGATGTAATATCAAATTCTCTACACATTCTACATATGAAAATCCAAGACCCTGAAATATATACTGTGCTTTTAAATTTTATCATTCCAAGAGACTTCCTCAGAGCTCTGTTCTACCTCACTCAAGAAGCTGAAAACCAAGGCTTCTCGTTAATATTTGACTTGTTAAACGATGCATTTAGATTGAACTTGAGTTTGGTTTGGTGAGAAGGCATGACTTGCTGTTTGCTTGTGTGTCATTATTATCAGATCTGATGATCATTTATGCAGGTCGCTTTCTTTATCTGAGACACAAGTTATATAGTAGATCACAGTTATAACATGTTGCATTATGGGTCTGCTTATAGGAAGATTGGGATGTGAACCCAATTATTTGCTTTCCCCCACAAAATGTGATGTGAAGAGCAAGAACTGATTTTGCCGATGACTTAATGGCTTGGAAATTGGCTATTTTGCCTGCCTACACAGTAAGTAATGGCTGCCGTCTTGGTTATCAGTTTGCTGTGTAGAAACTGACCTCAGGGCTGACCTGATAACCTGAATGCAGCCATTTTGACTTTGCACGCACAGGCTGGCGTTTTGAAAAGTGTCCAAAGTTTAAATTTTTTGTCACTTACGAGCTCTTTTTTTCTTGTAGGAAAACTGAAAGATCTCGGCAACATGATTCTTCGACCATTTGGTCTGTCAAGTGACAACTTCCAGTTAAATAAGGATCCCAACTCTGGCTCTTACTCTGTCAATTTTGTTCAAAATCCAAACAATAATGATAGGTAACGGGTTTGTCTCGTAACAGGCCCAACCCAAGAGTTTCCTGGAGAAAAAGTGTTTTTATTTTGCAGGCTGGTAAGAAATTCAGAGTGGCTATGTTTCAATAAGATGTTCATTTACAGTTAGAAGCTGCACTTGTTTTACCGCACTTAAACTGCCATTGTTGTGTCCAATGACCAGTAATGAAGCCATTACATTTATTTTGTGACTACACCTGAATAAGTACTAAAGCAAACATAACACTTCCATGCTTAGAAGCAGATATGTTACGACATTGATCTCACAAACAGCAGTTAAAAGGTGCCGTGTGACCATTGTATATATATATTGTTTGCTGTGATTTTTTGATATCTGCAAATACTGCTGTTTGTTTACCTGTGTAATATTAATCATGCTGGGTTATCATTAATACCAATGCCTTACTCTCTCTGAGTAAAAAAAACAAAGCTAAAATGAGAATATATGAATAAGTAAGAGCATTCTGGAAATAAAAATGTAATTGTAATTCCTTCTGTTAATTACTGTTGTTGCCCAGCTGATTACTCACTCCTGGTCTCTGCGAACGCATTTTGGCTGCAGCCCCGACCCCCTCCCTCTGAAAATGTTCCCCCACACTATGATACTCCCACTCTGTCCTTCTCTCCCATCACCCTCCTCGCCTTCTCGGTCTTCTGAATCCCGCCATTACCTCCCTCTGCTCCAGACTGGCTTCCTCTGCCAGGCCCATCGTAGCTGCCGGCGTTGGTTGTCCCAGAGCAGCCACCGCAACTGTCCCATCGCCCAACTGCCTCCGAAAGGCAAACACCTCTTCCCCCTCCCTAATTCCATGCCCTGTCCAACACTCCCCCACCCTCAAACTCCACAGTCATCTCTCCCCCACGACCCCAAATTCTCTGTATGCCAGTCCCTCCTTTATCCCCCCCCCCACCAGCAAACCCATCCGCATTTCCCTCCAAAATGTTTGCTCCCTCTCCAATAAAGCTCTTCTTACCATGACTTCATACTGGATGAGCACATTGATATTCTTTGGCTTACAGAAACCTGGCTCTTCCCCGGTGATCCTGTCCCCCTCGTCGAAGCCTCCCCACCTGCCTACACATTTCACCACACCCCCCCTAGAGGCCAAAAACAACACACAGTTACTGTTCTCCACCATCCATCACCTCCTCCGTGCACCCCCTCAAGCTCCCTCTGACCTCACATCAAACGCCAAGTCTGAAGAGGTCCTAGACTTCTTCACATCAACGATTGAAAACATATACTTGGCTGTATCGTCCTTGCCCCTCCTCCCTCCCTCTCAACACAATCACCCGCATGAAGTTCACTACCTGCTGCCTCAACCCCCTCCCACCCAGCTGCTGGTAATCCAACACCCCCTCCTCTTTCCCCCTGTTCGCCGACACGGTCAAGCAGTTTCTCTCAGGCTCTGTTCTACACCACCTTAAAACCGCTGTTATTATAGCCCTACTCAAAAAACCCACCTTCAATCCCTCTAATCTCTCACACTACCGTCCCATTTCCAACCTACCCTTCCTTGCCAAAGTCCTGGAACGCTTTGTTCCAGGTCAACTTTGGTCACACCTCTCCCAACCGCCTGCACTTCATCTCAGCAAATGGTTTCTCCTCCTGCCCCCACCCGGTCACCTGTTGGGTACCCTAGGGCTCCATCCTTGGCCCTCTTCTTTTCCTTACTATATGCTCCCTCTGGGCGATGTCGTCCGCAAACACAGGGTAAACTTCCACATGTATGCAGATGTCACACAAATCTACTTTGCCTCCTCCAGCTGTAGCTCCAGGTCCGCTGATGTTCTATTAGCTTGTCTGGCGGACATCAACGTGTCTGGCAGACGTGGAGTCCTGTAGCTCAGTGGTTAGAGTACTCACCTCGGAAGCGAGACACCTAGGCGAAACCTTGGGCAAGTTTCCTTAATGCACACGCCTGATAATAATCCCTCAAGAAAAAAAATAATAATTTGGTCACTCAATCCATGACTGTTTGTGGGACACTGCTGTGGGCAATTGGCTGCTGCAGATCGCCCACAAATATGCAGTTTACAGTATATTCTGTGAAGCGCTTTGAGACATCTAGAAGACGTGAAAAGTGCTACATCAAATGCAAGGATTATTATTATTATCAGGGCCTGAATGAGTGCAAATTTCCTGCAGCTGAATGTGGACAAGACGGAAGCCATACTTCTTGGCTCCCGTCAACGCCTTCACTCCTGCAGATCTGAACTCAATCTAGGCGTCCGGTTCGACCCCCAGCTGTCCTTCCTTCCTCTCATTCAGTCCCTAACCAGGACCACCTTTCTCCACCTCCACATTACCTTCCTCCAATTAAACCTTACTCCAAATGCAGCTGAAACCCTCGTGCATGTGTTTGTCACCTCCCGCCTGGATTACTCTAAAACGCACTCCTCGCCACTCTTCCCCAGCTCCACTATTCACAAAATCCAGCTCATTCAGAACTCTTGCCGTCCACATACTGACCCGGACCAAACTCCATACCCACATCTCACCAGTTCTAGCCAGGCTGCACTGGCTCCCCATCACTGAAGGGATCGACTTCAAGATCCTCACACTCGTGTTCAAATCCCTTCACTCTTTGGCACCTCCCTACCTCTCCAACCTCCTCACTCCCCAGTCCATCACCCGGCACCTCCGCTCCACGGTCGCACCGGCCTCCTGCTTGTCCCTCACACCCTCCACTCCACCATTGGAGGTCGCACTTTCAGCCACTGTGCCCCGAAACTCTGGATCACTCTCCCTCAATCCTTCTGTCAAGCCCCCTCGCTCCCCTTTTTGAAGTCCCACCTTTCTTTTCGCCCGTGCTTACAGTCACTACCTCCATCACCACCCCCCCACCCCCCATTAACATTAAACAAAGATAAAAAACAATAGCACTTCATTGCTACAATCTAGGAGAAATTCTATGAAACCCCCCTCCCATAGAACCGTGTATGGTTGAAACAGATGAGGAGACAAAGTAACACTGATTGAAATATTCAGTTAACCAAAAACATGTAATTTCTCCTTGATCATTGTTGGCTGCTGTCCAATTAGGGACATGAATTTAGACTTATGGCCTTTTAAAGAGAAAAACACACCTACTGTTGTCTTGCCACACTTCCAATTCTCTCCTCCCCATACCATTAATCTCTCTTCTCCCCCATAGATTCTAGCTATTTACCCATTTTGTTACAAAACTGCTTCATTCCACTCACCCAACATCCTGGCTCAGAGAGGAAATCTTGTCGACGTTGTTTGGATTACATAGGAACATTGGAATGTAAAGATTGAGACTAATGTGGTCTGTCTGGCCTATCCCAAAGATTTAAAAAAAGATAGTTTGCAACAAGTTCTTGCAGTGCTTCCAACCGTGCCAACTTGAGTTGAGGCTTGCCCTAATCAGACCAGTCCCAGTTGACTGCTTCAGAATCTGCTGCTCTATTATCACACCTTGTTTTTTTGTGTGTTGAGTGACATATTCTGAGGAGAAACTGCCTCTTACAGTACCTACCTCGCTTGTCTTTCATCACCACTCAGAGCATTGAGGTGAAGCCCATTCTCACCACAGAAAAGGGTCTGATCTCAGCTTTGATTTTTGTGAGACTGGATTGTACTGAAAGAAGGCTTATCCAACGAGAGTTTGAGTGGAGTTACAAAGGGTTAGCCCGAGACATCTGTATATCCACAAGATCTGCTATTTACAATTATTTTGAAACAAGATTCATTATTATAATTTGAGCTAATTTATGGTGCAGTTTTTTTGGTTCATTTGAATTTTAGTTAGTGTTAAACATCTTAAATAATGCTTGTCCTTTGGTGGGTTGAGCAACGAGACACTGAATTAGTTGTGCATCAATCTTCACACAATCTGACCAAACTAACTTCTAACTTTGTGGAGCAACCATTCTCATTGATACCATCTGACAAACCTTTTAATGTGCAAGGTTTGCCCTATTTCTGAGTGATATGAAACTTGAAGAGAGCTATCTTATGCTGAGGTATTGCAGTCCCAATTGAGGTGTGAAGACACTGGAGAAATCACTTCATACTTACAGTGGTTAGTGTAGGTTTGTAGATTGATTGTAACCTCTATGGACAACAATGGAAGTTGCTTTTCCAAAGTTTACTTTATAACTTACAACTAGATTTCTTCCCGAGAAAGAGAGGAAATTGCCGTTGCCAATCCTCATTGAGCAGGAAAACTCACAGCATAACTCCATAGGGAACCAAGTCAATCAGTTGCTGCTGAGCAATATGATCAGACTCCAATCTACAAAATCCTCAAAATACCAGATCAGAGTTTAGTATGCAAGCAACAAATGGGATTCTGCAGATGCCGTTTGTGAGTTGAGGGGAGAAAATATTGCTTCAAACCAAACTCACTGCAACAAAATGGAAGGTCCAAACAATGATCTTACAAAATTTAAATTTAAATTGAATAATTTAACTGTTGCACAACATTAGGGAATTTAAGTTACTGTAAATGTATTTCTATAAATGTGGAGTCCTGTTGCCTCGCAAGCGAGAGAACCTGGGTTCAATTGCCAGGCAGGGCGAAATGTTGGGCAGGTTTCCATACTCCACATGCCTGTTTATCTAGCAGTAAGTAGGAACCCGGGTGTTAGTTGCTTGGTGGATTGCTTTTTCAGGGGTAATAATTCCTTAAAAAAAAATTGGTCACTCAATCCCCTGCTGTCCGCAAATGGCTGCCGTGTTTCGACACAAAATATACAGTCAATTTACTTTACAGTATATTCAGTGAAGTGCTTTGAGACGTCACAAAGACGTCATAAGGCGCTGAATCAAATGCAAGTATTATTCATATACTGGTTTTAAAATTCTACATTGGTGAAACTTGGAAGATGACATGACCTTTAGGCTATTGTTTCTGGTCTTCAAATACCTAACCTTCATCCAAGAAAAAAACAAAGGTTTCCTCCTACATTGTACTATTACAAAACATAGTCATAATTGCATAATGTGGTATTGTATGGTTTCCAAAGGCAACTTAAAGCAAATCTAATGAAGATGAAGATCTACTATAATGTAAAGGAAACGATCATGGGAATACAATCTAGGATTTTAATTTCTTTCCAGAATTGTTATACACCACATTCTTAAAACATTCAATTTTATGCAAACCTTAAAGCTGAACCACATAATTAAAATGTATCCTCAAGTCCACAAAACAAATCATAGAATTATACTGCACAGAAGGAGGCCAATCGGCCATCGTGCCTGTGCTAGCTCTTGAGCTATCCAAATTAATCCCACTCCCCCGCTCTCTCCCCATAGCCTTGCAAATTTGTCCTCCCCATTTCTCTTTGATATGAAGACAAGACAAAACTTAAAATGTGAACCATAGCTTAAATATTAAGCAACTAAGCAAAAACCAGTGGAGAACAAATACAGTACTACATTAAAAAAATCCCTGACACAAATGGTTTCATTCCTAAAACTGAATTCATAATTAAAATCCAATACTCAGGATTTATATAAAAAAATAGAAAAGGGCTACAGTACTTATAAGAAATGTCTGGGTTCATTAACTGTGGACTCATCCAGTGACCACATTTTAACAGGGCACATTACACGGAAAGACTTTTTTTTCCTTTTTCTTAAAAAAATCACAATTTCAAGTGGATCCAATATATCTACACATCAAAAAAGGTTCAGAACATGCATTAAGAATCGCAACTTTTTAAAAAAAAATATCTTTCATTTCTCCACACTGAGTAAACAATGTACAGGTGTTATTTGAGGTTATTTTATGAATGAATTTTTAACATGGCAGATAATCTACTTTCTCACCCATTCATTCCCCGCCCCCCACCCCCACCAAAAAAAAGTATTTTCAATTCAGGACAAGAATGACGCATCAAGTGTCTTTTGTGTTTGGTTGCCTTATGTTGCAGTCCAACAAGTGACAGTGTAGTGGATTTCAGGGGGAAACAGCAGCCAGTACCTTAGTGTCGTCGGGCTAAAAAGTAAAGGAAAAAACAAAAGTTAGAATGTCAGAAACATTAATAATGTAGTTTTCTAGGGAGGGTAAAATTGTTCTAACTTACAATCTAATTGTCTAACATTATCATATTGTAGAGATTTTAAATCCCCAACCGGTAGGATTTTGTAAATCTGTTGCAATGGACATCCAAGTACATTCAAAGTTATTTGAGATGTCTCGAAGATGTGAGAAGGCGCGATATCAAATGCAAGCATTATTATTATTATTTCAGATTTCTGCTGTTTGAAACTTGACCCAGCCACATCTCCCCAAATAAATAACCATTTGGCATTGGAATTGGCATTTTCCAAGGAGGATGAAATCACAACTACTGTTTTTAAGGAATGCCAATGTAATCTTCAGTGAAAATGTCATGTACACATTTGACACACCCAATCATTCTCTCCCTCTCTTGCACATACACACAGAGGGAAGTTAAAATGAAAAGCATTTCAACTTCAGAAAATATATAGAGCTTCTGCTAGCCACATTAGAAACTGCAGAAATAATTTTACCTGTAGGACAAGATTCTGAGTCTGCAACATAAATCTCCTACTTTGTCCCATCCAAGAATAACAAAATTCTATTTTTTAAATG
Source organism: Callorhinchus milii (assembly GCF_018977255.1). Taxonomy (NCBI): domain Eukaryota; kingdom Metazoa; phylum Chordata; class Chondrichthyes; order Chimaeriformes; family Callorhinchidae; genus Callorhinchus; species Callorhinchus milii. The sequence continues at coordinate 7,339,138 of NW_024704754.1, forward strand.
CCAAAGGCTACCCACCCAACACTAATCAGTGAAAGCTTATTTTCTAGTCCTACCACAGAAAGCATCTTGCTTCCAAGACAGCAAGAAGCCACATTTGTAAACAGCATTAATCCCATTAATAGTGCAACACTGACTGCATATTTTCTACGTGCTGGATCGTTGGTCAAAACTGCAGGGGTAAAGATTGCACGGGAAGAAACCTGCACCAAGAGTACAAAATAGTAGCTTCACTGGTTGTTCCAGTTCATAGGACAATCTACAACCAAAAAACGTTGGGGGGGGCAAGCAGCTATAGATTACAGCTACACCTGATACTGGCTTCCACAAATATGGATTTCTGGCAGGAATCACTGGAAGGAGACTTAAAGCAGGAAGCTTGGTTAATTACAGCCTTCTTCCCAGTTCCAGGCTGAGGATGCAAATTCATGTTCACCACCATCCTGATTGAGCCTAGGGCCTTCCTGCTCTGTACAGCTCATCACATGGTGTATTTATCTTATGCAGAATGATGTCCCAACTATTGCAATACTTGGTTATATGAAGCCAGATCCTCCAAATATTTTCTAAATAGTCCCAATTGTAAATTTCATAAATTGATTGAAATAGGTTTTAAATACCTCAAATGCTTGTGATCTGTTAGCAATTTACTAATTGTACTGCTCACTCACATTTAAAAGCCCAAGGAAGCTATGGGGAGTTCTGCAATGGAGTATTCACTAACCACTGTAGCAAAGAATGTGACTAAATCCATTCACCTCACTGATTCAGCAACATGTGACATTTAGTTTTTAACAATTGCAATGGGCTATATAACAGATTAATCTAGGATTTATAAAGCAATGTCCCAGTTCTAGCCTGTTTAAAAAATATGTGCTGAGTGAAACTTCAGTTGAAATTCTCTGACCTAAACATATTAAACACAATCTCAGCTGAAGCTACCCCAGTAACTCAGCAAGTTTATCCAGGACTAACTGAACTATGTAGACTGTCAAGATCTGCATTGAACAGATCTGTGGCAATAAGAATACTGCACATAGCTTCCACAGCCTTGATAAGGGAGCAGGAAAGTCAACCAGGTTTCCCCATTCTGTTGCAATCAAGCAACCATAACCGGAGGCGTGTACGTGCACATGGACATAGACATCAGGCAGCAGTAGGATTGTATTCAGCTGCAAGTGGTCAGATAGCCAGCTAACACTCACCGTAACACTTCACAGTGACAACTGGGCAAAGTACAGGAGGGTGACTTCCATCCAGAGAACTATACCCCATTGGAAGGGGTGGGGAAGAAAGTATGGAATGCCTTCAGGATTGGTGAGTTGAAAAAATCATTAAACCTGCATAAACACTGGAATTGCACAGCCAGCATTTCAGACATGCCCTTTTCTGAAGTGATGGCCTATTCTAATGAAGAGTCATACCTATAAGAGTACTGCACTTAAAGAGTATCCTCCTACCCGTACTCTCCCTGATCCCAACCCCCTGCTCAGGTCCAAATCCCTGACTGTCCAGCGCCTTGAGAAGATCTCCCAATGTGAAAGGCACTATACAAATGCAAGTTGTTGTTGTTGAAGCTCTAGCATCACCTTCAGATGCTGATCGATCTGCCTTTCTGTCCCGATTTCACATTTTTAGTAGCTGACACCACACAAGTTGGCACTCAACATTCAAACTTCCAGATTTAGGCACTTTTCTGCCTCAATCATGGTATCCAGGTATCTCAACTCAAGAGCTGAGTTTTATTGGATTTGATGCTTCACCGATTTGTATTTAAAAGATGATGCAACGTCATGCATGTATGAGGGCAGATGGGCAGAGCTTTGAATGCACCATTACCAGGGAAGCAGATAATCTATTCGACTTCTTAACTCTTTACTACTCAGCTTCGCCCTTAAGTTATATATCAAATGCAAGTATTTATTATTTATTAAGTTTAAAACTCATTGTTGATATCCCTGATATTAATCAATTTGTTGAGTTTCCCCAATTGCCAAATGGGTAAAAGCACCGCTTTGGTGTAATGCAGCACTGAAGCAAACAGACAAGTCATATCTGCACTGAGTTACAGGTGATGGTAAGATTGCTGGAATTGGCATCAGTGCAATGAAATTTCTTCAGCCCCAGTAATGAGTTTGACAATCTTTTAAAAGCCGCAATAAATCTAGTTTGCCATCAATTAGTGTCCAATTAAAATCATTGCAGTTATTAGAAGGGAGATATTTTAAATCTATTGGAAGCAGAGTTAGCAAGCCTGCAACGTCAATACACTCATTCCCACCCAACTGCAGCCTGACCTCATTTCCCAGCATCATATACAGTGGCAGATGGGATAGGCTGACTCTCACATTTGCCAGCTCATCTTAGAGATTAGATTAGTGAGAACTAGATAAAGGATTTTCCCTCCCAATTATGTCAGTAGGAAACATTTAAAACTTTCATAGGAATTTTTAAAATATTAAAATGAATAAAAGTGTACAGCTCCTTCACAGTGCTGGCTTGTATTCTTTTGAGTTATCAAATTTGGGCGACTTCAAATATATAAATTATTTATAAAAATACAGATTCTGAAAAAGTTCTGACACTGCACATATTTCACAGGTTCACCAAGTTTAATCAGGTAATTTTCATAGTATTTTACAAGAAAAATCAAAGAGATGACATTTACCACTGCATCGCTAATAAAAAAACATTAACTCTGGTCCATTCAGGGAACACCTGTTTTTATTAAATTCAGGAATTCATCATCAAGTAGATCCAAACAAAAAAGAACTTTGTTAGAAGAGGTCGAATATTTCAGCATCGTGAACGTTTGGTGTGCTTTTTTTTAGAAGATGCGGGAATTTAACTTGCAAGAGAAAAAAAATTACAAACAGTGCAGAAACAAACTACATAACTCACAAGGATTGTGGCAAAATGCAAATTTCCTGCAATATTTAGAATAAAGAGCCTTTGGAAATACAAAAGATGTGAATATTTTAACAGTCAACATTTATTTTTATATCTGTTTCAATCTCATACTGTAATTCCACCATGATGGCTGGTGGTCTGTTAACATACAAGCATTTCTGTTTTTTCAGCCCCTTAAACAATTATTTTACAAATCTCAGTATGAACTTTCTGTGAAATAATATTCTGCCATAATAATATTCTATAGAGGATTCACATTAAGAATCAGTAATTTACAGAAACAAACCACAAAAAAACACTCTAGGGTTCAAGGCACCAATGGTTTATTTCCTGTAAACCACTGGTTCCCAAACCATGTTCTGTTTACACAACTAAATTGATTAAAGACAGATTTAGTTGCTTTTAAAATATTTGTCATCAGTTTTAGGCAGACTAATGCTTGTGTAGCTATAGGCCGCAGAAATTATTATGCTGAAGTCACACAATAGACAAGACGGTGATGCCCCGGGTAAACATGGGTGGCAGAGGTGATGTGCAGGGAGAGGTTGTAAGAGGAGGGAGGGGAAGAGAGCAGGAGGGGGTGAAGTAGAGGTTGAAATTGCCAAGGATGAGGAGCTATTCAGAGCAGAGGGAAAGGAAGGATAGGAGGGTGCAGATGGCATTACATAACCATACTCTGAATGCCAAAATAGCTTTCTTCAGTACAAGACCACATTGGAAATAATCAAACTGGATATCAGCTGCATAATATTTCTTTGTATCAAGTCTTTCCAACAGTTCTATGTTCCAATTGGTCTTCCTTTTTATTAGCAGAAAAGTTTCAATAAAAAATATTTAAAAAAATATAAACTGCAATAAATAAAATCATGGTTTCAACATGTTGGCAGCTTGGTAGCCAGAATTTAACCTGCTTTCCTCTGGTGGGCACTAAGGAACAGAAAATCCAACTTGGTCCTTTCAAACACTCCTACTAAAGATACAGATGCCAGGAATTTAGAAATGGATTTCTAATCTACACACTTCCCATGCCAAACAAATGGGTTAACCAGTGGCAAGTACCCCATTCCCAAAGGGTTACCTCCCCTACACAGACAGTTATGGTGAAAGTATGTAGGACACCTGGTTCTATAAAATTAGGTACTTCATTTGGCGTACTTTGACTGTCTTGGTCAAATTCCTTCCCTAAATCCAGGACTAATGAAGTATGATAAAATGAAATATTACAAATTATTTTGATAGTGGCTTAATGAAAGCCAGTAGTCAACCTCATTTTATACTAATACTGTCTTCTGATGTCCAATTAGTAGGCCAATCAGCCTAATTAGAGGTTTTGGAAATAGTCATACATGTTTAAAGCTGGGCATCAATTTAGTGGAACCCCGGGCAGTTGACTTGCCTACCTTCTTTGATGTTTTCATGTTTCAAACTGTGTCAGCAGGGACCGCACCTCAGGTGTCAGCTGCTTTGCAGCCTTGGCTGCCTCTGTGATGGCCTTACGGTAAAGACCTTTTCTCTTCTTGTTAAACCGTGACTGGAAGTTTTCTAAAAATGGGGAGACTTGAGAAAGAGCCAGGAAAGAAGTTGTTGGGGACCCAAACCATGAAATTCTGGCCTCCTGCCTTACTAAAAGGCCATTATCTTTCCGGCTAACAGTTATAGTAAGGATGCGGGCCGGCCACCAGGGGAAGCCGTAAATCTTGGCCCAAACAATGTCCCCTACACATATGGTCTTGCCATCTGCAGTCACACATTTAGAGACATTTTTGGTAAAGATTTTCACTTTCAAGGAATTATTGAGTTTTTTCTCTTCTTTTGAGGAGGAAGAAGAGGAGGAAGGTACATGCATGCTGCCTGGAGGAAAGTCAAACGTTTCAGTAGAACTACATTCTGAGTTGGAGGATTTTAGATCATCTGCGCTATCACTACTACAAACTGAAAAGGTGGAAGAGTCAGATTTATTTTGACTGTAGGTCATATAAACAGTTATATTGCCTCTGCTGCCCCTTTTCCCCAACTGCTTTTCATCCTGCTCACAAGGCCATTTTATTTCCCTGGTGTCTTTATTCTCATCAGTGGTGGACTGTTCCAACCCTTTTGTGGGACTATCTTTTTCAGAAGGCTGCTCACCTGCTGAACGGGAGGAGGTGCAGCTAGGCGGTGATTTGGAGGCTGTCTTGTAGTTGCGTACTCTCTCAAGTTCAGCCTTGTAAGCAGCATCATTTTCTTCATTCCTGTATCGTTGCGGCTTTAAGCGAATCCGCGGAGGAAGAGAGCCAGAATTTGTGGTTTGAAAGCGCCGTGTGAAATGAACTTTTGGAATGGTATTACCGGAAGAGGTAACTTCCCGCTGCCGTTTCCTTTGGACTTTCTCTTTGGCCATTTTCAACACTTCCCTGGCTTTCATGTGTTCTGCATTCTTATTATGCAGTACTTTTTTAGGATTCAACTGCACTTTAGAATTGTGTCCTTGAGACATTTTAACTACTTTGCCCTTGCCAGGAGGCAGATTTGGAATTTTGATAATAGCATTTCGCTTGTGGCTATCACACAAGGTTTTCCCTTCCACTTTCTGGTCTGTTTTCAGTCTTTTGGACACGGTGGGCATACTATCATTTTTCCGTTTCTTGTTATCTTCATTTCGAGTAGAGTCGTTTGTGCTGCCACCCCTTTTCATTTCTTTTTTGTCTGTAGCAATGCTATTTTTGCAGCGGTCACATAGCACCTGCCTTGGTCTAAGTTTAATAGAGTTCATTATGGAAGTAGACTCTTCTCGATACATTTTCCGCTTAGGTCGCTTAATCTTTCTTGGAGGGGGTTGAGGTATAGACTGGTTATATGTATCTCTGATAAACAGAGGAGGAGGATAGGGCACCCCGTCATAAAATAATGGTGCAGGTGTAGTCCACAGGCTTTCAGCCACACTAGCTTCTGTGGTGGGTACCTGAGATGGCTCTTCACAGCAAGTACCTGGAGGTTTAGAACTCTGCTGGAATGGATCATGCTGAAGATGCAGCCAGTCAGCTTTATTCTTGTATTCCCTTTTTGGCAGCACAGTCACAGGAATTCCATATGGACCAAACCTGAAAAGATATAGCACAAATTTGTGTTCCTTCGTTCTTAAGCAAGGTTTAATTTTTTTTTTGCTCTGACCTTGCAACAGTAAACCATGCTCATTACTCCTCAATAACCCGTATTCCCCAATAGCATTTATAGTGATCTGGGGTCAATCCAGAATAATTTCAATGCAAATAAAAATCCCTAGATCTATGAACACTAACACTGCTCACTCCAGGGACATAATCATCTATGCTGGACAAGAGGAAGAAATGGGAAAAAAAGTCAACTCTACACAAGTTGATATCCTGTAGTTGTCTGCAATTTACACCCAACGAAGCCAGGTACTTAATCCATCATTGGTTGATGATCGGTTTCTATCAAGAAAGGGTGTGTAAATTTATTTGCCTTTGCAAAAGGTAACCGATTTTTCGAGTATAAAATGAGTGATGCAAATCAATGACTCACTTCTGAAAAAATTGGTTCTTTATAATTTATAAAGCACATGTGACTCTGGCACACTGTGATTACTACCTATCATAAGATGTACAAAACCATTGCCTTCATTTACACAGGTAATCTAGACTTCCATTCAGGTAAGCCTTTATATTGAACTATGATTGGCAATTACATATCCAAAGTTGAGCGGCATCAATGAACATATCAGTAATTGTGGCAATGCTTAAGTAATTACACATTTACAGAAGTGATTTTGCAAGACAGTTAGCTCAATTCAAGGTGTCCATACATTAATTTCACTGAACACTTTGGAAACTAATAATAGTTTAAAATAGAGCATCAAGGAAGAAATTTATTTATCTCGGAAATCCAGATTTAAGAGTATGCAATTGGTTTAGAAAAATGTGGGCATCTAATTTTTCCAACAGCGGAAAACAAGATTGTGCAATACCAGACAATGACTTCTGGGAAGACCCTAAGGGGGGGGGGGCGGGGGGAACACTATTATACCTTTCATACTCTAACCGATTTCTTCACCAAATAGCTATCTATTGAATTTGCTGAAGCAATATGCCTCCATTATCTCCTTGGGATAGTTCATTCCAGACATGCCATTCTCTGAAATTAAACCAAAATGGTCTTCTCACCTTCCATCTTGTAAACCCTATAGGATCTCTAATACTTCAATAAGTGCTTCCCTGAGCCATCTCTTCTCCAGTGTTATTATTCACAGCTTCCTTGTTATTCATGTGCCTAATTCCAGCTAACGATTGTAATGCCCTACACTGCATCGTTTCCAATGTCAAGATGCCCAACTGGGCTGAATCAGTGCACAGACATCAGCTTGGCTCAGTGCGCAACATTCTTGTCTCCAGGTCAGAAGGTTACAAATTCAAGCTGCACCTCCAGACAAACTCAAGTCAAAGCTAATACTACAGTGCAGTAATGGGGGGTTGCAACATTATCACAGAAGTCATCTTTTGGATAAGACATTCAACTGTAGTCCCATCTCTTGGAAGTATGGACATAAAGATCCAACGAATCTATTCAAACAGAATGGAATTTCTCCTGATTTTCTGGTCAACAATCCTCCGTACACTCCATGGTTGCTTGTGTCACTTTGTCATATATGGCTCCAGTGATGGCCTACAAAAGCAGTCCCTATACTTCTCATCAATTACCTCTGAAGCATTTGATAGTAATTATCTATAAAATACTTAAGACATAATGTGCTATAAAAGTTTTCTATTTCTTTAATAATCTGGCTTTACAAATCCATCTGAAATATCACTGATGTTTGGGGAAACAGCAACCTCTCTGTAGAATCATGAATAAAATCAACAAGTGATTAATATCTCAACAAGTCAGACCAACTGCATTATTGTAGAGCGAACATCATGAGATTATGGATCTTCATAAGTATATAAGTCTTCATAATACATAAGTATTAGTACTTATAAACCTGGTGTATCAGATTCCTCCACCCTCTGGATTGAAAACAGGTCCTCTGATCCTGATAGTATTCCTATTCTCAAACAATGTGCCTCTGAACTTGTCCCTGTCCTTTATGCACTTTCTTCAGCTTCTTCAATTACACTACCTTTCCTTCTTGGATAAGTGTAGTGTTCCTCTATCACTAAAATTGTCAAATTATCCTTTACTTCAAACATTCGAGTTTAATCCACAATTGCCAGTAATCTTCTTTGGCATGACTCTGCACAGGGAGTCCATTTTCCTGCCAAAGTAACATCTAAACCCGAGCTCTTTAAACACATGGGCATTCATTTATCATTCTCTTTGGGTATTTCCAAAGCCTTCCACAGGGAATGGCACTGTGCACTTCATAATCTACACAGATTATGATCTTGTGATCTTCCTATGAAGTTATGCACATGGCTATCTAGTATCATCTCAAATCAGAATGTGCTGTATTTGATTGTTCACTTTCAGACTATTCTCCATCGATTAAGAGGTTGTCCACCAATCTATCCTCTTCAAATTAGTTTTTTCTCCATATTCAATGACACATCCACTAAACAAGGTGTGATAGATATCTCAACAAGTCTGACCAACTGCATAATTGAAGGACAAATATGGTCATGGTTAGTCCCATAAGTATAAGTACCTATAAACCTCCAACAAAATCCACTCCATATGCATTAATTTATTTCAAATCACTTCCTTTCGGTGGAAACAGCTTTCATTTTTCTCCCAGCGCAATAACTGAATTACTACTCTTTAATGGCATCAATGCCTATTGATGAGATAATGAAAATCTGAATTTTAATTCCTTAGATACAGCTAATAGACATTAAACCGACAACTATCACATCTACTTGTGGTTTACTTCAATCAATGTCTCACCTAACAAAAAAAATCTTGGGTCTCATTACCTCATGATGTGCCAGTCTCTCCATTGCCAAAATAGATTCCAGGAAGTTTGGCTCACTCTTCTCTCAATTACATAACTCATTACAAAACCGAAATGTATCCAAAAGTTGAATATTGCTTTTATCTACCGGACTCCCTTCTAGCATCTTTCATATATTTTTCTGGGCAGAATGCAAGAGAGCGCTTGATCCTTCTCTCAGCTCTGGTCTGTGTATGATTATTGCTTTTCTCAACCTCGCTCTTACTCTAGCAATTCAAAATACACCTTTACGAATCATTCACGCATCCTGTGATGAAATTGAAGCTTATTGCATGGTCTTCACCAGTGTGGAACTACTTACATCCTTCAATCTGTTCTTCCTCATACACCGTTTGAAAGCCAAACAGGATAACACCTTAACATTTCTTCTGGGCCTTTTCTGTTTTCAATCTTAGTCATGTATTACAATATGCACCATGCCTCATCACCGCAGTTTCTCAATTTTAAAATGTTTTCTCTAATTTTGTTAAACTATACTGAGGTCATGAAAGTTGGATTCTGATCTTTCTTCCCCATTCTCTGCATGAAGTTCTCAAAAGATAGTATGCTGCTGAGTATTTAACAACCTCAAATTTGCCCTTAAAATATGCGGTCAATTCACTTTACAGTATATTCTGTGAAGCATTTGAGACGTCTCAAAGACGTGATAAGTAGCTATATTAAATGCAAGCATTATTATTATTTATTATTATTATCATTGCTTATTCCTTCCCAATTCCCAGCTGTATAACTGATCCATGTTTCGACTCTAAACATCAAGAATGTGTGCATTGCTCTGTGAGGGGTTAATTTAAGCACATTTTATTGTTCTGCTTCAAAGGAATAAGTGTACCAATCACTGATTGGAATTATACTTAACAATCCTTGCATTCCGTATAGTGCCTTATCGTGTTGTTGAGACATCTCAACCCTTCACAGATGTTTACTGTGAAGTGACTATTTGTAGGCAAATAGGGCAGCCAATTTAATCTTATCTAATGAGAACCTACATAACATTAGTTTGGTTTAAAAATATTCCACTAGTCTTCTCTTTCATATATCATTCCACAGTTGAAACATACCAGCTAATGTACATTAAGTACAAGTAACACAATTTTGAGTTCCACTCGGGGAAATATTTTCTCTGCAATAAATTCCCCCACCTACACTAAACTACCAATGAAATTTACATTGGAAAGTTTCAGTTTAAAACTTGCTCACTGTCCTTAGTACTCAATTTTAAAATGAATTGAACTTCACAAAGTATAGCTGGTAAACTTTAGTTACAAATAGAAATGTAATGATAAAAGCTAGAACTCCTACTCAACAGTTGTTAAACCGAATATAAGCATCATGTGTGTGATGGGCACGCACACATATTATTTGTATAGGTATTATTGGGCCTACAAAATAATCACTACATTTATATATGCATTTGCCAGTAAGTTCTGTGAAGCACTGAGATTCCCCACCATGTGACATGAAAATCACAATAGCAAATGCAAGGTTTATTACACGAATACTCATTTTTCATTTTTAATATAAATTAATGGAGGGTTAATTAGGTTTACATTAACACAGATTGGACCGACAACACATTGATTGACCTACACTCTCAAATAAGAAGGTTCTTGCTCATTACAATTCTTTACAAACCTCCAACCTCCCATGCGAAAAATCTATTTTTTTTATTACATCTTTGAAACAATTTCCTTCAGGTACTGCCCCGTGCTTCATTGCAAACCTGTATTCATACCCATTCATAGAAGTAAAAAAGCAGAGGTCTATGAATACATTAATCGGCTCACATTTATTATACAAGTTGCATAAATCAATATTGAGTATCTTTTCAGAATCCTATGTATCCGGCACATTATGGCCTTTCTGACTTAACTGTCCTCCAGAAGTGGCAGCAAGTGCTGTAAACCACACACTTTGGCTACCCTTCTCACTCCATTGGCCGATGAAACCAATCCAAATGATAAGTAGAGAGGTTTTAAAATGAGATTTCATCAGGAAAGCAAGTCCTATGAAGCATGATTAATATGGTGACAAAATAATGGCTGCTTATGTTTTAAATGAGTAATGCTATTGTGAAGTCAATACAATGTTGTAACTAAACTTGGGAGCTTTATATTGTCCAAACTATGACAGTGCTTCAATTCACCCCTGAACACAATCCGCTTTTCATAAACATAATATAGATGCCTTTCACTGGAGTTTTACCTGCCCTCTACTTTTTGTAGCCATATGTGGCAGATCAACAATATGGCAGATAACTATCTATCTATTTTACAAAAGTGTTTTATAACGATTTGACAGTCAACCAAGGGTATAATAATGGGGTTAGCTTCAATCTTTTGTCTCCCTCCCAGGTCTCCTGGCATGCAAGCATGAGCACCACTCCTGTAGAAAAAAAAATGTCAGGGAACATAACTTGGGAGACAAGGCCAACCCAGGGTCCTCTGCAATGCAAAACTAGTTTGTTTTGCCCATTTCACACCAGCTGGGACTGCCCCATGGACAGAACCATTTCCCAACTCTCTCTGCAAGAGCAGTAAACATCAGGAGGTCACATGTGGAGTGACTCGGAGGCTCATCAAGAAGTCAAAAGGAGAGAACTCAAAAGCACATGGTCAAGCCAGGATAAAGGTGGACTTCGATGGGAGGCCAGAATACACCCTAGAAAAAGCACAGGAGACCTTTAGTGCATATTGTGCACATAGGCACATGGTTAGAGGTTTGTTTTTGAGAAAACAGTATATTCTATACCACTGAAACATTTTTGCAGATGTATATTATAATACATCTGAAGTGGGTAGAAATTTGTCATTTAACCTAACTAGTAAACATATATGTGGAGTGCTAAATACACATCACTGAAAACACATGTTTATGGTTTTTATTTTGATACATTCTGTTCATTACATCCACATACATCAATAACTGCTCCTTAAAATCTGCAAACAGGAAAATGTAAGCTCATACTAAACAGGATGAACAAATCCATGAATTTGAATGAACATCAAGCATTTCAGAACACAAAATACTTTTAAATTTAAAATAAGTTATACAAATATACATATGACACCCAATATAAAAGTTAGCAACAGTGAGCAACAAAAATGTTCAAAAATTTTAGTAGTGCCTGCGAATAAAAGATTTTTAGGGAAGGAAGGTGGGTGGGGTGGAAGAAAAAGCACTGTAGTTACTTTTACTGGATCCAATTTTTTTTGTGGTGGTGGGGGGTGGAAGAGATAAAGTGAAGCACCAGCCAACAAGCAACAAGAATAGAAATTTATGTCCCCCCCAAAAAAACAAATAAATTGAATATTTTAATTTTTTTTTAGAAAATCAGTGTTCCATTCGCTTTCCCCTCTGTGAGTGTGTGTCTGTGTCTCTCTCTAAACAGAAAAACTTGTCTAACAGCAGCCCGGCGATGTTCTGGGCGATGTTGGAGGCTGGGGTGGGGGTGGGGGGAGGCGGCAGGGAGGGAGGGAGGGAGGAGGGAGGGAGGCAGTGAGAGGCAGGCAGGCAGGCAGGCAGGCAGGGCGCCGAGCCTGTCTGCCTGCTGTCTTCCCGTGGGCCGTCAAGGCGCCCTGTCCTGCCTCGCCCTCTGCGCAACCACCCAGCGTCCCAACAGCGATCTCACACCCTCCTCCATATATATATATATATATATATATATAGCGCCCCTTTTTTAACGCGCGGAAATATATATTTTAAACCTATTTTTTTTCCTCCTTCTCTCCCTCTATCGCCCGCTCGTTACCTTCTAGAAACGTCCATTAAAACCCCTGAGAAGAGTTTCTCCTCGAAGCGCAGGGAGACCACCAGCGCGTCCTCGATGATGTGATCCACTGTGACCCTCACTTCGGAGCCCACTCGCAGTTTCACCGCGGCGACGTCAACCGCCGCCGCCGCCATTTTGCCTCCTTCTCTCTCCCTCTCCCCGCCCGAGAGCCGCCACGCTCCGCGCCGCCGCTCTCCGGCCTGGCCCTGGTTTGGGGGAGGGGAGAAAAAAGGGGCGTTCACACACTCTTCATTCGCCGGCTCTACCTATCGCTCAATCCCCTTCCGCCGCCTTATTGGCGCAGGCGCGCAACCCCGCTTCCGCGCCCCATGATTGGCCGAGCCGGGTGTCGATCACATGACGCGCGGACGGCTGCGCCGCTCGATTTGTCAGAATAGCTGTCTGTCACGCCATAGGGGCGGGATCGTTGTTATTATTACTCCCCCCTGCGCCGGGTTCTGATTGGACCCTGAGCTGTCAATCATCCATATCCAGGCCGCAGCTCAGAGGACCCGCCGAGCTGTCCATCACTAGATGTTCGCTGCTCATGGATCAGTGGGTGGGCTGCTTTGCAAGTTGACTGGAGATTGAGTGCATCTTGCAATTAGAAGGTGCAGCATAAATCATTGCAAGACGCATTGTTTCAAAAACACAATCTATACAGAGATTTCTGCTAATAGTTATAGCAATACTGCAAACTGGTTATTAAGTTACTTGTCCACGTGGTTGAATAAAGCTGGGGGAGTGGGATTGTTCTGGATAGCTCTGTCCAAATGGCCTCTTTCTGTGCTGTATAATTCTATGATAATATCTTACATTTAGTACAACACCTTTCACAATCTCAAAGTTGTACAGTAAAGTGCACTAACTCTGTATTGTGTAGGCAAATGCAGCAGCTTATTTGCACACAGCAATATCCCACAAACAGCTTGAGGAATTATTGACGAAGTGTGTGTCTGTGACTTATTGCCTTCTCTTTTAAAATTGTGCCATGAGACAGTTAACATCCACCCGAACAGGCTGACAGTTTAAAATCTCATCTAAAGGATGGCACCATCAGACTATGCAGCTCTCCCCAGCACTGTATTGGGAGTGTCAGCCTAGACCAGCGTTGTCCAACAGGCGGCCCATGGGCCGCATCTGGCCCAGCGGGTGATTTTATCCCCGAGACCATTTCCAACATCCCAACTTCCTCTCCCTCCTTCCCTGGTGAACGTCTTCCCAGGGCAGCAGCAGGAGCCGGTGGTTGGGAGGACGCAGCGCGGCGAGTGGAATTAATATCAGTCGTTACCTCAGTCTGTCAGGAAGGCAAGCACATCTCTTACCAACCATGTCTTTGGCAACCGCCGGCCCCTGCCACTGCAGATAGTGATTGCTGTGTGGCTGATTGGGAGAGAGAGGGATTGAGAGGGGGTGAGGTGTAAGAAAGGGGAGTGAGAAAGAGACTGTGAGAGAGCAGAGAGTGCGTGTGAGAGGGGGACAGTGTGAGAGAGAGTGAGGGTGGAGGGAGTGAATGTGAGGGAGAGAGGAAAAGAAAGAAACAGAGAGAGGGGGGGAACTTGAGAGAGAGTGATTGACACAGAGTGATTGACAGATAGTTTGAGAGCGGATAGAGAGAGTGTCTGGAAGAGAGGAGGAGAGGGTGAAGAGAATGATTAAGAGTGGGGGTGGAGTGTGAGAGGGAAGTGAGATGGTGTGAGAAGGGAAGTGAAAGAGTAATTGAGAGACAGTGTGTGAGAGGAGAGGGGGTAGAGAGAGAGTGATTGAGGGAGAGAGAAACAAAAAGAGTGAGAGAGCAGAGAGAGAGAGAGGAGAATTGAGGGCAGTGTTTCATGGTTCACTGTCAAGACAGATGATTGGAGATTCCCTCAACCACTGTGGTGGGGACCGAGGACAGACACTGAGTGACGTGCAGTTTCCTCACAGAAAGCTCCCTCTTTCCATAGTGAAAACCTCCTCTATGTCCTTCATTCCATCTCTCTCCACACCCTATCTCTGCAACCTCCCAACCTGGCCGTTCCCTTTGCCCAGCAAACAGCAGCTTGCTTCATATCCCCCCCAATCCATTTGCCATCCTATTTTGACCCTGCTCTCTGGAGTTCCATTCCTGGATCCCTCTGACGCACTCCCTCCCTCACCTCTTTCAATGCTTTTGGTCATCTTTTTCCCTCCCCATCCCACCTCTCTCGGCGCCCAGCTTAGGTGTCCAGCCAACAGTGCCAAAATGTCCTTCCAACATGAAAAAGGTACCGTGTATATGTTGTTATGTTTCTGGAAGGGAAACCCAAAATATTGCTTTCTTAAATAAGGAATTTGGCCCCCAGCAGCCAAATTCCTGGACCACCCTGGCCTAGAGCATGCAAGTCCAAAGTTCTGGCATGGGGCTTGAACTAACAACCTTCTGACTCAGAGAAAAGAGTGTTAACAACTGAGCCCGGCTGAGTCACAAGCTGATGCATAGGTTCATGATGCCAGCTCAGTTATTGTCAGACGAGTAACAAAAGGAAATGTTATTCGGTCTGATAGCAAGGTGGGAGAAAATATGCATTCCAGCAGCGTGAAAATTAAGTCTTTGACTCCGAACATTGGGTATCCTAGGAATTCAAAAGTTTTTGCAACTAATGCTGTTCAAGTCAAATATCTCTGTTGTTGTTATTATTGTTGTTGTATTTCTTACTACCAATTGTATAGATCCACTGTAAAACAAGAATAACATTCATGGAACTATTTAGTTATGAGTGTCCCAGGGAGGCGTGGAGTTATATAGCTTAATGGTTAGAGCACTTGCCTCGCAAGCAAGAGGACCTGGGTTTGATTCCCAACAACAACAACAAGATTCCATTTATAAAGCGCCTTTCACGTCAGGAGGACGTCCCAAGGCGCTGCACAGTTGGGTCAGGACCCGAGCAGGGGGGAAATGGTCAGGGTGAGGGGAGGGAAGGGAGGGAGCGAGGAGGGGGGAAATGGTCAGGGTGAGGGAAGGGAAGGGAGGGAGCGAGGAGGGGGGAAATGGTCAGGGTGAGGGGAGGGAAGGGAGGGAGCGAGGAGGGGGAAGAGAGTCGAGAAGGGAGCTGAAGGCTCGGTCAAAGAGAAAGGTTTTGAGACCGGCCTTGAAGGAGGAGAGGGAGGAAGCAAGGCGAAGGCACTGGGAAAGTTTCCTTACTCCACAGACATGCCTTGGTTTACCTAGCAGTAAGTAGGAACCTGGTTGTTAGTCGATTGGCGAAACGTTTTTCTGGGGGTAATAATCCCTCCAAAATAAATTTATAAATAATAATAATAATTTAGTCATTCAATCCACGACTGTTTGTGGGACACTGCTGTGTTTCACCCACAAAATATAATGTCAATTAACTTTATAGTATATCTTGTGAAGTGCTTGAGACGTCTCAAAGACGTGATGAGTCTCCATATCAAATGCAGAGATTATTATTATTATGAGTTAAATTCCAAAAGATATTAATTCAGTGAATATTCGGTTACAAGCTGAGCAAGACAAAAGGCAGTACCCTACTCTTTGCTTCATTCATAAAATAACTTGTTAGATGTCCAATTCCTGGTTATCTGCTGAATGAACACTCCAAATGTGAACATGTGAGTCCTGTAGCTCAGTGGTTAGAGCACTCGCTTTGCAAGTGGGAGACCTGAGTTCAATTCCAGGCAGAGGGCGAAACCTTGGGCAAGTTTCCTTACTCCACACAGAGCCTAATAATAATCCCTCCAAAACCCCAAACAATAATAAATTTGTCATTTTCAATCTACGACTGTTTGTGGGACATTGCTATGCGCAATTGGCTGCCGCGTTCGCCCACAAATATACAGTCAATTCACTTTACAGTATATTCTGTGAAGCGCTTTGGGATGTCCTCCCGACGTGAAAAGCGCTATATCAAATGCAAGGATTATTATTATTATTATTTAAGTATATATATCAGGAAAGGCTGAACAAGCTTGAAGTTAGATTAGAAGATCAGCCATGATTAAATGGCGGGGCAGGCTCGAAGGGCCAAATGGCCTACTCCTGCTCTTACATATTATGTTATGTTATGACTCTTTTCTCTTGAAAAGAGAAGAATGAGGGGTGACCTAATAGAGGTCTTTAAAATTATGAAAGGTTTTGATAGGGTAGACATAGAGAAGATGTTTCCACTTGTGGGGGAGACCAAAACCAGGGGCCATCATTATGCAATAGTCATAAATAGATCAAATAGGAAAGTCAGAAGAAACTTCTTTACCCAGAGAGTGGTGGGAATGTGGAACTTGCTACCACAAGGATAGATGAGGCAAATAGCATAGATGCATTTAAACAAAGCTAGATAAGTACATGAGAGAGAAAGGAATAGAAGGTTATGCTTGAAGGCTGAGTTGACGAAGGGCAGGAGGAGGCTCATTTGGAGCATAAACAACAGCATAGACCAGTTGGGCCAAATGGCCTGTTTCTGTGCTGTATATTCTATGTAATTCTATATAATTTAAGCTCTGTTTGTCAAGCAATATATGTCTTCTGTTGCCATTTATTGACAAAATATTCTCTGATATGTATCCATTACAATTTTCATATTCCATTGATTTCTGTAATGTGTAGCCATGAATTATATCCCACTTATTATACCTGTAAAATGGATAGTCAAAATGCTCTTATAATCATTTTCTTAATAGTTAATCATCAAATAAATCAGCACTAATTCCCTTACCAGTGATTATGGTGTATATGTTAGAGTAATGCTTGGTAGAATTAAACTGGAGCAAATTGCTGAAGTTATTTTAAGAAACCTTAACTGTTTATTTTCTGTGTCATTGGTCTGCTAATTAGAATAGTTGATATAACATCAGAATAGTTGAGGACTCTCGCTGCCTCCATAGGAAAATCACCACAAATACAATAATAATAATAATAATCCTTGCATTTGATGCCTTATCATGTTATCGAGACATTTCAAAGTGCTTCAAAAGTTACACTGTAAAGTGTAATGACTGTGTTTTATAGGCAAACGCACCAGCCAATTTGCACGCAGCATTGTCCCATAAACAGCCAAGGACCGAGTGACTGATTTTATTTGAGGGATTTGTTGGCCAGGACATCGGGAGAGAGAAACTCCCTTTTCTTTTCGAATTGTGCCATGGGTTCTTTAACATCTACCTGAACAGACAGACGGGAACTTGGTTTAAATGTCTCACATGAAGGACTCTTATTGTTTTGATTTGTTTTAATTTATAATAAGGCAAAGTGACGTGCATCCAGTAGCATGAGCGTTAGTTATTTATACAGTTGCGAACATCCAGTACAGCTTGTTCAGTGCTTGGGAGACAGCAAGTTCGTGTTAATCAGTTCTCCATTCTAAATTCTTATATTGTTATTACCACTGTCCTTCATTATAATTTCAGTTTCATGGTTGATTCATGCAGGATGCTTAAAGCCAATAGCTCTCGTACAAAAATGCATACAAAAGATTAATATTCGTTTAAGTTGAATTGATCCATTAAAGGAGATGAAGGTTCAGGTCCAATCGTTTAGGTCCAATAATTACACCCAGGAATTATTTTCCCCATCCAATTCTATTCCCTCTTCTCCTCAAAGAACTCATTCACCTTGTGATGTGGGTGATAAGTGATTAATGCGCTTCTCTGTCCATCAATAACTCGTCCAGTCATCAATACCAAGTGGCAGCTAAGAGTGTTTGTCTAAGCAGTAATTGGTGATGTACTATTTGACCATTCAATAGGCAGCAAGGGGCAAGAGAGCGTAGTCCCGCACCATAGTGGTTACCGCACTCGCTGCGTAAGCGAGAGGAGCCGGGTTTCATTCCACGGCAGGCAAGTTTACTTACCTCACACGCCTCTGTTTATCCAGCAGTAGGTAGGAACGTGGTTGTTAGTCAATTGGCTAACTCAGCACAGTGTAGGTATGCAACCTGTGAGAGAGATTACATCTCAGCCTATTAAATGTCAAGCTTGTTGGATTCTATAGCATCAAGGACCACTTTTTGAAAAAAGCTAGATATGACACACCAGAGGTTAACAGACTGAATAATGTAAGACATTGGTCCTCTAAGTCACATTTTTTGAAAATGCTACTGCTGCGAGTATGATATTATCTAATTCTGAAGTACTTTCTGTTCTAGGCGGAAAGACTGGCTTCAATTTCTCCCCACAGTGCAGGAATCTGCTGTGCACACTGGTTTTGAGGGTAAAGATCGAATCATATTGCCAGCATTACAGTGTTTGTGACAGACAGCACACTGCTCTTGTCCCTGGTAACATTATCACTTGCTAAGTGGTTAAATTATTTATCTTGCAAAAAACCTTAGTCGTCCATGGAGTTTGGGAACTAAGATAAACGTTCAGGTGATATTGGCTTGCAAGCAAGAAATTTGCAATTTTTTAAAATTTGGTTGCAAATATCCACATAATGGCCCCAAAAATAATTGAGAATTTCTGATAACCATCACTTGTCTCTTGCAATCTATTTTGATACAAAATGACTGCTGGTACAGTACTGGGATGAATTATTCACATCCACATGGTACCTCACTGCTTTGGAGTTTCTCCATAATTAAGTGGGAAGTCAACTAATTTATGAGACTCAAACATTGAAGATTATTATTATCTTTGTAGTTGACGTCAGGAGGGCATCGCAAAGCGCCTACAGGATTTACTGTGAAGTGCAGTGACTGTGTGTTTTTGTAGGCAGGGTGACAACAACAACAACAAAATTACATTTATAGAGCGCCTTTCATGTCAGGAGGACGTCCCAAAGTGCTGAACAGTCAGGGGTCGGGACGCGAGCATGGGGGAGGGGTGGTGAAGAGATGAGGGAAGACAAAGAGGTGGGAGGGCAACCAAAGGCACGATCGAAGAGAAGGGTCTTGAGACCGGCCTTGAAGGAGGCAAGGGAGGAAGAGAGGCAAAGGGATCTTGGGATAGAGTTCCAAAGTGTGGGGGCAGAGAGGCTGAAACCCTAGCCACCGATGGTCGGGCGGGAGACATGGAGCAGACCGGAGCCCGCTGAACGATGGGAGCAGGTAGGTTGGTAGGGAGTCAGCAGGTCAGAGAAGTAGGAGGGGGCAAGGCCATGGATAGCCTTGGAAGTGAGGACAAGAATCTGGGGGATGGGGAGCCAGTGGAGTTGGGCGAAGGCGGGAGTGATGGGGTTCTGGAGCCTGGTGGGCGAGAGTACACGAGCTGCGGAGTTTTGGATGATCTGCAGCTTGTGAAGGGAAGAGTTGGGAAAGCCGATGAGGAGGGAGTTTCCGTAATCGAGCCTTGATGTAACGAATGTGTGGGTGAGGGTCTCGGCAGCCTGAGGGGTGAGGCAGTGGCGGAGTCTGGCAATGTTGCGGAGGTGGCGTTAGGCAGTGCCGGTCATGGAGTAGATGTGGGGGAGAAAGGACAGTTCAGGGTCAAATAAGAAACCCAGGTTCCTGACTGGCTTGTGAGGTTGATTGTGCAGCCGTGGAGGCTGATGTTGCCAGTGCCCGAGGTGCGGAGGCGCTGCAGCGAGCCAATCAGGAGGGCCTCGGTCTTGCTGACGTTGAGTTGGAGAAAGTTGTCCCTCTGGGCTTCATGGAGGATATGGTGGTGAAGACAGAGGAGGTGCTGACAGGTTCAAAGGTGTGGAAGGAGGGATGGGTAGTAGTCGGAGTGTGAGGGGGCGGGGGAGTAGGGAGGGGGTGAAAGTTGGGAGGGCAGTGGCAGCTGAGCGGATTCCCTCGATTTTGGACTCGAACTTCAGCATTTTCTCGCAGTGGGAGTCAGAGGAAAGAATCTGCGAGGCGTGGCATGGAGGGCGGAGGAGCCGGTTGGTCATGGAAAATAGAAGCCTGGGATTTCCCTTCGCCTCCAGGATTAACCTGGAATAGATGGATGATTTGGCTAAGGCGAGAGTGGAGTGGCAGGTTTTGCTGAGGTCCAGCCAGATGTGGCGATGGACCGTTAGCCCGGATTTGAGCGAAGTGCGTCCGGCAACCCGCACCTGGCACTTAAGCGAGCCGAGGTGGCTGGTGAACCAGGGTGAGGATCGGGAATAGGAGGCAGTTCGGGAGGTGAGAGGGGCAAGGATGTCGAGTGTGGTGGAGAGGGTGCTGTGGAGAAGAGTGAGTGCAGTGAGTGGATTGGTGCGAGAGGTGGGCCAGAAAGGGAGGAGTTTGGAGGAGTTCAGAGGACTCCAGGTCAGCGGAGAGGGATTGGGGGGAGATCTTCTTCCACGGGCGGTAGAAGATGGTGGTAGGTTTGGAGGCAGTGGGGAGTTGAGGGAAATGAAATGGTGTTCAGAGATGATCTTGTCAGTAATGGTGACATCCGAGACGCTGAGGCCCTGGGTGATCACCAGGTCGAACGGGTGACTGTGAATGTGGGTAACAGAATGGATGTGGAGGGAGAGGTTGAGAGAACAGAGGAGAAAGGAGAAGTCTGAGGAGGTGGAGCAGGAGGGGGTGAAGTGGAGGTTGAAGTCGCCTAGGATGATGAGACGGTCAGAGCAGAGGCAAGCTAGGAGGGTGGAGATGTCAGAGATGAAGATGGGGGAGGATTTTGTGAGGCGGTAAAGTAGGAGGATTTTTAGAGAGAGGTGGGAGGCATGGAAGAGGGTAAGGTGTTCGAAAGAGGGGAATGAGCCGGTGGAGTAGGGGGATAGATATGAGGGCCACCCCGCCGCCATGGCGGTTGGGGTGTGGGGCATGGTGATAGATGTAGCCAGGTGGTGTGGCCTCAGTGAGGGGGAAGGTGTCACCTGGGGTGATCCAGGTTTCAGTGAGGGCCATAATGTCAATGTTCTCATCGAGGATGAGATCGTTGACGGCCAGGGTCTTGTTGCAGATGGATCAGATGTTTCGAAGGCCAATGCGGAGTGGACAGTTAGCAGGGGAATGTGGGGATGGGAGGATTGGTTGGCAGGGAGGGTGGGGATGCGGATGAGGGAGGAGAGGTTAGCCCCGGGGTCAGGGTCTGGGATGGCTTGCGGCGGTAGTAGGCAATGGGGCAGTCGATGTGGCTGCTGCTGGACAGCCAACGCCGAGTGCCACAATGAGCCCGGCGAAGGATTCCCGGAAGGAGGCAGCGGATGATGTCCCACAAATAGCCGTGAAGCAATTTAATCTGGGGGATTGTTGGCCAGGACATAGGTAGTTAGGGACATGCGACCGCCAGGAAGGTGGAAGGTGAACTAGATGAACCTTGTTCTTTTACCGTCTAGCATTTCTTATGTTCTTATGACACTGGGGGAAACACCCTTTTCGTTTCCAATTGTGTTTAAGAGTATCCAAACAAACTGAGAATTTTGGAATTCTACACATTCTACACATGGAAATTCAAGAGATAGATTGTTGGAGTCTAACCAGCTAAAACCGTATAGCTAGCCATTGATATCAGGTACAAACCTAGAGCGGTGTAAAGATGAAAGTCGAGGGACTTAACTCCACTGAAATTTTGTGGGTTTACCTTTAATTAACTTTTGTTGCTTAATTTTATTCCTGGGAGCAAGCCGTCATTCCTCACTTGCCCACCACATGACTATATTCACGGCCTTTACTCGTCTGTCAGCAGAATCTAACCAGGACTCTTTAGTTGACTCATTTCTGCCAGTTCTTTTCTGGGCTGCCAGCACAGTTTAGCTGTGGAACTATTGCTGCCTCAGTAATGTTGTCAGCAGCATGCACCAGTAAATACTCCCTGACAGATCTCCTCACTCCAGTTTTCTGAATTTAAAACAGCTACTGGTACAGTAAAATTCACATAAGTATAAATCGTATAACCGCCTAAGTCATACATATGCCCAAATCCAGTTTAAGAGTTTATATTCTATGCAAGCTTGGCATAACTCATACTTTGCGTACATCATATTAAATGTATGGTCCCAACTGATATGATTTATGTGAAGTTTACTGTAGTATTTAGCAAGCTGTGCAGTTTTAACTGGTTATATTCCAGCAGTTATCCCAGATCACACACCTGAGCACCCCCAAACGTTGGCTCCCTCCAATCTGTTCTCCTGGATTAGGTAAGGAAGAGTCTGTTCCTCCAGTGTGCAATTCTATTCCAAACACAAGAAAATTCACCCACAGAATACACAGTGAATCCACTTTATAACATATTCTGTGAAGCGCTTTGAGACATCTCAATGATGTAATAGTGCTTTATCAAATGCAAGGATTATTATTATAAATTTCCTCCATATGTGTAACTTTCAGTCTGGTTTGGTTCTTACGGCACTATACAAATGTAATCTTGTTGTTGTTCAGCACGGTGATGGGTTTCTGGAAGTCTGAGACACTCGCCCGACCAAAAGAATAAATTGGTGTCTGAGTTTCATTGAAGTTGTACATTTCTGAGGTTGATATGAATGCAGTTTGCCCGTTCTCAACCGGCCCAACTTTTAGTTGTCTTTTAAGGATTTAGAAATTATTTTTTAATCATCAAAATCATTTTAAAGCATTGAAGGTTCCCTTGAGTTTAGAAGGTTGAGGGGTGATTTGATTGAAATGTTTAAAACAATAAAGGGATTTGATTGGGTAGCTACAGATAAACTATTTCCTCTGGTGGGGAAATCCAGAACAAGAGGGCATAATCTTAAAATTAAACCTAGGAGTGAAATCTTAAGGCATTTTTTCACCCAAAGGGTCTTGCTCCCCCCTACCTTTCCTACCTCCTAATCCCCTACTATCCTGTTCGCTCCCTCTGCTCAGCGGGCTTCAGCCTGCTTCACATCCCCTGCCTTGCTCACCCCACTATCAGTGGGCGGGCCTTCCGCCACTCTGCACCCACCCTCTGAAACTCCATCCGGCAGTCACTCCGTCTCCCCCCCTCCTTCGCCATCTTAAAGATCCACCTCAAGACCCTCCTCTTCGACCGTGCTTTCGATCTCCCTGCTTCCGTCCCCTGCCCTCACCCCTCCCCCACCCCGATCCTCAGCTCGGGTCCATAACTCTGTCTGTCCAGCACCTTGGGACATCGTCCCGATTTGAAAGGCGCTATACAAATGTAATTTTATTGTTGTTGTCGTAGTGGAAATCTGGAACTCTCTCCCCCAAATGGTATTCACATTTTCAAGATTGAGGTGGTTAGATTTTTGTTAGGTCAGGGTATCAGGGGATATGGGGCAAAGGCAGGTAATTGGAGTTGAGATACAGATCAGCCATGATCTAATAGAATAGGGGAACAGGCTCGAGGGGCTGAATGGCCTACTCTTGTTCCTGTGTTCCTAAGGTTACGCACACGAAAATTAGATTTTAATTCCCCCAATGTATTTTTGCCAGCTATATTCTTGTCGGTGCAATAGACCTGCTATTTGGAAGTTGTGAGATATTACTGTCTGTTTTGGGACCCTGTCAAGGAAAGTAACAGCACAGTACACTCTGGCTTCTTTTGCCGAAGACTGGTGGTCAATGATAGAGTTATTGGTTTCCTGTAAAGATTAATGGGGAAAAAAAACCTGAAAGCCAATGCATCCTGTTTTTCAATGAGTATCTAACTAAAGGATCTGAGTCTTAACCTACAACCTTGGCCATGCAAAGATGTTAAATAACTAGCGGATGAAGCAAAGAATTGACTCAAACACAGTGGTGATCGTCAAAAAAGGACTAGGAGATATCAACCCGATGGCATACAGTTATGGTTAAAAGTAAGCGAGTTTAAAATCGATGCTGCTTTAATCTATTCCTGTGATGTTAAGTAGCAGAGATTCCACGTGTCTGCTCAGCAGCTGACTCAGAGGCTATGACAACCGAGCCTGGAGAGAAAGAGATCAACCGAGCCTGGAATGAAAGGGACACAGCATCGCAATCCAATACATAAACAAACTAATAGAAAAGATGGAAGACCCAGAATTTCACTTTGAGATTGAATATAGAATACAAAATACAACATTGTGCAGAATTGCAGAAAATTCTTAAATTCAGTCTACATAGGAACAGGAGTAGGCCATTCATCCCCTCTAGCCTGTTCCACCATTCTAGTAGATCATGTACCTGATACCTACTAGTCTGTTACCTCTACTTCATTTATCCGCCTTTGCTCCATGACCCTGATACCCTGACCTAACAAAAATCTATCAACCTCAGTCTTGAAAATTTTAATTGATCCAGCATCCACAGCCTTTTGGAGAGATTTCCAGATTTCCATGAGCCTTCGTGTGAAAAAGTCTGCATTTGGAAGCCAGTTTTCGGCAGTTCTTAAAGGATCCCAGCTCCCAAATGATCGCTGCATCAAAAAATTGTCCACAATTCTACGTGACCTGACAAAATGATCCCAAAAACATAGAGTGTGGAATTTCAAGCCCCACATCTGTGAGATCGCGAGGGTAGACAAAAGATGGAACCAAAAATTAGGGTTAAAAGGTGCAGAATAATTCAGTTTGTTAGATTACAGAGAAGATAAAGTGCAGAGATATTTGAAAGGGAGTTTCTCTCCCCAGATAAAATCGGTCATTCATTTCACGGCTGTTTGTGAGACATTGCTGAGTGCAACCTGGCTGCCACGTTTGCCCACAAAATTACATAGTCACTACACTTTGCATCAAAATACTGTGAAGCGTCAAAGCATTTCAACAACATAATAAGGTGATTCCTGGCAGGGCAAAACCTTAGGCAAATTTCCTTACTCCCCACTCCTCTGTTTACCTAGCAGTAAGTAGAAACCGGGTTGTTAGTCGATTGGGGATTGCTTTTCCAGGGGTAATTATTCCTTTTAAAAAATAATAACTTGGTCACTCAATCTACGACAGTTTGTGGGACACTGCTGAGCACAATTGGCTGCCGTGTTTCGCCCACAAAATATACAGCCAATTCACTTTACAGTATAATTCTATGATATTATGATTCTTCAATTTCAACTGTGCCACTCACTGCTCTGAAAGAAGCCAATGAGAACAAAAGGCTTTCTGAACTGATGTGTCAGTATCGGAAAGGAAACAACCGCAACCAATGTTTCAATTTCCGATTCCATTCTCAGTGCTGAGACTTGCACTTCTAATAATGTGTGCCCTGGATCACACCGAGATTCAAGCATCAGACAGCTGCATTGGCAGAGGTCCACTTAAAAACATAAGAATTTGTGAGGCGAATGAAGACCAAGTTCCATCCAATTCGCCATCCACCATCCTGGCAGTCACATGACCCAAACTATATATCGTATCTCAAGATATTATTTTGTCTTACAAGTAGGAACCCAGGTGATAGTCGATTAGCGACTCGCATTTCCGGGGGTAATAATCCCTTCAAAAATAAGTAAATAAAAATATAATAATTTGGTCTTTCAATCCTCAAGTGCTCTGGGACACTACTCTGCATGAAGGGCGCTATATAAATGCAAATTGCTGTTGTTGGTGAAACTGCTGTGCACAATTGGCTGTTGCATTTTGCACCCAAAATATACAGTCAATTCACTTTACAGTTTATCCTGACAGGCACTTTGAGATGTCTCAACAACGTGATAAGGTGCTATATCAAATGCAAGGAATGTTATTACCTTTTCTGATCACTCTCCAAAAGCTGCAGAGTAGCAAAACCTTGCACTCAAACATATCGCCTTTCACATCGGAGAACATCTCAAAACTTCATAGAGATCGAAAGGGAGCCTAAACATGCTGGGACTTGGGAGAGAGAAAGGATATAAGGGGCTTGGGTGGAGAGGGTTGAAGATGCATTCAAGGAGATAGGTTTTGTGATGGATTTTAAAAGCAGAGAAGTGGGAAGTGAGGCGGAGGAAATTTGGAAGAGAGTTCCAAAGACCGGACAAAGGGATGGGGTGTAGAGGACAGGCAAGTGATGATTGCAAACTTTATAAATCATCACTTTCGATCAATGGAGAACTTTGTATCCTGACCTCCAAAACCCCTCTCAAGGAAAGAGAAATGCCTGGAACATACATTCGCTCACAACCAGAGAGAATTTGTCTCCATGGCAACCCTTGTTGAACGATAGCATGCGAGAGAGAAACAGAGATCTTTTTTCCATAAAAAAAATCAGTATGCTTATAAATAGAATACATCCCCCTGAAATGAATCAGAATATGTTTGGTGACTTTCTGCAGCCCAATGTAAACATTAAACATCTAACAAGAAGTGCTATGTGTTTTCATGTTATGATTGCTTCGTGTCTTGTCCATCCAGGTCGGGAGCATTGAGCTCACAGTCTAGGCTAATGCTCCAGTGCAGTGCTGGGGGGAGTGCTGCATTGTCTGAGGTGCTATCCTTCGGATGAAATGTCTGTTCAGGTGGATGTTAAAAATCACGCGCCACTTATTTGAAAAGAGAAGGGAGTTAATCTCCCAGTCTGCTGGCCGACAGATAAAATCGGTCATTCACTTCACTGTAAATTGGCTGCCACTTTGGCCTACAAAGCACACCGTCATTTTATAGTAATTCTTGTGAAGTACTTTGAGATGTCCCCTCAAAATGATAATAATAATAATAATCCTTGCATTTGATATAGCACTTTATCACGTCTTTGAGACGTCTCAAAGCGCTTCACAGAATATACTGTAAAGTGAATTGACTGTATATCCTTGTGGGCACAACACAGCAGCCAATTGAACACAATAGTGTCCCACAAACAGTCATGGATTGAGTGACCAATTTGTTATTATATTTTTTGAAGGAATTATTAACCCCGGAAAAGCGATCCACCAATCGACTAACAACTGGGTTCCTACTTACTGCTAGGTAAATGGAGGCGTGTGGAGTAAGGAAACTTGCTCAAGTTGCTCAACATTTCACCCTGCTGGGAAGTGACTAGTTGAGGCTGGGCTACTGACCTCAAATCAAATAGTTATCTCCTCATTTTTAATGGACATTGCAACATGTGATTTCAGTTATACAATCACTTTACATGTAGTCAGAGTTGGCTTAGCAGAATCACAGTAGGAATTCCCTCCTTCCCCATGATTTAGCAGGAAGCTGTGTTTGACAGCAGTGAACACAGAACTAGGTCAACTTATGCCCAACTCACACTGCTTTCCACTGCAAAAAATAATAATTTTGTTATCGAGCTTAGGTTCTCACCCCTCTGGTCTGCTCGGACCCCACTCGTCTGCTCACCCACCCTCAACACAGCATCCCTGACCCCTCCAGGCAACTATCGATAGTCGTGTCCTCAAACACTGTGCCGCTAATCTCTGGAATCTCTTTATAATAATTCTTGCATTTGATATAGCGCCTAATCACAATGTTGAGATGTCTCAAAGCTTTTCATAGGATATACTGTAAAGTACACCGACTATGTCTTTTGTGAGTGAAACGCGCAGCCAATTGCACACAGCAGTGTCACACAAACAGTCATGGAGTGAGTGACTACTTTTATTTATTTATTTATTTCGCCCATAAATATATGGTCAATTCACTTTACAGTCTATTCTGTGAAGCGCTTTGAGACGTCGAGAAGACGTGAAAAGCGCTATATCAAATGCAAGGATTATTATTATTATTATATATTATCTTTAAATCCCACCTGAAAACCTTCTTCTTTGATTTTGTCCATGATCACTCACCGCTATGAGAAACCTTGTCCAACAACTCCGCCATTGTGAAGCATTGTCCTTCGTGAGTGATGCTGTATAAATGCAAGTTGTTGTTGTTGTTGTTGCACGATTGCAAAGTGATTCACTATGGAGCCTGGCTTTGGTGATGCCTTGCAGTAATGACACTGAAACTGGAGAAAAAAATACTCTCGAGAATCCAATGACCTGGAATGCATTCAGTAGATACAGAGCCTAAAAGGATAAAGACTAGATAGCAGTTCAGTACATTAGCATGGATGTGAATACTGAAGACATTTCCTTTCAATGGGGACTGCCAATTGGGACGTTTCGGAACATTCTTTTATTAATTTCATTTGCGTAACCACTCGACTTGCTCTGGCGCTTTACATGTTTTCTCTGGTGTGCTCGAGAGTAGCAGCTCCAAGTGATATAGCGTATTGGTTGGAGCGCTCACCTCTCAAGCAAGAGGATCCAGGTTTGATTCCCAGGTGGGGTGAATACTTAGGCAAGCTTCCTTACTTCGCACGCCAATTGCGCACAGCACTGTCCCACAAACAGTCAGCAACAACAATTTGCATTTATTTAGTGCCCCTCATGCAGGGTAGCATCCCAGAGTGCTTGAAGATCAAGTGACCAAATTATTATATTTTAATTAATTTATTTATTTTTGAAGGGATTATCAAATGCATTATTATTACTTTATTTAATAATAATCTTTGCATTTGATATAGCGCTTTTCACATCTTCTAGATGTCCCAAAGCGCTTCACAGAATAGACTGTAAAGTGAATTTACTGTATATTTGTGGGCGAACGCGGCAGCCAATTGCGCACAGCAATGTCCCACAAACAGTCGTGGATTGAAAATGACCAATTTTATTATTGTTTTGTTTTTTTGGAGGGATTATTATTAGGCTCTGTGTGGAGTAAGGAAACTTGCCCAAGGTTTCGCCCTCTGCCTGGAATTGAACTCAAGTCTCTCACTTGCAAAGCGAGTGCTCTAACTACTGAGCGACAGGACTCCACCCATTTAAAAATGAATTCATCGTAAAATACCCCC
Organism: Callorhinchus milii; assembly: GCF_018977255.1. Lineage (NCBI taxonomy): Eukaryota > Metazoa > Chordata > Chondrichthyes > Chimaeriformes > Callorhinchidae > Callorhinchus > Callorhinchus milii. The sequence continues at coordinate 7,368,287 of NW_024704754.1, forward strand.
CAGTGCATTGGAAACAGTTGCCCTTTCAGATTCAGAAGCTGTAATTGAAAAAGAAACAATGATTTTCAAATATTTTCTGAGGTTGCCTGCAAGGAAGTCTGAAGCATATAAACTGTCTATTTTTAAAATAATTATAATACATAAAGAGCAGTGCTTAAGATTCCAACTCGATATAGATCCACATCTCACAGCATGTCGTAAACTAGCACAGTCTCCTATTCCTCAACTTAATATTTCCCTGGATTTTACCAGAAGAAAATGAACCAGAAGCAATTAATTCATAGACTGTATGTTGTAGGTGAACCATAAAACTAGCAATTTTTATATATCCCCTCTCCAAGAGGCATAAAATAAATGTAGGGGTTTGAAAATTACCTGATCTATATGCAAGTTTTTTGTTTATTTTGCCCACAAAATATTCAGTCAATTCACCTTACAGTATATTCTCTGAAGCGCTTTGAAAAGTCTCAAAGATGTGATAAGGCACTATATCAATACAAGGTTTATTATTATTATTATATTGTAGTACCGTGTCTTGCTTGGTGTATAAAATAATCCTTGCACTTGATTGAGCGTAACTTGGGTTGTTGACATACAACACCACCAACAGCAACAACAATTTGCGCTTATATAGCCCCTTCCACACAGGCACAATTTGCATGACTAATAATAACGCTTGCATTTGATACAAATTGCCGAGATGTCTCAACAACAACAAAATTACATTTGTATAGCATCTTTCATGTTGGGAGGATGTCCCAAGGCACGAGACAATCAATGTTTCGGAGTCGAGCTGGGTCTTGAAGGAGGCAAGGGAGGGGGCGAGGCGGAGGAACTGTGGGATGGAGTTCCAGAGGGTGGGGGCAGAGTGGCAGGACTCCAACCCACTAATGGTGGGGCGGGTGAGGCGGGGGACATGAAGCAGGCCAGAGCCTGCTGAGCGGATGGAGCAGGCAGGTTGGTAGGAGGGTTAGGATGTCGGAGAGGTAGGGGGGAGCAAGACCATGGAGGGCATTGAAGGTGAGGACCATGATCTTGAACTGTATCCTCTGTGTGATGGGCAACCAGTGAATTCAGGCGAGGATGGGGGTGATAGGGTCACGGAGCCTGGTACGGGAGAGGACATGGGCTGCAGAGTTCTGGATGATCTGCAGCTTATGGAGGGACGAGTTGGGGAGACCGACAAACAGGGAGTTTGCGCAGTCAAGACTGAATGTTATGAATGCATGTATGAGGGTCTTGGCAGCCTGCGGTGTGAGACAGTGGCGGAGCTGGGTGATGGCTCAAAGCGCTTCAAAGGGATTTACTATGAAGTGCAGTGACTGTGTACGTTGTAGGAGAACCATAAAACCAGTAATTTCTATATATATTTTGTGTAAAATCTAATCTTTTTATTAAATCTTGTAAAAGAGAAGAGATAAGGGCTTTTGCTGACAGTGCTGCGCCTGTCCAATTGGACAGATGCAGCCGCAACCACTTTGCACAATACAACAATAGCCGTCTGTTGCTTTTACTGAGGCATAAATCCATCAACTGTTACACAGGAAAATCAATGATTGCCTTCCGCAGGAATCACTGGCATTGTCACTGACGTTAGCTCACAAACCACGTTATCAATCAATAGCCCATCGGAACAGAGATGCTGTGCAAGACTAGTCAATTTATTGACATTAGAAGAGAAGGCAAGAGAGCAGTAAGACAAGAGAACAGGAAGCGTCTGAGCCAAACCCAAACACTTTGCTGTTCGATTCCGATTTATATTCATCTCAGTGTATCAACTGTAACAAGTGTCCATCTAGCTCAGTCCAGCCATAGCACTCTCACCTCCTATAGTAGTAATAACAATCCTTGCATTTGATGCAGCACCTTATCACGTCGTTGAGATGTCTCAAAGCACTTCACAGAGTATATTGTAAAGTGAATTGACTGTGTATTTTGTGGGCACAACACAGCAGCCAATTGAACACAGTAGTGTCCCACAAACAGTCATGGATTGAGTGACCATTTTTTTAAAAAAATGAGCGATTCACCAATCGACCAGCATCCGGGTTCCTACTTACTGCTAGTGGAGTAAAGGAACAAAGGTTTCGCCTTGGGGGAGGGGGGTTGGAGGGGAAGCATCACATTGTTGGAGATGCCGTTCTTTCAGATGAGACATTAAACCAAGGTCCCAGTCTGTCTGTTTGGGTGAATGTTAAAGATCCCACGGCGCTGGTTGAAAAGAGAAAGAGAGAACAGCAAGGGTCAGAAGTTACAAAGCCCAGTAACTCTGCACTGAATTCTGAGAAACTATACACACAAGAAGTACACTTCCTGTGGGTCGATGAATTATTGCAAATTCCTCTTGAAAACTGGTCAGGCATGAACGCTGTAAGTAGATTATTCCGGTCAAGAAAGAGGCAAACATTCTCTCCTGTCAGGATCAGGTGAGTGCCAGGAGTAAGGGGCATGTCATTTGGGGTCAATTCCAAATGGATCTTGTCATTAGCCAAAGCTCCAAGTGTCCTACCACAAAGATCACTGGTAATAATAATAATAGTAATCCTTGCGTTTGATATAGCGCCTTATCACATTGTTGAGACGTCTCAAAGTGCTTCACAGGATATACTGTAAAGTGGATTGATTATATTTTGTGGGCAAAACATGTCAGCCAGTTGGGTACAGCAATGTCCCACAAATCACCATGAAATGAGTGACCAATTTTATTTGGGGGGTTGTTGGACAGGACACTGAAAGAGAGAAAAACCTGCTTCTCTGTTCAAATAGTGCAATGGGATCTTTAAAGTCTACCTGAACAGACAGAGGGGATCTCAGTTTAACATCTCATCTGAAAGACAGCACCTCTCACAAAGCAACAGTCCTCCCAGCAATGCAACAACAACAACAACAAGATTTCATTTATAGAGCGCCTTTCACGTCAGGAGGACATCCCAAGGCGCTGGACAGTTGGGTCGGGACCCGAGCCGGGAGGAAATGGTCAGGGTGAGGGGAGGGAAGGGAGGGAGCGAGGAGGGGGTAGAGAGTCGAGAGGGGAGCTGAAGACACGGTCGAAGAGAAAGGTCTTGAGACCAGCCTTGAAGGAGGAAAGGGAGGAAGCGGCGAAGGCACTGGGGGATGGAGTTCCAGAGCTTCGGGGCTGAGAGACTGAAGGCCCGGCCACCGATGGTAGGGCGGGGGATGTGGAGCAGACCGGAGCCAGAGGAACGGAGGGTACGGGCAGGTAGGTAGGGGGATAGTAGGTCGGAGAGGTAGGAGGGAGCAAGGCCGTGAATGGCCTTGTAGGTGAGGGTGAGGATCTTGAAATCAATCCTCTGGGGGATGGGGAGCCAGTGGAGGCGAGCGAGGGTGGGAGTGATGTGGTCGCGAAGCCTGGTGCGGGACAGTACACGAGCTGCAGAGTTCTGAATGACCAGCAGCTTGTGGAGGGAGGTGCCGGGAAGGCCGGCGAGGAGAGAGTTCCCATAGTCCAGCCTTGAGGTAATGCAATGGATTATCAGCGCAGACTATGTAAGGTCCCGACATGAGGCTTGAATCCACAACCTTCTAACTCAGAGGCAAGAGTGCCTCTGAGTCAGAAGTGCCACTGAGTGCCTCTGTGTCTGAGGCACTGCGCCAGGCTGACACATAATCACAGGATCCAACTGCACTGCACCGCTCTGTGCCAGATAATACCAGAGTTCACATGTAGGTCTAGGTCATGCAGTCTATAAGGTACCCATCGATAAAGCAGTGATTGTTCTGTTACGTTTTCCTGGCATAGATTGGGACTGGAAAAGGAGGTGTGCGGATGGTTCATCTGTTAAACAACAACAACTTGCATTTATAAAACGCCCCGCACGCAAGGTAGCGCCCCAGAGTGCTAAAAGGCAAAGCCTACTTTGAAACTATGTGTGCGTGCATGTGTGTGCTCACGCACACGTGTGTGTGCATTACGTGTGTGAATGTGTTTTTTCACTAACTCCACCTCTAGTGGTGCAGTGCAGAGGAAGCACTGCATTGTGGAAGGCCCGTCCATGTGGCTGTTAAGGATTATGACTTTGTTTAAAGTTTGGTATCTGACTCCTACGAGCTGTTGGAGGCTTTTTTTGTTTGTTATGACATTAAACCTTTAGCTCTAGAAGCTGATCTAAGATACTCTATGTACAAATGTGAAATTTATTCCAATTTTTGTGGGCAGACACATGCACAGTTTATGTTCCCTCCTATCTTTCAGTTAACCTTGAAACGATAGAATAATCGAAAAATGACGATATCCGTCCTTAAACTCAGATGCCTTCATGTAAAAGTGTTTGGCAAATGCTTTTTTTTTAACATTTGGTGTCTGGAGGGCAGCAGAGGCTGTGTTGTTTGTGAATATGTCACAACTAAGTGATAACACTCCAATACAGTACCAACACTCAGTAGTTAGAGCACTTGCCTCGCAATCGAGAGACCTGGGTTCGATTCCCGGCAGGGCAAAACGTTGGGCAAGTTTCCTTACTCCACGCGCCTCTGTTTAGCTGTAAGTATGAAACCAGTTGTTAGTCAATTGGCAGATCATTTTTCTTGGGGTAATAATACCTTAAAAAAGATAATAATAAATCGGTCACTTCAATCCATGACTGTTTGTGGGACACTGCTGTGCGCAATTGGCTGCCGAGTTTCGTCCACAAAATATATAGTCAATTCACTTAACAGTATAATTCTGTGAAGCTCTTTGAGATGTGTTAAGTCTCTATATCAAAAGCAAAGATTATTATTATCATTACAGTACTGGGAGGAGTGCTGAATTATTGGAGGTGACATCGCACTGTTGAAAAAGAAAAGAGTTTCTCTCTCCCAATGTCCTGGCCATCAATCCCCCAAATAAAATTATTTACTTCACGGCTGTTGGTGGGAGACTGCTGTGTGCAAATCGGCATTTTCCTGCAAAATGCATACTTTACAGTAAAATATCAATGGCAAACTATGCGTTTCTAGTTGGTTAGAATCCAGGAGTTATCCCAACACACACTGTGGGGTCCTCAAGCCTTGGCTCTTGTCAACCTACGCCTAATACTTTCTGGAATTAGGTGAGCAGAATGTGTCCATCCAGTAAGAGAACGTGTGCATTCCATTCCACAATCTATCTCTGGGATTTCCATGTGCCAGTGGGATGTGTGGAATTCTCAGTTTAGTTTGGAGACTCTGTGAAGCACTTTGAGATGTCCTCACGACATGTTAAGGCGCTATATCAAATGCAAATATTATTATAATAAAAAATGTTGGCTACTTTTTCAGTAAAGACTTTAATCCACGTGACGCTCAGTACTCGTGCTCATTACTGTGCAGCACAGAATCCAAAAACTGTGTCTGAAAAAGAAACCGTGGCAAAGAGTTAACTGTCTGCACATGGACAGCTCGTCCCTGAGGAATGTCCTCAATGATGAGAGGAAAGAAATGCATCTCAGCTCTCATGAGCCGTGTGTGTCACAGAGTAAAGATTTCCTTTATCTCCTGCACATTTGAATATTTTACGTGAGTCCTGTGTGTCAGCCTGGAGCAGTGGTAGCACTCTCGCCATTGAGTCAGAAGGCTGTGGGTTCAAGCTTTGCGTCAGGACTTGGAATTACAATTATAATTGTAATGTAAGAAGATACCCCAATGCAGTGCTGGGGGTAGTGTATTGCATTGTCGATGGTGCTGTCCTTCAGATGAGATGTTAAGCCGAGGTCCTGTCCCGTTTGCATTCCCCCCACCTCCCCAGGCTGGTGTTGAAGGCAGCTTTAAGGATGCAATATGAATCCTCACTGTGTTACTGCAGGAACGTTTCCTTTGTCAGGGGGTGGTGCTCAGCTATCTCTCAAAACAGTTTGCTTCCAACAGAATAGGGGAAAACTATAAACCGATCCTTTCCAGGCAATCAGGATTCCTGGCTTCCTGATCTTTGATATCAGTGACCCTGACACCTCTGTTCATCCTATTCCCTCCTCCCCCACCCCACACACACACAGACACACTCTCACACACACACTCACACGCATAAACCTAACAGAAATGCTTCAGAGATTGGGTGAGAAAGTGGAACAATAATGAGGAAAGCATTAAACACAGGAAACACAGCACGGATTACGATAGAGGCAGTTCAGCACTTCACTGAGAAAGACTTTAATATGCCCTAAAATATGAACTGTGAAGACTCTTCATCCCACCCAGAATATCACAAGGTGTTCGACCCATCCAATCTTATCCCTCCAGAACGCCCCCCTGACCATTCTCTCACTAAAACTTCAAACTCTCCTCTCCTTCTCCCCCTTCTCTCTCTTTCTCTTGTTCTCCCTCCCTCTCTCTCCCTCTTCCCCTCCCCTTTTGCTACCATTACTTCTTCCCTTTTTTCCTTTCAGATTCTTTCCCCCTCTCCCCTCCGCCTCCTTCTTCCATTCTCCCCTCCCCCTCTTCTCAACACACTCACCACTCCCCTTCTCTTTCTTTCTCTTTTCTCCCATTTCTTTCTTCTCCACTCTCTCTATAATAATAATCCTTGCATTTGATATAGCGCCTTATCACTTGTTTGAGATATCTCAGAGCGCTTCACAGAATATACTATTAAATGAATTGGCTGTATATTTTGTGGGCAAAACACAACAGCCAATTGCTCTCTCTCCTTCTCACTGTCTCTCTCTTTCTCTCCTCCCCCCTCTCTCTCCTTCTTCCTATCCTGTTTTTATCACACCACCATCACATCTCCATGTCTTCTCCACTCTCTTTATGAGCTCTCTGGGTGAAAATTGCCCAATTAGTATTGAGTTATGGGTAACTTTAAGCTGATGGGTTGACATCCAGTGATGTGGGGTCAAACCCAGGCCCTTTGGTGTTCTGTAACAAAGACACTCAATAACTACACAGCACCAAAGTCTGAAATCTGAAGCAAATTCATACCACATGTAAATATTTCCTGAATGCAGGTGTCTGATAAAGATCTTAACATGAAATGAAATGATATCTTTTATAGTTAACACCCTGGCAGACACGCAAAAAGCTTTCATTTCTCGATTCTCTGGAAGTTTAAAACAGCGAGTGAGCGAGATATATCTTGTCTTGGATCCGTAACTCTGTTTGTCCAGTGCCTTGGGACGCCTTCCCGATGTGAAAGGCGCTTTACAAATGTAATGTTGTTGTTGTTGTTGTTGTCGTCTTCTCTTGTCCCTTTTGTCTCAATGTTAACATTTGTCTTTGAAATACAGTGAATCCCGTGTTTTGAGATGTCCTCTCAACGTGGTGAGGCACTATATCAAATGCAATGATATTATTATTAATGTTGTTACTGACCACAACACCATGAGGAACCATGACAATGACCTGGGCAACAGCCCTTTGCCTCAAGCAATTTGCGGAGATTGGCTCTGTGCACCTAAAAATATTCGCTACACTTTCCAACAACAACCTGTGATTTACTTTGGGACGTTTCAATAATAGCACATCACCAAATTTTTACTGGTATTATTATAATAATTATTGATTATCATGATTAGCATTTCAACTCCTAGCTTCAACGAAGTTTGACAACAGCTCTCTGTCCTCCAATGGCGATCAATGGAAATGCACCATTTGATTACAGCCTGCCTTGCTCAGCCGCACAGTTAATCCTAGTCTCTGCAGAGGTCCCCAGTACACTCCACTGCAAAAAATAAGTGGTTGTGAAACTCCAGCCCAGGTTCACACCATGTGGAACCGCGCCTGTTTTATTTAGGATTGTTTGAAAAATTAAAAATAGTGCACATGAACAGAAATATCTTCCACTGAAGTGATGGCCATGAACTGCAGACTGTGATGTCACTAACGCTATTCCTATCATGTAAGATACTCGTTAAACTGTGTCTTCATGACTAGCCTCTCTATTCCAGCACTAAGTTACACCTCTAGTGTAAGAGGCTAATATTCTCCTGGTATTTTAAAATTGTTTATTCAGTTATTTTAATTTAATCACCTAGCAGTAAAGGAACTTGGTTGTTAGTCAATTTATTGATCTCTTTCCAGGGTAAAAAAATTTGGTGAGTCAATTAATGACTATTTGTAGAACATTGATGTATGCAATTAACTGCCATGTTTTTCCTACACTTTACAATATATTCTGTGAAAGAGCTTCAAGACATCTCAAAGACATGATAAGGCACTATATCAAATGCAAAGATAATTATTATATTCCTATTAGTTTTTTTATATATATTTGTTGTAATCTGGCCAGCTACCTATTCATTTTTGCAAAGCCTCTTTGTCTATTTTTGTACTAGAGTACCTATACGTTTGATAACAATGCTCCTTGCACCTCATAGTCTTCAGACTGAACTCATGAACTGTTGGGCTCCTATTGAAGCTGTAGAGGGCACACAAGTACATAGTAAATTCCATTAGGCCTGACTTCGACAGAAACCATTTCCATCTTCGACAGAAACCAATCCAGCAGAAACCCCTCCTTATTTACAGCTAAGGGTGATATGGTAAGGTCAGGGTATTGCACCTGACGTGTGATGAAACAATACACTGAATATAACAGGCTACAGTGCAGCATCAATTTGCACTTCTATACTAGGGAACAGTTCAAAATGCTTTACAAGGCCCGAGTGGGAGGCTGTCAGGTGGGGGGAGGGACAGGAGAAGATTTAGGTTTAGATACAGTTTAGCTAAGACACTACTTTGATCGCGATTGATTTAACTTGTGGTCCTCTTCTAAGATGTACTCTAAACACAGCATTCACATTCAAAATGATTTAAGAAACAGATTTGATACTGTGAATGGGAAGACGGTGGGATGAACATTCTGAATCAGTGAAGATCAAATAGTCTGAAGGGGATTCTTCATCTGAACCTATCTTCTAATTCACCTTAACAGAAATCTAGGAGCAGATTGGTCCACCACCTGGGTGTATAGAGCTGGGGGAAGGGGGAGGAGAGAAAATTGGAGAGGAGGTGGGAGGGAGGAGCAAGGAGAGGAAATGATAACTAAGCAGCAAAATGAAATGAAAGCATAGCTGCTCTTTTAACTGAAATTTGAAACCAAACGCTGCCTCCTGATATATATACATATACACATCATCAGTCTTGTCTACTACACAGCTAGCTTCCAGTTTCAGCCAATGCCATTGCAAGCATCAATGCTCAAGGGAAAAGTTCTTCTTTCTGCAGCAGCCAGAACAGGGCACATACTTCACTTCCCTGCAGTTCATTCTGTTGCTGCCATCACAAAGCAACAAGCACTGATCCTTGGAGACGGTGGTTGGGAATGAGTGAGAGCATTTCAGTAACAGCTCAGAGGCAAGGCTCTCTTATCAACTTCCCATTTGGAAATGTGCAGCCTGTCAATGTTATGTCAATGTATGAAGTTCTATTCATTGTGTGAATATGCCAGGTCACTAAAATTCTGGTGCATTTTTTTCTCTCTTTCTCAACAACAAAAACAACAACTTGGATTTATACAATGCCCCTCACAGAGGGTACCGTCACAGAGCACTTGACAGTGGCAGAGGTGACCGTAGGCACAGTCAAAGAGGAAGGTCTTCATGTGCAACCTGAAGATGGGGAAGGAAGGGGCAATGCGGAGGGATATAGGAAGAGTGTTTCAGAGTTTTCTCTTGCTCTCTTTCGATCGCTTGTTTTTTCTCTTTTATTTTTTTTCTCTCCATTTCCCTCACTCTCTCCCTCTCGCTCTCTCTACTGACTCAGCTCTGGGTGATATTTAAAAAAAGCCAGGTCTGTGAGTTCATGAAAGCTTGGGATCCATTTTATGGAGGGAGGAGTTGGGAGGCGGACAAGCAGGGAGTTTGCGTAATCGAGCCTGGTTGTCATGAAGGCATGTATGAGGGTCTGGTGGCCTGCAGTGTGAGACAGTGGCAGAGCTGGACGATGTTGTGAAATTGACTGCATATTATTGTACGGTCCTGTAATGTATTGGTTGGAGCACTTGCCTCGCATGTAAAAAGGGTTTAAAAAAAGGATGATGAGCCGGTTTTGGAAGAGGTTGGCTGGGTTTCTCAGCAGGTCTGCAATGAACTTAGGTTTAATTGCCAAGTGAGTTTTATCGCCCACTGGATTGGATGGCAATAAAGCAATAGAATGTAATGGCTTCACTACAAAGTACCAAGGTTTTGAATCACTCGCTTGCTGGGTGATATTTGAAGATTCAAGTTGTTCCATCATTCTGGTGTCCCTCCGTGGGATGCTCACACCTCAGAACTGTTCAAGGTTAACAAATTGCTCCTTTTTTAAAAAAAAGTTTGATGCTTAATATTATAATAATAATCCTTGTATCTGATACAGCGCCTTATCACGTTGTTGAGATGTCTCAAAGGGCTTCACTGAATATATTGTAAACTGGATTGATTGTGCATTTTGTGGGCGAAACACGGCAGCCACGTAAAGTAATAATTTACTGACTGACCTTGGACCCAGAAATAGTAAATTGCTCATAATTCTCATAGTTATAGAGTCAATTTAAAGTAAGCTGTCTATCACAGGCAAACGACTAAAAATGTTCGAGTTGCATGGGGAAAGTTAAAGATCCTACAGTGCCATCTGAACAGAGAAGCGAGTTTCTCTCTCACAATGTCCTGATCGACAATCCTCCAAACGCATTCATTTCATGGCTATTTGTAGTTTTTCAAACGGTTTGATCTCGAAGGAAGCGCGTAACTTCTGTAAAAAACAGCCGTTCATAAATCTCCTGACAGATGAATCCCATCTGCTGTAAGCCTAGGTTACCATGACATTTATGTTTCCCTTGTTAAGTCTTGAGTGTTGGCAATTTATTTAAAGGTTCTCTCTCTCTCTCTCAGCTGTGTATTGGAGTGTCAGCCTAGATTGTGAGCTTGAATGGACAAAATTATTAATTTTCTATAAATAATAATCTTTGCATTAAGTTGTCTCAAAGCGCTTCACAGAATATATTGTAAAGTGCATTGATTGTGTATTTTGGGGCGAAACGCAGCAACCAATTGAGCACAGCAGTGTCCTGCAAACAGTCTTGGATTGAGTAATCAAATTGTTTTTGAGGGATTATTACCTGATTTGCCAATCAACTAACAACTGGGTTCCTACTTACTGCTAGGCAAACAGGGGCGTGCGGAGTAAGAAAACCTGGCACATATAATACTAGCTGTACCTGTTGTAGCTTCGCTTGCAACCAAAAGATCCAATATGGAATGTAGATTGACACACAGACAGACTTTTCGTCTTTATCTATAATCAGCTGGGAGGACACCTGTGGGAGGACTCCTTTAATATATTTTCTCTCAGTCTCTCTCTCTCAATCTCGCTCTCTCTCTCAGTACCTCTCTCCTAGTCTCTCTATCAGTCTCTCTCTCTCTCTGTCATTCTCTCTGTCTCTCTCCCTCAGTGTCTCTCTCTCTCTCTCTATTTCACTCAGTGTGTGTGTCTCTCTCTCTCTCTCTCTCAGTCTCTCTCTCAATCTCTTTCTCTCTCTCGGTCTCCCTTTCTCTCAATATCTCAATCTCTCTCTCCCAGTCTCTCCCTCTCTCAGGCTCTTTCTCCCTCTCAGTCTTTCTCTGTCTCTCCCACAAAACACACAGTCTCTACACTGTTTAATATATTCTCTCACAGATTCTCTCAGTCTCTCTCCCAGTCTCCCTTTCTCTGTCTCTCTCACTATCTCAGTCTCTCTCTCAGACTCTCAGTCTCTCTCACTATCTCAGTCGCTCTCAGTTGCTCTCATTGTCTCCTTCAGTCTCTCTCTCTGTCTGTCCCACATGGGAGGACTAACTCCCATGACAACCAGAAAAAAGTGCCATACATTTGTTGCAGGATATAGATGTATCTCTCTGAACGCTGTGTGCTTTTCTCTGTTACTACGTAGTTGCAGAAGTATGATGCATACCTCATATTTTGGGGCTTGATTAAAGCATTTTTTAATATAGCTCATCAACGATAGGAGATCCCCCCAAAAAATATGCCCATGACACTGCCAGATGCAAGATCTTTCCGATGAGGTACAAATCATGTCTCTACGTTTATCGGTTGTCGGTGATTGTCAGATTCGCTGATACACAGACAGACAGACTGTTGTTTTATTAGTATGGATATATACTGTATATATGTATATAAACCTTACAGTTCTGCTGACTGATCCATCATAAGGTTTGTAAACGGGAGGCCTCAAGGCCAGATTAGTAAATGATTCACAGACGGAAACACAGAGAAATACGCAGTCAGATTGCTGGAGTCCTGTAGCTTAGTGGTTAGAGCACTCGCTTTGCAAGGAAGACACCTGGTTTCAATTCCAGGCAGGACGAAACCTTGGGCAAGTTTTCTTACTCCACATCCTAATAATAATCCCTCCAAAACCAAAAATAATAATAAATTGGTCATTTTCAATCCACGACTGTTTGTGGGACACTGCTGTGCGCAATTGGCTGCCGCCTTCGCCCACAAATATACAGTCAATACACTTTACAGCATATTCTGTGAAGCGCTTTAAGACGTCGAGAAGACGTGAAAAGCGCTATATCAAATGCAAGGATTATTATTATTATATGGTCTGTCACAAAGCTCTGTGTCTCACAGCTTTTGCAGTTCCAGAATCTTCTATACAGAACAATTCATATGCTCCCTGTAGTTGCAGAGACAGACTTCATGTAGAGCCTTACAGGCAACCATTACTGCAGCACAAGTTAAATTACGAAACATTTGTTACAGTAGTTCGTGAAATTTATCATTCTCAGTGGACATTTAAGAATTTTTCATGGAAAAGTTCCTTGGAAGCCTTGTCTTACTTTGGAACAAACCCTCAATCGAACTGTATATCTAGCTGAGAAAGTGATGTGTTCACGAGTGGAGTCGTGCAGTGTATTGGTTAGCGTGCTCGCCTCACAAGCGACACAACCCGGGGTGAGGCGAAACCTTAGGCAAATTTCCTTACTCCACATGCCTCTGTTTACCTAGCAGTAAGTAGGAACCCTGTTGTTAGTCAGTTGGCGGATCACTTAATAATCCCTCCAAAGAGGGACAAACAGGTATATGCAATGGGTTGATCGGGTCAGTATAGTGGCTTTAATGTCACTTTCCAGAAGTAAAACAAGTCGATGAGTCTTCGAGATTTCTCTTTAGTCAATTCGAGCAATCCAGAATTGTCCTCTAGTAGGACAAGCTAACAGCATCGGCCCACTATCACCATCAAGATCTTCACCACTCCCTTTCACTTCAGCCCCCACATTAATCTTTTCGATTCATTTTAGCATTCTGTTTAAACATTGTAGAAATGTTCATACTTCATATCAGGTTTCTTGATCCAACAATGATAGCAACAGCAAATCATCATTAATAATATTATTTAATATTTAATATTACATTAATTATATTTAATAATTTCAATTTAACTAAATGCTAGCAAGGTTATACGTACATAAATCATACTACCACAACAATTTAAAGTATGACTTCAGTGGGAATTTCCTTTTTATTATGATGTGCACACACACCTCGTTTCTTTCAACATATAATGATCCCTCCAAAACAAAAAACAATAATAAATTGGTCATTTTGAATCTACGATTGTTTGTGGGAAATTGCTGTGCGCAATTGGCTGCCGCGTTCGCCCACAAATATACAGTCAATTACAGTGTGTTCTGTGAAGCGCTTTGGGACGTCCTCCCGACGTGAAAAGCGCTATATCAAATGCAAGGATTATTATTATTACTTCATATCAGGTTTCTTGATCCAACAATGATAGCAACAGCAAATCATCATTAATAATATTATTTAATATTTAATATTACATTAATTATATTTAATAATTTCAATTTAACTAAATGCTAGCAAGGTTATACGTACATAAATCATACTACCACAACAATTTAAAGTATGACTTCAGTGGGAATTTCCTTTTTATTATGATGTGCACACACACCTCGTTTCTTTCAACATATAATGATCCCTCCAAAACAAAAAACAATAATAAATTGGTCATTTTGAATCCACGACTGTTTGTGGGACACTGCTGTGCGCAACTGGCTGCCGCGTTTCGCCCACAAAGATACAGTCAATTCACTTTATAGTCTATGCTGTGAAGCGCTTTCAGATGTTGAGAAGATGTGAAAAGCGCTATATCAAATGCAAGGATTATTATTATTATTATTATTATATTTTCAGATGGGCCTTGAACGAAGGGAGGGAGGGAACACACTGACTAATGGTGCACCATTAGTACCCATTCCTTGTGGTAATTATCACTCTCACCTCTGAGTCAGAAGGTTGTGGGTTCAAACCCCACAGAGGGCAAACCCATTTAGTCTATATTGATGCTTAAATTCAGTGCCTGGGGGAGTGCTGAATTGTCAGAAGTGGCATCTGTCAAATGAAACATTAGACTGAAGTTCTGTCTGCCTGTTCAGATGAATGTCAAACATCCTGTGGCGCTATTCGAAAAGAGAAAAGAGTTTCTCTCTCCTTGTGTCCTGACCAACGAATGAAGAATTGGTCATACACTTTGGTTGGTCTGTTTGTGGGACATTGCGACATGCAAATTGGCTGCTGACTTTGTCTACAAAATACAATTACTCCACTTCACAGTAAAATCGTGTTGAATGTTTTGAGATGTCTGGCCACGTGAAAAAGCATTATATCAAATGCCACAATTATTATTAAATGGATTTGGTGACGGTTAAAATCTTTCTCCGTGTTTCAACACAAGAATTTTGAATGGAAGGGAAACACAGTAAAGTGTAGTGAATGGTGAAAGGGAGATGACATCTTAACAAATATAACGTTTCCTTCCCTTTCATAAAACTATTGAACTCCTCATGGACAGAGGCAGAGCTGGGCAATGGAACCGCTACTGATTCAGTCATTACTTTGCCATCAACTGTTAGAGATCCATCATTAACCTCTGGGTTTCATAAGTGCTAATGCAAGTTAATGAAACACTGTACATATCTAAGGGGTTGTACAGTTGTGAATATGGTCTGTGCTCAAAATGATTTATGAAGAAATTGACTTTACAGTCTGGTTAATGATTTTTACAGAGAAGTCGCATGCTTTGTGTCACATACACAAAGGATCCACCAAAATGTGCTTATCAGTCTTGACATTGCTCTTACTAAAACCCTGCTTCTTATTTTACAGCAGAATGGATTTCACTGGCAAGTGTGAACATCAGGGCCAGAACCTTGGCAGTTTATTGTGGGCTTTAGGTAAGGGGAGTTTTTTGGGCAACTCCATTACTCAGAAGATAGCATAAGAGGACAAAGAAAGACACCTCCCGAAACTCCTTCAGATAGGAACGCAATGCAAGAGAGGAGAATACTCGGCAAACGTACAGATCAACGGGTGTGAATTATTCCCATGTAAAATTGCAATGTATTTTTTAAATATATATTTATTTATAAATAAAATATTTGGTACAACTGAAATCCAAAACAAACACAACATCTTCTGTTACAATTTTTCCCCTTTCTCCCGCTATAAAAACATTCTGTTGTTTACAGTACATTCCTTCACCGCACACAGGTTATGTTTTTTGGGATGCTCCCTTTAAAACAGTCGGGAGTCGCCTCTATGTGCACTGTACATACATCTTCAGGGCGCGCTTTGTTTACATTTCGAGCCGCCTCCTTTACATATATATGCTTACTCTCACGTTTATTTTAGTCTTAGTTTTGGGTACGTTGTGTATTACCCGGTGAGTGCACCCTGAGCATTTTGCGCAGGAGCAGCTCTGCCGGGGTCAGGCCCCATTGGGCCTTTGCCGCGGTTGAGCCGAGGTCAGCTTGACCCTCAGTATATAATCCCTGATCCTAGCGTGCACGAGCCTGAGGCAGGCCCTCACCGTCCCCTCGATTATGCCAGAAGAACACCTGGTTTCATGAGTGCCAAAGGGCCTTGTTTACTGAGTTTATGATCCTCAAAATTGCCATGTGTCCTTCAGGAAGGCAGCAAACAAAACATTTTTGTGATCAGCACTGACCGGGATTATTCCCTTTTTGCTACCTGAGCAGTACAACACACCATGCATACATGTTATGCCAACCTTGTGGACTGGCTACTGTTGGGATGATTTGTGACCGATTCTATTATTTCAAGGGAGGTTGTTTTATTTTAGCTGTTTTTTGCCTTGCAATGCAGGAATTTCCCAATGTAAGCAATGTTCAGTGATGTCCAGAGTGACAAAGAGGTACGTGGGTCCACTATATGCACACTATCTTTTACTGTGTGCATTTCACCCACAAACTATACACTTTATAGTATATTCTCAAAAGAGATGTCTCAATGATGTGATAGGTGTAATATCCTGTAGTCCTGTAGCTCAGTGGTTAGAGCACTCGCCTCACAAGCAAGAGATCTGGGTTCTATTCCCGGCAAGGCAAAATGTTGGGCAAGTTTCCTTACTCCATATACCTCTGTTTACATAGCAGTAAGTAGGTACCCGGTTGTTAGTCGATTGACAGGTGGCTTTTATAAACCCTCAAAAATGCTTTTTAGAAAAAATAATAATTTGATCACTCAATCCACGACTGTTTATGGGACACTGCTGTGCGCAATTGGCTTCTTAGTTTCGCCAACAAATATACAGTCAATTCACTTTATAGTATATTCTGTGAAGCGCTTTGAAACTTCTAGAAGACCCAATGAGGCACTATATCAAATGCAAAGATTATTATCATTTATACAAGGTCAGTCATGTCGCAGAGTAAGACCAGTATAGTATAGCCTCTGAACATATGCTATGCCCTGATAATATCGGGCTCATCTTGGTGCTTCCTTGCTCTCCACACGAGGGCAGCCAGGCACAAATAGGCTTCGCAAGCAGCACTCTGTAACCGAGTTTAGTTGTAAGAGCTTCACAGAGAAACACTGCATTAATATTAAAGACTTATATCAAAGATGCACTGTAAAACCTACCATCTCTGTGGACTCTGTTAATTAGAATCCAGGAAAAAATACTGATTCTGTCTTCATAATAACAACAGCCTTGGAATTAGACCGGAATTGTAACTTCTCTGTGAGAAAGTACTTAAACCTGTAGCATTAATATCGACCAAGCAGGTGCTTGAGCTGAAACGTTAACTCCTTTTCCTCTCTCTATAGATGCTGCCTGACCTGCTGCGTGTTCCCAACGACTTCTGTTTTTAAGTCAGGTAGAACTTACCCGGACTCAGGAGACAGAGCTTGTGACAACTTATCTCTTTGACTGAGCTTTCAGTCACCTTTCCCTTCCCATCCCCCACTTCTACAACTCGAGTGCCCAGCCAGCTGTATGAAGCGCTTTGAGACGCCCTCTCAACATAAAAGGTGCTATGTAAATGTATCTTGCACTGTACATTTCCAACTATAAACAGTAGTTCATGTGATTTTCTTCCATCACTCTCTTATCTTCCCTGGTTTTACTTTGATCTGAACCGTGTCCATGTCACAGAGAGAGTGTTTGTGATATTATTTTTACTGTGTTTTAATTCCAGATCCACTCCAGAAACCCACCATTTCTCTGAAGCCAGACTCCCGGGTGTTTGTGAGAGGGGATAGTGATTTCTCTCTCTATTTGGGGCCTGGTGAATCGGGAACATCATGGGCTAATCTCGGATAGCCTTCCCGCAAAGTCCAAGTTGGCTGCCGGGACACACAGGAGAATTTTTCTTCCTCTCTCTACCATCAACCTACTTGCCCTCCCGATAGCAACAAGAATGAAGTGGAGAGTTTGTAATAGGATGTTACTAGCCAGGGCCCGTCCCCGTCCCACCCCGATAAACACTGATAGTACATTTCCAACAAAATCCCGAAGTGCTTGGACAAACATTTATTCCTCTTGAACTTGCCACCTGTAATAGGGTACCCCTCCAACCATGACTGTGTGTCTGAATCCCCCATGTACCATCACAGGAATTCCAGTAACATCCCAACTGGGATTTGAAAAATCGCTGGCTTTACCGTCCACTTGGTTTATTTCCCATGACAAGGTTTTCGTTTAGTCTACTACACGAGTTCTCTGAACATGAAGACTAGTTCATGTTGTTATTGCAGCGACGTGATCACTCCTATATATGGTATATAACACACAAGCAGGTAGTGTAATTTATACTTTGTGCATTGGTACAGGGTGAATAAGGAGATATGCCTTTCTTTACTACCCGGCCTGCTGGTGATAGAAGGATTCACTCTACGTTGCTGCAAAGCATCGTTGAGACATGTAGGCATGAAAGGGAGAGAGACTGCTGGTAAGATCTGTGTCCAATACACAATTCTCAAGGTCAAGGTACCTGTGTAACATGAAATCAATTAATGTGTCTATGAATAACTGTAAAAGGTTATTACCTGAACCGAGTAATAAAACACAGAGTCTTGGCAATTGACGCCCAATTCTAAAGTAACTATCCCATCATCAAAATTAAAAAAGCACTTTTTATTATATAAGCAAGTCTTGCACTGGAGTGCATTCACCTTGGTGAATGTTGAACATAAGATCTGTTGAAGAGTGACAAGCACTCGGTTTGACAAGTCAAACTCAATCATGTTAAGCTGAATAGGCAGAGGTCCCACCTGCCTGTTCAGGTGGATGTTAAAGATCCCATGGAGTTATTCAAGAAGAGAAAGTAGTTTCTCTCTCCCAGTGTCCCGGTTATTCTAATCCCCCAAATAAAACTGGTCACTCACTCCATAGCTGTCCTTGGGAATTTGCTGTGAGCAAACTGGCTGCATGATTCGCCACTCAAAATACACTGTCAAACAAACCCCTTTAAAGTATATCTTGCGAAGCGCTTCAAGACATGGGGGTGATAGGGTCGTGGAGCTTGGTTTGGAAGAGTTCACGGGCTGCAGAGTTCTGAATGATCTACAGCCTGTTGAGGGGGGAATTGGTGAGGCCGACAAGCAAGGAGTTTGCATAGTGTAGCCTGGATGTGATGAACATGAAGGTCCTCACCTTCAAAGTCCTCCATGGTCTTGCTACCCCCTACCTCACCAACTTCCTAACCCCCTACCATCCTGTTCGCTCGCTCCGCTCAGTGGGCTCTGGCCTGCTTAACGTCCCCTGCCTTGCTTGCCCCACTATCGGCGGGTGGGCCTTCCGCCACTCTGCACCCACCCTCTGGAACTCCATCCCGCAATCCCTCCATCTCGCCCCCTCCCTTGCCACCTTCATGCCCCACCTCAAGGCCCTCCTCTTCAATCGTGTTTTTTTATCTCCTTGCTTCTCCCCCGCCCTCACCCCTCCACCCACCCCGACCCTCAGCTCGAGTCCGAAACGCTGTCTGTCCAGCGCCTTGGGACATCCTCCCAATATGAAAGGCACTATATAAGTGTAATTTTGTTGTTATTGTTGTCTTGGCAGCCCGCGGTGAGAGACAGTGGCCGAGCAGGGCAAATTAGAGGAGTATTATTATTATTATGTAGCTGATTTATAATAATAATCCTATGGGAGAGGAGGATTAGCAGGGTTGGTGGGGGCTTGTGTGGAGTATAAACACCAGCACGAACTTGTTGGGTTGAGTGGCCTGTTTCCGTGCTGCAACTTTCTATGTAATTCTAGGTAAAATTGAACAGGAAACAAATGATTGCAGAAGTACTGCAGTTTGTGAAACTGAAAACCAGAACTGAGAATGTCTAATCTCCTCTCACCTCTCAGTCACACCTACAGCACCTTTCATTGAACTTAAAACCAGGGGAATGACATCTATGCCATTGACATATTTTATGCATTGTATATTTTCTGCTATAAAAGTAATGACATTACAACATGCCACAATAGTCGGGAATATAAAAATCTAGTTAATCAATTATTTGGGTGGGGTTGCGGGGTGTGTATATATAACCACCAGGTTTGGTCAGACTTTACCTGTCGACTTTCCTGTAACCAAACCCATTTGGTTCCTGATCCACGATGGCTTTCAACGGCAAGTACGAAGTCGAGAGTCAGGAAAACTACGAGGAATTCATGAAGGTTTTGAGTAAGTTTCTCTCTCAAACGGCAGCGCTAGTCTCTGTATACCCTTCTACCCCTACCCTCCCTGCCCACCCCAACCCCCTGCTCAGGTCCAAATCCCTGACTATCCAGCCCTTGGGACGTTCTCCCGACATGAAAGGCGCAATACAAATGTAATTTGTTGTGGTTGTTGCCTTTATCAATCTTTCGGGCAGTGCATTGCAGACGGCAACAGCTCCAGTGGAAGGCTTTCTCCGCATCTCCCCTCTGGTTCTTTTGCCAATTATCTTAAATCTGCGTCCTCTGGTAGCCACATGACTTTTGTCATCTGTGTCCTCTGGTCTCCAGTTGTGCACAGCAGTGTCTGACAAACAGTCATGGATTGAGTGACCAATTTTATTTCTGGGATTGTTGGCCAGGACACCAGGAGAGAGAAACTCGCTTCGCTTTTTGAATAGTGCCACAAGATCTTTAACATCCACCTGGGCAGTAAGGAGTTAACTGCCAGCTGCCAATGATCTGCTGGAGGCTTAGTGATTGCGTTCGCGCTCTCCCCTGCATTACAAACTCACTATTGCATTAATGCTTCATTCTCATTTTGCATTGAATCAGGAAAGTGAT
Source organism: Callorhinchus milii (assembly GCF_018977255.1). Lineage (NCBI taxonomy): Eukaryota > Metazoa > Chordata > Chondrichthyes > Chimaeriformes > Callorhinchidae > Callorhinchus > Callorhinchus milii. Next base: position 7,388,784 of record NW_024704754.1, read on the forward strand.
TCACTTGGAATAGAAGCAGTAACAATGTAGTATGACATTGTAATGCGTGGTTTGCATTCTTCAATGCGTAATTTGCACAGCCTTGCTCCTTCCTACCTCTGTGACCTGCTAACCCCTTATCAAACTCCTCCTGACGTGAAAGGTGCTATACAAAGGTAATTTGTTTTTGTTGTGTAAAGACATATTTGCTTTCTGTATGTAACGGTTAAGGTGCAGAAATGCTTGACCCAATTTGCCATGTGGTTTGTGTGGTAAGTCGAACGAGAGTAATGACATGACCAGAAGCAAAGTGAGGCATGTGATGTGATAATTATCACAGCCCAGATTGTGTTCGCCAGCAATGATCTGTCTAAAACTACAAGTGCAATCATTCTTATCTCAATTATTTTAACTCACCACTCTTGGTGGGACACTGCTGTGTGTTATTGGCTGCCTCCTTTCACCCACAAAAATATACAGTCAATTCACTTTACAGTATAATCTATGAAGCTCTTTGAGAGGTCTTGACAATTTGATAAGACTCTCTCGCTATATATATACATATACCAAATCCTTGCATTTAATATAGGGCCTTATCACATCATTGCGATGTCTCAAAGCGCTTCACAGAATATATTGTAAAGTGGGTTGGCTGTATACCTTGTGGGCGAATCACAAATTAACTGAAGGAGTCTGATGCAAACCTTTTTGTGATAGTGTTATTTTCCTCCTAGAGTATCCCAGTGACATGATTGAGAAAGGAAGGAACGCCAAGGTCATCACAGAGGTCGTTCAGAATGGCAGTGAGTTCACCTGGTCACAGATCTACCCAGGGGGAAAAACCATGAGAAACAAGTTTGTCATTGGGCAAGAGTCAGATATGGAAACCATGGATGGCAAGAAGTTCAAGGTACAGTTGCAATGGTTAATAACTAACACTTTGCTCTATTCAGTGTTTCGCTGGTCTTGAACATTCACATCTAAAGGGATTAATAATAATCCTTGCATTTGATGTAATGCCTTATTGTTGCCTTACCACGGTGTTGAGATGTCTCAAAGTATTTCACAGAATCTACTGTATATTTTGTCAGCGAAACGCGGCAGCTGATCACACACAGCAGTGTCCCACATTTAACATTCACATTTAATGCTCACTATTTTCTGTTGCCATTTTGAGTTGCACATGTGAATGATGTAGGTACTGTATAAATCCCTGACTCAGTACAGCTTTGTTGCTTTATTTTGCTCAGGCAACAGTCAAGATGGACGGGAGTAAACTCGTTTGCGACTTTCCAAACTATCACCACACTTCTGAGATCGTAGGGGGCAAACTGGTCGAGGTGGGTTCACTTCTAAAGCTGCCTTGGAATACAGGGTGTGTGTGTTTGTGTGTGGGTGGGGGGGAGGTGGGGTGTTGTCAGTGTCACGGTGTCACAGTGAAGTGGGGGTGTCACTGTCACAGCTAATATTTTGTTTTCTCTCTGTCAGATCTCTGTTTGTGGTGGTGTGACTTACCAGAGAATGAGCAAGAAATTGGCATAAGACAAGCACACAGCATCGCTTTAACTCTTGGGAAGTGAGAAATTATTCTTATTATACACCTTATTGCTAATAAAGACCTGTGACCGCAAGTGTGTGTCAGAGATTGCTTTCTTTCCTCACTGCAGTCCAGTTCACTGGCATACAATCACATCACTTTTATGCACAATATACAAGACTTTATACTTTCTTTCTAGTACAGTTAGAGAACAATCTGCTGACTTTTTTTTTAACATGTCTAACAGAAGATCAACCCCTTTAGGAGACATTAATCTCATGCAGCATTTGAGTTTCTTCTTGTGTCCCAGTTCAACTAGGTCTCCACGTGCATCAGACACCCGGCTGACCAAGAAATAAGTGAATGACCAATTTTATCTGCATACCTCCTCCTCCTGCCCCTGAACTCACCCCCATCCCCTCGCACCAACTCCCCACATCCCTTCCCACCCTCTCCCAACCTCCACCATCTCCCCCCCAGCCCGGACATTGGATGAGCACAGGATCAGAGTTAATAATAATAATCTTTGCATTTGATATAGCGCCTTATTACGTCTTCGAGACATCTCAAAGCGTTTCACAGAATAGACTGTAAAGTAAACTGACGGCGGGTCAGGGCAAAACCTTAGGCAAGTTTCCTTACTCCACTCACACTCACCCCACACACACGCCTCTGTTTACCTAGAAGTAAGTAGGAACCCACTTGTAAATCAATTAGCGGATCCCTTTCCGGCGGTAATAATCCCTCAAAAATAATGATATAAATAATGTGGTCACTCAATCTATGACTGTTTGTGGGACACCACTGTGCGCAATTGGCTGCCGCGTTTTGCCCACAAGATACACAGTCACAACAAGTTACAGGGTATCCTGTGAAGCACTTTGAGACGTATCGAAGACGTGATAAGTGTGTCAGAGTCACACTGAGGGGTGCAGGAGGTATCAGAGTCATGGTGAGGGGTGAGGGAGGGTGGGCATCAGTGTCACAGTGAAGGGGGGGAGGGTCAGTGTCACAGTGAGGAGGGGGTCAGTGTCACAGTGAGGGGAGGGTCAGTGTCACAGTGAGGCGGGGGGGGGGCAGTGTCACAGTGAGGGGGGGGCAGTGTCACAGTGAGGGGGGGGCAGTGTCACAGTGGGGGGAGGGTCAGTGTCACAGTGGGGGGAGGGTCAGTGTCACAGTGAGGGGGGGGCAGTGTCACAGTGGGGGGAGGGTCAGTGTCACAGTGGGGGGAGGGTCAGTGTCACAGTGGGGGGAGGGTCAGTGTCACAGTGAGGAGGGGGGCAGTGTCACAGTGGGGGGAGGGTCAGTGTCAAGGTGGGGGAGGGTCAGTGTCACAGTGAGGGGGAGGGTCAGTGTCACAGTGAGGGGGAGGGTCAGTGTCACAGTGAGGCGGGGGGGGGGGCAGTGTCACAGTGAGGCGGGGGGGGGCAGTGTCACAGTGAGGGGGGGTCAGTGTCACAGTGGGGGGAGGGTCAGTGTCACAGTGGAGGGGGGGTCAGTGTCACAGTGAGGGGGGGTCAGTGTCACAGTGGGGGGAGGGTCAGTGTCACAGTGAGGCGGGGGGGGCAGTGTCACAGTGGGGGGGGCAGTGTCACAGTGAGGGGAGGGGTCAGTGTCACAGTGAGGGGGGGGTCAGTGTCACAGTGAGGGGAGGGGTCAGTGTCATAGTGGGGGGAGGGGTCAGTGTCACAGTGGGGGGAGGGTCAGTGTCACAGTGAGGGGGTTGGAGAGGGGGGTCAGTGTCACAGTGAGGGGGGGGTCAGTGTCACAGTGAGGGGAGGGGTCAGTGTCACAGTGAAGGGGGGGGTCAGTGTCACAGTGGGGGGAGGGTCAGTGTCACAGTGAGGGGAGGGGTCAGTGTCACAGTGAGGGGGGGGGCAGTGTCACAGTGAGGGGAGGGGGGCAGTGTCACAGTGAGGGGGGTGGGGGTTGGGGTGGGGGGGTCAGTGTCACAATTGTGCCAAGCAGTGTCCCACAAACAATCATGGATTGAAGTGAACATTTTTTTTTGGAAGGAATTATTACCCCCAGAAACGCGATCCACCAATCAACTAACAACCGGGTTCCTGTTTACTGTGGGTGAACAGAGGTGTGAGGACTAAGGAAACTTGCCCAAAGTTTCACATCAAACTCAGGTCCTCTCACTTGCGATATGAGTGCTCTAACCACTGATCTACAGGACTCCAACATATAAATTATAATTATATTATAATGTTATTTATAATATTACATAAATAATATGGTCACTGAGTCCACGACTGTTTGTGGGACACTGCTGAGCGAAATTGGCTGTCGCGTTTCGCCCACAAAATACACAGTCACGACACATTACAGTGTATCCTGTGAAGCGCTTTGAGACATCTTGAAGGCATGATAGGCTATATCAAATACAAGGATTATTATTATTATTATTATATATTTTTGGGCGAAATGCGTCAGCCAATCGTGCACAGCAGTGTCCCACAAACAGTCATGGATTGAGTGAGCAAATTATTATTATTTTGAAGGGATTAGTACCACTGAACGCTAACTGACTAACAACTGGTATCCTACTTTCTGCTCGGCAAACAGAGGTGTGTGCAGTAAGGAAGCTTGCCTAAGGTTTCGCCCTGACCGGGAATCGAACCTGGGTCCTCTCGCCTGTGAGGCAAGTGCTCTACACAAAATGTTGAACCATTCCCCAGAGAGATGTTGGACTATGTTCTGCGAAAAGGATATCTACATTTTACTGATTCACTCTACGTTACTGCAAAGCGTCGCTGAGACATTTAGGCATGAAAGGGGAGGGAGACTGCTGGTAAGATCTGTGTCCAATACACAATTCTCAAGGTCAAGGTACCTGTGTAACATAAAATCAGTTAATGTGTCTATGAATAACTGTAAAAGGTTATTACCTGAACCAAGTAATAAAACACAGAGTCTTGGCAATTGACGCCCAATTCTAAAGTAACTATCTCATCATCAAAAATAAAAAAGCATTTTTTATTATATAAGCAAGTCTTGCACTGGAGTGCATTCACCTTGGTGAATGTTGAACGTGAGATCTGTTGAAGAGTGACAAGCACTCGGTTTGACAAGTTAAATTCAATCATGTTAAACGGAGCAGGCAGAGGTCCCACCTGCCTGTTCAGATGGATGTTAAAGAGTGTGTCTTGTGAAACGCTTTGAGATATCTCGAAGACATGATAAGACCCTATATCGAATTCAAGAATTATTGTTATTATTATATATTTTTGGGTGAAATGCAGCAGCCAATTGTGCACAGCAGTGTCCCACAAACAGTTGGGAAGACTATTCAAAAAGAGAAGGAAGATTCTCTCTCTCAGTGTCCAAGCCAAGAATCCCCCCCAAAAAAATTGTTCACTCGCTCCATGGCTGTTCATGGGACTTTGCTGTGTGCAAACTGGCTGCGGTGTTACACTGCTCAAAATATACTGTCAAACCACTTTACAGTATACCCTGCAAAGCGCTTTGAGATGTCTCAATGATGTGGTAAGGCACTATACCAAATGCAAGGAATATTATGATTATTATGTAGCTGATTTATAATAATACAATACAAAATTACATTTGTTTAGCGACTTTCACTTCGGGAGGATGTCCCAAGGCACTGGACAATAAGGGATTTGGACCCGAGCAGGGGGAGCGTGGTTGGGATCAGGGAGGGCAGGAGGGTTGGGGTAGACGGATGGTTTAAGGCACAATCGAAGAAGAGGATCTTGAGATGTTCCTTGAAGGAGGCAAGGGACGGAGCAAGGCAAAGAGAATGAGGGAGGGAGTTTCAAAGGATGGGGTCAGAGAGGCTGAAGGCCCGACTGCCGATGGTGGGGTAGGCCGGGCAGGGGACGTAGAGCAGGTCGGAGCCTGCTGAGCAGAGGGAGCGGACAGTTTGATAAGCGGTTATCAGGTCACAGAGGTAGGAAGGTGCAAGGCCATGGAAAGCCTTGAAGGTGAGGACGAGGATTTTGAACTCTTTCCTCTGGGGGATGGGGAGCCAGTGGAGCAGGGAGAGGGTAGAGGTGATGGGGTCACGGAGCTTGGTGCAGGAGAGGACATGAGCTGCAGAGTTCTGGATAATCTGCAGCTTGTGGAGAGAAGAGTTGGGGCGGCCGACAAGCAGGGAATTGACAAGACTAGATGTGATGAGCGCATGTTCATCAGGGGAGAGCTAATCCTATGGGAGAGGAGGATTAGCAGGGTTGGTGGGGGGTTGTATGGAGTATAAACACCAGCATGGACTTGTTGGGTTGAGTGGCCTGTTTCCGTGCTGCAACTTTCTATGTAATTCTAGGTAAAATTGAACAGGAAACAAATGATTGCAGAAGTACTGCAGTTTGTGAAACTGAAAACCAGAACTGAGAATGTCTAATCTCCTCTCACCTCTCAGTCACACCTACAGCACCTTTCATTGAACTTAAAACCAGGGGAATGACATCTATGCCATTGACATATTTTATGCATTGTATATTTTCTGCTATAAAAGTAATGACATTACAACATGCCACAATAGTCGGGAATATAAAAATCTAGTTAATCAATTATTTGGCTGGGATTGCGGGGTGTGTATATATAACCACCAGGTTTGGTCAGACTTTACCTGTCGACTTTCCTGGAACCAAACCCATTTGGTTCCTGATCCACGATGGCTTTCAACGGCAAGTACGAAGTCGAGAGTCAGGAAAACTACGAGGAATTCATGAAGGCTTTGAGTAAGTTCCTCTTTCGAACGGCAGCGCTAGTCTCTGTATACCCTTCTACCCTTACCCTCCCTGCCACAGAGAGGAGGGAGGAAAGGGAAGAGACACTGTAAGCATAAGTGGTAGAGCAAACAATGAGCAGGCGGTGATGAGCAGTGGTTAAACATACTTACCTGGCAGGGGAAACACTGTGCTCCATTTCCCAGGATGAGGCTAACCCATTGCACTGTGGGTTGTGCTGATGTACAATGTCCCTAAATGTGAGATACTTGACTGCAAAATTTGTGGCAGTGGGGACTGCCGTTTGCGCTCTCCCCTGGGTTACAAACTAATAGCAGAGACTTTCTGTTCCATTAATGGTTTATTCCCATTCTGCGTTGAATCAGGAATGTGGCATGTTCCATCCATTTGGAATACAATTAAATTGCAGGGTGACGTTGCAAGGTCCATATGCTTTGCATTCTTCCATGCCTAATATGCAAGGCCTTGCTTCTTCCTACCTCTGTGATCTACTAACCCCTTACCAAACTGTCCTCCTGATGTAAGAGATGCTACACAAAAGTAATTTACTTTTGCTGTTGTATAAATAAGTATTTGCATTCAGTCTGTAACCATTAAAGTGCTTGACTCAATTTGCGTGTAGTTTGAGTGGTGAGTAAATCGAATGGGAGCAATGACTTGACCAGAAGTAAAATGAGGTATGTGATGTGATAATTATCACAGCCCAGATTGTGTTCCCCTGCAATAATCTGTCTAAAACTACAAATGCAATCATTCTTATCTCAATTATCTCAACCTACCATTGTTTGTAGGACACTGTTGTGCCTAATTGGCTGCTGCCTTTCACCCACAAAAATAAACAGTCAATTCACTTTACAGTATAATCTATGAAGCGCTTTGAGAGGTCTTGACAATTTGATAAGACTCTCTCTCTCTATATATACATATATCAAATCCTTGCATTTGATATAGGGCCTTATCACATCATTGCGATGTCTCAAAGCGCTTCACAGAATATATTGTAAAGTGGGTTGGCTGTATACCTTGTGGGCGAATCACAAATTAACTGAAGGAGTCTGATGCAAACCTTTTTGTGATAGTGTTATTTTCCTCCTAGAGTATCCCAATGACATGATTGAGAAAGGAAGGAACGCCAAGGTCATCACAGAGGTCGTTCAGAATGGCAGTGAGTTCACCTGGTCACAGATCTACCCAGGGGGAAAAACCATGAGAAACAAGTTTGTCATTGGGCAAGAGTCAGATATGGAAACCATGGATGGCAAGAAGTTCAAGGTACAGTTGCAATGGTTAATGACTAACACTTTGCTCTGTTCAGTGTTTCGCTGGTCTTGAACATTCACATTTAAAGGGATTAATAATAATAATAATACTTGCATTTGACATGGTACCTGGAAAAAAAATCTCCCCTGCCCCCTCCCTCTCAGCTCCTTTGGAGTCATCTGAACTCCTTCTCCTCTGGGCGTCGTCTTGCAATGACCTATCCTCCTCGGTCACTCTTCTCCACAGCTCCCTCTCTTCCACTTGCAATTCCCTTGCTCCCCTCTCCTCCCGAACTGTTTCCTATTCACCATGGTACACCAGCCACCTCCGCGCCCTTAAAGCACAGGTGCCTGCCGCTGAGCACACCTGGCTTAAATTAAACTTAACGGTCCATCAGCAAATCTGGCTGGACCATATTAAATCCTACCGCTCTGCCCATGCCTCCACTAAATCGTTGTTTTACTGCAAGACAATCATGGAGGCTAAGGACAACCCCAGGCTCCTCTTCTCGATTACGAACTGGCTTCTCCACCCACTCTCTCACACCTTGCCCATCCTCACCTCAAATGCCAACTACAAGGCGATGCTGAATGTCCTCAAATCCAAAATCAAGGGAATCTGCTCAGCTGCCTCTGCCACAGCATCTGCTACCCCTTCCCCATCTCCTCCTCCCACCCCGGCCCCTACCCATCCCTCCCTCCACACCTTTGAACCTGCTCCCCCTCCTCTCTCATCACCATCATAACCCGCATGAAACGGACCACCTGCTCTCTCGACCCCATCCCTACCCCTTTCCTTACCTCCCAGGTCCACCTCCTTGCACCTCTACTCACTGATATCATAAACCTCTCCCTGTCCTCTGGTACTGTTCCCGCCCCATTAAAAATCACTGTCATCACTCCAATCTTTAAAAACCCTCCCTGGACCCTTCTCTACTTCCAAACTACCATCTCCAACTTCCCTTTCCTCTCCAAAGTCCTGGAACAAGTTATTGCTTCTCAGCTTCAATTCTTCCTCTTCTGCCACTCCCTTCTCGAACTCCTTCAATCGGGTTTCCGTGTCGCCCACAGTGCAGATACAGCCCTCGTCAAAGTGACAAATGACATTCTGTCCATCTGAGACCAGGACTCCCTCTGCCTCCTCGTCCTCCTTGACCTCTCTGCTGCTTCAACACCGTCGACCACTCTATTCTCATCCACCGCCTCTCCTCTTACCTCAACCTTCACGGCTCTGTCTTTGACTGGTTCAGATCGTACCTCTCACACTGCCTGCACTTCATCTCCACAAATGGCTTCTCCTCGTACGGTGTTCCTCAGGGCTCTGTCCTTGGTCCCCTCCTCTTCAATATCTATATGCTCCCTCTTGGTGACATCATCGCAGACATGGGGTCCACTTCCACATGTATGCGGGTAACACCCAACTCTACCTCTCTGCCTCCACCCTCGACTCCAGGACCACTGCTGTGCTAACAGAATGTCTGTCAGACATCAAGTCCTGACCTTTCTTCAGTTGAAACTCAACAAGACTGAGGCTTTCCTGATTGGCTCCTGTCAGTGCCTCCTCTCCTCAGGTGCTGACAGCATCACCATCCATGGTTACACACTCCACCTTGCTAAGCCAGTCTGGAACGTCGGGGTCTTGTTTGACCCTGAACTATTCTTTCTACCCCACATCTACTACATGACCCGTTCGGCCTTCACCCACCTCCGCAACATCACCCGGCTCCACTATTGTCTCACACCGCAGGCCACCAAAACCCTCCCTGGACCCTTCTCAACATCGAGGCTCGACTATACAAACTCATTGCTTGTCGGCCTCTCCAATTCCTCCCTCCACAGACTGCAAGCCCGTCCTCTCCCGCACTAGGCTCTGCTCCCCCATGCTCACCCAACTCCACTGACTTCCCATTACACAGAGGATACAGTTCAAGATCCTGGTCCTCTCCTTCAAAGCCCTCTGAGGTCTTACTCCCCCCTACTTCTGCGACCTCCTCACCCCCTAACATCCTGCTCACTCCCTCCACTCAGCAGGCTCCGGTCTGCTTCACGTCCCCCACCTCGCTAGCCCCACTAATGGTGGGCAGGCCTTCTGCCACCCGCCCTACCCTCTGGTACTCAACCCCACAGTCCCTCCACCTTATATCCTCCCTTGCTACCTTCAAGACCCATCTCAAGACCCTACTCTTCGACCGTGCTTTCGATTTCCCTGCTTCGCCCCCTGACCTCCACGACCCCAACCCCCAGCTCAGGTCCGTAACTCTGTTTGTCCAGCGCCTTGGGACATCCTCCCAACATGAAAGGCGCTTTACAAGTGTAATTTTGGTGTTGCCTTATCATGTCGTTGAGACATCTCAAAGCTTTTCACAGAATATACTGTATATTTTGTCAGTGAAACGCGGCAGCCGATTACACACAGTAGTGTCCCACATTTAACATTCACATTTAATGCTCACTATTTTCTGTTGCCATTCTGAGTTGCACATGTGAATGATGTAGGTACTGTATAAATCCGTGACTCAGTACAGCTTTGTTGCTTTATTTTGCTCAGGCAACAGTCAAGATGGACGGGAGTAAACTCGTTTGCGACTTTCCAAACTATCACCACACTTCTGAGATCGTAGGGGGCAAACTGGTCGAGGTGGGTTCACTTCTAAAGCTGCCTTGGAATACAGGGTGTGTGAGTGTGGGGAGGGCTGTGTCAGTGTCACAGTGAGTGGGGTGTGTGAGTGTGGGGAGGGCTGTGTCAGTGTCACAGTGAGTGGGGTGTGTGAGTGTGGGGAGGGGTGTGTCAGTGTCACAGTGAGTGGGGTGTGTCAGTGTCATAGTGAGGGTGTGTGTCAGTGTCACGGTGTCACAGTGAAGTGGGGGTGTCACTGTCACAGCTAATATTTTGTTTTCTCTCTGTCAGATCTCTGTTTGTGGTGGTGTGACTTACCAGAGAATGAGCAAGAAATTGGCATAAGACAAGCACACAGCATCGCTTTAACTCTTGGGAAGTGAGAAATTATTCTTATTATACACCTTATTGCTAATAAAGGCCTGTGACCGCACGTGTGTGTCAGAGATTGCTTTCTTTCTTCGCTGCAGTCCGGTTCAATGACATACAATAATTCCTGGGGTAATAATTCCTTCAAAAAAATGTAGTTACTTCAATCCACAACTGTTTGTGGGACACTGCTGTGCCCAATTGGCTGTCGTGTTTCGTCCACAAAATATACAGTCAATTCAATTGACAGTATATTCTGTGAAGTTCTTTGAGACGTCTCAAAGACGTGATGAGGTCCAATATCAAATGCAAGGATTATATTTTTACCTTATACAGTCACGTCATTTTTATGTACAATAAACAAGACTCTGTTTTCTTTCTAGTACAGTTAGTGAACTATCTGCTGACTATTTTTTTACAAGAGTCTCACAAGATCAACCCCTTCAGGAGACATCTGTACACATTAATCTCACACAGCATTTGAGTTTCTCCTTGTGTCCTGGCCAACAATCCCCCAGTTCAAATAGGTCCCCACATGCATCAGACACCCGACTAACCAAGAAAAAAACGAATGACCAATTTTATCTGCGTACCTCCTCCTGCCCCTGAACTCGCCCCCACACCCACCACAAAACTCCACAGTCACTACACTTTACAGTGTATGCTCTGGAGCGCTTTGAGTCGTCTCGACAACTTGATAAGGCATTATGTCAAATGTAAGCATTATTATTATCATTAAAAGGTCTAAACATGAATCACAACCTCTATGTTGAATCAGGTATGTCACAGTTCCACCCATTTTTCCAGTGATGTTCTGTTTGGGCTCCATTAGTTTAAAGCTAATAGAATGCTTCCCTCCCTTCTGAAGTGGCAGATAATGGCCCTTTATCTGTCCCATATCCCTTATCTGTCTAATTGGTGATTCTCAACTCCAATGCACAACCCAGGAAATAAGCAGATGTGTCCCCTGCAAAGCTAAACCCCTAATGCAATGCTGTAAAGTGTTTCTCTTTAAACCCTTTTCCTCTCATAGCTCTTAGCTTTAGGATGTGCAAGGGCCCCACAAACAATTTAAATTCTGAACAATTTTCTATTGAATCCTGACTTGCATTTCCTGCTCAATCGTATTGCTTACCACACTGCCGTTACCCTGTGTTGCTTCAGTTGTGCACACAATGGGTGAAACTTACTGAATTGCACAGCAGAGGACCATTACAGGAAGTCACTCTTTCATGTATGTTCAGTGATTTGAAAAGAAACCCAGTGACAAATGAGCTAGAGACTAATTGAGTCACATTCCAGATATACAGTAAGCCGAACCCAAGGATATACATTTGTTGCCATCTGCTGCGGTTTGCATTGTTTCCAATAAAAATAAAGGCCATTTAGGAAGGAAGCGTGGTTGTAGATTTCAAACACCTTCCACCGCAGACGAAACGCAGACTAGTCACTTTGGTGTGCATGGAAGTGAGCGGGGCCACTTGTGACCACATAATAGTTTGCTGGGCTGTGAAGATCATAATAATAATTAAAAGAATTCACCCACAAAATAGTCAACTGACTTTACAGTATATTCTGTGAAGCGCTTTGGGATGTCTCAACAACATGAAAACGCACTACATCAAATGCAAGGATTATTATAATATGATTATAAGAGCAAATGTTGCAGGTTGTATTATTATTATCGCTATTATTATTATAATACGTGAAACATAACCTGATTGTTGAATCAGGAATGTCATATCGCTGGGAGTGAGCACAGATTTTTCTCCAGGGAGCTGTGAAGCAACCTAATATACTGAATTATGTTTTCAGGACAAAATCACTGCTAAATAATAATAATCCTTGCATTTGTGGGCAAACCACCGCAGCCGATTGCGCACAGCAGTGTCCCACAAACAATTGTGGATTGAGTGACCCCGTTTTTTTAAAAAAGGGATTTTTACTCCCAGAAAAGTGATCCACCATTCAACTTACTGCTAGTTAAACAGCAAAGTGTGGAGTAAGAAAACTTGCTGAACGTTTCACCTGGGAATCAAACCCAGATCCTCTCGCTTGCTCTAACCACTATGCTACAGGACTCCATGTCTATGCTAACCTCCTCAATATCTTTATGCACCCTCTTGGTGACGTCATCCAGACACGGGGTCAACTTCCACATGCATGCTGATGACACCCAACTCTAGCTCTCTGCCTCCACCCTTGACACGCTCACTGCTGTCCTGACATCAAGTCCTGGATAAGAACTAACTTTCTTAAGTTGAATGTCAACAAGACCGAGGCTCTCCTGATTGGCTCCCATCAGCGCCTCCTCACCACAGGTGCTGACAGCATCACCATCCATGGTTGCACACTCCATCTTACGAAGCCAGTCCAGAACCTTGGCGTCTTGTTTGACCTTCAACTATCCTTTCCAACCCATATCCATGCCATGCTGCATTTCCCCACCTCCGCAACATCGCCCGGCTCCGCCACTGCCTCACACCGCAGGCCGCCGAAACCCTCATACACGCTTTCATTACATTGAGGCTTGAGTATGCAAACTGCTTGCTTGTCGGCCTCCCCAACTCCTCCCTCCATAGGCTACAGATCATCGAGAATTCTGCAGCCCGTGTCCTCTCCCGCACCAGGCACTGTGACTCTATCATTCCCATCCTCAGCCGACTCCACTGGCTTCCCATTACTCAGAGGATACAGTTCAAGATCCTGGTCCTCATTCTTAAAATCCTCCACGGCCTCGCTCCCCCCTACCTCTGCGACCTCCTAACTTCCAACCATCCTGCCCACTCCCTACACTCAGTGGGATCCAGCCTGCTTCACATCCCCTGCCTCACCTGCCCCACCATTGGCAGGTGGGCCTTCTGCCACTCTGCCCCCACCCTCTGGAACTCCATCCCACAGTCCCTCTGCCTTGCCCCTTCCCTTGCTTTCTTCAAGACCCATCTCAAGACTCTTCTCTTCGACCGTGCTTTCGATCTCCCTGCTTCCCCCCCCCCCCCACCCTTCCAATCACAATCCCCAGCTCGGGTCTGAAACACTGACTATCCAGCTCCTTGGGACGTCCTCCCGACGTGAAAGGCGCTATGCAAATGTCATTTTGTTGTTTTTGACCACAGATTAAGTATTAAAAATAACATCCAAGCATGAAAACTGAAAAGGGCAACAATGTCCATTGGCACCCAGTGTGGTATAGAATGCCCCTAGACCACACTGACACAGATGGCAATTTGTTAAGGGTAAATAAAGCACTGATAAAACAGGAATTAATTGAACTGGCATTTATTTTTTGAAATAAAAACACAAGAATTTCACGTCAGTCGCACAAATTTCTTAAAACTTCAGTTAGCCTGTACTAACATTTATTTAAATAACATTACTAACAATTATTAGTGTGTTGTTCAGCAGGAATTTGACTCTTGCATTAAACCTTTTGAGATGCATATTCTGGCAACACTGTACATGTGATCAGCAGTGACTGAGTTAACCTTAACCTTGTTGAATGGACTGGAAATAGAGATTATAAAAAATGTATTCTTTCGATCGCTGGTTACCTCACTTGCTTTCCTGTGGGATTGATGGATTACAAGCAAGCTTTACAAAATTTTATCAGAACACATTTTGCACGATGCTGTCATCTCTAATAATACAATGTGTATTTACTCTACTTCTGTCTCACAATAAGCCACACACCAAGTTCTGGTTCAACTCAATTCCAATTAGAAAAGGAATTTAGGGCTTTAAAAGGGATCAAGCCCCACCACTGACGAAATTAAGCCGCAATTCACTCCCCACTCCGTATCCATTCAGTTATCGGGAATGACAGTGGGATTCAGATGGTGGGAAATATCATCACAAGGCTTAAATGTGGAAAGGAGCATTCAACATGCAGTACACCATGAGAGGACAGACTTTGCTCAGTGCACCAGAGTCGTGTTTACACACTCTGGTTAATACAGTCTGAAGCACTTGAGAAGCAAGTACCTTTATAAATAGCCTGGGGTCGGGGGGTGGGGAGGGAGAGAGTATCATCCTCAGAAACCAAGAGGTACAGATCTAGCGACTGCATGACTTATATATATAGGTTGTCTCCAGAACCCAACCTATCCCAGTAGATAAGGTGGGGTTAGTGCTGAGGATGGCCTTAACAAATATTTAAACTCTTTTTTTTTAAAAAAATTTAAAATTTTAAAACAAATAAATTAAGTTACTGAACCAGAATGTTTTGGGCAGGCGGGCGCTGTGTAATTTCCAGCCAACTCCTCTCAAAACAGAAACCTCCCCTCCCAAAAAATAAGGTTGTGGGGTTTGAGGGGAGAGAGGAGGGAATTCTGCCTTCCAGCTCCAGCGTGTGGCGTTGGAAACCAAACAACAAACCAATTTGGTTAATTCCCTGTTATGGTTGGCAACGTTTTGAAACCAATTTGGAACGTAACTCACAAACGGCAAACCATCAACATGAGGGACAATGCCAAGCAATATCAGCAGTAATGGCATCGATCTCACTCACAGATAACCTTCAAGCTGACCGTGGGGGTAGGGGTTTGAGCCAGTTTCCATCCGCCAATTACTTACTTACGGACCATTAAAATTGTTGTCATTTTAAACCAATCAATATATCTCCCCCCCCACCCACCCATCTGCTTAGTGTGAAAGTCAGTCGGGAGAAAAACAATTTTGATTCCGATTTAATTTTTAAAACCTGATTGATGATTTCAACCCCCACCACCCCACCGTTCTCTTTTTGATAAATTGCCCCCTTCCCTCCCTCGATTTTCTCCCTTTTTTGGATAGAAGTTTCTGTTTTATTAATCGACTCTGACTTTAACAGCTCTTGAACCTGCACAGTCCGAGCACACCCTCTGGGAGTTGTCGCTGGGAGCCTACAGTCAGTGAAACACTTCTCAACGTGGTCAGTGAACAGAAGGTTCATCTAGATGTCCAGGACCATCACGTGGCAAAACACCTTCTCCCACCAAGCCTCCAGCCCACAAATACCACAGTAAACCTTAAGCTATCAATTCATTTCCCTCAGTACTCCAGAGGCCCAGACCCTCTCTGAACTAAACCAGCAGAGGACAGGCAGTTAGATCGTGTACCTTTGCACACAAGTGGTTGAGGTTACCTTCACACTTACCCTGAGGTGTATAATTTCAAGCAGTGGACAAAGACTAAGGATGTATCTCTGGATAAACACTGTGCTCACCTCCCCCACCCCGCCTCCCAGGTAAAGTATGGTCAGTGCAAAGCATAGAGCGCTCACTGTTACCATGGCCAAGACCAGCATAATAACATCAAAACCTAGGCCTGAGATCACCCGGCCTTCCACAGGAGAAATATTTATCACAGGCCACACAGAGGCTTCAAAACCAGTGTCCTCAGTTGCCCACCTCAGGACGGGGGCGCACAATTGCCGAGATAGTTATATCCCCTTGTGTCAGCATTAAACAGGGAATGTACAGGCTTCTCTCGCCCACTATGGGCCTTTTCGTCCTGCATTTGAGATTGAAAGTCATCCTGAAAACTACCGTCTGGGGCATAAACCTCAGGGCCTAAGAGAAACCTTGGGGACAGAATAATAATTTGCTTCCTCTAGTTAGCGTTTTGATAAGGAACGTTTAGAAACACGCTGAGGGAAGCCAGCACAGCCCAGTCTTTCTCCCTCACCAGAATTCTCAAAATGTTCCAACAGTTAACTGAAATTAAATAAAATCTTAAAAAGTAACACACAATGACAGTGTATGTTAAAGACAGTGGACTTAAAAGCACATGCGCTCACACGCAGATATACACTTAAGGTTGTTTCAACAGTAGGTATTTGTCAGCAATTGACTCACAATTAAAACCTTGCTGATGTGGCCTGAGAGTTTGTAAGAAAATTGGCCGAGTGGATTTCATTTGTTTAGTTCTTAAATGCGGCCAACAAACAAACAAAAATCCCAAAAAAGTAGTTTTTCTCTTTTTTGAAAAAAAATGTAAAGCTCAACTCTTTGGATGCCTAATGACTTACAAATCCCCGCTCGAAATTCAAAGCGCGATGAACGCAGTGTTCTCATTTACCACGAGATACCTTCAATAATAGTCCTGCAATATTGAGCTTGTGTTCTTTTGACCAGTAGCAAGAGGTATTAAGTTGTTTCCCCTGAAATATCAGAGACATTAGGTCGGTTTTTAATAGCTTGAGTTTGCTTTGCAAGAGGTATTTATTACCCCCCCCATACCCACTCCCTCCCCCCAAAAATTGGGAGGGGTTAGGTGAATGTTCATTAGTTTTTTAGGTTGCCTTTTGTGCCTCTCTCCTGTCTCTCTAAGCGAGTAGATTGTGCCAACTCTTTGGTTGCACGATTGGACACCAAGCAGATTCCTCCCTCTCTTACAAACCACCAGTGTTTAAATACTAAACAGAAATCAAATTTAGGAGGAAGAGAAAAAAAAAGCGTAATGCTACACAACTAAAACTACTCCCAAAATAACTTTTCCGATCACCTCGCCGTGCGTAATGTAGAGCTGGCCAGCGTGTTGGTGGAAGACTTCCCAGACAATAGCTCACAAAACGCAAAGGACAAGTCTTGTTTGGGATGCTCTGAGTTAATACAGACAGAAGCAGCCCAAACGCAATCAGATCTGTTCTCACTCCTCTGTCGGGTCCCTACAATGCTGGGTTGAAATGAAACATAGTGCGGCAAAAAGAATCATAAAGTGAAAGGAAAGCCAGGACACAAACCATATTGCACTTGGAAATGTAACTACAATACACCCTAGAGAGAGAGAGAGAAGCACTGGCTGGCACACACAACACTGCAAGCAGCCAGCGATAAATTAAATGGGGCAGACCAATGGCATTATCTTCAAGTAAAAATGTTTGCCCCCGAACGTTTTTATGTAAACAATATAAAATATCAGTCACAGTAAATAACAGCCCTTTTATGTCACTTAAGGGCAGCAGCGTAAGATTCTCTTAAGAGACGTTTCTTCCCCAAACTATATATGGCTTCCTTTATTAAGACTTAATTTAAAGACTCTTCTTTTTGTCAAAAAATTTTGAAGGCCAACTTCAGGGCATTCCGAGAGTCTGAAAACACGTCTTATTTATATTCCCAATTGCAGGAAATCATAACAAGGAAAAGCTACTTGGTGATCAATCCCTCTCCTCCACAGAGCCTGAGGTCAGTTTTCAGTGCATTGTCAACCAGTCTTGTCATTTCGCCCACACATAACAACCCCCATCTGCCCCCAGCGTGCGTAGCTTCCATTGTCCAGTGTAGGGGTGGGGGGGGGGGGAGGAGAGAGGTTGGATTGAGAAGATCATTGCAGCAAGCTTATCGTCATCTTTCAAAGCAGCCAGCTGTGTAGGTGTGATGTCCGCTCAGGAAGTTACGTCCGTAAGCCACGGTGATGCAGTGTCTAGGCTCGGTCGTTATGGCGACCTGCATGGCGATGGGTCCCTGAACAGGCAAGGCCCTGACTGTGGGCTGGAGGCTGGACTGCAGGCCCGGGCAGGCCTGGATCGTGTAACCGCGACTGGAGCTTCCCGAGAGGATAGTGGGCCGGCGGCCCTGAAGGTGGCTGCGGTAGGCCTGGGTCTGCGTGTGGGCCTGGGTCTGTGTTTGGGCCTGGGGCTGGACTGGAGTCTGGGGCTGGGTGGGTGGGTGGAACTGGACGAGCTGGGAGGTGCTGTGCTGGTACTGGGGCTGGAATAGCAGCTGTGGTGAGGACTGGTGGCCTTTGGTTTTGTTGGCTTCCTTGACGTCGTTGTCGTGGGCACTGGAGAACAAACAACACACAGTCAGTCAGAGGCTTCCCAGCCTCAATAACATAGAGAAAACCCCCACCCACCCGAGACATCGCAACAATGTTCTACGGGGCTATATTACATGCAAGGATTATTATTATTATATCAACCTGTCCGTTCCCTACGCTCCCCAGCCCGCTTCATGTCCCCCGCCCGGCCTGCCCCACCATCGGCAGTCGGGCTTTCAGCCTCTCCGTCCACACCCTTGGAACTCCATCCCACATTCTCTTCGCCTCGCTCCCTCCTTGCCTCCTTCAAGGCATGTCTCAAGACCCTCCTCTTCAAGTACACCTTTGGCCACCCTCCTCCCCTCCCTGAACGCCACCCTCACCCCCCCCAACTCAGATACAAATCCCTGACTGTCCAGGACTCTGGGACGTCTTCCCGATGTGAAAAGCGCTATACAAATGTAATTTTGTACTGTATTATTATTAAATCGATCATTCACTTTATGGCTGCTTGTGGGGCATTGCTGTGCGCAAACTGACTGCTACGTTGGCCCCACAAAAATACACAGTCACTACACTCAGAAAATAATTCCCGCCAAGTGCTTTGTGACTTTGAAATGATACAATGCGAGTGCACGTTTTCATTACAACAGCAAATTACATTTGTAAAGCGCCTTTCACTTCGGGATTTGGACCTGAGCAGGAGAGGCTGAAGATCTGACCGCCAATGATGGGGATGGGGGGTGGTGGGGTGGTTGGAGAAGGCCGGAGCCTGCTGAGCGAAGGCAGTGGACAGGTTGATATAGGGTTAGCAGGTCACAGAGGTAGGAGGGGGCAAGGCCATGGAGAAGCTTGAAGATGAGGACAAGGATTTTGACCTCTATCCTTTGGGGAATGGGGAGCCAGTGGAGCCGGGCGAGGGTGGGGGTGATGGGGTCACAGAGCCTGGTGCGGGAGAGGACATGAGCTGCAGAGTTCTGGACGATCTGTAGTTTGTGGAGGGAAGAGTTAGGAAGGCCGTCAAGCAGGTAGTCAAGCCTAAATGTGATGAACGCGTGAATGAATGTTTCGGAGACCTGAGGGGAGAGGCAGTGGCGAAGCCGGGAGATGTTGATGTTGTGGAGGTGGGGCAAGGCAGAGCGGATCATGGCACAGTTGTGGGATAGAAAAGACAGTCGACGGTCAAACAAGATGCCAGGGTTCTGGACTGGCTCAGTGAGGTGGAGTGTGCATCCATGGACAAGTATGCTGTCAGTGCCTGAGGTGTGGAGGCGCTGAAGGAAGCCAATCGGGAGGGCCTCGGTCTTGTTGCTATTCAATTACAAGAGATAAATTTGTCTTACATCAGCATGAGCTCAATGCAGGGCGTCAGGTGCTCCCAGGTGTATCCTGTCAGCAGATGCAGCTGAGAGGTTAGGGACGGGCTGATGTGTAAACAGATACGAGAGGCTGTGATGCAAGCAGCAGCTACCATCGACGGACGGAAAGTCAGAAAGCTATGATCTACAATGAGAAGAGCAGTGTTATCAATTAGGGCAGAGAAATCCATCGCAATGACTCCACAGACATTGACAAACAAAGAGACATTCAGCACATGGCTCTCCGAACAAGCTCTCCATCTAGCCCTATTCAAATTCAATCCCTTTTGGCTACACACGTAGACACACACCGCACTTCAAAGTAAAATCTTATGAAGAAAAAGAGACGGTAGTTTCTCTGTCCCTGTGTCCTGGCCAACAATTCCCCAGATATAATTGATCACTCACTTCAAGGCCGTTTTGTGGGACATTGGTGTGTGTGTATTGGCTGCCTTATTTGCCAACAAATACAGTCAGAATACTACACAGAAAACCTCCTGTGAAGCACTTTGAGATGTTGCGCTGATATGATAGGACTTTGTTTCGAACTCAAGGAATTATTACCATATTGGGCACTGCTATGGAATTGGGAAGACAAGCACAGATGAGATGACTGAGCACCACATCAAGAGGACCTGGGTTCGATTCCCGGGCAAGGCAAAACCTTACGCAAGTTTCCTTACTCCACATGTTTACCTAGCAATAAGTAGAAACCCAGTTGTTAATTGATTGACGAATTACTTTCCATGGGGTAATAATCCCTCAAAAAAAATTGGTCATTGAATTCACGACAAAATAATTGATCACTCACTCCATGGCTATTTGTAGGACACTGATGGACACAATTGGCTGCCACGTTTTGTCCACTAAATACACAGTAAATCCATTTTACAATATATTCTGTGAAGCACTCTGAGACGCCTTGAAAATGTGATAAAGCACTATATCAAATGCAAGGATTATTATCATCAACAGCAGCAAACTGCCCCCTTACACACAACTGGCCTTCTCCTCCCAAGCCTTACCTTGGAGAGAAACCTCCAGAAAGTAGTGGGTGTATTTTTCCAGGAAGGCTTTGGTTTTGGCGATGGAGGCTAGTGGCCAGCCATTGTGGAGGTCGTTCTCGTGGACAGAGACGGAGAGGTAGTAGTCAATGAAGTGGGCAGCTGTGGGCAGACACAGGTTCCAGCTGAACGTCTCCAGCAGCAGCAGCTCCATCTGCAGCAGGTCCTGTCTGTTCAGCACTAAGTGCAAGCTGCTCATAAAGCCCAGGCTGTTCAGCTGGTCCAGCTTCGGCACACGGTCCTCCTTCTCCTCAAATTTGCCTGGGAAACGAGCGGGGAGCAAAGCAAGGCACACAAGAGTCAGCGCTGCAAATGGAACTGAACATCAGACAACAGCAACTTGCTGAAGACACAACAACAGAACCTGGAATGGACAGCGTAGGGCGGCTCGGGTTAGAGGAGATTTGGTTTTATATTCGCTCCCCAATCCATCTACAATCACCTCTTTAAGGGGAGCTGGGAGGGAAAGCCTGATCCCGAGCTGCAGGGAGGGGGGAAGGTGACCATAGGCCTCCAGTAGGATGGACACACAGCTCAGCTAATTATAACACACATCAAGCATCACCCAGTTTTGCCAGCTGCCTGTTCCTTCCTCCATCCTTGTATTTGATGGGAAAATACTAAACTGTGAATGCCACACATTCCTGGCTCATGGCATTTCGCTGGAATATCACAGAGAATCGCAATTCTTTCTCCCGATCCTCGGTTCAGGACCCGCAGGCAGCACTGTTGTGCCTTTAGTGAAGTGCAATGCTAAAGTGTTCCCAACGCCAACTCATTTCAAACTTTTGCCAAGATTCCTGCATATTCTCCCTCTCCCATGGACATGCTGAGGGCACAGCATTATTCGAATACTAAAAGCACCCAAATTCTTGCTCTCTCACAGTCGACACAAATGAAATCTTATTAATACACAATGGGACTTGCATTTTAAGAGTTTTAAAAAAAAGCTACAGGATGCTTAAAAGAACTTTAGCTAACGTTGCAACCTACTGACTCAGCACATTTACAGGTAATTAGTGTTTTCTGGGTGCTAATGCAACAGCTATTACACACAGAGCAAAGACCCACAAGTAGACGTCCTCCCGACGTGAAAGGCGCTCTATAAATGGAATCTTGTTGTTGTTGTGTTGTAGACATAAGGTGAATGACTGATTTATCGGTGGGGGGGGAGCAGTGTTTGCAGGACAAGTCTCCCAATGTAAATACCAAGTTAAAACAATACAATACAAAACAGCTCAACGCAGAGGGTATAACATGGGGTGGTGTAACATCCTGTAATTGAACGGGAAATGGTTTTAATTTCAAATACTTTATTTCTGTCACGTCTCAAGCTCCGAGGCATCTATGTACTGCATCCTTCCTCTCTGTAATGACACAGCTGATCTCAGCATCTGCCCGACAGCTGTACTGAGGCCTTTGTAATGAGATAAGAAAAGGAATAGCGTGCTCAGGACTGCTCTGAGGCACATCAAGTATAAGCCAATCGCTTTACAACTTGCTTGGCTCTGTCGCATACCGCGACCCCACCCCCCCTCCACACACACACACACTACCCAACAAGAAATTACATTTATACAGCGCCTTTCATGTCAGGCGGATGTCCCAAGGCGCTGGACAGTCAGGGATCTGCTCCCGAACTGGTGGTTGGGATCAGGAGGGGTGGGAAGGAGGGCTAAGAGAGTGACTGAAAGCACGGTCGAAGAGGAGGATCTTGAGAAGGAGGAGCCGAGGTAGAGGACATACACACACACATACATTGCAGAGTCAAACTGGAAATAAGGCAGCAACAGAATAATAATTAGCTGGACGGCGGAGAAATAGGAATGTCATAAAGGGCCCAGCAGAGGGCGCTCCTGTGAGCTCTGGATTGAGTTAAGCGCAATTGTTAGGAGGAAGGAGTTTTATAATAATAATAATAATAATAATCCTTGCATTTGATATAGCGCTTTTCACGTCAGGAGGACGTCCCAAAGCGCTTCACAGAACACACTGTAAAGTGAATTGACTGTATATTTGTGGGCGAACGCGGCAGCCAATTGCGCACAGCAATGTCCCACAAACAGTCGTAGATTGAAAATGACCAATTTAATTATTGTTTTTTTTAGTTTTGGAGGGATTATTATTAGGCTCTGTGTGGAGTAAGGAAACTTGCCCAAGGTTTCGCCCTCTGCCTGGAATTGAACTCAGGTCTCTCACTTGCAAAGCGAGTGCTCTAACCACTGAGCTACAGGACTCCAGTTTTGCTGTATATCTACGGTCCTCGCTGGACAAGCAGAGGGAAAACTTGCCGGGCAGCAATATCAATGGCAAGCTATGCGGTTTTAGCTGGTTAGACTCCAGCAGTTACCCCCAACGCACACTCTGGGGTCCCCAAGCCTTGGAGCTTGCCAACCTGCGCCTAATACTTTCCGGAATTAGATAAGCAGGGAGAGAGAACGCATTCCATTCCAACAATTATCTCTAGGATTTCCATGTGTAGATGAGATGCATGGAATTCTCAGCTTGGTGTGGATACTCTTAAGCACTGTGATGGGTTTCCGCTTGTGTCACACACCCGGCTCCCGGCCAGAAAAGTATAAGAATATTTGATGCGAATACTGAGTATCCAAAATGAAAAGGCATTTGTTCCATTTACCCCAAACTATAATAATAATTCTTGCATTTGATATAGCACCTTATCACATCGTTGAGAGGACTCAAAGTGCTTCACAGAATTTACCATAAAGTGAATTGACTGTGTATTTTGTTGGCAAAACGTGGCAGCCAATTGTGCACAGCAGTGTCTCACAAACAGTCATGGATTGAATGAGCAAATTCTTATTATTTTTTATTTATTTATGTCCTTGTCTGACTAAGCAGAGGATTTCAAAAGCTTAAAATAAAACAAATAATTTTGAAGCCGCACTTTTCAAGGTGGCATCTTTAAAGCCCGTTCTAAAAACAATGGAGCTTTAATAAGGCTGCTGTCAACCACGTGACCCAGCCTTCCCTCCCTCCTGGTGTAACATTACAATTCATTTCTGCAACAGGGTGAACACATTAATTCCTATCTGCGAGACGCTACAGCGGCTGTCAATATCAATTACACAGTGACACAGGAGCATGGAAACCACATGTGTACAGAGGACATCAGCCCTGCTCTTGCCACCCTACCTCAATCCTCATTCCCCCCACACCAATCCCCGCACTCTTTCCCCCAATAGAAGACTGACCTTTCCTCCCAGTGAGTCAGAGGGAACCAAAGACCGAGAGAACAGTTACAAAGCTGCCAACACTACCTACTTTACACCCCCACAACCATTGTCTGTTAAATGGATCGACCACAACAACTTTTTTGCCTGGCTCAGCAGCTACATAACTTTGGTTAATTCGCAAGTGAGAGGACCCAGATTCAATTCCCCGGCGGGGCGAAACCTTAGGCAAGGTTCCTTATTCCACATGTCTCTGTTTACCGAGCATTAAGTAGGAACCCAGTTGTTAGTCGATTGTCAGATTGCTTTCCAGGGGTAATAATCCCTTCAAAAAAATGTGGTCACTCAATCCACAAATGTTTTTGTGGGACACTGCTGTGCACAATTGGCTGTCACGTCTCACCCACAAACACACAGTCTATTCACTTTACAGTATATTTTGTGAAGCGCTTTGAGACGGCTTGAAGATCTGAAAAGTACTATATCAAATGCAAGTATTATTATTATATAGGTGCCTTTCACACGCAGCAGTGTCTCGGAGTGCTGTATAAATGTAAGCCATCTTGTTGCTGAGCAGTTAGTCAATCCATTAGTGAGTGACAAAAAGCAGAACAAAAGACTAAACAAGGTTTTGTTACATGTGAATAGAGTGGCTAACAGCTCGACAATAAGTTTACATTTGCACAGCGCCTTTCATGTCAGGAGGACATCTGAAAGCGCTTTGGACAGCTGACTGCGAGCCTGGGCTTGGGGGAGAAAGGTAACCGAAAATGCGGTCAACAAGATCGTGGTCTCAGCCCAAACTGTCCCTAAAAGGGGCAAAATCTTCAGGGGGAGGGGGTGACGATGTTGATGTCAGAGGAGAAGGTGGGTGGGGTGGGTGGGAGCGGTGAAGGGGTGTCTCCATTATGGCCTGTCTCTGTCTCAGAGCAACAGGAGCCTTTAACCTTTAGCCTCTTATTAGATTGTTGCAGTGTTTAAGAGTCGCTGTNAAAAATATGCAGAGCACAAGCAGTGTGTTCTCACGCGCACACACATGTGCATGTATTACTGTTTAAAGCTGAACACATTGCAAGTTACTATATGTGTAGTCCTGTAGCTCAGTGGTTAGAGCACTCGCTTTGCAAGTGAGAGACCTGAGTTCAATTCCATGGCAGAGGGTGAAACCTCGGGCAAGTTTCCTTACTCCACACAGAGCCTAATAATAATCCCTCAAAAAAAGCAAAACAATAATAAATTGGTCATTTTCAATCCATGACTGTTTGTGGGACATTGCTGTGCGCAATTGGCTGCCACGTTTGCCCACAAATATACAGTCAATTCACTTTACAGTATATTCTGTGAAGCGCTTTGGGACGTCTAGAAGACGTGAAAAGCGCTATATCAAATGCCAGGATTATTATTATTATACAGATGCAGTAATGTACTACCTTAACAACAACAACTTGTACTTCTACAATAAATGTCTCAAAGCGCTGTACAAGTGGAGCAGAAACTGGGGGAGATTGTGTGTGTGTTGAAGGGGCGGGTGGGGAGGATTTTGGAGGAGAGTTTCGGAGGGGGGAGTAAAAGTGGCTGAAACAGTGCACATTGTTAGCGAAGACATCTGGAAAAGTCGGAACGGGAATCCTTTTCGCAGTGCGGGGGAAGGTCACAGAAACTGCGCAACACAGTGAAACTGAGGATCCTCATTGCTAGTCAGTGCACTGGAGAAAAAAAACATGTGGTTAACAGGACTTTGTGAATACCCTGTACATTGCTCAATGCTGCTATTATCTACGTGGACCACAACACAGATAGAGGCCTCACTGTATGCAGAGACCTGTATTTGTGAGCTGCCCACGTGGACAGATAAAGAGGGATTGTAACTTGGGGGAGAAAGATATTAAAACAAAACAGTTACAGCTCGAGCTGTGTAACTATTGCGTCTCCAGCTGTGCAACTATTTGAGATGTTGTGCAGTTGAGGAATTCAGGCTCCGCGCTGAGAAGCTGTTTTTTAGCTTCGCCCCTCACCCCCTCACTAGTTCGTAGATAGACACATAAACACTCATCAGCTGTGGCGTAAAGTGTGTATACTTCAGATTGGGGACAGGGAGCGATTATCCCAATTAGTGGAATTGTAATTTGCGTGTTCAATCCTCCCCCCGTCCCACTCCCCTCCACGGTTACTATGGCACAAGATGAATACATTAGTTACTAGAAACGCACTGTAATTTCAAACACAATCTACAGCGGTTCAAATTGCTAGATTCCGAAAATCTCGGGCGTCCATTAGGTGGCACCAATAAACTGTACAGCGCTGTCAAGTTTACCATCAGAATCACAAAATGACTAATGGCAGATCTGAACGTGAACCCAGGCTAAATGCACGCAGGAGGAAATGAAGGTTCCCTGACAAAAATCTGATTTATAGTTCTGATCGCAGATCTCGTGTGTGACGTTAACATAGATTCCTCTTTCAGATGCGGTTCCAGATTTTGTTTCAGATTTCTAGCGTTTCTTGAATTCTCTCGAATACTTGGAGTGGGGACGAGGCCTGAGAATAGCTGCATTAAATCACTGACAGATCAGCCACTTCCACAAATTAATAACAGCAATAAATAAAATAATCTTGCATTTGATACAGCCTTTATCATCCAGAACTCTGACCTGACTTGCATGAAAGGCGCTATACAAATGCAAGTTGTTGTTGCAATCTTGGAAAGGCTCAAAGGGCTCCAACAGGCGAATGCTGTCAAGTGTAGTGACTGTGCGTTTGTAGTGCAAACACAGCAACTGATCTAATAATAATGATAATTATCCTTGCACTTGATATAGCATCTTATCAGGTCTTTGAGATGTCTTAAAGCGCTTCACAGGATACACCATAAAATAAATCAATTGTATTTGTTGGCAATACTCAGCTGCCAATTGCGCACAGCAGTGTCCCACAAACAGTTGAGGATTGAGTGACCACAATTTTTTGAGGGGAGGGATTATTACCCCCTGAAAGTGTTCCGCCAATCAACTAATAACCGGGTTCCTACTTACTGCTAAGTAAACACAGTGTGGTATAAGGAAAATTAAATGCAAAGGGAATGCGCGGGCGAGTGTGGTAAGCGAAATGAGAAAGAAAGAGAAACACAGAGACAGAGACCAAGAGAGAGAGAGGAGAGAGAGAGTCCGAGGGTTGGGATCGGATCCAGAAAAGTTTTTACACAATTCCTCTACAGTCCAAGTTTAAACGTCATTCATCACTCATGAAAAAACTCACCAATCGCCCACGCGCAATCCCAGTGACAGATGCGTTGTCTGCCAAACGCCAGCCGAGCCCCAGTGGTGGATTAACAGATTAATTTTGAGCTCTGGCAGAGGCGGATCAATCTGCACTTGAAATACATTGAGAGATCTGCTCCCATTTGAACTGTTCCAACATGCATGGAAACCAATTTTGTCAGGAGCAAGAGGTTAAAATCATCATCACCCGCCCCACCACCCTCCCGCCAGCCCCAGCCTTACTAGAGGGTTCAAGCCAAACAGAAATGTGGCAGCCAATTGAGCACAGCAGTGTCCCATAAACAGTCATGAGTAACCAAATTTGTGATTATTACCCATGGAAAATGATCCACCAATCAACTAACGACCGGGTTCCAATTTATTGCTAGGTAAACGGAGGAGTGTGGAGTAAGGAAACTTGCATAAGGTTTCGCCCCACCCGGGAAGCAAACCTGGATCTTCTCGCTTGTGAGGCGAGTGCTCTAGCCACTACATTACAGAAAGTTATTTCCAGTTACACATTAAACACACATCTTGCGGCATTTATACATATTGAGCAGTGCTGAAAAATGCAGCATTTAGACCAAAGAATTTGAACCAAATTCAATCTCTCACACAGGTTCACAAAGCTCATTACAGTGTAAAGAAGCCAAGTCTAATCTTGTTGCCTTTCATATTCATCCAATGCCATGATTGTTCCTGAGTTGATTCTTATACTCAGTGTTAGAGAACAGATATCCAAAGGGGAAGTGAATGAAGCTCTGCTTGTTAGAGCAAGAGTGAAATAACCCGTAGCACAATTCACTGATTTCATCATTTTTTTGGGGGAAAAAATCTATTTCAGGAGAACACACTCACAAAACAAGTGCAAGGGATAAGGAAAAGGACTTGCAAACAAGCTGCGAGGATGGGTATTGTGATTGTGCAGTGACAGCAAACCATCTGTCTCGTACAGTACGAGACGGCTCAGAGATGAGGGATTAGTCTAGATTGTTAAATTGCGTAACATAATGGTTAGTACACTTGCCTCGCAACGGGAGGACCCGGGTTTGATTCCAGTGCGGCGAAACCTTAAGCAAGTTTCCTTACTCCATTGCCTTTGTTTGCCTAGTAGTAAGTAGGAACCCGGTTGTTATTCGATTGGTGGATCATATTCTAATGGTAATAATCCCTTCATCAAAAAAACAATAATAATAATTTGACTGGTTACTCATTCCATGACTGTTTGTGGGACACTGCTGGGCGCAATTGGCTGCCACGTTTCGCCCACAAAAATAGTCAATTCACTTTACAGTATATGCTCTGATGTGCTTTGAGACCTCTCAACTACATGATAAAGCGCTATCAAATGCAAGGATTATTATTATAAAAACAAAAATTTGTAGATGCTCTTGGACACAAGGCTGGCTAACAGCATTTTTTTTGGATCACGTAGGAAATTTCTGCCACTTTATTTTAATGTAGGATATTTTAAAATCAGCTATTGGGTTCCTGGGTGCTTGCAGCACATTCCCAGACATACACACTGCTGCCATCCTTTAACTCTTTCATTGAACTACGTCCGAGGCCGGGAGCTGACTGAATGGGTTCAGAGAGCCTCCTACGGCAACCTTTGTCTCCACTCAATGGCAGCAGCATATGGCAGGTGCCCTGAAAGGCTTGTTTACAGCCCGAGGATACAATTAATAGCAATGCTCTTTCCAAGCTATTCAATCCCAGCGTTCACAGGGATTCTCCATCGATTTACCAGAGGTTCGTTGGGTGGGAGTGGGGTGGAAAATGTGTGGGGGGGGGGACAAATTAAATGAGAAAACATAACATAATACTTGTATTAATGAGAGAATGTCTCAAAGGATATACTGTGAAATGTAGTGACTATTTTATTGGCGAAAGCTTGGGAGGGTGGATAGGGAATTTGGACGCCAGGAAAGAGAAACTCCTTTCTCTTTTCAAATCGTGCCGTGGGATCTTTAAGTGCACCTAAACAAGCGGAACCGCAGTTTAAAGTCTCATCTGGAATGCTGTGAGCTGAAAATCCCAATGTGGGGCTTTAACCCCATAACCTTCTAACTCAGAAGCGAGAGCTCGACGGATAAACCAGGTTGTCCTGGACATTTACTTTATTGAGGTGGCTAGGAACGGGGCTGAGAAAAAGTGTCCTCAGACCACTTCGTAGTTTGTACGACTTAATTGCCTGCCAATGACCATCTTAAGCCATAAAATATACAGTCAATTCACTTTACAGTAAATTCTGTGAAGCACTTTGAGATGTCTGAATGATGTGAAAAGGCACTATATCAAATGCAAGGATTATTATTATTATCAGCAGTTGAGAGGAGTACTGCATGTGTTAACTTGGGAAAAAGAAAGACAGAGAGGGTACCTTTCACTCTCACAGCCTGTCAACAATAACTGACTGGTTTGATTGCAATTTTCACCAGTGATAATTATCACTGGTGATAATTATCACATCATACAACCAATTTTTTAACTCCATAAACGCGATCAAACTGCAAACCTGACTTTTTTTTCTGCACTTGGGCCAGAATGAGCCATTGCCTGATCCCTATCAGCAGTCCCCCAGCTTGGCTCCACTGGCAATTCAACAACAACAAACACAAAAAATGACACTTGTTTCAAGGCTCTGGACAGTTAAGGGTTTTTACCCAAGTGCCGGGTTAGAATCAAGAGTCCTGTAGCACAGTGATTACAGCACTTGCCTCGCAAGCGAGAGGCCCTGGGTTCAATTCCTAGCAGGGCAAAATGTTGGGCAAGTTTCCTTACTTCACACCTCTGTTTACCTAGCAGTAAGTAGGAACCCGGTTGTTAGTCAATTGGCGGATCACTTTTCTGGGGTTAATAATCTCTCAGGAAAAAAAGGTCAATCAATCCATGACTGTGTGGGACACTGCTGTTCTCAATTGGCTGCTGCGATTCAACAACAACAACAAAATTACATTTATAGAGCGTCTTTTATGTCGGGAGGACGTCCCAAAGCGCTGAACAGTCAGGTGTCGAGGCCCGAGCATGGGGGAGAGGTGGTGTAGGGATGAGGGAAGGCAGAGAGGTGGGAGGAAGACCAAAAGCAATTCATCCACAAAATTCACCTACAAAATATAGTCAGTTCACTTTACGGTATATCCTGTCAAGCGCTTTGAGACCTCTCGAAGACATGATAAGGTTGATATCAATTGCAAGCATTATTATTATTATTATTATTATTAAGAGGGGTGGAGAGTGGGGAATGTGGCCGAAGGCACAGTAACTGAGAAAATTGCCCGGTCAAAGAAGAGGGTCTTGAGATGGGCCTTGAAGAAGGCAAGTACCCAAAAAACGTTTTATATGCAATAACACTAACCCTAATCCAATTGTGACTGATGGGACAAAGCGTCCCCTGATCGTCAAACATTTTTTCCTAAACACAATATCCCTTTAAATTTCTGACCTTGCCAGAGAGAGAGAAAAATGAGACTTCCTCCAAACCGCTTTGTGTGCAACAAAGCAGCCTTGCACGTACACTTTGCTTCATTGTACAGCCCTGGTAAAACAATGACCACATCAATTTACATAGCGAAAAATGGCACAAGACCTTATGAACCGCAGTCACCTCTGTTTGTTCAAGTGGATGTTAAAGATCCCGTTGCGCTGTTCGAAAAACGAATAGAGTTTCTGTTTCTGTCTCTGGTGTCCTGGCCAACAATCTCCCAAATAAACATTTGTCGCTCACTTCACAGCAGTTGGTTGGAAATTGCTGTGTGCAAAATTGGCTGCTGCATTTGCCTGTACAAATAATACCATCGGATCTTTAATGTTCACCCGAACAGACAAAAGGAATCTTGGTTTATTGTCTCACCGTAAGGGCGGCACCTCTGTTAATACAGCGCTCCCCAGTACTGCACTGGAGTGTCAGCCTGGACTATAATGCACAGCTGAAGTGTGTGTGTGAGAATGTGTACATGTGAGAGAGAGAGTATGTGTGTTGGAATCTTTTTTGAATCATCACAACTGCTACCCTGACTGAGCTTGTCAGGTTAGCAAAGAGAGACAACATTTACACATTCCAGCCCTCAGCTCCCCCGTTGCCCAGCCACCTGGATGATGGGCAAGAACAATTGATGTTTATAAAACATCCCAACGATTGCCATCACGCACCACTCGTCATCTTAGAATCATAGAATTATACAGTAAAGAAGGAGGACATTCGGCCCGTCGTGTCTGTGCCGGCTCTTTGAAAAGAGCTATCCAATTCAATCCCACTCCCCCGCGCTCTCCCAGAGCCCTGCAAACTTGTCCTCCCCAAATAATGATCTACTTCTCTCTTAAAAGTTGTTATTGAATCGGCTTCCACCACTCTATCAGGTAATGTATTCCAGATCAGAACAACTCACTGTGTGAAAACATTTCTCCTCACCTCCCCTCTGTTTCTTTTAACAACTATTTTAAATCTGTTATCCGCCATTGGAAATAGTTTCCCTTGTTCACCCTATCGAATCCCCTCATAATTTTGAAAACTTCTAATAAGTCTCCTCTTAACCTTCTCTGCTCCAAGGAGAACAATTCTCTGGCCTCTCCTGATAACTGAAGTCCCTCATTCCTGGTACCCTCCTGGTAAATCTCTGTTGCACCCTCTCCAATGCCTTGACATCCTTCCTAAAGTGCGGTGCCCAGAACTGAACACAGTCTCTCGCTGAGGTCTAACCAGTGTTTTATAAAGGTTCATCATAACTTCCTGACTTCTGTATTCTATGCCCCTATTTATAAAGCCTCGTATCCCGTACGCTTTTTTAACAGCTTTATCTACCTGTCCTGCGCCTTCAAAGATTTACTTATATGAACCCCCAGGTCTCTCTGTTCCTTCACCCCTTTAAGATTGTACCATCGGCGTATATGGCCTCTCCTCATTCCTCCTCCCAAAATGCATCACTTCGCATTTCTCCACATTAAACTTCATCTGCCCCGTGTCTGCCCATGTTACCAGTCTGTCTATGTCCCCTTACCGTCTGCTACTATCCTCCTCACTGTTCCTAGCTCAGTTCTGCAAACTTGGAAATTATATTCCCTGTACCCGGGCCAAGTCATTCATATAGATCAAAAACAGCAGTGGTCCCAATACTGACCCGTGAGGACACCACTGCTCACTTCCCTTCAGTCAGAAAATCAACTATTCACCACCACTCTCTGCTTTCTGTCTCCCAGTCAGTTCTGTATCCATACTGCCACTGTCCCTTTAATACCGTGGGCTTCTGTTTTGCTTACAAGTCTTATTTCTATACTGGAGGTGGTGACATCCCTCCCCCTCTCCTCCATGCTCATAGGTGAAAGGTCGGCAGTGCCGACTTGCCAACAACAGCAGCACAAACACCAGACCACTGGACTTGGCTAAACATTGGGGGAGAGAATCTGCTTAGTAAACTGTCAGCCGCGATTCCACCTTACCTCAAGGGCTTCTGTTTGCAAGCGGTTTAAAAAAGAACATTCCAATAAATCGCTCGGTGGCTTTACAGTAATGTTCGGCAGAATGCTGACACCGACACGTTAAACAGCGCAATTTCCTATTGACACAGTCATGAAGTAAGGACTGGTTTGTGTCCGTCTCCCCCCCCACGTCCCCAAGCCCCATACTCACTGGCCAGGAGAAGACAGGAGAGAGCGATGACGTACAGCTGTTTCACGGCGACATCATAGTGGTCCATAAAGAGGTCGAGCAGGTAAACCGCCAGGTGGCGAGCCGTGGGGCACAGCTGGTAACGGTTGCTGAGGATGGCGAGGAGGTCGGCAAAATAGCGGCGCAAAGCGATCTGCGGCGAGAGAGCCTTGTAGACGGGCAGCTTCAGTTCCTGTGCCCAAGAGACAAGAGAGAGAGAAAAAAAAGTACTGTCAAAAACAGCGGGCCAGCGTGTTTATGTGTGCTCTAACCACTACACTGCAGGACTCCACAAATGCTACATTGGATTTCAGTCACCCTGGTTCTTATACTGTGGAAGAAAATTTAGATTTTAAAAAAAAAGTAAAATATAATATCTTTTGCTGGTGTTGCATCACCCAGCAGTCAAAAATAAACAGGTGAAGGTCGATCTCATCACTTATCATCTCAGTAATTACTGCACAGAAATTGTTTCAATCTTCTGTCTCAACTTTTACGAGTCATCACAGGAAAACTAAACTTTTGCTTAAACATTCACCTGCTCGGTCGAGCTGCCTAGGAATAAAAAGCCACTGCTGTTTTTTGGGGAAAACAGCAGAAAAAATAACAATAATCCTTACATTTGATTACAATAAAATAAAATAAAATAAAAAAAATAACAATAATCCTTACATTCATGGCCTTGCTCCCTCCTACCTCTACGACCTACTATCCCCCTACTTACCCGCCCGTACCCTCCGTTCCTCTGGCTCCGGTCTGCTCCACGTCCCCCGCCCCAAACGCCCTACTATCGGTGGTCGGGCCTTCAGCCTCTCAGCCCCAGGCTCTGGAACTCCATCCCCAGTGCCTTCGCCGCCTCCTCCCTTTCCTCCTTCAAGGCCGGTCTCAAAACCTTTCTCTTTGACCGTGCCTTCAGCTCCCCTCTCGACTCTCTTCCTCCTCCTCGCTCCCTCCCTTCCCCCCTCACCCTGACCATTTCCCCCCTCCTCTCTCCCTCCCTTCCCTCCCCTCACCCTGACCATTTCCCCAATGCTCGGGTCATGACCCAACTGTGCAGCGCCTTGGGACGTCCTCCTGACGTGAAAGGCGCTCTATAAATGGAATCTTGTTGTTGTTGTTGTTGATATAGCGCCTAATCACATTGTTGAGACGTCTCAAAGAATATACTGTAAAGTGGAGTAACTGTGCATTTTGTGGGTGAAACGCAGCAGCCAATTGTTCACAGCAGTGTCCCACAAACAATAATGGATTGAGTGACCACATTTTCTTTTGTTGTTGGTGGGGGCTTTTGGGGGTGGGGTTGGGGGGATGAAGCAATCTGCCTATCGACTAACAACCAGATTCCTACTTACTATTACTATACAGAGGCAGGGGGAGTAAGGAAACTTGCCTAAGGTTTCGCTCCGCCCGGGAATAGAACCCAGATCCTCTCGCTTCCAAGATGAGCGCACCAACCACTGTACTATGGGACACCACAAGTGCATTGGAGTCATTTCAATCACCTCTTCCCCCACCAGCACACAAGTCAAAGGGGGTGGTGGGGGGGCGGGGGGGGGGGGGAGAGGTGAAATCACACCCAACATTTGTCTCTTTCTAATTGTTTTCCAGGTTCTCTTTAATTTCTCTCACTCAATGAGACCTCCTGGTGGATCAAAGGGAAATCCCAAACCTGGTGTTTGTTGTTTAACACCTTATACCTCAGCTTACTTTTCACATGTTTCCCACTGAACAATTTAAAGTGGAATCTCAAATATGTTCCAGCAATAAACAGACATTTGGAGGAGAGAGAATGGGGGTACAGGGAGGGAGAATGGGGGGGATAGGGAGGGAGAGAGGGGGCAATGGGGAGGGAGAGAGGGGGAAACGGGGAGGGAGAGTGGATGGGACGGGGAGGGAGAATGGATGGGACGGGGAGGGAGGGAGAAGGAAAGTAGGAAGAAAGGAGGATAGAGAAGAGGGGGAAGGGGAGAGGAGAGAGAAGAGGGGAGAAAGAAAGGAGACTGGTGGGGGGAGGGAGAGAGAGAGAGAGAGAGAGATTATATTGAAACGCTGTCCAGTATAAAATGGCTCTTCAAGAACAAATATTGAAGTCGTAAAACATTGAGTAACTTTACAATAACTTCACAAGGGAATGATGTGAAAGTGAGCGAGACCCTGATCTTTCTCTCCCTGCTGAGGCAGTGATGCTTTTGGCTCAAGGGGACAGTCCATTCACATCTAACGAAAAACGCCGTTGCATATGTAATTGTCAAGCTCTGGTGCAATCGCATACTTAAAGGAACCTCAACAGAAAGCATATCAATCTCCGATTACCATAGGAAATGTTCATATCCTGAGAATGGTTCGATATAACCACTAACATCTGTAAAACTGGGGACCTTACAACTTCCTACACATCAGGGCGAATTCTACCCTCAGTAATAAACACTTTACAGACAAGGAATAACATTTCAATATTGATTACGAAACCAACTACTTGCATTTATATGGTACACATTAGCGACAACCGCATTACTCTCTCGCTATTTGATCTACTATTTGCTAAGCTCTGCACGCCTGGTTTCTGCTGTTATTATTTTCTAATTGTGAAGCGTCTGCTTTCAACAATGATTTGTATTTATATAGCGCCCCTCACGCAACGTAGTGTCCTAATGCCTTTCCTCACTGTGCTACACTTTTCTCTGCTCTGATATGAGCACTCTGATTAAATAATGCACCCCCATGATCATATAACTAGGCCATGCGTTTGGGCAAACAAACACCCAAGTCTCCAGTCATGGCTCTCATTCTAGGGTTTGGGAGGGTTTGTGCTCATCAAAGAACCCAAACTCATCACTCGGAAGGAAACAAAGTGCCTCAACAGCTGAGGTAGTTTGAGCAACGCAAGTTCTCGGTCACAGGAATAGATGTGAAACATCAACAGCTTTCATAAGGTGAAAGAGATAGTTTTGTAACAACAGGGAATAACTTCAACACCACATGAAAAGTGCCATAGTTTTGCGCACAAAACACTCAGTCAATTCACTTTACAGTATATTCTGTGAAGCGCTTTGAGATGTCTCGACGACCTCAATACTGCAATCCTTTAAGAACCAGATTTATCGATGTCCACCCCACATGTGCTCCAGTCACGCTGTGATCCTGAGGCCTGTGCAGTTTACAGCACTTCAGGTGCATTGTATCAAAGACATATTTTCGAACGTCGAGCTAACACCCCCTGCGCTGCCGGGGGGGGGGGGGGGGGGGGGGAGGGGGAGTTACAGAGCCAGAGCTTTGTGTTATAGCAAACTGTTCATTAGTAGACCTGTCCATATTGGCCTTTTTGCTGCCTTATTCACCTCAAGCGCTCCGGGATGTGACCCCATGTGTAGGGCGATATGAACTTCTTGTTGTTATTCAGGAAATGTATTCATTCCAACATTTTGCCCACAAAATGCAGTCAATTCACTTTACAGTATATTCTGTGAAGCCCTTTGTAACTTCTCAATGACAGGATGAGACTCTATATCAAATGCAAGGATTATTATTATCATTATTACTTATTAAATCACAGGCACGTTTCCCAACCCACGTACACCTACCTGCTCACTTACATACACACACTTGCTCACTCACTCACACACATTCACTCACACACATACTCACATTCACTGACTTGCTTACACCCTCATTCACACTCACTCACACACATACATTCACACTCACACATATGCTCGCTCACTCACACACACTCACACGCTCGCACTCACGCGCGCTCGCTCTCGCGCGCTCGCTCGCTCTCACGCGCGCTCGCTCCCTCTCACACTTACTCACACATACACTCACTCACACGTGTGTGCTGAGACGGAATATGTATGTATGTATGTATGTATGTATGTATGTATGTATGTATATGTATGTATGTATGTATGTATGTGTCTGTGTATTTTGGGGGTGGGGGGAGCGAGTGAAAAAAACTTTGTAAACAACATAGTGGGAATATTTTGAAGCATTATTAGCTTTTCTATTTATTATTGATGAAAAACAGTGAAGGGGGAGTAGAGCCAAGTTTAAAGGGTGTTGGGGGGAGAATGTTAAGCTTTAGAATCCACATTTTAAACTTAAGTTAAAAAAGAACTGGAATAAAACACTCACTTCTCAGTTCTTTACCCACAACAAAAGCAGCTCAAAGTGAGAGCTGTTTTTGGGGGGTGTTTGAGGGGTGTTTGAGGGGGGGGAGAGGGGGGGGAGAGGGGGGGGGAGGGAGGGGGGGGAGGGGGGGGGGAGGGAGGAGAGAGAGACATTGTAATGAGGACAATAGTTCGGATACATTTTACTGTTCTCGAATTT